>NC_136063.1:324283443-324883443 GCF_964261635.1 Lissotriton helveticus | reverse complement strand
ATTCTTAGTCTCATCAGAATGTAGAGAAAAGGAAGAGACGGGCGTGTTCAATAAAAAGGTGTTATTTATTGATCAGTCTCTTTTCTCGTACAAGAGAAATGGATCGATATTATTGCAATACTTATAGTTAAGTAAAGTGCATACATTAAAAGCAATAGTATAAAATAATACTGTAAAAACATTGATATGGTTTCTGAGCCATATGATGTTTTAAAATGATTAAAATCTATTTACATACACATATACATTTGACTAAACGTACTCAACTGGTGTTTCTAAATACGCCTACCCCGTGTACCTGACCTAAGTCTAATGCGTGGGCGGGAATAGAAAGTTACAGTTTAAGTTAAGTTTGTTTTTGCCAAGTGAATAACTAAAGAATTCTCTGTGAGGGGTTATTCAGTTCTGTACCTGGAATTTAGGATGGATGAGGAATGGTATCTCTTTCTCTGCTCTCGATATTCCAGGCTGCCTGCGAGGGCTGCCCAGAAGCGCCGGTGCTGGGTCTCTCGGCTTGAGATAGCAGCGCGTCTCTCAGCGCGTCAGGAATGCGGGGCTGCTGCCAGCGGGGTCTGCTTCTGCTCTTGGCTTCGGCAAGTATGGCTGCTCCGTCTTGTCACCACGCGTGTGTTTGCATAGGGCAAGGTCGGCAATATTTATACCTTAAAGGTGCCGGGATTGACGTAAGGATGGACATAGGTACGTCAATAAAGATGTCATACGACTTGCTCGTTAGCACATTCTTTACTAAAGTTCTCTGTGAAATCAAAACAATGGCCGCACGGATTTTCCAGGTTGTCATAGGTTTGATTTGTTATGAGAACGTCGTATGCCTTATCAGGGGCTGGAGGAATGTCGCTTGTCTAATTAGATCTCAAGCGTTATGACCTAATCAGATAACACGTTCCTGTGCCGTAGTGTGACTGCGTCAGATAACGGTATCTGCATCATGGGGGATTTCTTGCCTCATGGGCTGACTGTTAGTTAACTTGATAGTTAGTTTAACCAGAATAGGGTCAGGAATAGGGGGACTGATTCAGAACCTATAGAAATACACGACACCCACTCCACGCTAACTATGGTCATATCTAATCTATGCATAGTATAACATAGTACAACATACTATAGAGTATAGTGTATACCTTACCACCCCAAAATACATAAATGCATTTCGAAATTTTCAAATATACTGAAAAATTGCAGTCATATATATTGTATGCACTTAAGCTATGAATTAAATGCAAAAGTAAACACGCATTTTTATGTATTATTGCTCTTTGGTATATGAGTAGTACACATGAAATGGCTCTTAATATAGCTATACAGAAAGGAAAGTCGAGACCATTTCATCACATAATAAAATTCTTGTGAACATACCAGCGGGCAGCTAAAGTCTGTATAAAGTATCTAAAAATAGAAATCTTAGTTCTCTAGGAATAGTTTCTTACTTTAAGCAGAAGATCAGTGTCCCGGGAAAAAAATATATAGAAAAATATTTTAAGGGGCTTGCTGAAAAAAGTTGCTGTCCGTGAACTGGATTGTTATTGTTCATGTGACTTTATTTTTTAAAAGTTGAAGGCCGAATTCAGGGAACGCCGTGCGCGAGTTTACTCAAAAGTCTCTATTTCTGTTCCGGAGAGAACATCATATCATTCAGGCTTTCGAAAAAACTGTCAACAGCTTCATGGGAAAGTTCCACTAAGTCGGAAATAGGTGTAACCATGCATTCATGCGCATGATTGTCTGCATTGACATTCTGATTTGCATTGCTGACAGAAGGTCGTACCTGTTCGATGCTGCTTTCATCTTGAACTTCACTACCCTTCAATCGCAGTGGTGAAGATTCCAGGAATGCCGTCATCAGGATTGGCAGCCTTTGAGGGCAGCACAAAGCGTGAACCTTGGTAGGAACCAACAGTGTATCTGCATCCACCGGCGCATCCGATTGTAGCGTCAGACAGGTGTCTAACACGCATTCTTCTCCGCATAGCAGACACCTTAGTACAGGTAAAACACACCTTTGCCACATTGGTCGAAATGATAGAAACCAAGTCATGTTTAGGTCTCTAAGCCGGGAGAGTCCCAGGATTTTTGATATCCGGTCCCGGTATCCAATGGCTAGGATCGTATCTTCCATTGTCGCGAGAGTTTGATCTGTGACATGGGTTGCCATAACGAAAAATAAGGACTAGGAATAGGATTCCTGCAATTAGTCCCAGGATCAGGGGAAGTCCGCCAAAAATCGAATGGACGAAATCTGGAAAAATACCCAGTATGGCTTTGAATGGTGTTAATGCCATCGAAAATACTGTCTTAAATACCTTTGAGACCCCAGTGGTATCAGAAATATTTAAGATTTCGCTCAGGATTTCCGCGAAATGTACGGGGGAATTGGTTGATAGTAATGTATGTATCTCTGCAGTCGTCCTTGCGACTTGTAGATCATACGTTTCTTTTGATGACGTGAGCCTTGTAGGCGTCTGAAGAAGCACTGTTTTCATTCTGCTTAAAGTGTCTATTCGAATAGAAGTAATTTTCAAACTGGGCCATGCCCTCGCCTCCCTGTCTGGAAAGGAGCTGGGGAACAAAGCACGTCCACAGCACTTGACCTTCGCCGTTGTAGTGACGAGATAAGGAGTCCCGGGCATAAGACTACAATATCTGCGGTCTACAATAAGAATGTAACTCCCATTATAGAGTCTTTGAAAGAATGGTTCTATTTCAGTTGCAGGTGCGCCTTGCTGGTGACATGAAAGGTTGTATGAATTCCCTTCACAGGCTCCGTGCAAACTAATACCGTTACACAGAAGTGTGCCGCTTAGTGACATAGCACAATTGTTGCCACTAAGAAACACTTTCTGTCCTTTATTACTGACACATGCATGTGAATAGGGCAGGTTCCAAGTTGTTTTAAGGTACCCCTTTCCCAATTTCTCGTACATGCCAGCCTGTATATATTTTTGGCAGTATTGAAACCTGAAGGTTGAGATTGGAATATTTATGATTCCGTGGATTATCCATTCACAAGTCTTGCGATAATATATCGATTGCTGAAGACACAATGCTGTCCAATGAAAATATTCTGGAGGACAGAGTCATTAACCCATTGTCCACCACAGAAAGTGATTTTTCCAAATTAATACGGTCAATTTCCCGTATTCTTTCTGCTGTTTCAATTTGAGTAACCTTCCAGGCCTCATTGTATGCTGCATATACAGAGGCTGCTATGAAACGCTTTTGACGCTGTTTGCGTGGTCCCAGTATGAAATCACGCAAGTCAGCACCATCAGTAAGTAAAGTTAGGTGTTGCTTAATTTCAGGCAGTGTGGAAGTTTGTAGCCATTGAAGGCATAATTTGCCCACACTGTAGGTTGTTATTATCCCTGGGTGATGTCTTTGGGGATATCTAGGGTCTGGCCTGGTCATTTTGAAACCCTGTGTTTTATTCAGGAATCTATCTTGACAGTGATTTGTATCTGTGGGCCAGATCAACCATTGTTTCCAATCAGGATGTGTTCTGTTTTGGTTAAGTATATGGTTTATGTCTATTTCTTCATCTGTTTCAGCGCTATTGCTAAACATTGTTGGCTTTGGAATAGACGGGTTATTTAAATCTTTGATTTTGGCTAAGCCAAGACAGGTGGTTTGTTGAACAGTGTCATTTAAAAATATCATTTGTTCTGGGATCATGCAGGCTCTAAACAAAGCTTCTAAACCCTGTACTTGCCATTCTTTTGTACCCCAAACACTTTTCAAATCAACATTTTTGTCCCAATAATCAAATCCAAAAGTATTCATTTTTTCAAAGAATATATCTGAATATATCAATTTTGTGTTGGTTATCATGGTTTTCATCCCTGTCTTGTTTGACAATTTATAATAAAATGTTTCAGCATTACTAGTGTTAAAACCTTGAAAGTATGAATATTTGTCATAAACGGTTCTAGAGCTCCCTTTTGGAGGTGTAGCACAATGTTCCCATTGATTATAATTTAAAACATTTCTTGGTTGTGCAGATTTATGCAAAAAACTGTTACCATAATGGTTGTAGCAATACATACTATCATAATTTGTAGAACCTTGCAAATAATCATGTTTTGTAAATTTAGCAGACATTACTAAGTCAGACATCATATTGTTTATACTTTCAAAGTCCCAATCATCAGCAAATGAGTTTGGTTTTGCAAAGTCACTCAAGGAGATCTTGATTTGGTGTGGATATTTCAGGATCTCGACCGGACCATAAATTTCATAGTCAGTGTTGTCCCAGGCTACCCCACCAGGTATTGGAATTGCTGTGAAGTTGGCTGAAGAAATTTCTGAAGAAAGTTCTCTTTTCTCGACGTGTGAAGATGTGTGTGGTTTGAGGACCAAGTTGATGTTCTGACTTGCTGTGTCCATTTTTGCATATTTTCCCTCAATGAAGCGTCCCAAAGTAAATACCATGATGAGCCAAAGTATGAGGATAAATGCACCAAAACCCACCCAAAATTCAATCCATGGGGAAACCAGATATGTTTCTTTCAGTTGTTTCAAAAGTTCCTTAGCTTTGTCTTTAAAGGATTTTGATGATGGCTGTGTCTTTTGTTCGCTGAAACCTTCAGAGGAATCATCGAAGTTGATGAAGTAACCAGATGCAGTTCTGTCAATTGTTCCAATTGGTTCAGGATTTTTGTTTCTTGCATTTTCACTTGGAACTTCATTGTAGATTGGTGTGTCTCTGCTAAATGTTTTTATTTGGGTTTTCAGAGGTCTTAGTTCTATTGCATTGTTGCATAGTCCTTGTTGTTCTTCTGTAGGCGTTTCGAATGTGATGAGCCTCTTTGATAGGACCTCTGTACTGGTAGCAAACCTTGGTGTTCTGCTACTTATTGGGAGTCAACTTGGCCTACCGTTTGTTATCGGCCACATGTTGTGGTTTTACCAGGTCGATGGATACAACTCGGTTCTCCTTTTTTCTAGCAAGTGGCGGTAGGACAACTGATCTTGTCCCGTTGACAGACAAGACAGGAACTGCTTTTCTGTAAGAAGGCCCAAATTCCTTCTTTACCGCGATCTTCTCCCTGACTAGATCCCCGACTTTTGGAATCCAGACAGGTCTTGCTGGGACAGGTGGTGATTCTTCAGTGGTTGTTGGCTGTTGTTTCAACTGTATGTTGCTCAGGTCTTTTCTTGTTTTGTTTAAGTCCTGCAAAATAGCCAAACGGTCTTTGACAGCAAAGGTTTTTTCTATTACCACTGAAGTCTGACTATCAAGGTCAGAGATCAACATCCTAGTTCCGAATAATAATTCGTACGGACTGAATCCCTTCAGAGAATTTCTTGGCAAGTTATTTAGACTACGTTGGACACTTATTAGATGTTTGACCCACCCAGCTCCCGAACCTAATATCCTTTCTATTATAGATTGCTTTCTGCCTTGGTTTTTTCTTTACACCATCCCATACCCTCAGGAAGGAAGTGAGAAGATTCCCGCTGGGCTGTGCTCATTTGGCCATGTTTCCCCCCCAGGCTGGTTTGCCTGAGTGAAAGAAATGGTCGAACGTAGCATGCTCTTAGCGTATATGCCATTTAGACTCGCAAATCTTGTATAACAGTCCGGACGTCAGCCGAGTGCTGTGGATCTACATTATAAGTGGAAACTAGCCTGTATATGTTAATCGCAAGCCTTTCTTGCTGGTAATATTATCTGCCTTGATTCGACGAGGTATTAAACTGCTTCTCTCCCCTCTGCGATCTCTGTTGCAGTTTGGGCAGTTTTTTACAAACATGGTGTAGTGCAGGCTCATGCCTGGCCACCAGTACCGTGATTGTAATTCTTCCAGAGAATCTTTTAATTTAAGGTGTCTGAGACCCTCGCCCATGTGTGCGTCTGCGATTAACAAGTTTCTCCTGTCCATGTTTGGAATCACTCTATCCCCCACTCCAGGGATTCGAGCAAAAGGGACGGAGTTTGCATCGATTATGTATGTATAATTGAGTGGATAGTTGATCGGTAACGCTGAGCAGTCGCCTTTTGATGATGTTTTCACCGCCAGCATTGTTTCACCGTCAATGTATTTTAATGTACGCTTTTTTCGATCTACGGGAGCCAATTTAGTGGCTGCCGCTGCGGCTGTTTCAGCCAATGAATTCCCTACAACGTGAACGCCATCACGTTGATGACTCAGTGAGTGAGTCACGTGAGTCTTTGGTAGTTCTTTTTTCAAAAGAGCTACTTGTTCCCAGAGCAGTCTCTGCTTTATTGGTGCATCTGTGTCATCTTTGTAACCGTTCTGAATCCATGTCTGCAAATCCTTGTTATATGCTTTGACGCAGTAATATGAATCTGACACTATAAGTGTCGGGAATTCGCGATCCGCATTATCTAGCGCCATTTTCAAAGCTATTATTTCAGTTTGTAGTTCTGAATTAGTTTCTACTGAGTGTGATTTTGTTAATAGAGGTTTTAATATACCTCCGCGCCACACTTCTTTTGTAATCTCACATGTGGGGTTGTATGCATGTTCTCCCCAAACGGAGGGTTGAGCATGTCCGTCTGTATAGATTACACAGGCGTAATGTCGTAGAGGCAGAATGTCGATTGGCAGAGGATACGTCTTTTCATATTTTAGATTTTTTAATTCTTCTAGTTCTCAAAAAATTGTCAACCAGGCTATACTTGATAATTCATATCCTTCGTATAGAACTTTTAGATGGGCAATTCTGGATTTTTTGAAGTTGAATTTGTAACCCTCTGCAGCGAACCCAAGTATTATGGTGTTCACTCTTTTCAAGTGAGTCTCCAAGTCATCATCTGTTAAGTAAATGTCATCGACATAAGATAATGCTTCATCATCATATAGTTGTAGTAATTCTGTTACTCTCGCTGAGAATACCCCTGGGCTGTTCTTGTACCCCTGGGCTAACCGACAGAATTGTTTTTGAGTGCCATTTACTGAGAATGCAGTTAAAGATCTGCTCTCTGGTGCTATGTTTTGACAAAAGAATCCATTGGAGATGTCCAAGGTTGTTTTGTATTTTTTGCGCACTATGTTATTCATTAGTGCAGCACTGTGTGAGTTTTGCACTGCAAAGGTTTTGCAACATGTGTTAAGGTGTCGGTAATCCAAAACTAGACGGTATGAATTGTCTGGTTTGGAGACCGGAAACAAAGGATTGTTCATTTGTGAGGTGCAAGTTTCAATCACCCCCTGGTATTCTAGCTGGTCTAGTATTTCATTTACCTGTTTTTTAGCTTCTTGCTTAATTGGGTACTGCCTTTGTGCAGTTGGTTGTGATTTTAACTGGATTTTGTGAGGAGGAGAATCCTCATCCCATCCTACATGATTTTTATATAAAGCAGGTGCTAAGGCCACTGCCCACTTTCTAGCAAGTGTGTATTTTTTATGAATCGGTATTTGATTCGAGAAGGCAGGCATAATTACTTCTTCGCCATGAGGGCACTCCCTGACAAACTCTGGTGGCCAGTCTTTTTCAGCTAGAAGGATGTCATAGCCCTTGGATAGGTTATCCCAAAATAGTCCCCTTATTTTCCTAGTCTTATCTCCCTCTATACGTAATATTATCTCGTATATCTTGTGGGGCTTGCTAACTCTGGTATCTGCAGTTTCCACTTGAAGGTATTCATTCGTGTCCACTGTCTCCAGATGATTCATAAGGACTTTGCGAGCTATGCTCACCTCTGCTGCGCTGTCTAGCATTGTCTGAGCCCACTCTCCATTTTTCAGTTGTGTCCTCAGTATTCTCGGCATTGTTAACTACCTTGATACTGGCTACCTTCTTTTTTGGAAATTGTAATTTCTTTTTCAGTTGAGCAGGTTCCTTGTCTTTGGACTTGGCGTGCTCTTCTGATCGTCCTCTTCTTTCCGATTTCTGCGAGGAATTCTGAAAAGATTGAGAGGGACGTATATCAATGTCTTGATATCTATCAGGTTTTTTAATATTATCCCTATTTCTAAGGTTATATCTATTCCCAGAGGGGTCACTCTGGGGTGACCTTTGTCTCGGGTTTGGAGATTTCTCTCTTCGCCTAGGCGACCTTCCTCTGGACTGGAATTTCTTTTCTTTAGGATTGGATTGTTTGTTTCCATCCCAGTTCTTTTTTGGTGAATTATTATTATTGTTAAAAAACGTTTTTTCTGGACTTGTAGTCAGTTGCGGTTTTACTGGTATTCCACCTAGACTATCTCTGCCTAGTTCTTCGTAGGATTTTTCTATGATTCTGGCAATTTCAGCTGGTTGGTCTGCTATATCTGTCTCTTTTAACCTCTGGCGGATCGCCACGTTCGCTGCTTCACCTTTTATGTTGGCTAGTAATATAGCCGAGATCTGCTTGAAGTCTTTCAGTAATTTCATACCAAGAGTTAAAGCAGGTTCTGGACCGTATTCATCTTGAATTTGTTTTAGCACATCTGGTATTACCGAAATGGATGGAACACCGTGCGTTTTTGTGTAGATGGAAGCAAAGACTGTACCCCAAGTGTCACAGTCCTCAATGTGTGGTGCGATTCCCATTGGGAGACATATAGTCAGAATCCTGTGTTTTTCCAGCGGGGTGGTGTCAGGAAACACCGCCTCTATTTGGGTAATTTTCTGTGCCAACCAGAATGGTATTTGTTCCCGTTTAGCTGGAACCTTACCTAGGCAGGATTGGATGTTCTGTGGTGTAATTTTATTTGTGTTCCCCTGGTGTGGGGTCAGCTGTGGTAGTTTAATCGCTGGCTGAATTGTTGAAGTCCGCATTACATACTGAACTAATTGTCTATGAATTTTTAGTAATTGTTTCAGCTGTGTTAATAATTCAGCTGCAGGCATCCTATCGATGTCTGGATGTGGTGTGTATCCGGCTAGGACCGGCCACGTTGCTCCTGGTCTTCCTAAAGGACCGAGCCTTGTAATGTGAATATTATGTTTTAGGGCGCCATCAAATAAGACCAAATGCTCTTGGAATTTGAGTGGTACTTCCACCTCCTCGAAAGGAGTGTAAATGTCAGGAGGTTCCTCTACTTTGTAATAGTGGAAGTACTTTGTTACAGCATTTGCTGCTGGAAAATGTATCCATGTATAGTATACCTCTGTCTGCCGATATTCGTGTGCCTCAATTACGAATATGACTGTGCCACCTCTAGGTGTCAGTCCATTTTCTATAAGTTTTAAGGTTATAGATCTCCTTTTGGCGACCTGGATGAGTATTATATCCGGGTCTGCTGTTTGCATGGTAGCATCAGCATCTGCTATTTCAGTAGCTAATCTAATTGCCTCTCTTTCATCATCACTCTGTGCCATTTTACAGACTGGATGGTATTATGTTTGTTTGCAGATCAGGTTTCTTATGGAAACAGAGATTAGATGCACAATATTCTGGAACTGTTTTATCCTTCAACGTTGACTTGACCAAAAACCATACATAGGAGTTCCCTCCTGCGAGGTTTTGGAGGATATAACCTTTCACCCACTCCAGACGTCTTTGGAGTATTTGGGAAAAGGGGTCTGAGTGAGAAAGCACGACTGAGTTACTCTAAATGTCTTACGTTAGTTTTATCGCCCTTTCCAAACGCGTTGGGCGCCATGTAGTGTAGCTCCTATTTTCCCAATAGGCTCTGCGCATTGGAATAGTACCTACAGCAGTAAAGGCCTAGACCAGACGTTAACTAGGTCTACTACTGTCGATACTAGACTTAATTTTTGGGTTTGCCAGCTAAGCTCAGAGTTCGCTAGAAACTTTCTCGAATGTTCAAGGAAGGATTAACTCCCCTGATTAGACAAGAAGGGATTTAGTTTCTGACAACCATAGAACATGACAACTTTGCTCTCCCCTAATCAAGAGTCAATCTCAAGAGTCGTGTGAGCACAAGGCAATTATTTTACTCAGTCAGTACGTGCATTCTTAGTCTCATCAGAATGTAGAGAAAAGGAAGAGACGGGCGTGTTCAATAAAAAGGTGTTATTTATTGATCAGTCTCTTTTCTCGTACAAGAGAAATGGATCGATATTATTGCAATACTTATAGTTAAGTAAAGTGCATACATTAAAAGCAATAGTATAAAATAATACTGTAAAAACATTGATATGGTTTCTGAGCCATATGATGTTTTAAAATGATTAAAATCTATTTACATACACATATACATTTGACTAAACGTACTCAACTGGTGTTTCTAAATACGCCTACCCCGTGTACCTGACCTAAGTCTAATGCGTGGGCGGGAATAGAAAGTTACAGTTTAAGTTAAGTTTGTTTTTGCCAAGTGAATAACTAAAGAATTCTCTGTGAGGGGTTATTCAGTTCTGTACCTGGAATTTAGGATGGATGAGGAATGGTATCTCTTTCTCTGCTCTCGATATTCCAGGCTGCCTGCGAGGGCTGCCCAGAAGCGCCGGTGCTGGGTCTCTCGGCTTGAGATAGCAGCGCGTCTCTTAGCGCGTCAGGAAGGCGGGGCTGCTGCCAGCGGGGTCTGCTTCTGCTCTCGGCTTCGGCAAGTATGGCTGCTCCGTCTTGTCACCACGCGTGTGTTTGCATAGGGCAAGGTCGGCAATATTTATACCTTAAAGGTGCCGGGATTGACGTAAGGATGGACATAGGTACGTCAATAAAGATGTCATACGACTTGCTCGTTAGCACATTGTTTACTAAAGTTCTCTGTGAAATCAAAACAATGGCCGCACGGATTTTCCAGGTTGTCATAGGTTTGATTTGTTATGAGAACGTCGTATGCCTTATCAGGGGCTGGAGGAATGTCGCTTGTCTAATTAGATCTCAAGCGTTATGACCTAATCAGATAACACGTTCCTGTGCCGTAGTGTGACTGCGTCAGATAACGGTATCTGCATCATGGGGGATTTCTTGCCTCATGGGCTGACTGTTAGTTAACTTGATAGTTAGTTTAACCAGAATAGGGTCAGGAATAGGGGGACTGATTCAGAACCTATAGAAATACACGACAGCGGGCCCCCACGAATCCCTGCTCACTATTGCTGCAGTCTGGTGCGCCTCGCCCCCCCCCCCCGGTGACAATCCCCTTTCAAGGCTACGTGGGAGCTGCATGCTGCTTTCTGTGCGCTACCTGCCTTTGCTCCTAATTCTGTACCCTGTTCAGGAGCTGTACCGCCAAGATTGGGCCCTGGACCTGCTGAGACCCCTTCTACTCCTCGCCTGCTCTCTTCTCACCGCTGTGTAACCTGGTCCACCTGAAACTGCCAAGGCCACACCTGCAACACCCCTGCTAATTGCCGCTTCCGCCCCTGTGAGCTCACTAGGACTGCTTGCACCCTGCCCTGTAGCTCCGTCTGGTGCCGGGCCGTGCCTCACTGCCCAAGCCTTACCTCACGGGGTGTGCCCTAGCCGGACTATCATCTTCAGAGTGTGGCTGCTTGACTCGGTGGCTAGGTGTGTGGAGTATTGTCGCACTTGTTCCTCCTAGGGGCTCACTCTCTTTCGTTTTCGGAGGTGCCCTCCTACGACTCGCTTTCTTTGGGATATCTGGAATAGGTCGTCTGACTGTATTGTCCTGATCTGCAGCCCGCTGGATACCATGCTTGGCAGCCTCAGTAGCCTTGTGCCTCGGGGGGAGCTGGCCCGGGTCGTGCCATCGTTCACCCATGCTAATTTCCACTTCTGGGGGCTCCACGTACTCTCTTCTCTGCTCCTTAAGGTGCCCCTTGCCTCTCCCTGGAGGAGCATTGATCGGAATCCACCTACCTCTCGCTCCACTGCTGCTGCCGGCTGTCAGGGGCTGGTGGGCCTCCGGCTCTTCTTAACTTCTCTGGGCCGCTCTTCGACTGCCACCATGGGGAAAAAACGATCCAAAACACCCAAAGATCGCCTTCAAGTTCCGAAGGTCTTCACGCCAGGATGTTGCGGGCTCCGAGTGTGCCGACTCTGCTGTCAACATGGAAGCCCCCCCGACCTATGAGGACCACCTTAAGACCATTGTGCTGGACGTCAAGTCCACGGTGACGGGTATTGCCGCCCAGTTGGACCAACTCTTATCCCGCTTGGACACAGGGAAAGCCCGTGTCGACTCCCATGACAATCGGATTCTACACATCGAAACCAGGGTCTCGGACACTGAGGATGATGCCACACCCAGGACGGGCAGAAACTTCTGCAGATGGACAAGATCCTCGCCATTATCCGGGATAAGAACGAGGATTTAGAGGCCCGTTCCCGGTGGAGCAACCTCCGCATTACTTCCAGAGTCCACAAACATTTACAGGATGGAGGAGTTTGTGGAACAGCTGATCAAGGAACTATTCGGTGACGTCTTATCCTCGGTTTTCATCGTGGAGCTAGCCTATCGTTCTCTTGGTCCCCATCCCGGCCCCGGTCTGCCCCCATGTCCCATCATAGCCAAGATCTTGAACGACCAGGACGCCATCCTTTGTGCTGCACGTGACAAGGACACCATCACCCACCAGGGTAATGCACTCTCCTTTTACCCAGAATATACTCTTGCCGTCCAAGCTGCATGAAGAGAATTCCTCCCTGCCAAACGCATCCTACTAAGTACGAGTTTTCATACTCACTGGCCTATCCGGCAAAGCTGAGGGTCCGCCAGGGCACAAAAACACTCATTTTTTCTGACCCCAGAGAGGCCCTGGCATTTGCTAAGAGATTGGACAAGGATGCCCGCTCCTCCCCTTCTACATCTCAGCCTGATGGAACTGGCCACCTAAGTGACAACGATTGAGAAGTGCAAACATTACTTGTTCATTGACTTCTCCCCTTCGGAATGATGTCTGACAACTCTACAGCTCAGCCACCCTGCTTCTTTGCAGGGGCGTATGCCTAGCCCTGCCATGCCCTCACGGGATGATTCCCTTTTGTCCCAGTGTTCTTCCCTCTCCTAATTGTGGGTTCCCAGGTTGGGGCGGGTGGACAACTCAGAGCCTGTTTGGGGGGTTGTATTGGGTTCAGGGTGGTTGGGGTTTTCTGGTCGGTGGCTGTTATGCAGGGGTGGGGTGGGGGAGGTGGGGGGGTTGCGGGGTGTTTTGCTCCTCTATTGAGGAGGCGGCTTCAATTTGATGGCAGGTTGTTGCTCAGTATTGCTTTTACATGCTTCACCATTGACACTACTGTGCTTATTGCTTTGGCCACTCGCTTTTAGTCTCGCAGACTACTTTCCATTATGCTTTTTAACTTGCCCTGCTCCTGCTCACTGGGCTTGGATTGAAGGTCAACCTGTTCCTCTACTGGTCTCTTCCTCCCCCAACATGCCACATCTCTTGTGGTCTGTCCTGTTGTTAGAACTGGGGGTCTCTAGTTGGCAGAGGTAGGTACCACTGTCCAAATAGGGACCCTTGCTTCTAGTCAGGGTAAAGAAGAAACACTCTTCAGATAGCCCCTGCTCACACCCTTGGTAGCTTGGCACGAGCAGTCAGGCTTATCGAAGGCAAGGTGCAAAGTACTTGTACCAACACTCAGAGTAACACAGTGAAAACACCACAAACTGACTCCACAACAGTTTAGAAAAATAAAGGTATTTAATCTAAACTACACAAGACCAAAACAACAAAAATCGAACATACACAGTTCAAGAATATGGTTTCAAAAGTGTTCTTACGGTTGCGTTAAAATAATCCACAGTTGCGTCACGTTTTAGCCAACAGTACCTTTAGATGCAATAAAAAGATCCAAGTGAAAGCTGTAGCGTTGAAAAGCAAGCAATGTGTCACTCCTGAGACCCTGGGGAGGTGATGCGACAACCCCGCTGGACACAGCGGGCATGTTGTGGTGACTCTGGTCTGTACGGGGAGGGATACGATACCTTGCGTGGATTCCGGTGCACAGGTTTCGGTGGAAGCGGCTCGCAAAAAGTACGATGCGACGATCTTTGGTGCAGCAACAGTCTCTGGGGTGGCTACGATGCGCGGCTCAGCGTCGATCTTCTACTCTCGAGGCCCTTCGATGCGATGGCTCTGCGACGACTCTCACCCAGTGACGACAGGCTCTGCGACGACACTCGCAGCAATGGTAATCTTTCCGCACCGGACTGGTGCGTCCTGCAAACAAAGGATACAACGACTCTGGCAGCGGCAACAGGCGCTGCGACGATCTCGGCCTTCATAGCGGCGGCAATTTCCTTGCACTAACAGGGATGCGCTCCACAAGCGAGCGTTGGGATAAACTTTCCAGAAAGTTCTTTAAATCTTGGTTTCTAGCTTCCCAACACAGGTACAACTTCCAGAGGCACCACAACTGGCCCAGCACTCTAGGAAGGACAGAACTCTCTCAGCAGAGTTCAGGGAAGCTGGGAGTGAAGGTATTTTGTTCCTGGGACTTCTTAACAGGGAGCCAGCTCTTCTTCAGGCCCTTGGAGACTCCTTCAAGCAAGGGAACACAGCTCAAAGCAAAGTCCTTCCCCTCTCCTTGACAGCAAATCAACTGCAGGTCAGTCCAGCAAAGCAACAGCAGGACAGTCTTCCTTCTTCAGTCTTCCAGCTTTCTCCTTGGCAGAGGTTCCTTCTTGATTCCAGGATGATCTAATTTTCTGTAGTCAGGGGTCCTGTACTTATACATACCCCTAAAAGTCTTTGTTCCCTTTGTGCAGGAGGGCTCTGAGCCCGGTCTCAACCAGTTCTGGGTGTTCCTTGAGCACTTTGTTTTGCTGGCTTCTCCTTTCCTTTCAGAGAGAGGGACAGGGTCATCAGCCGCTCAGCAGGAGGTGGAGCCAGCACTGTGGAAGGCAGGCACAGCCCTATTCAGGCCCAGGTGCTATCCCCTCCCACCACTCAAGATGCAGTCATTCAGCCTAGGGCTGACTCCTCCTGGGGGCTCCCCAGCCCCTATCACTCTCAAACCAGACAGTCAGTTCACAAACAGGCCAAGGCACACAGAAAGGTCAGACAACTTTCTAAAAGTGCTGTTCCCAAACACAGGATTTAAAAACAACCTTTCCTAAAAGATGTGTTATTAAATTCTGAGTTCAGGGATACCAGACTTTTATGTTCTACCTTGCTCCTATAGGAAGGTATGCTGGTAGCCACTGTAGCCAGCATTCCCCATGATAGCCTATGGGTAAGGTAGCCTTACAATAGTGAAAAACGAAAATGGCTGTCATTCACTACCAGAGCATGTCACCTGCACTAGTACATGCTCTACCTTTAACATACACTGCACCCTGCCCAAGGGGGTACCTTGGGCCTTCCATAGGGGTGACCAATGTGTACAGAAAAGGAAGGGTTGGGCCTGGCCAGTGGTGACACTGACCAGGAGGACATGGCAGTTCACAGACTGCACACAGGCACTGAGGTGGCAGGCCTGAGACACCATTTTAGGGCTACTCATGTGGGTGGCACAATCAGTGCTCCAGGCCCACTAGTAGCATTTGTATCAGCAGCCCTGGCACACTTAGTGCACTTTACTAGGGACTTCTTGATGAGACAAATATGCCAATCTAGGATAACCAATTACAATCATATTTTACACAGGGAGCATTTGCACTTTGACACTGATCAGCAGTGGCAAAGTGCCCAAAGCATGTATACCAGCAAAAACTAAATCCAGCACAGCGTCAAAAATACAGGAGGCAGAGGCAAAAAGACAGGAGAAACCACGCCAAAGATGCCAGGTCTAACACCTGTGTTGGGCTCTCACTGTTCATTGCAGTGGTTTGCGCTCTAGGGCTTGCCTGTCCGTTAGTTGCTTGCGCACCTCTCCTTTACTGTCCCGATTGCGTATTTCCCCCTTGGGACAATCTGAGGTGTCTGACCCCCCCTCCAGCCTGGATTGCTGGCCGCTGCCCTCCTTCCCTCCTGTTCCCCACGTGCGCTGTGCTTCTCTGCGGGGCTTGCCGCCTGCACCGCGTGGTACTGTATTCAATACTGCCCCTCTATGGCTGACGTAGTATGCTGGTCCTGGAATATCCAGGGCCTGAATGATGACTGCAAAGCCCGACTAATTCATTCACATTTACAATGCCACAAAGTGGATATATGTCTCCTGCAGGAGACGCACCTGCTGCCGGGGTCTATCTCCAAACTCCACTCCAGATACTGGGGGGAATCCCACTCTGCCATCTACTCCTCATATGCCAGGGGCATCTCTATTTTGATAAGGCGGGCCTCCCTTGGAAGACTGACAGGGTGATCCTTGATCCGGAAGGCTGGTATGCGATTCTCCATGGCTTACTACTTGCACAACCTGTTACGATTTCTGCGGTCTATGGCCCCAATTGTGACAACGCAGAATTCTTCAACTACGTTTGGACGCAGAATTCTTCTACTACGTTTGGCATCTCATCTCCTCCTGCGGTACCGCGGCGATCTTTTGGGGCGGGGACTTTAATGTTACCCTATCTGCGACTTTGACTCACAGCTCTACTCGGCTGGCACTCCCCTGCCACGGGAGGACTTCGATCAATATTTCGATTCCATCACACTGGTCTGGTTGGAAGACTACCACTGTAAATTTCTTGATGAACCGTTCTCTAAAGAAGAAATATTGGCAGCCATCAATAGTTTACCCGGAGATAAGGCCCCTGGATTAGATGGCTCGCCTGCCTCTTTATACAAAACATTTGTCAATCTTCTGGAACCACATCTATCTGCAATGTATAATGACTCGTTCGACACAGGTTCCTTCCCACCTTCCCTGCGCAAGGCACTGATAACACTGCTTCTTAAACCCGATAAACCTTCTGACCGTCACGACTCCTACAGCCCCCTTTCATTAATAAATATAGACAACAAAATTATTGCCAAATTGATTGCCTCCCACCTTCTCTTACTTATGCCCACCAGTGCCCTTCCCGATCAATCGGGTTTCATCCCTGGAAGGGCTACCTCGCACAACCTCCGCACAATTTTCTCGGTATTGCATCAAATCAATCCCACTCAACCGCCCGTGGCTGCCTTGCTGGACGCCACAAAGGCGTTTGGTACGCAGGAGTGGCCCTTCCTGTTTTACATCTTACCGCTTATGGGCTTCAGTGACATCTTCCTGCGCAAGGTCAGACTCCTCTTTACCAACCCCTCGGCACGCCTTCGCATCAACGGTCAAGTCTCAGATCCTATTACTATCGCCCGAGGCATGCGTCAAGGGTGTCCGCTGTGATGTATTCCTATAGGTACTGTATCGATTCCCCTATTCCTGACCCTGGTTTGGTTAATAATTAACTAGCAGCCATCCAACGGTGCAAAAACCGTTATCTGATTAAGCCACACCACGGCACAGAAGCACGTTATCTGATTAGGTCATAACGCATGCCATCTAATTAGACAAGCGATATTCCTCCAGCCCCTGATAAGGCATACGGAGTTCTCAAAACAAATCAAACCTACAGCGACCTGGGAAATTCCCATAGCCATTGTTTTGATTTCACCGAGAACTTCAGCAAAAGAATGTGCCAACGAGCCCGTTCATACGACATCCTTATTGACGTATATATGTCCATCCTTACGTCAATCTCGGCACCTTTCAGGTATAAATATTACCGACATTGCCTTAAGCAAACACATGCGGTGGTGACGAGATCGGAACAGCGAGACGTGCTGAGGAGCCCAGCAGAGAGCGAAGCCCACAGACGCTGCCCCGCCTTCCTGATGCGCTGAGAACGAGACGCTGCCTTTCTCCTGCCGAGAAATCCAGCTCCGGCGCTTCCAAGCAGCCCTCGCAGGCAGCTGGAATATCAAGACCTGGGATAAGAGATACCAGCCCTCCATCATTCTAGATCTCAGGTACAGAACTGAATAACCCCTTGCAGAGAATTCTCGAGTCAGTCCCTTGGCAAAACAAACTTAACTTAAACTGCTACTTATCTACTCCCGCCCACGTATTAGGCTTAGGTCAGGTACATTGGGGTAGGCGTGGTTAGAAGCACCAGTTGAGTACGATTAGTCAAATGTATATATGTATGTATCTATTTTATCCATTTTAAAGTATCATATGGCTCAGAAACCATATCAATGCTTTTACAGTATTATTTTATAATTTTGTCTCTACTGTATGCACTTTACTTAACTACAAGTATTGCAATAATAGCGATTCATTTCTCTTGTATGAGAAAAGAGACTGATCAATAAATAACATCTTTTATTGAACCACGCCCATCTCTTATTTCTCTACAAACTGGTGAAACTAAGAATGCACGTACTGACTGAGTAAAATAAGTTGTCTATTGTTTTCACACGACTCTAGAGATACACTCTTGATTAGGGGAGAGCAAAGTTGTCATGTTCTATGGTTGTCAGAAACTAAATCCTTTATTGTCTATCCAGGGAGGTTAAAATCCTCCTTGCCTATTCGAGAAAGTTTCTAGTGAACTCTGAGCTAGCTGGCAAACACAAAACTTTAAGTCTAATATCGTCGGTAGAAGACCTAGTTAACCTCTGCCCTAGGTCTATACTATTGAAGATATTATTCCAATGCGCAGAGCCTATTGGGATAATAGGAACTACACTACATGGCGCCCAACGTTTGGATAGGCGATAAAACTAACGCAAGACATTAGAGTAACTCAGTCGTGCTTTTTCACACAGAACCCCTTTTTCCCATAATACTCCAAAGACGTCTGGAGTGGGTGAAAGGTCATATCCGCCAAACCTCGCAGGAGGAGACTCCTATGTATGGTTCTTGGTTTATTCAACGTTGAAGGATACACTGTTCCAAAATATTGTGCATCTAATCTTTGTTTCCATAGAAACCTGATCTGCAAACAAACAGAATAACCTTCCTGTCAGTAAAATGACAGAAAGTGAAGATGAAAGGGAGACAGTTAGACTAGCAGCTGAACTCCTAGAAGCAGACAATACTCTGCTGGAAAATGACCCAAATGCAATACTCATCCCGGTCAACATAAGGAAATCTATAACCTTAAAACTTATAGAAAATGGACTGACACCAAGAGGTGGTACAGTCATATTCGTAATTGAGGCACACGAATATCGGCAGACAGAGGTATTCTATTCATGGATAAACTTTCCAGCAGCAAACGCTGTAACAAAGGACTTCCACTATTACAAAATAGAGGAACCTCCTAGTGAGTACACTCCTTTCGAGGAAGTGGAAATACCACTCAAATTCCAAGAGCACCTGCTCTTGTTTCATGGCGCCCTAAAACATAATAATCACATCACCAGGCTCGGTCCACTAGGTAGACCAGGAGCAACGTGGCCGGTCCTAGCCGGATATACACCACATCCAGACATTGAAGAAATGCCTGCACCAGAGCTTTTAACACAGCTAAAACAATTAATAAAAATACATAGACAATTAGTCCAATATGTAATGCGGACTTCAACAATCCAACCAGCAATTAAAATTCCACAGCTGACCAGTCATCAGGGGAACACAAATAAAATTACACCACAGAACATACAGTCCTGTCTAGGTAAGGTCCCCGCAAAACGGGAACAAATTCCTTTCTGGCTAGCACAAAAAATAACTCAAATAGAGGCGGTGTTTCCAGATACCACCCCTGTTGAGAAACATAGGATTCTGACTATCTGTCTTCCAATGGGAATCGCACAACATGTGGAGGACTGTGACACTTGGGGAACAGTCTTTGCTTCCATTTACACAAAAACACATGGTGTACCATCCATGTCAGTAATACCAGATGTGTTAAAACAGATTCAAGATGAATACGGTCCAGAACCCGCCTTAACTCTCGGTATGAAATTACTGAAAGATTTCAAGCAGGTCTCGGCAATATTATTAGCCAACATAAAGGGAGAAGCAGCAAATGTGGCGATTCGCCAGAGGTTAAAAGAGACAAATATAGCAGACCAACCATCTGAAATTGCCAGAATCATAGAAAAATCCTATGAAGAACTAGGAAGAGATAGTTTGGGTGGAATACCAGTGAAACCCCAACTAGTTGAAAGTCCTGAAAAGGTATTTATTAAAAATAATTTAAACAATCAAAAAAAGAGCTGGGATGGAAATAAACAATCCAATCCTAAAGAAAAAAGATTCCAGTCCAGAGGAAGGTCTCCTTGGCAGAGAGAAAGATCTCCCGACCAAGGACGCAAGTCTCCCCAACGGGAGCCCTCTGTGAAAAAATACAACCTTAGAAATAGGGATAATATAAAGAAACCTGATAGATATCAAGATATTGATACACGTCCCTCTCAATCTTTTCAGACTTCCTCGCAGAAATCGGAAAGAAGAGGACGATCAGAACAAAGGAAAGAGCACGTCAAGTCCAAAGACAAAGAACCTTCTCATCTGAATAAAAAATTACAATTTCCAAAAAAGAAGGTAGCCAGTATTAAAGTAATCAACAATGCCGAGAATACTGAGGACACAGCTGAAAAACGGAGAATGCGCTCAGACAATGCTAGACAGCGCAGCAGAAGTGAGCATAGCTTGCAAAGTCCTTATGAATCATCTGGAGACAGTGGACACGAATGAATACATTCAGGTGGAAACTGCAGATACCAGAGTTAGCAAACCTCATAAAATATATGAAATAACATTGCGTATAGAGGGGGATAAGACCAGAAAAATAAGGGGACTATTTGGGGATAATTTGTCCAAGGGCTATGACATCCTTCTAGCTGAACAAGACTGGCCTCCAGAGTTTGTCAGGGAGTGCCCACATGGCGAAGAAATAATTATGCCTGCCTTCTCAAACCATATTCCAATTCATAAAAAATATACACTTGCAAGAAAGTGGGCAGTAGCTCAAGCCCCTGCCTTATATAAAAATCATGTGGGATGGGATGAGGACTCTCCTCCTCACAAAATCCAGTTAAAATCACAACCTACTGCCCAGAGGCAGTACCCGATTAAGCAAGAAGCAAAAAAACAGGTAAAAGAGATCCTAGATCAACTTGAATACCAGGGGGTGATTGAAACTTGCACCTCACAAATGAACAACCCTTTGTTTCCTGTCTCCAAGCCAGACAATTCATATCGTCTTGTTTTGGACTACAGACACCTTAACCCATGTTGCAAAACATTTGCAGTAGAAAACTCGCACAGTGCTGCACTAATGAATAACATAGTGCGCAAAAAATACAAAACAACCTAAGACATTTCTAATGGTTTCTTTTGTCAAAATATAGCACCAGAGAGCAGATATTTGACGGCGTTCTCAATAAATGGCACGCAAAAGAATTTCTGTCGTTTGCCCCAGGGGTTCAAGAACAGCCCAGGATTATTCTCAGCGAGAGTAACAGAACTACTACAAACATATGATGACGAGGCATTATCTTATGTCGACGACATCTATCTAACAGACGATGACTTGGATACTCACTTGAAGAGAGTGAACACCATAATACTTGGGTTCGCAGCAGAGGGTTACAAATTCAACTTTAAAAAGTCAAGAATTGCCCATCTAACAGTCCTTTTTTTAGGATATGAACTATCAAGTGAAGGCAAAAGCCTGGCTGACAATTTCCTAGAGAAATGTGCTGTAATCCAAGCACCCAGAACACTAAAAAACCTACAATCAATTCTAGGCTTCCTGAATTTCGGAAGAACTTACATTATAAATTATGCAGAGAGAATTAAACCTCTCTATGATCTAATAAAACCAGATTTTAAAAGAATCAGTTGGACTCAAAAACACACAGAAATTTTGAGATCTTTACAAACAGATATGTTAGTTAAAACAAAATTACAAACACGTGACAACACACGAAACCTTGTGATTCGAGTCATCCCAGGAAGATGCGGATTCACATACCTGACCTCTAATGAGGGAGAGAAGGTACCAATAGCATACAAATCACATTTGTACACAAAAGCTGAAATGAAATTTAGCCCAACGGAAAAAATTCTGACCGCGGTACAGACTGCTGTAGCAAAGGAGCGGGCCCTAGCACAGGGTAAACGAATAATCATCGTGACACCGATACCAGCTCTAGAGGCGGTAACCAAGGCAAGCATTCCGAATGCTAAAGCACTCCATCCAAGATGGATACAGTGGGCTAACTCTCTTGCTGCAACAGACGTGGTATACGAATTTGATCCCAATTTAAAAACACAAGAATTTCTCCAATATGAATTCGAATGTCCTCTGCCGACCGAAATTCTGCCTCTAGAAGACTACGGCTGTATAATATATACAGACGGATCAGCACAACCTGCAGTGGGGGGTAAGCAAGCCTACAGTGCTGCGTGCGCGATTGTTAAAGGTCGCTGGCACGAAGGAAAATTTGAACCTGTGGTCACTAAAACGCAATCTCTAGGAGACTGTACAGCTCAAAGAGCAGAACTACTGGCATTCAAGATGGCGCTTGAAAATACCGATCGAGAATTCCCCACACTTATTGTGTGCGATTCGTACTACTGCGTCCAATCTTACAATGAATACTTGCAGATCTGGGTTCAGAATGGTTTTAAAGATGCAAAAGGTGGCACAATCAAACATAAAATGCTTTGGGAACAAATAGTTATTTTTCAAAAAGAACTACAAAAGACTCACGTGATACATACACTGAGTCATCAACGTGATGGCGTTCACGTTGCAGGGAATTCATTGGCTGACGAAGCAGCGAAGGCAGCAGTGCAAACGGCCTCCGTAGCTGCTATCACTCGGTCAAAAACAAAAATAGACAGCGAAATATTACAGGCTGTCAGCGCTACAGAAAAAGATGCGATAGAAACACTCCCGAAAGGCTTTCCAGTAAAGTACTCATACATAACTGATGCAAATAATGTTCCTTTTGCTCGAATCCCTGGAGTGGGGGATAGGGCAATTCCAAACATGGAACATAGGTTAGGGCTCATTATAGCGGCACACGAAGGACTCGCTTCTGTACATGCTGGCGTTTCAGCCACAGTATCATTATTAAAATAGAGATATTGGTGGCCACAAATGAGAAGACAAACAAGGAACTATGTTCTAGAATGTGAAACATGTCAACGAATGAAAGTATCAACAGTGAAACGACCAGCACAGACGCCCCTTCTAATCTCAGATAAACCATTAGCATGTGTTTACCTGGACCACTGTGGTCCCTTACAAAGGGATGGTAACTATAAATATATCTTGGTCGCAGTGGATTCATGCACGAGATTCATATGGATGTGGCCCCAGCGATCGGCTGACGCCAGAACTGTTATAAAAGATTTGCGAGTCTTTATCGGCACATACGCAATTGGCATGCTACATTCTGACCAGGGTCCTGCTTTTAGCTCGCGGGCTTATAAGGAGGCCATGACCAGCATGGGCATTGCATTGCGGTACTCTTGTCCATTTCATCCCGAGGGAAACGGAATTGTAGAAAGAAAAAACAGTGACATAAAGCAATCTATAACAGCAAAGGTATTAGGTTCGGGAGCTGGGTGGGTCAAACATCTAATAAGTGTCCAACGTAGTCTAAATAACCTGCCAAGGAATTCTCTGAAAGGGTTCAGTCCGTACGAACTATTGTTCGGGACTAGAATGATAATCCAAGATCTTGATAGTCAGACTTCAGTGGTTAAAGACAAAAGCTTTGATATCAAAGATCGTTTGGCTATTTTGCAGGACTTAAATGAAACAAGAAAAGACCTGAGCAACATAAAACTGAAACAACAGCCAACAACCACTGAAGAGAAACCACCTGTCCCAGCAAGGCCTGTCTGGATTCCAAAAGTCGGGGATCTAGTCAGAGAAAAGATCGCGGTAAAGAAGGAATTTGGGCCTTCTTACAGAAAAGCAGTTCCTGTCTTGTCTGTCAACGGGACAAGATCAGTAGTACTACCGCCCCTTGCTGGTAAAAAGGAGAACCGAGTTGTATCCATCGACCTGGTTAAACCACAATCATGTGGCCGATAACAAACAGTAGGCCAAGTGGACTCCCAAGAAGTAGCAGAACACCAATGTTTGCTACGAATACAGAGGCTCAAAATGGAAGACTGATCACATTTGGGAAATCTACAGTGAATCAACAAGGACTATGCAACAAAGCAATGGAACTTGAACCTCTTAAAACCCAAATTAAAACTTTTCATCAAGAAATAACAACCTATGATGATGTAACTGCAGACTTTGCTAATGAAACAAAACAAAATCCAAAAACAATTGGAAGAATTGACAGAACAGCATCCGGCTACTTCATCAACTTCGATGATTCATCTGAAGACCTGAGTGAAGCAAAGAAACAGCCATCAACAAAAACTTTTAAAGACAAAGCTAAGGAACTTTTTCAACAGCTGAAAGAAACCTATCTGATCTCTCCATGGATTGAATTTTGGGTGGCCTTCGGTGCATTTATCCTCATTCTTTGGCCCATCCTAGTACTATGTTTGGGACATTTCATTGAGGGGAAATATGCTAAAATGGACACAGCAAGCCAGAAAATCAACTTGGTCCTTAAACCACACACATCTTCACACATCGAGAAAAGAGAACTTTCTTCAGTAAACTTCACAGCCAATCCTATACCAGGCGGTGTAGCATGGGACAAAACTGATTATGAAATCTATGGTCCGGTTGAAATCCTGAAGTATCCACACCAATTCAAGATCTCATTGAGTGACTTTGTAAAACCAAGCTCATTTGCAGATGATTGGGACTTTGAAAGTATCAATGATATGATGTCTGATCTTGTTATGTCTGCTAAATTCACAGAACATGATTATTTGCAGGGTTCGTCTAATTATGATCAGATGTTCTGCTACAACCATTATGGTAACCATTATCTACATAAATCTGCTCAACCTAGAAATGTTTTAAATTATAACCAATGGGAACATTGTACTACTCCTCCAAAAGATAGCTCAAAAACATTTTATGATAAATATTCATACTTTTCAGGGTTTAACACAAGTAATGCAGAAACATTTTATTTCAAATTGTCAAATAAGACAGGTATGAAGACCATGCTTACAAACACAAAATTGATATATTCCGATTCATTCTTTGAACAAATGAATACATTTGGGTTTGATTTCTGGAACAATAATATTGAAGCAAAAACTGTTTGGGGTACAAGAGATTGGCAAGTACAAGGTATAGAATCATTGTTTAGAGCCTGCATGATCCCAGAACAAATTATATTTTTGAACGACACTATTCAACAAACTACCTGTCTTGGCTTAGCCAAAATCAAAGATTTGAACAAACCGTCTATTCCAAAGCCAACAGTGAACAGTAATAGCTCTATAGATGTTGAGATAGACGTAAACCATATATTAAACCAAAACAGAACACATCCTGAATGGAACAAATGGTTGATCTGGCCCACAGATACAAATAACTGTCAAGACAGATTCCTGAACAAAGAACAGGGGTTCACATTGACTAGGCCAGACCCTAGATATTCCCAAAGACAACATCCAGGGATAGTAACAACCTACAGCGTGGGCAAGCTCTGCCTTCAATGGCTACAAACGTCCACACTGGCTGAAATTAAGCAACACCTAACTTTACTTACAGAAGGTGCTGACTTGCGTGATTTCATATTGGGACCACGCAAACAGCGTCAAAAACGTTTCATAGCAGCCTCTATATATGCAGCTTATAACGAACTTTGGAAAGTAACTCAAATCGAGACAGCAGAAAAAATACGGGAAATTGACCGTATTAATTTGGAAAAATCACTTTCTGTGGTGGACAATGGGTTAATGACTCTGTCCTCCAGAATATATTCTCTGGACAGCATTGTGTCTTCAGCAATCGATATAATATCGCAAGACTTACTGATGTTACAACACGGTCAGTCCCAATTGCGTTCTATTGTACAGCTTGGCTGGACGTTACAAAATTTGCGTTCTGGCTATGTGCCTTGGCGTTTAATCAACACAACGTCATTATTTAATATCTTTAATCTCACTGATAAACAAATCAGTTTGGCACAGAAGGGTGCTGACTATACAATTCTGAGCATTGAAAAACTTGAGAGATTACCATTGACAATGTCAGAACGACCTGTCATTGAATGGATAATACATGGAATAATAAATATTCCAATAACTACTTTCCAGTTTCAATTCTGCCAAAAATATATACCGGCAGGCCAGTATGAAAGGTTGGGTAAAGGATACATTAAGTCAATATGGAACTTGTCCTATACACACGAATGTGTCAGCAATAAAAGCCAGAAAGTGTTTCTCAGTGGCGATAATTGTGCAAGATCACTGAGCGGTACACTTCTGTGTCAGGGTATTAGTTTGCACGGAGCCTGTGAAGGGACTTCAAATAACCTTTCATGTTACCAGCTAGGCACACCTGCAACACGAATAGAACCATTCTTTAGGAGACTCTCGAACGGGAGTTACATTCTAATTGTAGATCGCAGATGTTGTAGTTTGCTGCCCGGAAAACCTTATCTCATAAATGTGACTAGGAAGGTCATGTGCTGTGAACATGTATTGTTCCCCAGCGACTCTGCAGACAGGGAGGCAAGGTTATGGCCCGATTTGAAAATTGCTTCTATTCGAATAGATACTTTAAGCAGAATGAAGACTGTGCTCCTACAGACGCCGACGAGGCTCACGTCATCAAAAGAAACGTATGATCTCCAAGTTGCAAGGACAACAGAAGAGATTCATTAATTGTTATCAACTAATTACCCCATACATTTCGCAGAAATACTGAACGAAATCTTAAATATTTCTGATACCACTGGTATCTCCAGTGTATTTAAAACTGTTTTTTCGGGTGCTTTAACTCCATTCAAAGCCATCCTGGGTATTTTTCCAGACTTTGTCCATTCCATTTTTGGCGGACTTCCTCTCCTTTTAGGACTAGTAGCAGGTATTCTATTTTTGATCCTGTTATTTCGCTATGGCAAACCATGTCACAGACAAAACACATGCGACAAGGGAAGAAATGATCCTAGCCATTGGCTACCGGGACCGGGTAACTAAAATCCTTGGACTATCCCGGCTTAGAGACCTGAACATGACTTGGTTTCTTTCATTTAGACCAATGTGGCAAAGTTGTGTTATGCCTGTATTAAGATGCTTGCTATGCGGCGAAGAATGCGTGTTGGACACCTGTCTGGCAATACAATCGGATGTGCCAATGGACGCAGATACCTTGTTGGGTCCGGTAACGGCTCATGCATTGTGCTGTCCCCAGAGGCTACCAATCCTGATGACGGCATTCGTGGAGTCTTCACCACTACGATTGAGGGGTAGTGAAGTACAAGATGAAAGCAGCATCGATCAGGTACGACCTTCAGTCAGCTATGCTGATCAAAACATCAATGGAGGCAATCATGCTCAAGCTCATGAATGCTTGGTAACAACTTTTTCCGAATTAGTGGAACTTACGCAAGAAGCTGTTGACAGTTTTTTCAACAGTCTAAATGATATAATGTTTTCACCAGAACAGCAGGAATAACTTTGAGCAAATTGGCACTCGGAGTTCCCTACATGCTGAATTTGGCCTTCAACTTTTTAAAGAAAAGCGATATGAAAAATTCTCTCATAATTTTTTCAGACTGCAAACACTTTTCCCCAATTCCAAAATATTTACGATTTTTGGGACACTTATCTTCTGCTTAAAGTAGACGTTATTCTTAGAGAACTAAATTTCTATTTTTAGGTAGTCACAAGACATTCGCTATGCTAGCACTGTTATACATAAATTTATGATTGTGATGAAATGGTCTCGCATTTTTTTCTTCTGTATTTAGAGCCATTTCATGTGTAATTTTCGCGTTTATTGATACTGAATTTAGAAATATGCGTTATATGTTTAGCATTATTAGACAGCTTGTGCATATAGTATACGTGACAGTATATGTGATTGTGTTTCATATATTCTATAAAATCCAATTTCCGGAATGCATATAAATGTATTTTTGGGGTGGCACGGTATACACAAACGCTACTGATATTCACTATGCCTAGATTTGTAAATATGGACATAGTCTACGTGGAGTGGGTGTGATGTATTCCTATAGGTACTGTATCGATTCCCCTATTCCTGACCCTGGTTTGGTTAATAATTAACTAGCAGCCATCCAACGGTGCAAAAACCGTTATCTGATTAAGCCACACCACGGCACAGAAGCGCGTTATCTGATTAGGTCATAACGCATGCCATCTAATTAGACAAGCGATATTCCTCCAGCCCCTGATAAGGCATACGGAGTTCTCAAAACAAATCAAACCTACAGCGACCTGGGAAATTCCCATAGCCATTGTTTTGATTTCACCGAGAACTTCAGCAAAAAAATGTGCGAACGAGCCCGTTCATATGACATCCTTATTGACGTATATATGTCCATCCTTACGTCACTCTCGGCACCTTTCAGGTATAAATATTACCGACATTGCCTTAAGCAAACACATGCGGTGGTGACGAGATCGGAGCAGCGAGACGTGCTGAGGAGCCCAGCAGAGAGCGAAGCCCACAGACGCTGCCCCGCCTTCCTGACGCGCTGAGAACGAGACGCTGCCTTTCTCCTGCCGAGAAATCCAGCTCCGGCGCTTCCAAGCAGCCCTCGCAGGCAGCTGGAATATCAAGACCTGGGATAAGAGATACCAGCCCTCCATCATTCTAGATCTCAGGTACAGAACTGAATAACCCCTTGCAGAGAATTCTCGAGTCAGTCCCTTGGCAAAACAAACTTAACTTAAACTGCTACTTATCTACTCCCGCCCACGTATTAGGCTTAGGTCAGGTACATTGGGGTAGGCGTGGTTAGAAGCACCAGTTGAGTACGATTAGTCAAATGTATATATGTATGTATCTATTTTATCCATTTTAAAGTATCATATGGCTCAGAAACCATATCAATGCTTTTACAGTATTATTTTATAATTTTGTCTCTACTGTATGCACTTTACTTAACTACAAGTATTGCAATAATAGCGATTCATTTCTCTTGTATGAGAAAAGAGACTGATCAATAAATAACATCTTTTATTGAACCACGCCCATCTCTTATTTCTCTACAAACTGGTGAAACTAAGAATGCACGTACTGACTGAGTAAAATAAGTTGTCTATTGTTTTCACACGACTCTAGAGATACACTCTTGATTAGGGGAGAGCAAAGTTGTCATGTTCTATGGTTGTCAGAAACTAAATCCCTTCTTGTCTATCCAGGGAGGTTAAAATCCTCCTTGCCTATTCGAGAAAGTTTCTAGTGAACTCTGAGCTAGCTGGCAAACACAAAACTTTAAGTCTAATTTCGTCGGTAGAAGACCTAGTTAACCTCTGCCCTAGGTCTATACTATTGAAGATATTATTCCAATGCGCAGAGCCTATTGGGATAATAGGAACTACACTACACCGCTATCGCCCATGCTTTTTGCTATAGCGATAGAGACCCTGGCTGCCAGATTGCGGCAGCACCATAGCCACAGGGGTATTGGTTTCTCGTTCCGTTCCCTGCTCGTCACAATGTATGCGGACAACGTTACGCTCTATGTCCATCATCCTCAAGAGAACCTTAGCCCTCTTGTCTGGGAGATCATTCGCTTTGGTGGGCTGTCGGGCATCCAGGTGAACTGTAGCAAGTCGGTTCTTTTCCCCTTGACTGATGCCACTGTGCCATTCTCAATCTGACTATCCATTTGTGTGGGCTTCCGGCCCCACGTTCTATTTGGGCATCTGGCTCAGTAGGGACCTGGATGAACTGTGGAGATCAAACTTTGGGTGTGCGGTGGACTGGTCGGAAACCAGGATTCCATCCTCGAGCCGGCTTCCGCTGTCTTTGGCCGGCCGTATCGCAATCGCCAAAATGGTTGTTCTTCCTAAATTCCTTAACTTGTTTTTAAATATCCCCTTCACCTCTCATTTTTATTTGCAAATTATGCTCCCTAATCATTTCATTGGTCTGGGCGGGTACAGCCAAGAGTAGCTTACGGTATCCTTACTCTACCCATGTCTGCTGGCAGGATGGGCATGCCTGACTTCAGGCTTTATGCCCTGTGCGCACAGGCCAGCTTCCGGCACTTTTGGATCACCCTTATCAGCCTCATGTCGCTGTTGAGACAGATGTAGCTTCTCCCTGGCCTCTGTCCAGAGCTTTGTTTGCACCCGTGATGCGCCCTCAGGCTGAGGGTGACACGGTCGAGGCGCTTCGATGGGCCTGGTCTGGCCTGTTGTCTGGCATCCCTCTGCTCTCTGATAACTCCGTGCCCATAGTTAATCACCCGGATTTTCCTTCCCTTAAGGCCTCCAGCATGCCCAGGAATGCGGCGCGCTTGAGCCTGACGATGGTGGCAGACTATTATCCGGAGAACACCTTTTATACGCTCCCTGACGCCTTGGGGCCACTGGACACGCTCCTATTTTACCAGCTGTGCGTAACGAGCTGGAAGCTGCATCCTACTTTTCCTCAGCCCCACCCAACAAGCCGGCTCTGGATCATCTATACCTCCTGGACCCCGCACAAATTACTCACCAAATTATATGCCCTCACTCTAGTGTCTGCCCCCATTTCCTCTGATCATGCTTGGGAGGAATGGGGTGCTGATCTTGGTACTGACATCTTGCCAGCTGACTGGCTGTATTGCTGTAATCAGACGAAGAAGTTGTCACCGAACTACCGGCTTCGTTTACTCCATTTCAAGTACTTGCATAGGTTTTACCGCAACCCGGTGCAGCTCCACAAGCTCGGGTTCACTCCTGGTGACAATTGTGTTGGTTTTGCTGCTCCTGCGGCTGAATTCGCTCATCTTGCTTGGCTTTGACCTAGGGTCTCGGAGTTCTGGCAGGCGGTGTGTTCGGCCATTTCTGACATTACCGCCGCTACGGTGTGCCCCGAACCACCTCTGTGCCTTCGCGGTTTTGTCAAATTCTGCCCTGACGTCTCCCGCCATCTGATTGCGCTTCTGCTGGTCCTTGCTAGGCGTAGGGTGGCCATGTGTTGGGGTCGTAGGCCTGCTCCCAAGGTTGAGAGTTGGCTGGAGGACGCCTCTCGGTGCCAGACTCTCCTGTCGAAGTTCTGGGATTTAATGCCTGCTTGGTCCCGACCTGTTGACATCTAGGGTCATTTGGTTACCTACCTTCATTCCCATTCCCACCCTAGTGGCGCTACCTCTCCCACGCTCCCCGCCGGCCTTTGGTCCGCGGCGGCCGCCGGTGCTGGTCAGTGACTGCCTCTCCCCCTGCAAATGGCGCTCCGGCCCCTTTTTCCTTAGGCCTTCACTCTTCACTGCTGACACCGCTTTGTCTGTGTTTCCCCACGAGGGAGGGACCTTGATGAGATGGAGCTGTGACATTATCCTCATGATTATTTACTGTGCTGACAGTTGATGCCTATATGTAATGGAATGCTTGACTTGCTTTCTGTTTTGTATATTGCACTGCGATGTTGCACGATGTACTGTGTCTGCTTTGATTTTTCTCAATAAAGGTATTTTAATTTTTTTTTTTAAAGTACCTTGGTGTGTGAGTGGCTGTATTGGAAAGGGAGTGTCTGTGTGAGTGACTGTGGGTCTGTGAGTGATTGTATGGACATCTGAATGGCGATGTAAGCAGTTGTGTGGGTGTTTGAGCGGGTGTGTTAGTCCGTTGTATGGGTGAGTGAGTGACTATGTTAAGAGGCTGTATGGGAGGAGTGAGTAGGTATGTGAGTTTCTGAATGGGTGAATACGTGAGTGTGTGAGTAACTGTATAGGTGAGTGTGTAGCTGTGTGAGTGGCTGTATGGGTGAGTGAGTGGTTGTGTGAGTAGCAGTAAGAGTGAGTGAGTAGCTGTGTGAGCGAGTGGCCCTATGGATGAGTGAGTGGATGTGAGTAGTTGTATGGGTCTGTGAATGGATATGTGAGTGGGTATATAAGAGGATATATGGGGTGTGAGTCTGTATGTGAGGCGTTCTGTGGATGATGTCATCAGTGATGTCATTTGAGATGTTGATGTCATCAGGGATGTCACTGACCATGCCACGAGTGATTTCATATGTCAGGTCATAAGCAGTGCATTACAGGGGCGTAAGTTATAGTTAGCTCAGGTAAATATAACTGCTGAATTCCTATGGTTTTGTGCGTGTGTAACCTGAGCCTAATTATAACATCATAAACACACAGAGGATCTGATGGGAGGGGCACAACCAATGACATACTACTCCCAGTTCATAACTGAACCTCACACAAAGTACATCTGCTCAATAAAAGGAAAGAGGAACACTGCACACAATTATGTTGTAATGTTTATGTAGAACAATGTATTATGTAACTGTTCGAAAAGAGCTTCTTAAACCTGAAGATGACATGCAATTGGGTTCCCTCCTCAAACCAAGGCCACAAGATTCTTGGTGTGGGCTACAACTCCCCTAAGAGAGAGGAGAAGCTGAGGTGTTTTGGGAAAGTGAGAGCAATAGTAGATAGTGAGTGAAGGGGAGAGTGCAGAGAGGATAGTGAGTAAAACTGTCTATAGAAGGCCAAACAACCTTTATTCAGTGGTCCTCTGGGACAGGATTAAAAAGTAGAGGACCAGGGGTTATCAGCAAATATACCCACAAATAGTCAATTTGCTCAAAACCAATAATTGATAGCGAATCAAAATACACTGTCCACCAAATGATTAGCCTGTTACAAACATTGATGGACCGTATATGTTGTGGGTCCACTGTTTGTCTGCAAGGAATAGACAATACAAACATTACTAATGTCAAAGCAGAGCAGTGTCCAGTGAGTGAACTCTCGTAATCATCTTACCTATACTGGGAAAGAAGAGAATCCTCTCTCAAACCATAAGGGAGATGCCACTGTCGCATAACTAAAAAGTGAAACAACCAAGAGAGCGAGAAAGACCAACACATGAATCAATGGCATATTCACACGAAAAGCTACACGTGACATGCATACAATAAAGAACTACAATATGTAAATGGAGAACATGCAGCAAGTATGTAAATGTTTATTAATGTTAAACATATATGCCAAGGTGGAGGGGCGTGGCCGAACAGCCACGATGTCGGACGGTCTCCACTAGAGCTCCGTGCCCGGCCGGGCCTGATCCGAGATATACGGACTGACGGAGACCATCGGCTGGCTGCAGGACGAAGACCCGAGGCGGCACTGCACCCGGAGCACGAGCCGCCGAGCAGCGGCGGAGTGAAACGCAGGGGAAAGCCCTCTGCGGGACGCGCTGTTGACCAAGACACAGGGCCTGGAAAGCCGGGAGGCAGAGTGCTGCGGAGATCCGGACGCGGCACACCGGACTTGGGGACAGGCTGGAGGGCGACGGCCCGGATCGGGGGCGGAGCCGGGGCCCTGACGTGGGCTGGAGCCTGATACATACTCCCTCGCGGATGGCACTGAGAAGCAGAGGAACTGATAGCCCACGGTGAGGAGGACAGGGGGAGAGAAGCCGGTCCCGGAGCCCAGGCGAGGCCCCGGGATAGGGAGAGCCGCCATTTTGTAGGGAACGACCGGGAGGAGGCCTTGTGGTGACGGCCGAGCCCTCGTGGTGCACGGACCATCGGGGACCCGGTGCAGACTTGCCCCGCATCAACTGGCCGCTCTTTCCCCCCTCCCGCCCCCCACTTTGACCTCCGGCTGCCAGAGGACGGTCCGGGAAGCAAGCAATAGAACTGAGGCAGTGCTTCCAAATACGTTGTGGGCCTGCACACGAGGGGGCTGGGACGGAATAAGACTCCTGCTTGTAGTACTGGCCGTCTGCTGGGGAGGGCCTGGCTGTGGTGCGGCTTGCTGCCTGGGGGGCACCTGGGAGGAGTTGGACCCCACTCGACTCAACCCGGTGGAAGCTGGCTGGCGCTGCTGGTGGCCATTTCCTGCTCGGGGGCCCAGTACGGGACCTCTGCGATAGACGTACAGAGAGCCTGGCCCTATAGGCTGAACTGCTGAACCCGGGGAGCCGGACGACTCCAGGTGCGACCAGAGAGAGGACCGGACGCAACATGGTCAGGAAGGGCCAGAGGAACGTGGAAGGGCCGGGAGACTCGGCAGGGCCAACGGGAGCCGGAACGGGTGGAAACGGACCCGGCTCGATTGACCAGACAGGCCAGTCCACTCAACAGGCAGACAAACTGGACTTGATCCTCCAAGAGATCCGTGATTCCCGCCAGGCGCTGGAACAACAATTGGGGACCCTCACTAACAACTTCTCCATCCTGAAAGCGGACCACGGCAAGCTGGCGGATAAGGTCAAGGATCAGGGACTGGCAATAGCGGACCTTACGCCCACGGTGGCCGACCACGGCCAATCTATCCAGGACCTCCGGGGTCAGGTGAATGCACTGATGGAATGGGTTGAGGACGCAGAGGGACGCAATCGGAGGAATAACATCAGGGTAATTGGCCTGCCGGAAAAATGTGAGGAACCGAGCGGCGGAGGAGTACATGGAACAATGGTTTAAAGAGCATGTGGCGATGGACAGCCTCTCCCCATACTTCTGTGTGGAACGAGCGCACAGGATTCCGACGGGACAGCCCCGACCGGGGCGCCCTACTCGCCTTCTTATCGTCCGTATCCTTAACTATCGGGATAGGGACACCCTGCTGAGGAAAGCCGAGAAAAATCCACCATCCACTTTGAGAACCAGAGGGTGTCACTCTATCCGGACTTCACGAATATGGTGCAAAAACAGCGGGCAACCTACCTGGAGGTGAAGAAGAAACTGCGGAGTGCGCAACTGAAATACGCTTTGCTCTTTCCCGCCCGCCTGAAGGTCATTCATGGGAAGAAATCGCATTTCTTCGAGAGCCCTGCAGATGCTGAAGAGCGGCTAGAGGTGATGGGACTGGACGGCAGTCAGGAGGCATCCCAGGAGGCAGACGCGGGAGCGAGGGACAGGAATTCGGGAGGACGCCGCCGCTCCTCGTCAGGATCCGGAAAAGGGAATGTTGAGCGCGGCCCACCAGAGGGACGAAAGACGGGAGGCCATCTCACTTGCCGGCACCTTCAGGGAGGACCCGGCAAAAAAAAAAAAAAGACTCTGATGATACCACTGGACACTCAGACTCCGATACCAGTGTGCTGCTTTTTCCTACGATCACTCCTAGGGCTGCTGATGAACTCATGGACAATTGATTGACTGAGTGAGGTCCCGAACCTACTTCTTTGCAGCAGTTAATGCAGAGTATCCTTTTCTGTTTAATTAGATCTCGGGAGATAGATCCCTACTGGGATCCGGGTTGTGCGGGTGGGGGAAGAGAGGACTGTGGAATGGTCACTGATTCCAAGCTGAAAGCATGCCTCATCCTTAGAGGGGACACAGTAATGGGTGCCTCGGGATGAGTCCGGAAGCCACCTGTCATTGACTTTACACCTTTGTCTGTAATCACACTTCACTTCCCCTATAGCATTGAGTGCCTGGCCGGGCCACTGCTGAGCCAGCGGAGACTGTGACTGGTTACGCAATGGATACATGTGCGCTGGGCCGACCCCCCCCAAGGTGTAGGCACAACTATTTGGTTCCTTATGGTTTTATTGTTCAGGTTGGGCTCGGCTATGTTCACTGGCTGTGCCAAGTTTGGTTTTGCAATGTTGCTAATTTTTATAGGTGCTCTCTCCTGGGTTCGGCTCCCCGGGATCCTAGACACACGACCACCTCTGACTCTGCCTTTACCGCCTGCTGATCATGGCTGAGCAATCAGGTGTGTATACAGTCACTTCCTGGAATGTTCGAGGGTTGGGGGCGGTGCATAAACGACACAGGGTCCACGCTTACCTCCTTCGACAGCAGACACAGATCGCCTTTTTGCAGGAGACACACCTCACGACCTCCGAAGCTCAGAAGCTCTGGAAGAAATGGAGAGGGACTATATATTCTACATCCTATTTGGCGTTCTCTAGGGGGGCCACTATCTGGGTGCGCCATGGAATACCATTTAATGCGATAGAGGAGCAAGCGGATGACCAGGGCAGATATATCCTGGTTAAAGGGAACCTGGATGGCCAAATGGTTGTCCTGGGTTGTATATACGCCCCGAACTACGAACAGGAACTATTCCTACAAAAGGTCGGGAGGGCACTCTCCCTGTGGGCAGGTATCCCCTGGGTACTCGGTGGGGACTGGAACGCTGTGCTGGATCTGGCCCTCGATAGATCACACCCACCCCTACAGGCTGCTAGTGCAACCAAGCTTACTGACATTTTCAAGTCCTGGGTGGAGGGCTGGAACTTAAAGGATGTCTGGCGGGAGAGGCACCCCACACACAAAGAATACTCTTTCTACTCCCCCGTACACGACCTGCACACACGGATTGACCGATTCCTATGCTCCCACACGATGGTCCCGCTGATGAACTCCCCGGAATACTTAGCGAAGACCTTTTCGGATCACAGACCCCTCAAATGTGCTATCTCCTGGGGCAGAGTCCCGACTCCAGTTTCTACATGGCGTCTCAACCCCAACACCTAGAGGATGGCCCGTTCAAGGCAGCCCTTTCAGAGGCCCTAACACAGTACTGAGAGGTCAACTGGGATACTGCCTCCTCTAATTTGGTGGCCTGGGACGCAATGAAGGTGGTTATGCGGGGAGTGGTGATTGGGAAGCTGGTGGGTGCCAGGCAGGAGATCCACCGGAAGTTGTGTGACGTGGAGGGCAGGCTGGCAGAGTTGGAACGGGAGGTGGGGGAGGACCCAGGTAAAAAACAGGCCCTACAGGAACAAAACATTGTACACACTGAGACACTTGAGACACTGCGCATTATTGATCACAAAGCCTACTTGCACCGACAGCACACAGAAGCGGACCGCTCTGGGGCGCTATTAGCCCGCATGATCCGTGATAAACCGGACATCCCAGTTATTACCCAAATCCGTACCCGGGAGGGAGACTTAGCGGACACACAATCTGACATTAACTGGACATTCCACGACCACTTACAGGCGCTGTACGCCCGGACTGAGTCACTCAATCCTACATACATGACCGACTTCATGCGAGACCTCCCTATCCCTCAACTGTCGGCAGAGGTACAAAAATTGATGGAGGGCCCCATCGCCCCACACGAAATACGCGCTGCGATTAAACACTTGAACAGAAATAAGACCCCGGGCATGGACGGACTACCTGTCGAGTTCTATTCTACTTATGCTGACATACTGGTACCGGTCCTGGAACGAATTTATAAGGAGGCCTTCGAGAAAGGTCACCTGCCGCACTCGACCATGCAGGCCATAGTGATATCTATTCCAAAGCCGGATAGGGATACCCTGGAATTGACGAATTATAGGCCTTTATTCATGCTGGCCACAGAATACAAAATTCTGAGTAAAGCTATTGCCCTACGTATCCAACCCCATTTGACCACACTTATACACTGTGATCAATGTGGATTCCTGCCGGGGCGCAGCACTTCCTTCAACACGAGACGTCTCCACGCCATCATGACCGCGTCACCACCTGAGCTGCAGCGGGCCGGATGCATTGCATTGGACCTCAAACAAGCATTTGATTCGCTCTCCTGGCCCTTTATGTTTGAGGCCTTGAGTCGATTTGGGTTTCCGGCCCTGCTGCTGCGGTGGATCAGGTTGCTGTATACTAATCCCACGGCCAGGGCCAGAACAGGACGGTATGTGTCGGACGCATACACAATCCATCGTGGCACCAGGCAAGGCTGCCCCCTGTCCCCACTGCTGTTCGTGCTGGCGCTGGAACCCTTAGCCATTGCCCTTCGACAACACGCGGAGGGGATGGGCATACCAGTGGCGGGGACGTTGCATATTCTATTCGTATACACGGATGACATGCTACTGTACCTCCGAGACCTGGCAGCTGACCACACGCTATTGTGTGACACCTTCCGCCGCTTTGAAACGATATCGGGACTGGCCATTAAACCGGACAAATCGGTGGGATTCTATTTCCGTGAGGAAGCTGGCCCGCCCTCCATGCCGTTTGGCGCCGATGAGATCCCGGTAGCCCAATCCAGCTTTAATTACCTGGGTATTCGCATATATAGGAAACCGGAAGACCAACTAGATGGTAATATTAATAGGGCCATCACTGGTCTCCCGGGCAGTATCGGATTTTGGACCTCACTCCCCTTGTCGGTCATGGGCCGCATAGCGATAGCGAAGAGGGTCATGTTGCCACGCTTGCTTTATTATTTTGTGAACCTGCCACTGTGTATTCTGCGCCGCACTTTCGATTCCCTTAAATCCTTATTGATCACCCTAATATGGGGATCGGGCAGACAGCGGATTAGCCTGCGAAAATTACAACTCAGTACCTCCCAAGGGGGCCTGGGTGCCCCTGACTTTCAAGGATATTTTTATGCAAGTCAACTCCAGTGGTTGTCCTACTGGCTGGCCGGGAGAAACCTCCATGAAATAGGTTGGACGAAGGGTCGGCTTGACCGGGGTGAATTACACGCTTTGCTACGACCCAGGAGTAGGATCCCGCATGGATGCCACCCACTGCTCCGCACTGCCCTTTTATGTTGGAAGAAGGCACTGGCTTACACGTCCACGGCCCTGCCTTACGCAGATAATATCCCACTGTTGGGTATCCCGACGCCACAAGGGCGACTTACCAGATACGCGGTTAGAGAATGGACGGCAAGTGGGATCGAAGGAGTGGGCAGTTTCTTTGGGGGTGACCAATTGTTAGACCACCACACCTTCGTGCATACAACAGGGACTTCGGACAGACATTATTTGCTACACGCCACTGTTTCCCATTACATCAGGACGATATGGGCTCCACAACGCGCCCACCCACAGCAGCATGAACTGGTACATCTGATACACTACATGGGGGCTGGCGGCCACTTAGTGCGCTGGCTGTACACCGGGGTCAGGGCACATGCTGCACTCTCCCTTGACACGCTGCGGGCGACTTGGTCGAGGGACACAGGGGAAGAATTGACAGATAGGACTTGGAAATTGGCCCTAGAACACCCGAGGAGAGTTTCCAGAAATGTGAAATTTAAATATATTCAGGCCATGATCCTACACAGGGCGTACCTCACCCCGGTGCGGATCCACAAGATGTTCCCCGACGCTTCCCACCAGTGCCCGCGATGTCAGGCGGACGAAGCGGACTTCCTCCATATGCTCTGGTCATGCCCACGGCTAAGCGGGTACTGGACCGAGGTGTGCCAAACGCTACGAGAGATATCCCAGATCCAAGTTAAGGGGAGTGCGCTGTACTGCCTGACGGGAGCCCGGCCTCGGCCTAAACCACTAAAAACCAAGCTACGGTTTCTAGACCTGGCCCTTCTGTTAGCGATTAGGAACATAACAATGCGGTGGAAATCCCCGAGAGGGCCCCGGGTGGAGACATGGCGAGCGGACGTGGTGAAATGGGGTAGAATAGAATGTGTGGCCCTTAGGAAAGAGGAGGAAGGCGGGCGGCGGAAAGCCCCGATGGCACTAGACTGGGAGGTCATGCTGTTAGAGCTGGAGGGTATAGATCGGCCCCTGTCCCAGGACATATGAGTACATAACAGCCCCGAGGGAACAATGTGGGTTGCACAGGGCGCCGAGGCGGGATGGAGGGGGTCGGAAGAACCCTTGCTACATAATCCGGGCAGAGAACGGATGGCGCAGGGAGCGGAGACCGAACAAAACCAGGAGAGAGAGAGCACCAGGGTTTGTGGGGTGGGGGTGGGTTAGTTGGGGTGCGAGAGGGAGGGTTTAGGAATGCATCCTGATCGAAACAGAGACATTTCCTGATGTATACCACCCCGGATGGAACCGAACCGGGGGACGGGGCTCCGCCCCCCTATCTGTAGCGTGGGAGAAAAATGAAAAGCGTGATGTATTACATATCTGATGTGAAATCTGTACACCATTGTGCTGAGTATACATTCACGAATAAAGTTCTTTAAAAAAACATATATGCCAAGGTTTTACAAAAGTTAAAATAGTATACTTTCTGTACCACTAAGGAGTGATACTCTTTCTAACATATATTATGTGTGTGACTGTGTGTATCTGTTTGTGAGTAGGTGTCTGAGTGGCTATATGGGTATATAGGTAGGTGTGTGAGTACCTGTGTGGGTCAGTGAGTGTGTGTGTGAGTGGCTGTATAGGAGGATATGTTGGTATGTGAGTAGCTGTGTGGGTGAGGGTATCAATGTGTGAGTGGCTGTATGGGTAAGTGACTGGTTGTATGAGTAGCTTTATGGGTGAGTGAGTGGCTGTCTAAGTAAGTGAGTGGTTTGTGTGTGAGTGGCTCTATACAGAAAAGTGAGTGGTTGTGTGAGTACTTGTGTGGGTCCATTAATGGATTTGTGAGTAGTTGTGCAGGGTGTGAGTGGAGTATGAGAGGTTGGATGGGATATGAGTTGTGTGTGAGTGCATCTGTGGATGATGTAATTTGAGATGTCATCAGTGATGTCACTGACCATTTCATGAGTGATGCAATATGTGAGATCATGAGCAGTGCATTGTGGGGTTGTAAGTTATAACATAATTCACTTTCACTGGTTTTGTATGAGTAAAATCTGCGCCTAACTACAATACCCTGTAACCTTTGTTTTTTTCAATGATTTCTAAGGCTTTTTAAATTATATTTCCTAACTATAACGTTCCTGTAACCTTTGTTTTTTTCAGTGAATTTCCAAGGTTTTTTAAATTCTATTTCCTAACTATAATGTCCCTGCATACGTTGCTGTTTTTCAGTGACATTCTACCATTTTGTAATGTTATTTCCTAACCGCAACCTGTAATATTTGAGCGTGAGTGTGTGAGTGAGTGCATGAATGTCTCAGTGGGTGTGTGAGTAGAGTGTGTGTGTCTCACTTGGTCTGTGAGTGGGTGAATGAGTGTTTGAGTGGATGTGTATCTGAGTTGTTCTGTGAATGGGTGCACGAGTGTCTGAGTGGATTTTACACCATTTTCTGCTCATTACACCATAAGTCTCCCACAGTGGGACTGCTAAGATATGTTCAGAGGCCCACCCCCTTACTCAAGCACTCTGAAAATGCACCACCTGGTACAATACTGGTCGGGGGATGAAGTCCCCTTAGCTACTGAGGGTCCTTGTGGGCCAAGAACTCCAACTGTTGTCACCAGAAAGTCCCCCACAGCAGGATTATTGAGAACCCATCGGAGGCCCAGCCCCCTTTCTCATCCACTCTGCAAACGTGCCTCCTGATGCACTACTGGTAGGGGGATGAAGTCCCCTTGGCGGCCAAGAACCCCTCCTGTTACCAGAAGTAAGTCCCCCACAGTGAGATTGCTGCAACCTCATCAGAGGTTCCTCTCCCTTTCTCAACCACTCTGTAAACGCTTCCCCTGATGCACTACTGGTTGGGAGATCACGTCTCCTTTGCTGCAGAGGGTTCACTCTCTTTCTACTTGTTTCACACCGTTACATTCACTCTTTCTGCTCTATGCTGACCTTTATTTGGGCTCTGTTTGCTCATATCTGAGAGGTGGTGGTCCCTGGGGCTTTCATAAGCCCTAGGAGGGGGGCACCGTACATTACAGAAGTGTAGCAATGCGCTTTTCTTTCCAGCCAGAACTGCAGACCCAGCACTACTTCCAGTGAAAAATTCCCCCCAAAAATCCTTTTTTACCTCATCCAGGGTCCCTGCGGGACCCCTTCAAGAGGCCTAGGGGGTCAGGGTATTCCTACCCTACCAACTTCTCTTTTTTTGTGTTTTTTTGGGACTCTGCTGAAACTGAATCCCAAGATGGCTGCCAACACTTGCATGAAGTGTATTTGCCACTCCAGTGTACGCAATTCCACTGTATACACTACACTGGATGCTAATCCAGTCAACGCTACTCCTCCGTACGCAACTGCAGTGTACGCTGCTCGACTATATGTTATTCCACTGTATGCTACTCGACTATACAGTATTCCACTGTATCCCACTCCACTGTATGCAATGCTACTCTACTCTATTCTACTGTATGGCAGTCCACCATAGGCCACTGAAAGCTATGCCAAACTACTATACAACACTCCATTCTGCGTAGTTGCATTGGACGGCACTGTATGATATTCCAGTTTATAACACTGCACTGTGCACCACTCCCATGTACGTCACTCCACTGTATGCTAATCAACTGTATTCCCCTTCACTGTCCTCCACTACACTGTATTTTTTTTTTTGTAAAACTGTTTTTATTGCAGGGATAGACAAAACATTGGATTATACAGTGAGCACCATACAGTTCAGTGGCAATCTGTCATATTCGTTTCCCAGTTCCATGATACACAGCCATTCAGCCCACATCCCGGAGGCAGGGCGGCGTCATTTCTCCAAACTGATCACCGTGTGGATCGAGAACGATCTTATTGTAAGCTCAACAGGAACTCCTTACTCTGCTTTTAGTTATATAGTGTGACATCACCCTATTGGGTTGATCGTGATGTACGTAACCCACTCTAGAAACCCTGATCGTAGATCCCTCCCCTCCCCCCAACCGTCCCTCCCTGTGTCTGCGTCAGTGATCGGTGCAATCGTGGTACCCATATTGTGGGAAAAGGAAAAACGGAGTCAATGCTTCTTATTGGCTGTGTGCATCTGGTGAATTAGCCATCGGCGTGTCTAATCCCGGTCGGGGCGTCTCGTCTAGAGTCTCCTCCCCCTCCTCTTCCTCTGCCAGACTATCTCTCAGCGCCTGCACTAGCATTTCCCATAACATTGCAACTTCCTGCGCCTTGTCATTTGAGCTACGGCGGGCCAGCTGGTAAAGTATCGTGCCCTCCGCAGTCGCCCATTTCAGGAATTCATTCACCCATCTTCTATGTGTCGGTGCCACTTTCGATTTCCACCCTCTGGTCAGCTCACTTTTGGCTATCAATAGCCCCATATCTCTAAATTTACTCGTCAGCTTATTCTTCTTTGTGTGGGGGAACCAATGTAAGATGGACACTGCGCTATTATATTGTAACTGTCTGTCAGTGACTGTGTTCAGGGTCTCCTCAATTCCCGTCCAATATACCTGCAACCCCGGACAGCCCCGTAACATGTGGACCAGGGCAGCCCCTACAAGAGTACATCTGGGACACGTTGCATCTGTTACATGAAAATACTCTGCGATCTTGCATGGTGTGAGGTACGCACGGTGGAGTATAAATAGGTGAATCAATTGGAAGCGCGCATTTCTAGTGCCTTTCTTGACTCGCCGTACTAATTGTGTCCATGTAGTGTCTGGGATCTCTAATTGGAGGTCAGCTTCCCACTTAGTTTTAAGTGTCGTGAGTGGATGTAGGACGTCCGTATGCATTCGGCGATAAAGGCACGTAACAGCTTTAACCGTTCCCGCTGCCATCATGGTATACTGGCACGCTAGTGATGTAGTAGGTTCTATCAGTCCCTCACCCCAATGTGCCTGTATGGCTCTCACCATTGCTGCATGCAGTAGGTAGTCCCCCCTCGGGAGGTCATACCGTTCTTGCAGCGACTGGTATGGGGATAGTTCCCCATCCTCATAGAGGTCACCTATCATCTGCAGCCCCGCCTCTTCCCACAGGTGTAGTCTCGACCAATCGCCGCCATGCGGGAGCGCCGTCACCATGTCCAGAGGAATTTCCGGAGCATACGGGTGCCCAGTACCGGTCCGCCTCTGCGATCTGTTCCAGCATTGGCGAAGGGTCCGCTCCTCCAGGGAGAGCTCTCGCAGAAGCAGTTTCTGCTGAAGAGTGATGTATGCAAGGACATGACGGGGTGTGCCGAACTCTCTCCTCTGTTCCGGGCCGCGATACACCCTTGCGACCTCCTGCGTGAAGAATTGTAACTGAGCCGCTAAATAATAGAGCTCGAAGTCCGGGACCGCGAGGCCCCCCTCGTCCTTTGGGCGGGTTAGCGTCGTCAGAGCCACTCTATGTCTGCCAGCACCCCATAAGGACACCACCGCTGATTTCAGTTGTTTGAAAATCGTGCCGGGGATCCATACCGGGAGGGATCGGAAAAAATATAGGAGACGCGGCAGAGCAATCATCTTCAGAAGAGCAACACGGCCTGCCGTTGAGAGTGGCAAGGTGGCCCAGAAGGACATACAACCCTTCAGTGAGCGGATACAGCGGCCCACGTTACCGTCCAGAAGGTCTTTCGGGTCGTGGTAAATGTGCACTCCGAGGTAGCCCAGGCATTGAGGTTCCCATCGCAGTGTCTGGCGGAGTGAGGGGCACGTCTCCTCCCTCCGCAGCGGGAAGAGGCAGGTTTTCGGCCAGTTCACCCTCAGCCCTGACATATTACCAAAGTGCTCCAGCAGACTCTCAGCGCCCGCTACTGCCTCTTCGGTGTTGTCTAGAAAGAGGAGTAGGTCGTCCGCGTATAGGGAGATATAATGGAGTTCCCCCCCCTGCGCCAGCCCGGCGTAATAAGCCCCCTTCCGAGCCTGAGCCGCAAGCGGTTCCATCGCGAGCGCAAACAGCAGCGGGGACAACGCACATCCTTGTCTGGTACCTCGATGTATCTCGTATTGGTCTGATACCATCGATCCCACTTTCACTCTCGCCGAGGCGTAGAGTACCCTTGTCCACTGTATGTATCCCTCCCCTAGGCCGAAGTTGTGCATCACCGTATATAGGTAGTGCCATTCAAGGCTATCAAAGGCCTTTTCAATGTCGACCGCCAACACCACCGGGGACCGCGCCGCAGGCGGCGGAGCGTCCACTAATCGCAGTAACCTGCGAATGTTGTGTGTTGTGTTCCTCGTGGGAATAAAGCCAGATTGGTCTTTATGGACCAGCTCCTGTATATGAGTTAAGAGCCTGGTGGCCAGCACCGTGCTCAGTATTTTGTAATCTGTTGTGAGCATTGACAGCGGTCTGTAGGACGCCGGGTCTGTGCTCTCCCTACGAGGCTTCAGCAAGGGGATCATTATGGCTTCGCTCATCGACCGGGGGAGTCTGCCTGCTTCCTTGGCCTCATTATATACCGTCTGGAGTCTCGGAGCTAGTTGATCTAAGTATCTCCCGTAGAACTCTACGGGTAATCCGTCGATCCCTGGTGTTTTATTGCACGCCATTCGTTTCACCGCCCCCCGTATTTCAGACAGGGCGATTGGGCCCCCAGAGCATCCGCTTGTTCCCGCTCTAGGCGCGGTAGCTGCAGGTCGCTCAGGAAAACCTCCAACTCTGCAGCGCGATCACTCGGCTCCGCTCCGTATAATTTCTCATAGTACGCCCTAAAACAGCCCAGTATGTCCGATTGTGTGGTAAGGGTGTGGTACCCACTGTCCCGTAAGGCCAAGACCGGTTGGCTGCGCCTATTGGGGTTTGCCAACCAAGCAAGGAGTGTCCCTGTCTTGTCCCCTTCAGCTAGTGTCCTCGTTAGGTATACCTTATGGTCGAAACTACGGAGGCGTTCCATCTCCACCGCTACCGCTTCCCGTGCCCCACTCATTGACTCCTGTAGCTCAGGACGATTCGGTCGATCTAGTTCAACCTCTCGAAGAATACGCTCAGCCTTGTCTAAGTCATCTATTAATGTCTTGCGTACTCCCGCATATTTCCCGATGCAGTGTCCCCTCACCACTATCTTAAAGGCATCCCACTCTACCGCCCTGGAGGAAGCCGTACCCTCATTTTCCGCAAAATACCGGCCAATCCGCTCCTCGAGTTCAGCCCTGAATGGTGGATCATCTAGCGTGTCGGGTCGTAACTGCCATGTCGAAACCTTGGGGGGTTCAGTGACCCAGTCCAGTGTCAGGAGAAGTGGGTTGTGGTCAGACAATGTGCGTGTCAAGTATTCCGTGCGGGTCACTGCGGCAAGCACCAGGGGGGAGCATAGGAAAGAATCTAGTCGCAAGTGTAGGTCATGTATACTGGAGTAGAATGAATAATCGCGCTCAATGGGGTGCTGTGAGCGCCAACAGTCCGTCAGGGCCCATGTTTTCTGCCAGTCAGTCCTGCATCTCGCTAACCGATGTACAGGGGAGGTGCGGAGTGGTGGGTGTGATCTATCTAGTGTAACATCTTCCACGGTATTGTAGTCCCCTCCCATCAGCACTGGTCCAGTAAGATAGCTGGCAAGCCCCCCGGAAAGACCTGTAAAGAAAGTCGCTTGTTCCGTATTCGGTGCGTAAACGCTACAGAGCACTATGTGTCGTCCTCTCAGCAGTCCCTCAACAGCCACATACCTCCCATTGGGATCCACCGTGTGCCTAGTCACCTGAAGTGGGATTCCCGCCTTAATCCAAATGAGCACCCCCCTAGCAAACGCAGAGTACACAGTGTAAAACAAATGGCCTCTCCACCTGCGCTGGAGCGCCACCCCCTCCTTTTTGGTCAAGTGAGTCTCTTGCAGAAATGCTATATGCACCCCTCTACGAACCAGGTATGAATGGATCTTGTGTCTTTTCGCCATAGTGTGCAAGCCCCGTACATTCCATGATACACATTTCAACAATCCCACATTAGCCATTGTCCCGATGGAGAAAAGGAGAATTACTGGTGTGCAGCATCCTGATCACTGACTCGACCCCCCCCACTCTTCCCCAAGTAACCCCTAACTGCCCAACCCCAAGTCAACCCCAGAGCAACCCCAACCTCTCCAGGCCCACCCTCCCCCAGAACGGGATCCAATCTCAGAGGAATCGTTCCCATCCAAACAATCGAGCAACGTGCTCGCGTAGTGACTAATACACAGTCAGCGCTGTGTTGGCCTTATGGGCCGCGGGGTGCGCCAACAAGCCGCTGGGTCTATCAAGCGCTGTTCCCTGACCCCCCGGCCATTCACACATAGTAATTCCCAAAAACAATTAAGTCACATAACCTTCCGCTCCAAGGGCAATAATGATCTCAACAAGCCCCCCTCAGTCCCATTCGGTACCTTGTCCAGAAGTTCAACCCTCTACGATTTCCCCCGATGTCTGTGGCGTGATCTTCGGGCCCCTGGCTCCTCCCAGTTCAGATAAATCAGTGTCCGAGCCCGTGCCCTGGTCCTCCGAGCCCGTTCCTTTCTCCGAATGGGCCATCGCCGCCCCCGATACTTCTTTCACCGCTTGCAGCGCAGCCTTCCGTTCACCCACCGTTTGAGAGTTCGTCGGCCCCTTCAAGCCTCTTCCACACCCTCTGTGGCGCCTCGAACGCCGAAGCGATCGTCCCTGGCGCTCCTCCTCCGCCCGGAACCGGGCCCCATCTGTGCCAGCCTTGTAGGTGTCCCACCAGGCCCAAGCCTCCGAAGGCGTCGGGAAGAACAGGGTGTTCTCGTCAACCAGCACCCGGAGTCTGGCCGGGAATAGTAGTGAGGACTGTATGCCTTCCGTTCTGAGCTCCAGTTTCAGAGAAAGGAAAGAGGCGCGTTGTCTTTGGGTTTCGAATGTGTAGTCCGGGAATAGTGTCACCTTGCTGTTGTCGACCTGGAATGGGCCCTTCTCTCTCGCCCGCTGCAGTAGCAAGTCTCTGTCTTTGTAGTGGAGCAGTTTTATGATCACAGGTCGCGGGGGGAGTCCCGGCTTCGGAGGTCTCGCCGGCACCCGGTGCGCCCTCTCTAGCGTGAAGAACGGGGATAGCCCCTCCGGGGCCACCACAGTTTGCAGCCATTCCTGTAGGTAGCTCACCATGTCCGTCCCTTCTGTTTTTTCCGGAAGGCCCACGAGGCGCACGTTGTTCCGGCGACTGCGATTTTCAGCGTCCTCTGCTCTCCTCTCAAGCGCTTGAATCCGGTCGAGCGCGACTGCTAGTTTCCCATCTATCACCTTCTGTGCTGGCGCCAGGTCCTTCAGGGTGGTCTCCGCCTCCTTGACCCTGTCCGATAGTTTCGCGTGGTCAGCCCGCAGGAGCCCCAACCCCTCCGACACCTGCGCTATATCGTGGTGCAGGGCGTCTTTCGTGGCTGCTATGGCTTCCAGGATCCTGTCCTGCATTTGCTGTAGATCCGTCGCAGGTTGCACGGGGTCCTCCGATGCGTCCGTAGTGGGGGGCCCATCCCCTTTGGGGCCCTTCGGCTTACCCATATCGCTCCCGTGTCGGCGGGCCGAACCCCCGGGGATCCGCGGCGGGGGAAAAAACCCCTGTGTTGAGGCAGTCCTCGTGGCTCAGCTCCAGGCCGAGAAAGCAGCCCCTCGGGTCCCCAGTTGCGGTGCCAGTGCCCTAGTGCAGGGTATGCTCAGGATCCCCAAAGAAGGCCGATCCTCGGCGGGCAGGACACGGGGTGCAGCCGGGAGCAGCCGACTCCCACCGGGGTCCCACCGGGAGGAGCGTCGCAGGTCCCCTCCAAGGTAATGTCTCTGCGTCTTTTACTGGGGAATTCCCGGTTCCAGCGCAGGAGGGAGTCTCCACTACACTGTATGCTATTCCACAGCTGCTGCAGCTGCAGGTAAGAGCTGGGGGCGGTGGGACCAGCTGGGGGAGATTTCGAGAGACGACCACAAGGGAAAATTAAACAAATAGTTTTCCCTCGTAGTCATCTCTCGAAATCACTCCCAGCCAGCCCCACTGCTCTTACCTGCAGCGGCCGCGGCTGCTAATCCAGAGTATGGCACTCCACTCTACAACACTTCAGTGAACACTATTCCACTGTATGGTAATCCACTCTTTTAAACTCCACTGCACGTTATTAGACCGGACGGTATTCCACTGTACACAATTCCACTATATGCTACTCTACTATACGGTACTGCACTTCACAGCACTACAGTGTATGCTTCTGCACTCTACGCGACTCCACTGTACGACACTTTCCTCCACTCTCTAGAACTGCACTCTATAAAAACGAATTGCACTATATGACACTCTATGAGTATCTCCTTCAGTCTATCTATGGACACACCACTGTCTAACTCTAAAATCCAATCTATACCGATATACTCTATTGTACAACGCTCTATTCCACTAAACAACACTTTTCAATACTCTACGATACAACACTCTGGTCTACTGTACAAATGCCACTCCAATTATAACGCTACGCAGCTACACTATAATCCAATCCATGCCACTCTACTCCATTATACGCAGATACACTGTTTTATACTTTACTCCACACTATGTTACACACCTCCACTGAACTCTACTCCACTGTATGACACTTCACTTGGCAGAACGCCACTGTCCAACCTTCCACTCTACACAGCTCCATTTTACAACACACTACTGTACTCTATGCAACTCCACTCTGCAACACTGTTTTCTGCTCTTCCCCATTACATTCAACTACGTTGCACTCAGTTTCACGATACAATACTCTACTCTACTGTATGACAAACTCTTTCATTTTACTGACCGACACTCAAATTAACAAGACCAAAATAAATAACACGAAAAACTACGAATTAAAACACATTTTTATTAAAAACATTAAAAAATCAATTCCATGAATAAACAAAGGTTAGGTATAAGTTATATGATGACCTCTCAAATGACATCACTGATGACATCATCCAGTGACTGTGAGTGTTTTTAAAAACGTTTGAGTGTTAAATATATTTACCAAGGTATATTGTTGAATCAGTGGGTGTATGAGTCCCTTTTTGGATGATTCAATGGGTGAGTGACTGACTGCGTAAGTGAGTGATTAGGTATCTCAGTGAATGTATGGGTGAGTGACTGGTTATGTGTATGTCTGTATCTCTGTCAGTTGGTGTCTAAGTGGTTGTATGGGTGTATGAGTGGGTACGTGAGTTTCTGTTTGGGTAAGTGATTGGTTATCAAGTACCTCTATGGGTGTAAGAGTCTCTGTGTGGTGGGTGCTCGGGTGTGTGACTGCCTGAATGGGTGAGTGAGTGGGTGAGACAGTTGCTCTATGGGTTAGTATGTGTGTGAAGGGTTCAGTGAGTGAATCTGTGTATGGATTACACCCCCGCAACGCACTGCTTATGACCTCAGATGCTACATCACCTATGACATGGTCAGTGACACCACTGATAACATCACTGATAACAACTCAAATGACATCCCTGACGACATCATCCAGAGAACCACTCACAAACTCACCCAGATGCCCATACATATCTCGTATGCCTACTCACACAACTCAAACTCATACAAGTACTCACACAACCACTCACTCCTCCATAGAGCCACTCACACACCCACTCATAGAGCCACTCATACAACCATTCAGTTGTTTGCCAGGTGCCCCCTTTGCGCAGTGGTTGAGAAAGGTGGCAGGCCTCTGGCGACATCTCCTGTGCCAGACGATTTTACATTTTTTTAAATTATATTAGGGAAGGGGGCGGATCACACACCCGGGCCTGGCCTCCATTGTGGGTGCCCTGGTCCCACCCAGGGCACCCAGTCGTATCTGTTGGGGACCACGGGGAGCCTCAAGGCAGCAGCGGTTCCTGCTGGCTCCCCGCCTCCTGCGGGAGTCGGCTTTGCTTTTAGACATAGGGAGCTGCTTTCATGCAGCTCCCTGTATCTGAAAGCAATTCTGCTCCGCTTCCAGCAAGCAAGGAATTTTCAATGCTCTCGCTTGCTGGAAGCGGAGTGTTGGCTGTGGCTTGGCGAGAGTGTTGAAACATCTGCCAAGCCACAGCAAACGGGCAGCCCCTTGCCCACACCTGGACCCATGTTAATTCCTATTTTGATGTGCCCATTTGGAATACATGTCCTATTTTTGTAATTGAATGACTATATATACAATTATCATTGTGGCCAGGTGTATGTTTGGACGGTGATTTTAACACTGATCCTAACCTTTGCTAAAGATTGTAAATAATTCTTTGTCACTTCTTCAGATTCTTCTTCCTCATACTTTAAGCACCAACAACACTTCTGATCACTTCTATCTTTGCACGTTCCTTCTTGGGGCACCTTCACTTATGAATGCAATCGTTTACTATTGTGAATTATCAATAATATTCATGTGAACAACGAATAATAACTCTTTGATTGGCAATGAATTAAATTGCTTGGTAATAATTGAATTTGGTCTGTTGCTCTTTCTCCTTTCTTCAATATTTAATACAATGAGCAGATGAATCATAATAATATGCTCTAAATGTTTTGGATTTATTGACTAGGTACTGACTATTGCAGCTTTCAAATTGAGGTCTAGGACCATTGTTTCTTTTATATCTTTTATATCAAGCCACAGCAAACAGCTCTGTCCCAAGGGTGTCCTGGGGGGTGCTGGTCCCCTGGGCCATTTCTGGCTCCAGGAGGGGGCCACAAAACCTCCCTCTTTTGTTGGAGTTGCCCAGGGGAGGTGACAGTCCCTGGGCCGAGAACCGTCCAAGAGGGGTCAGCAAGGCCCCAAAACGCTTTTAAAAAATAGATTTTGGCTCTGGGGAGGTGGTGGTCCCCGGGGCCTGGTGGGGTCCCTGAAGGCCATCTATCACACACCCCAGGGAGATGGGGGATCCGTGAGGCCCCCTGAATTGTTTCTTTTACTCCCAAGAAGGTGGCAGTGCCGGGGCTGTGAGGGAACCATAGGGCCCTCGCATTAAGGTAAAAAACCTGGGAGGTGTTGGTCCCCTGGGCACTGGGGTCCACAAGTTTGCTTTAAATAATAATGGCCACATGCCCCTGGGACTTGACCCACCCAGGGGTTCACAAATGAAAAAGCGCGGGAGCTAGAGCTTCTCTTTTTTAACATTTTTCAGCGGGAGCCACACCGCCAGCGCGACTTCAGCTGAAAGTTTTTTTTACAACTTTTGTTGTCCTGGTGGGTTCCCTCTGTCCTACCCCCCAAAAGGCCTACAGGGTCAGGTTATTAAATTAATACCTTGCCCCTTCTCTTAATTTTTATTGTATTTTGTAGCACTCGGCTGCCTATCAGATCTCAGCATGGGATCAGGAGGGGTTGCAGAGCCTTTGCGTCCCTTATATATACAAATTTGGGTTTTGGTTAATATCCCTAAAACTACTGAATGGATGTGCACCAAATCACACATAGGCACTTCCCTGGACCAGTATCTACTCTCCTGCCAAATTTGGCGTAATTCCGTTCAGCAGTTTGATCTATGGCTGTGCCTAAAGTTCTAATGGCAATTAACATGGACAAACCACGTGCTGGGACCCCCAAAGTGAGCGCCTTATTAGTTTTGAAATTTTCGCGAGAATTCGTAAAAAAACGCTAAAGTTATTGACAAAACAAAAAACACTCTTCCTATGAAAACTAGGTCCTAACTGTGACTACCTAGTAGGTAATATAAAACAAATATAGATAGATAGATAGATACATAGATCGAACAAACAGCGACCATTCCGTCTAACTAGTTGCAAATACTGTGTTGTTTATAATCCGTAGGATCTCAACTGTACCGCCAAAGCCGACTTTCACACCAAAAGATTGTGAAGACCAGAAAAGAGTAAAAAACATACCTGTGTGGACTAAAGGGGAAATTAAAGATTTTTTTAATCTCACCCTTCATCGGGGCCTGGATAATTTAAAGATTCCTCCACAAATACACCTGAGTGGGAAAAATACTGTCCATGCAAATAGAACACTAGCTCTACAGTGCCAGGTCTTTTCTGGCAAATCACTTTCTTTCAAATCTTTGTGTTTCAAACCTTCTTAAATATATTTGCCAGGATTATGAATTCTCTTCAATAAGAATGTCCTTGAGTTCCAAGAATTATATGTAACTTATTTAGCCCCCAGTTCACGTTACTGTTCATTCATCCTCACTTTTATGCTCTCCATGTATTATTTTACAATCTTTATGACCTGCAACCTTCTGTATTCCAGCCAAAGATTGAGTAATTTATGCACAATAAATAATTACAGAAATTATACATCATATGAATACACTTATGGTATATGCCATGCAAAGATTTTACTAGTTGATTACTTATTATAACCTGGTATTTTTTTATTTCCATTTGATTTTCTAGTTTGAATGTTGGCAGTGAATTACACGAGAAAGAGCTGATTAAAGAAAAGACCAATGAAGACACCCCTCAGTCCATTGCAACTTACCACTGCCACAACAACACCAAAGCGCACGAGGCCAGACAGAAGGAGAAGAGCACAGCCAAGCGAAAACTCTACATAGCTACAGTAATTTGTCTGTCCTTCCTCATTGGAGAGCTTGTAGGTAAGTACACTTTAACGTACTAAATGAACTTTTAAGGCACCATTCACAAACTGCATTTTGTAGCGCGTGAAGTAGTACTAGAGTAGTACTACTTAATTACCACAAAATGCAATTCACAAACCTATAAGCGGCAATCTCCTAATCTTCAACATTTACTGAGACAGAGCCTACCACATGTAAATGTACTACATAGTAATAAATGTGTGAGGGGCCATAGGGAGTGGTTGGAAAGAAGGGCATACTTACTACTATATGATAGTGGGTTAGGGAGAAGTAAGGAGGGTTTTTGAGAGTGCTAAGAACGGGGTTAGGAAGGGATAGACACCTATCCACAAAATAGTATGACCATTGCTATTAAGAAACTCCACTTCTAGAGTTACTACAGCCAAAAAGGACCCAAAACAGTAGTAGATGTTCTCCAGCTCAGACCTGGAGTAAGTACAGCATTAACCATGGCCAAGCCCTGTTACTGCAACACTCTCCCATAGAAAATCATGGAAGCAGGGACTTAAAATAAAACCCCATAGGAAATCATGTAAAAATAAATTAATTTATATTGGCTTTTTAAAAATATGTATGCATTTAATGTAATATTAAAACAATTATATGTAAGCAATAAATATTATTTCATGATAACATTTTAATAATTACAATTTAATTTAAAAATAAATGTAACTTCAATTTAAAAAAAATACTTTACATTAATTCTATACTGTGTTAAAATATTTTTTTATTGAGGTTTGAAGTAACATACAAAACAAACAGCATGGTTCCCACACACATACAGTGATTTTGTCACTTGCATTTACATCTATATGTTAATATTGACCACCTGCATAGCCAACAAGAGAAAAACATCATACCATCAATGACTGCAGCCAATTAGCAATGTATGTTTAGGCAGTTGGCGGAGGTTTGTACCCCTGAAATGATTGAAGAAGTTAATATCTTTATTGTGTAGTTTCTTTATTTCTTTTCATTGTTACACCTCGTCACAGTGAAAAACAGACAGAAAAATAGCCAACACATATTTCGCCCGGTGGTCGGAAGACCGACGGCTTTTTCAAGGCTGAGGAATAGTGAAACCCACAGATATACAAGCAATATATGCACCAAAAGTGCAACATCAGTGATTAGATTGGGTGAAGCCCCAAACAGTCGGTATCCAGGAGGGTAAACAGTCAAAATATCGAGTATAAAATATCGAATGGACATAATATCGAGTTTAAAATATAGAATGGACAAAATATCGAATGGACAGAATATAGACATCAAAAATATCGTTTTTAAGATAGGTAATGTAATATCGAATGTTAAAAATATAGGAAGTTAAAATATCGAAGTATATAATATAGGTTATTAAAATTATCGAATTTTTAATAATATCGAATTTTTATAGTGTTTTTTATGTTATGATATGTGTGAAAAGTGTGTATTTATGTTATAATTTATTTTAATTAATGAATTTAGTTTTTTTAATTTTTGCGTAATTTAATTCTGTAGCGGGTTGTGGGTTTATAGGGGAATAGGGTGGGAAGTAATTTAATTATAATTAATTAAATATGTAAATGTATTTATTGGTATTCATTTTTATTTAATTGTTAATGAATTTATATTTGGTAATTAATTAAATTTTAATTGGCAATTAATTTTAATTAATCGATTAGTTGCTAAACATGTTAATTTTACTAATTTATTTTCTGTAGCGGGTTGTGGGTTTATAGGGGAATTGGGTGGGAACTAATTTATTTATAATTAATTAAATATGTAAAATTATTTATTGGTATTTATTTCGAAATAATTGTTAATCAATTTTTTATGGGTAAATAATTAAATGTTAATTGCCAATTAATTTTATTTAATTGATTAATTGCTAATTATGTTAAATTTACTAATTTATTTTCTGTAGCGGGTTGTGGGTTTATAGTAGAATAGGGTGGGAAGTAATCTATTTATAATTAATTAAATATTTCAATTTATTTAATTGTATTTAATTTGAATTAATTGTTAATTAATTTTTAATTGTTAATTAATTAATTGTTAATTTGTAATTAATTTGTAGTAATAGGTAACTAATTGTAATAATTAATTGTAATTTGTAATTTAAATTGATTAATTATTATATTATATTAAATTGGTAATTACTTTTAATTAATTTTGTATAGATATTAATTTATATATTTTTAAATAATATATGAAGTATTTACTTTTCCTACTGTTGCACTCTCTGGAGTGGGAATAGTAATTTTTACCCCTACGCTATCCAACGTTTTCCCTACTGTTGCACTCTTTCGAGTGGGAATAGTAATTTTAACCCCTACGCTATCCAATGCTTTCCCTACTGTTGCACTCTTTGGAGTGGGAATAGTAATTATAACCCCTACGCTATCCAACGCTTTCCCTACTGTTGCACTCTTTGGAGTGGGAATAGTAATTTTTACCCCCACGCTATCCAACGCTTTCCCTACTGTTGCACTCACTGGAGTGGGAATAGTAATTTTTACCCCTACGCTATCCAACGCTTTCCCTACTTTTGCACCCACTGGAGTGGGAATAGTAATTTTTACCTCTACGCTATCCAACGCTTTCCCTACTGTTGCACTCACTGGAGTGGGAATAGTAAATTTTACCCCTACGCTATCCAACGCTTTCCCTACTGTTGCACCCACTGGAGTGGGAATAGTAATTTTTACCCCTACGTTATCCAACGCTTTCCCTACTGTTGCACTCTTTGGAGTGCGAATAGTAATTTTAACCCCTACGCTATCCAACGCTATCCCTACTGTTGCACTCTTTGGAGTGGGAATAGTAATTTTAACCCCTACGCTATCCAACACTTTCCCTACTGTTGCACTCTTTGGAGTGGGAATAGTAATATTTACCCCTACGCTATCCAACGCTTTCCCTACTTTTGCACTCACTGGAGTGGGAATAGTAATTTTTACCCCTACGCTATCCAACGCTTTCCCTACTGTTGCACCCACTGGAGTGGGAATAGTAGTTTTTACCTCTACGCTATCCAACGCTTTCCCTACTGTTGCACTCACTGGAGTGGGAATAGTAATTTTTACCCCTACGCTATCCAGCGCTTTTCCTACTGTTGCACCCACTGGAGTGGGAATAGTAATTTTTACCCCTACGCTATCCAACACTTTCCCTACTGTTGCACTCTTTGGAGTGGGAATAGTAATTTTTACCCCTACGCTATCCAACGCTTTCCCTACTGTTGCACTCACTGGAGTAGGAATAGTAATTTTTACCCCTACGCTATCCAACGTTTTCCCTACTGTTGCACTCTTTCGAGTGGGAATAGTAATTTTAACCCCTACGCTATCCAATGCTTTCCCTACTGTTGCACTCTTTGGAGTGGGAATAGTAATTATAACCCCTACGCTATCCAACGCTTTCCCTACTGTTGCACTCTTTGGAGTGGGAATAGTATTTTTTACCCCCACGCTATCCAACGCTTTCCCTACTGTTGCACTCACTGGAGTGGGAATAGTAATTTTTACCCCTACGCTATCCAACGCTTTCCCTACTTTTGCACCCACTGGAGTGGGAATAGTAATTTTTACCTCTACGCTATCCAACGCTTTCCCTACTGTTGCACTCACTGGAGTGGGAATAGTAAATTTTACCCCTACGCTATCCAACGCTTTCCCTACTGTTGCACCCACTGGAGTGGGAATAGTAATTTTTACCCCTACGTTATCCAACGCTTTCCGTACTGTTGCACTCTTTGGAGTGCGAATAGTAATTTTAACCCCTACGCTATCCAACGCTATCCCTACTGTTGCACTCTTTGGAGTGGGAATAGTAATTTTAACCCCTACGCTATCCAACACTTTCCCTACTGTTGCACTCTTTGGAGTGGGAATAGTAATATTTACCCCTACGCTATCCCTACTTTTGCACTCACTGGAGTGGGAATAGTAATTTTTACCCCTACGCTATCCAACGCTTTCCCTACTGTTGCACCCACTGGAGTGGGAATAGTAGTTTTTACCTCTACGCTATCCAACGCTTTCCCTACTGTTGCACTCACTGGAGTGGGAATAGTAATTTTTACCCCTACGCTATCCAGCGCTTTTCCTACTGTTGCACCCACTGGAGTGGGAATAGTAATTTTTACCCCTACGCTATCCAACACTTTCCCTACTGTTGCACTCTTTGGAGTGGGAATAGTAATTTTTACCCCTACGCTATCCAACGCTTTCCCTACTGTTGCACTCACTGGAGTAGGAATAGTAATTTTTACCCTTACGCTATCCAACGCTTTCCCTACTGTTGCACTCACTGGAGTGGGAATAGTAATTTTTACCCCTACGCTATCCAACGCTTTCCCTACTGTTGCACTCTTTGGAGTGGGAATAGTAATTTTTATCGCTACGCTATCCAACGCTTTCCCTACTGTTGCACTCATTGGAGTGGGAATAGTAATTTTAACACTCTTGCTATGCTACGGTAATATTATTGTATATTTTTTAATAATATTATGTTAATATATATATGTTTTAACAAATAAAATTGTATTTTTTTATAACTTAAATTAATTATTTAATCATTTTAAGGTTATTTATGTATTTTTAGGTATATTTTGGTTATTTATTTTTAATATTTTTTAATTTTACATTAATTTCAATAAATTCGATATTTTTTACCAAGTACATATTTTTAAACGCTATTTTTGATTCGATGTTTTTGTACTTACCTGTTTGTAGATAGGACTTCGATATTTTTGTAGTCGATATTTTGGAGTCGATATTTTAAATGCCTATATTTTTGTAGTCGATATTATGTCAGTGATCCATCCAGGAGATATAAATGGAGTGAATTGCTTGATGCTCTTGTTCACCATAAGGAGAAGCACCAGGTTTTATGCCAGGAACCAACCAGGAGATTAGAGACAGTCTAGATGGACCCTACAATTCAGCCAGTCCTAAGCCCACACTACACAATTGACAGTGTCAATCTCTCCCCAAAGGTGTGTCAGTGGGGCACAAACTCACTGTGGCCAGAGGGCAGGAGTCAACATTATCCACCACCAGTGTGATGTTCTGCTGGTACAGCATGAGATAAATGCAGTGGTGCATGTACTGGGTCTGCATGCAAGAATAATACAGCTCCAGTTTGAGTGCTCACGGTCCAGCCTGTTCAAATGACAGGGTCCACAACTCCCCAGAGAGCTTCAGTTGTCTGCCGACTGGCCCATGTCAAACTAATCAGGAGGGACCTGATGCAGTCAACATTAATTCTAAACTTAAGTGGTACTTTTATTACATAATTGTGATAATTTTCAAAAATCAAGTTTAGTCTGTAGATTTTGTATTTTGTTCTACATTTAAAATAAATATATAAAATCAATTACAGTAATAATTTAGCATTCACATATTTTTACAATTTAGTCAAGTTTAACATATTGTTTTAAGGTGATCGCTGCAAGATAAAGTAATTAGTAAAAATCCTATTTCTACTACAAATATGACAAACGTTAAATGGAAGAATTCATTGACCCAGAATTGTGCTTCCAATGTTGCTTTCATTTTTTCCACAGAGCTTTTTTCCGGTATCTCAAACACTTAATTACTCTTTTGTTTCAGGTTTATGGGCCTTTGTGTAGTTTTGGAATGGCAACTTGTCTGGACTTCATCAGAACCTGAACTGTAATATTTATGATTAAGGCTTACGTTCTTGGGAGAACAATTCTTTTTCTCAGAAAGAAGTCTAATGAAATACATATTGACAGTTTATTTTACCTTACAATTGCTAGCCATATGTTTAGGACGATAAGTAAGCAGTTCCTTTATAGCTTCAAATGAACAGTAACCCATCCATTCTGCTGGGCTGTCAGCAATTATAATGGTATACGAGAGAACATAATTCACCTTTACAAGTTTCTAAAAATGTAAAACACACTTAAATCCATGCTTTCATTTGTGCAAGTATTTACCCAAGTATGCAGTGCTACATAAGCACATAATGAAACAAAACTTGGATGAGGCAAACATTGAATAAAACAATATGTCTGTATTAAAAATGCATAGTGTGACCATATTGATATTACCTGTTAGGCTGGCGTTTTTGCCCAAATCAGGGTATTCCTCCTGCAGTCCAAAATAAAAATGTCCTTGAAACAGGGATTTAGAGAAGAATAAACGGACTGACGCCACGCCCATATATGTAAAAAAGGCTACTTGTTTTCAGGAGCAGGTTAGGCTCACAATGCACACATCCTTCGACCATGCCATACAATCTAACAATCCAAGAATAATGATCTAACTAATAACGACTAATCCTTCTCCCTACCCATTAAATACGTTCCCACCCCAACAAATTCCCACCCTTCTTATTCCTAACAATAAAACTTTTATTCAGCATTTGAACAATTTAATAACTTCTCTTTCCTCTAAACTCTAGATCATTTCCTACAACCTCTCACCTTGTTCTCTATCCTGCTTTTCCCAGCAGCAGTCTTACTTTTTGACGGACCTTTACTTCTTCATCCTACTCTGATATTCTCTTCCTTCCTTTACCTGCACTCTACAATTCTTTTACTTTGAGCCATCCCCCTGTTTGCCACCAGAGACAACATCAATACAACAAAAAGCCCTGGCAATTCTGGCTTCCAAGACATTTTCGCCATGTAGGGTTTTATGTATCTCAATCTTAGGGTTTAACCCTTAAATAACTCAGCCACTGGTTGTATGGACCTTTGTTCGTCAACAAGGAGAAGTAAAAAGGAGCAATCATGCATTAAACACATAGTAATACAATCCTTAAACGTTTAGCACAGTCAATAATGAGAACTTATGTGAGTCAAAGGGATATATTTTCAATTCTTTTAGCACTTCATTATTTATTTAATAAGACTTCATCATTTAAGTATCAGCATTAAAAGTTAATATAATCCAATAATCGATATTTCAGTCTAAGGAAGAATATATTACTGAATAAAAGTATAATTGATATGGTAATAAGACAACAAGCATGTTCCAAGAAGAAAGTTCCCTAATCTATATTAAATTGAAATAAGGCTGAATAAGGTGTCATTTCAGATACTCAATAAAGAGTTCTGTTGAGAGAATCAATGCATAAGCTTAAGGCCTTTGTATATCAAGCTGGAATGTATTCTCAGCTATAAATCAGCAGACATCAAAGAAATAGGTTAGGCAACCTTCCATTAGAGAGGTATAAAGAAATTCAAGGATGAGTCCCCAGCAAGTACGAGTGAGAAAAAAACATGTCTTGCTCTAGGAACACCCACTAATATAAACACACAGTATTCTAGGTGGCAACATATTTTCCTTCATCTCCTGCATCCTCCAAAAGGATTTTAGTAAACTTCTTCTCACGTCTGTACCTTGGTCTATAACATTCTATGGCCCAGACAGTTATCTCCTGAATCTTGTTAGCAGTTGTCCAATTCAAAACAAATCCCTACTCACCGACTAACAGAAGGCTTCTGGAAAATTATGTCTGCAGAAATGAGAAAACAACAACTCAGTGTAGAAAACAGGCCTTTCAATGTTAATGTGAAACCTCTGTTAACATTGCACCAGAAATTAGCATAATTAAATCAGAACATATTCACTTCACTGGTAGATTTACCAATATTTTAATAAAAAGGGATTTTGTTACCAAATGAAATTCATTTCTACAGTTTCTCCCCTCTGGTGGTTCAATAACCATCACCATTTCTTTTTCACAAATTATTCTTTAGAATGCACGCTCTTTCTTTACAGAGTCATCAATTTCATTTTTTCAGAGTTTCAACTTCCTTCAACTTTTTTATAGTCTCTATTTTTTCTCTCTTCGATTTCTAATTCTTCAGTTTGTCTTTTTTATTCTTCTTCCTTGTTAAATAGAGATGTAAATCCTCGAAACCAAACATATAGGCATAATAAACAAATATCGATAGTAATACATGTTTTAATATGATTTGTAAAGAGTCCTCCTCTACTGTTGCAAAGCAATTGCCGATAACATAAGCCTCCTTGCCTAACATTTCTTGTACATTCCTAGAGGTTCTAATTCAGGTTTCAGTTCAGAACTGTTCTTTGCAAATTCTTCTATAATTTTACTTTCATTGGGTATGTATGAGCAGCAATGTGGAGCATTCAACATTTTACAGACTCTGCCTTTCTCTGCTAACAATATATATCTAAAGCTAATCGATCTTTCAAACCCATTGATCTATAAGGTCACTAATTCTGTGTTAAATGCCAGGAAAGCACCAGAAGTACCAGTGTGCCATTGTACTACATAACAGGTTTGTGCTGACCTTTTACCTTGTTAGGTGCTGCATAAATGTTGTGTGTTTTTTTCCAAAAGCTAGCCTCATTTATTATGCATGAGGATTCTCAGAAACACAGCAGAATTACCATCTACTGCATCTTCAGCATAATAACTATGTATTAGGGTAATCCCTTTTGTCATCCTCGGCCGACATGACACAGCAAGGGAGAACCCCTAAGGGTACCTTTTGGGTATATAAGCACCATATCTTTGCTGGGGCAGACATAGGAGAAATACTTCCATGCTGACACACTGACGCGAGACGCTGAGGTTCCTGCACGCAGACATCCCAGCACGCAGTGGTCTGACATCCCTCGCAGGGTGTCCATCTCGAGACTGAGATGGGTCTTTCATTCTCTCACAACAGGTAATGGGGATGTTTATATCCTACGGGGATTTTTGGCAATACACCTAGGGGGATTTTTGGCAATACACCTACATACATGCTAGGTACGGGGTAAAGAACATGGCAGCCATTAGCTAAGCAGTCGCTTTCCTCTGGAGGCACCCATGTCCCACGCCTAAATGGGGAGAAGCTGAGACCCGCAAAACTCGCAAAACTTGTGCTCCTGTGACCCCACTATTTCTTGAGGCCCAACTTACTTTAGGTGTCTGGGGAATGTGTTTTGGAGTGTTTGTTATGTTAAAAAAAATTGTTACCGAGCACGGTCACCAATTGGTTTCATGGCGCTCAGGCGTGTTTCAGGTCTGCTCTGCCACGTTGGACTGTTGACGCCCTGGAGCTGAGGAGGGGGCGCAGAGCGGGGGCTCGCGGACTCCTCCGAGTGGATTCCGGAAGAGGTAGAGGCAGCACAGGGAGGCTATTCACGCTGGAGGAGGTTGTTTGTTTGGTGAAAACAGGCGAGTGTTTACCCTCGGAGAGCGGCAGGCTCACCCCGACTCTTTCATACCTACAGCTACAACAACACAAGGTACAGGGGGGCCAGGAGGAGGGGGGCAACCTCGGCGCAGCTCCCTCTAGCAAAGTGTTCACAAGAGAGGACGGTAAGCTTGTACTGCTTTTATTCTTTACGCTGCAGAACAGACCAGATCAGATATCGGAGGTCAGGAGGGGGGGCTCTCTAGGACCAGCACAGCTTCTGTTAATACCAAAACCCAGATAACAAAAAACGCAAGGAGAGGTAGGAAGCGTGGGGGAGCAGCGCAGGGGTTGATAAAAGTGAAACCTTTTGATAAAAATATCAAGCTGCCCTCGGAGGGTAAATTTGGCACACATACCAGGGTAACCTACAGGAAGGGAGGTATTACCTCGGTTACGAAGCATTAAAGCAAGCAGAGTCAAGGGTAACTCTTTAGATTAAAAAATAAGGATCACCTCCTCTCTGAGGTTTTATTTTAAATTTCAACCACAGGTGCTAGACGTGGTAAAACAAGGAGAGACATTCAGAAAGAGCTCCGGGCAGTTTGAGTTGAGGCCCTTCTCGAAGGATATGGAGGAGGTAGCTGGCACTCCCCTCTCTGCTACACAAATTTTACCCATGAATAAACCTGGGATCGGTTTCAATCATGGATTCGGATGAGTATAATGGTCACTCAGGAGGATAAAGCCCTGCCTGCGAAATAATAGAGGCCAGTGGTAGTGGAGAAAAGGGGAAAATCTCTGAGGACCACGGTTCTGTGGGATCTTCTGTGACGTCGCTTGAGGTGCTTTTTTCTACTCTTTCAGCAGATATTAGAAAGGGTTTTTCTGTTTCGGAGGGAAATCAGGGGAAGAGCAGGCTTTTCTGTGAGTCACTTGAGAAAAAAATCGGTATCCTAAATTCAAGGACTGTGGGCCTAGAAAGCTCAGTTGGAGAACTTAGGGATGATTTGGGAGCAGCTAAAGCAGACATATCAACGCTCAAAAGGGAAGAGGCTGTACTCTGGGACAGACTTGAAATGCTGGAAAACAATTCTTGGAGTAATAATCTATGTCTTCTCAATGTTCCTGAGGGAAAGGAGGGGGAAGATCGCAAGCCTTTCATTGTGACTCTTATAAAAGAATCAGTCCAGATCGAAGAATCTGAGGAAGACTTGAAGGAAATACAGAGGATCCACAGGGACCCCTTCAGGAAGCACCCTAACCTGTCAAAGCCCATGAAGATCTTAATAAACTTTCTTATATTTTTCCTGAAAGAAAAGATTTTGAATTGTGCCTTATAACAAAAATCCCTGAAACCCAGAGACTTTGCCTTTGAAATCCGCTCTGACCTGGCACGCGTCACTTTGGATAGACAATGGGAGCTGGGCAGGAAAATGGATGATTTTAAGAAACTTGGCGCGGTTGCCCAGCTAAAATTTCCTCTTAAAAATCATGAACAATAATAAAATGTACAACCTAAAAACAGTGCAAGAGGCGGATGAGGTTTTGGAAAATGTAGCCAAAGTCTCCAAATAGCCCAACTATGATGTTGCACATACATCTGCAGTATAGGCTTCCAGGGGTTTCGGGGAATGGTTAAATCTTACCCCAAGATTTAAGGTCCTTGAGATATTAGGTTTTAGAAAGATAGATATGATGTAATCAAATGTGAGTTATTCGGCCAAATCAAAACATATAGGGTCATAGCACTAGAAGTAGACTTTTAGGAAGACCGAGATAGGGCGTCTTTCTTGGAGTTTCAGCTTTTTGGTAGCACTTTGAGTAGTTTGGGACAGGGTAGGTTACCCCGGTAGGCAGAATTTGGACTATTAGTCCAGGTAAATGGGGGTAGGGTTCTCCAGGGTCGGGTCCAAGGGGGGCGGGAGGAAGGAAGGGGAGCACGGGTGGGGAGCATAGGGGTTAAAAAGAAAAAAAAATCTCATTCACCTTTCAGTTTGATTTGTTTACGGTTGTCACGCTTGATTTGGGATCTGCATTCGGGGAGTCCTGACATACCTAAGGTTCCGTTGTTTAAACCGCCATGAGAACTTTACAGTGCTTATCCTGGAATGTCAATGGCCTCCGAGTGAAAGATAGGAGGGCAAACATTTTACAATATCTCAAAGATTCCCCTGCTCAGATAATCATCCTACAGGAGACACACCTCACGAAAGATGAAATAGGGGAATCTTTGGGAAGATCAGATGGGTGGAACACTGTGTCAGTTCCAATCAGAGTGCTAACATCAGGGGGGTAGCCATTTTGGTTAAAAAGCAAGCAAACACCTGGGTTTTAAACTCGATGATAGACCCAGGTGGCAGGTGGGTCATTGTCAAATTATCTGTTCATGGTTCGCCTTTGACGGAGGTAGGCTATTACGGCCCTAACCAAGATGACCCCTCCACCCTAAAAACTATTTTTGCAAATTTGTTGGAATTTCCAGAACCAATCATTTTGGCTGGTGATTTCAATATAGTTCTGAATCCTCAGGTGGATAAGTCCCCAAGCTGTAGGGCGAATGTTTTGCCTAAATCTAAGACATATCTTCAAATGATGATGGGGCAGAATGGACTGTATGGCATTTGGAGAGAAAGGTTGGGCTCCCAATTAGGAGTCTCATTTTATAATCGCAAATATAGACACAAATCAAGGATCAATTACATCCTGGTCAGTCATGATATAAGGGGAAAAATTAAAGATATAAGCAACCTGACTCCCCACTTATCAGACCATGCGGCGGAATGGATAGATTTAATTTTGGCAGAGAAAGAACAATTAAGAGTGTGGACGTTTGATCGTTCACTACTTCGGGACGAATTAGAAGCCAAATATTTATCCCAGGAGACAGAGTCCTTCCTTAAAATAAACATCAGTTCGGCTGAGATCTCAGTAGTATGGGATGCCTGGAAGGCCTATCTGAGGGGCCTGGTCACAAGTAGGATATGCTACAAGAACAAGCAATACAGAGAGTGTGAAATGAAGGCAGTAGATGGCTTGTACATGGGCCGGAATTAAGCAATGTACTGGCCTAAATTATTTCTCAAGTTTGACTCTCCAGGGGCTCCGGACTGCTTGAAAGATAAATTGGCAGCCCCACTAAAAATAGCTTGGTTTTTGGAGTGGGGAATTTGGCTGCTGATGGTTCACTTCTGTCTTGGGCGTCACTTGATAATAAGTTAGAGGAGGGCATGTCCAGGTTCAAATATCTGCAATTGTAGAGTTGGTCCCAGAATCTTTAAAAATCTATAGGTAAAGAGAACACTCTAGAGGAGCAATTGGTATTGAGGCCAGTGGGTAGGAAAGAGGTGTCCTTTTTTACTGGGCCATAGAGGAAGTTATTGATGGTGATTTAAATTTAGCTGTAGAATTGTGGGGAGCTTCTAACCCAAATGAAGACTGGGAAGATCTGTGGCAAACTTCCTTTAACACCTTGTTTACAATTGTAAAGCCAGCCTGGTTCAGGAGAAACCACTACTTCACTACACACAGGGCTTATTTATCTCCTTCTAGACTTTCTAAAATAGCAAATGGGCCCCCCTGTCAGTTGCAAGAAGTGCGACCTGGTGAATGCCTCAGATATAAATATGTTTAAAGATTGTCCAGCCATTCCTGAATTTTGTGAGAGAGTAGGGGAAACCCTAGTCCAAATTTCCCTTGCCCTGATCATCTTTGGCATTGCCAGTCGAGTCACAGGCCCTGCTGGGTTTTTTTTATTCTACGCAATCTTGCTGGCCAGATGAGAAATATGTAGGAGATGGGTAGAGGATACACCCCCCACTAATTTGGATTGGCTGCCCTCCTTATATAAGACCTCCAGTGCTGATTTGGGCACATTGCGGAATAATAGAAAGAAAGCACCATTGAACTGTTTGCTCAATTGGTCTCTTCTACTGTCATTTATATGCCTGCATATATTAATTTAGCACTATGGTAGAAATCTACCATCCATTTACTCTGCTGGTAATTATAATCATGTATATCTGTTTCTGTCTTATGGTTGTTGCAGCACACATAATTTACACTACAATGACACTGGTTCAATAAATGCTTATCGGAAACGTCACCACCATTTATTCTGTGTATCTCTCTGAGACAAAGTGAGCATGTGTGACTGAGCGAAAAGTACTGCACTGTTTCCACGATCCCTGAGGGGATGGGTTGTCATGTTCGATAGTTACCAGAAACGTTTCTCTCCTTGGCAAGAGGGGTTCATAGTGGCATTGTGAGCTAGCTGGTATTCAGGCGAACATATCGGGGGGGGGTGTCTGGAATCAGTCTGGACACCACTCACACAGTTTATGTTGTCTAAATGTGCAGGTCCTATATAGGTTTATAGGAACTACACAACACATCACTAGTGCTACAAGTGTGTCTATAGGGTGGTGTTATAGTTAAAGTATCTATGATATTCACACAAAACACTCTTTGAGAGATCCACCTCATTTTGTCCTGCCAGCATGGTTAATTTTTCTTGAGTTGCAGCTGGTCGTCTTGTGATTTCTTAACTCAAATATATTAATTATTTTTTTCTGATATCGACTCAAATGTGAAATGTCTAGACATTCTCTAATAATGTCCTCCAATTTCACCTTCAATTTTAGTACATCTATTGACCTCAATCTTTCCCCATAGTAGATGTCTCTCTATTTCTCCCATCCTTTTATTTTCTGGCGTTTCTTCAACCCATGGGTGTAAAATACCATCCCCAAATGGTCGAGTCTCTCCCTATGCAATTGGTGTTGTATAGACAATCCTTCTCCCTTCTCTTAACGATTGAACATTTTGTGGTGGGGTCCATGCACTTAACCTTTTGCGACGTCAACTGTCGCAGCTACTCCGAGAGCACCTGGAATAGTAGGATTCAGAGCAATATGTATTAGTGCAGTTGCAACGGGAACTGCTAATGTCTGAGCTTATACAGCCTGCAACACAGGTACAGGAAAAATCACATTATAAGCAGTAACACACGGAGCTAATACCCTAGGGGCTGCTTTAGAAGGTGCAGTTGCAACCTGAGGTACTGGAAGTGGTCTCTCAATCAGAGGTATATTAGGATCAACAGGATCTGTAGCCACTGTGATACTAGTGGATGTAACACCATCTGTATTTGCTGTAGGAGCCTCATATGGTGGTGGACATAGGGATAAAAAGGCATCTAAAATATCATCCACATAATCGCTATCAATGTCTGTTACTCTTGCAGCTTTCTCGTCATCATTTCCCTGCTTTTGATTCTTTTTAGTCTTTTCTGTTGCTGCTGCTGGGTACATTCTAGCTCTCTTGACTATGCATTTATTCAACCTCTGCTGTCCTTCATCCCATTGGGCATCTGTTTAATTTTGCACCACTCTCTTTACTCTGTTCTAGCGCCTTTCTTTCTCAATGTCAAGAGGAGCTCACCCCGAGGAATGAAATGCTTAATGCTGTGTAGGGCTAGGAGGTGGCTTCATTTCATATCGTTTTTCCCTTAAATGTTCAATAATCCTTAAATCAAAAGTACCATATTATGGAAATCGAAATGGATCTTCATTGTCAGTGACACTGTACCATTGGTGAAACCACAAACATGTATGAAGCCCTACATTTGTCACAAAATAATAAACTGGCATACCTTCTGATGGAGCCTCTTCACCCTCCTGAACTGGTATCAATCAAATCTTTAAGCGCTTTAAACTATTTCATTATTGCAAATATTCAACAATACATTAACAATAATCAATTCAGAAAATGTTTATTCAATTTACAATTCCGTATAGGTCAATCTTTTCCTCTAAGCCTGACACAATCCTGTTTTCATAAGCCTATCAAAGCCTAGTACTTGATGATTTGTACTCCAAATCTCAATGTGGTACTTCACATCAACTGACCTATCCCAGAGTGAAGAACTACAGCCTCTGTTGTAGTTCTTCACTCCTTGCAGCGGTTCACCCTCCTTTACAATTTTCTCATACACAAAATTCAACAACTTTAAGCAAGCACACAAAACAAATGGTCTTGTCTCCTCCACTGAAGAATTCAGGAAAGCTCATTCCTACAAGAAATAAATCCGAATTAACACTCTCTGACTTCCTTACACAGACACATGGAATCTTGTCAAGCGAAATCACCCTGACTGATATAGTTTCCCCTTTGTGCAATAGATTCCACTAACACCAATCAATACTAGTAAAATCACAAACATTTGCTATAGTCCCTATCTCAATTGTGCAGTTGATGATATTTCATGAATCTACACCAAAAAAACCTTAGCAGACAAATAAAACCACAACTTATTATTTCTTAACTATCCTGGGATCTTGGACTACTCTGAATCTGACAACTTCAACTAACCAACAAAAAGCACATAAAAACAACTAATCTACCAGCCTCAGCCAAAATACCAAACATATAATTTGACACAATGACAAACTCTTAATTATAACAATTACCATGCACAACTCTATTGATACTCACACTTCCACCACTGCAACTACCTTCATAACTGCAGACTCTTTCAGTTTTCAAATTTGGGCTTTGGACTTAAGGATTTGGCCAGTTCTAAACTTGGGCACATTTTTTCAGCTCCTTATCTCCTGTGACATGAACCATCTCCTCACTACCACTTGTCTGAGCGGGGTTTTCTATATCTCAGTCTTTGGGTATAATCATTAAATAACCCCCGTCTCTGGTCGTATGGACCTTTGTTTGGTCGACAACGAGAAGTAAAAAGGAGCAATCATCTACATTAAGCACATTGTAATAAAACCATTAGAACTGTTACTAGTCAATAAAGAGAACTTGCCTAAGTTAAAGGGTTTTATTTTCAATTCTTCTAGTATTTCATTGTTTATTCAATAAGACTGAATCTGTTAATTATGAGCAATAAAAGCTAACATAATCCAATTATCAATATTTCAATATAAGGAAGAATGCAATAGTGGATGAAATTACAGTTAATATGGTGATAATAAAACAAGTGTGTTCCCTAATGAAAGTTGACTGATCTATAATAAATTGGAATATGGCAGAAAGAGGTGTCAGTTAACATACTCAGTAATGAGGTCTGGTGATAAAATCAGTGCATAAGCATAAAGCATATATCAATCTAGAAAAAATCCTCGGCTGTATATCATCAAACATTAAAGAATAGGCTCACCAACCTCCCAAGTAGAGTGGTATAAAAAAACCTCAAAGATGAGTCCCCAGCAAGTGCGAGTGAGAAAGCTTCCCTCTTAGAGAAAAGTTCAAAGGAAAAAAAGCCTTGCCTTGCTCTAGGAATACACACTAATATAAACATACAAAATTCTAGGCAGGAACATATTTTCCTTTGGCTCCTGCATCTTCGAATAAGATTTCAGTAACATCCTAGGAATAGGTGAACTCCATATCTTCTCACATCTGTACAATGGTCTATAGACGTTAGTCCTTGAAAAGATGCATACTCCACATTCTGTGTCTCAGACACTTCTTCTCAGGAGTCATCCTTCCTAGTGCCTCCCCTCCTCCCAGTGAAAACCTCAGTATCAGTTGTCTAATACAAAACAAATACCTAATCGCTAAGTATCAGAAAGCAACACAAAGGAGAAAACATTGTGTGAAAACCACAACTCAATAGAGAAAACAGACCTTTTAATGCTAATGTGAAACGTATGTTATTATGGCATTAGAAGATAGGTTAAGTTAAATAAGCACTTATTCACTTCACTTGTAGACTTATAATATTTAAGTATGATTATCTACTACAAAAATGTGTGTTTAGTATAAGTGCTATTTAAACTTTATACATTTTTAATAAGAAGCATTTTTGTTTGCAAATGAAATTCGCTTCTGCATGAGGTAAGTGAAAGAAGTCCTGCTGCATCCTGATTATATGCCATCACATCATCGCCCTCACTCCTCTCTGGGGTTACTTCCACAAACAGCCAAGGCATAGAGGGGAATTCCCTTTCCTCTGCCCAGGATCCATGTGCACATTGCTTGTTAGAGGCATTTACTATTTTCCTGCTTGGGGTCACCATTCCTTACGTGGTCCCAACAGGAAAAATCACTGATAGTTGCTTTGTCCCTAAACAGGGCATGGCGACCTTCAACAAACTGTCAGCTCTAAATTGGACTAATCGCCAGATGAAGAATTTCCAATGGCAGAGTTAACTAAGCCTTCACCATTTGAAATCTAGTGATTCCCACCTCTAAACTGGGAAGTGCATGTTCAGCCGAGTTGCGTTCTCCAAACTTTTCGGTGAATTTCTGCTCAGCTGAAATCTAAATGACTCACTTGATTTTCCCACAGGGCTCACATACTTAGTGCAATTGCTGATGCAGCCTTGACCTGCATACCAGTCTCCTCATATGCTGTATCTCTTCTGCCTTTTCAAGTTCATAATATGCACAGTGACCAGTACATGGAAATTATGTTAGTTTAACTACAGGATAGACATATATGAACATTTAAGCTGTATTATTGTTCTTCTGTATTGGATTGCATCCCTTTTATGTTGTTGATTTTATGTTTTCTAATGTTTATTCACTTCCATTTATGTTTTCCATCAAACTCTTTTTATTACATTTTATTTGTCTTACATATACAATTTATTGTACAGCCAAGAGTAATAACACATTACATACGTCCATAGAAATGAATTACAACACTAACATATATTGATGTAAGCTGCTGCTTAATAGAGAAGCATTTACTTGCCTAATGGTTTTGAAAGAGAATATTATGTTAATAAGAAATATTTTCTCCATTAAACTCTAGTCATTCATACTCTTCTTTAATTCTGTTCTCAGTACTTTCCAAAATACTGCACTTCTTTTAGTGCTACATAGTGCATACACTGCCAAGGATGGCTTTTTGTCTTATAATTATGTTTTTTTCTCATCCAATATGTTTTTTACAATTTTACATCACCATCCTTTTTGCATCTCCTTTGTCAATGATTATGTATTCTCATCCCTTCAGGAATTTGAAGGAATGTTGAAGGGGATTAGACTGACCACACTTTAATGACAGTACCTGATATGGGGGAGGGTCATACTACTGAAGAAAATGTGTATGTGTATTGATTGTATTTAGGTCCTTTATCCAAAGTGCTGTATGAAAAAAGGGAAAACAGCAGATTAATAGACAATAACAGTGCACAACATTCAATCACATTAATCAAGGTTGATTGGACAAATGAAGAAGAAGGCATTTTCGCACGTTTGAACCTGTAAAGGATTGAAACACTGCTGATGCGAACTGGGAGCTCATTCCAAAGTCTACGTACTTGGGCAGCAAACAGGTGAAAGCAAAAGGCAGCACATGGAAGTCCTGTGGCATTTCAGAGATGGAGAGATAGAGTAGCACAGCTGAGGATTTGAGTGGAGATATATAATGAAACCAGAGGCCATAAATAAGGCAAGGTCAGTAGAACCAGTGAGAAAGCAGGGAAGAAACAGAGTAAGATGCACAAGATAAAAAGTAATATGCGTATGGTAAAATAGAGAAACAACAAATTCACAAAAGAACACTAAATTATCTGGACTAAGGCTGTAAAGTATTTTGACAGATTAACAAAGACAGATCAGCTGTAATTAAGATGAGAGAGAAGGATTTTAAGTAGAAGTTTCAAAGAAGAGGAAGGAATGTATTAGTCTGATGATATGTTTGAAAATGAGTCTCCAAAGGTGAAGAGTATTTGGTGAAGATAGTTGAACGTAGAATGAAATACACAATTAAGATTTTGAGCTGTAGTAAAAAAATGCTATAGAGATGATGGAATGGAAATATTAGAATGGAGGGTAATATGTGATGAAAAATTAAAAATTCTTTTTGGGCTAAAGTTTGACAAAATGAGAATTGATTTTGGCTTACACAAGGCAGAGGTTGACAGATACCCATGGTTGTGGTAGAAAAGAGGAAAAGGTAATTACAAGTTGTGAGCAATCCTCATAAAAGTGGGAGACAAAACATAAAGTATCCAAATTGGAGCATGAAGTGATTAGGGGAAAATACAGACATATACCTCTTTCAGGATACTGAAAATGTGTGGTCAAATAGAATTTCTTTTCTTTTTAATTTAAAAATCTTCAGTCAGACAGAAATATAACAAAGCAGATTGAAAATATGTATTACACAGTGTTTCCACAATGGGCATCGAACATGAATAACATTAATAGGCAGTATCAGCCAGACACCCCACACAGTTATACATTGCATGAACAAAATGCATCTCCACCTAAATTAGAACTGGCAATTAGATGAATGGTGTGGAGAGTTATCAGCCTGATATGTACACAAAGTGGGAGAGATGATGCTGAGACAACTGAAATAGTAAGAGGGGAAACATCAGAGTACCATTCTTGGGGTTGGGGGGTAGTGGACCGAAACAGAAGGACAGCATACACTAGGTATTAGGCGCAGAGTCAGCTGTTGGTCTTGATCTGTGGGGGCTGCGGCTAACGATGTTCCGATGTCATCAGTGAGGCGCGCGTCCCTCTCTCTAAGCCAAGTCGTAAAGGGCTCCCAGATATCTTTTGGGCCGGATGCTGCTGGCATAAGATCCCAAAACGCCGCCAGCTGCTCTTGGCAATAAGCCATGTCCCGAATCCACTCAGGAACTTGAGGGTGTCTAGGGGCACCCCAGTGCATGGTAAATCATAGCTTCGCGAGCAACAGTAGCTGTGAGGCGGCGTGCCTCAGGTGGGGTCTCCTCAACATATCCAAGTAGTGTAACCAGTTGGGAACGGGCCCGCGGCAGCCCCGTAATGGCCTGTATGGAATTGTACACCTTCCCCCAGAATCCGGACAACAACCGGGCAATCCCACGCAATGTGTCGAAAAGTGGTGGCTTCGCGTTTGCATTTCCAAAAGCGCGAATCAGGCAGTAGCGTCAACTTATATAGCTGTAAGGGGGTTCGATAGTAGCGGTGCAAGAATTTAAAATGTATAAGCCTCAGTCTGTATCTAGGAGATAGATATCTTATTTGCGTGCAGCAAAACGCCCATTGTTCATCTGTGGGACGATCAACCAGCTTGCTCCTCCATTACTCCAGGGCCCTCAGGGGAAGCCATGGAGTGGTCGCTTGAGTGATAGTGTAGAGCCTGGTGACCAATCTACGAGGAGATGGTGTGGTTAGTAGGTGTTCTAACGGTTTCATAGTGGCTGGGGAGGTGGGAAAAGTGGAATGCAGTGTTTTGCAGGTGGACCGGAATTGGTAGTATAGGAGTAATTCCAGGATCGGTGTCTGTGCCCCATCTTGGCCCGCTGGCGTGTCTAAAAACTTATCCTGCGGGTATAGGTCGCCCAGCATGGAAATCCCCATGTTAGGGGCACATGTAATGGCTCCCTTATCATATAGGAAGGGGACGTCTGGGTGAAACGCAAGCGGTGTGGAGGGAGCATATAGCAGTGGAGTGCCTGTCTTCTTCCTCAGACCCTCCAAGGCCTAGCGCAGGGTTCCTACTGTGTTTATTTCGGTAGCATTTCTACGATAAGGTTTATACTCAGCAGCATGCAGGGGCATTGGGTCAGCTACGTCCCTTTCAGTGGCCACATGTGGCTGAAACAGGATGGGATGTACCAAATGTGAAGAAACTGTGCTTGCGTGCTGAGCGCATAGAGTTTGAAATCAGGAGCTCCAAGCCCTCCCTGCGATAGTGGTTGTGTAAGCAGTTCCCTGCTCACCCAGGGCTGACCACCGGCCCAGACCAGAGTGATCATGACGGTTCACAAAGACTTAAAAAAGGTCTGGGTTAAGGGTATGGGAAAATTAACAAAGAGGTATAAGAATTTAGGAAGAACTATCACTTTAACTATGGCAATCCTGCCCACTAGTGTTAAAGGCAAGGCAACCAAAAATGCCCTCCAGCCAGTACAATAGTTTGCCAAAATTCAAGCGCCAGATGTCCTGGAGGTCTCTGCTGAGCCATACACCTAGATATTTCACTGCGTCATCCGCCCATTTGAGTGGAAACTCCAAAGTAATATCTAGAGGGGCACCTGTAAGAGGAAGAATAGAAGATTTAGACCAGTTGATTTTAATGCCACACATTCTGCCATAGCGAAGGGGTTCTCTTAATCCTGGGTTGAGATTCTCATCTGGGTTGTGAATGTATAGCGTAGTGGCATTGGCATATATTGAGATGATAAGGTTTCTATCAGTAAAAACTAGACCCCTGGTGGAGTGATGCTGGCGAACTCTAGCAGCTATAGGCTCCATAGCTACCGCAAAAAGAAGCGGTGATAGGGGTCAGCCCTGCCTGGTACCTCGGGTGATGGGGAAGGGTTCTGAGATTAAACCATTCACGCTGAGCCGGGCCGTGGGCTTGGTGTAGAGCAAGCTGACTAATTTAATGAAGTTAGGACTGAAGCCCAGGCTAGGTAGGATGGTAAACAAAAAATGCCACTCCCGAGAGTCGAACACCTTAGTTGCATCCAAAAAAGCTGCGATGGCTGGAATATGAGGGTCTTTTTGGTGAATTGTAGAAAAGAATGAGCACAAGTTGTGGGCTGTTGACCTGCCTGATTGATCGGGTCTAGAGATCAGTGGCAAAAGGGGCTGTAATCTGTTGGCTTTTAGTTTAGCCAGGATCTTCGCATCAACATTAATGAGCGAGAGAGGCCTGTGGGAGTCACATACGTTTATGGCCGTATCTGGTTTTAACAAGGAAATGATAAGTGCCTCCTGCATTGTCGGCGGTAGCTCACCAATTTCCATTGACTCCTGGTAGACATCAAGGAGGCGGGGTGCACGTTCTGCTGAATACGTTTTATAGAATAGTGTGGCCAGCCCATCCAACCCCGGGGTCTTCCCTCCTGGTAAGCCTCAAATGACCTGTATGATATCATCAACCTCGAAGGGTACATCTAGGTATTCTCTGTGGTTTGCACTGAGCCAGAGTAGCTCAATTGAGTCTAAGTAGTCACCCAGGTCGGGATGGGGTGTACCCTGGGTGGCAATATATAAAGAAGAATAGAATTTGGTCAGGTAATGATGTGTGGCTATTTGTCCTCAAATGGGGATGAGTCTTCGTCTAACAGCTCAGGTATAAAATTTGGGGAAGTGTGTTGGTTGAGCGCATTGGATGGGGTCTTGCCTGGCCTGTTTCCCTCCCCATTACTGCACACTTTGGTGTTTTTGCCCAAGAATATGATCTCCCTTTCTACCTCTGTTTCAAATTCTGAGAGTTTGCTACGTATAGAAGCCAGTTGTTTAGGTTCTCTGGAGGAGAAAATCATATTGACCGAAGTACTCCAGATTGCTTAGAAATACAGGCCCCCCTGATTACCACCTTGAAGGCCTCCCACAGCATAGAGGGAGAGTCTACTGTCCCCTCATTAGTAGCGAAATACTGTGCGATGTCAGCTCTAATTTCTTCCGTAAATGCTGTGTCTAGGAGCGCATGTGGGTGAAGAAGCCAGCTGAACGCCAGTGGAGTAGTGTGTAGAATTCTCCTCTTGAGCATATCCGGGGCGTTATCAGAGAATGTGCGCAACAGCTGTAGCACATTCACTGTCCAAGCCGCGACGTCACACGTTACAAGCCAGTAATCTAAACTGGACCAGGCCCTGTGATAGGAAGTGATGCAAGTGCCCTCTCTGGTTTCTGTTGCGCCAAGTATCAGTGAGCCAGTGCTCAAGTAAGATGTTGTATAGCTGCAATGTTGCCTTTAGGTGTGGGTTGCGAGGGGTTCCTGCCCTATCCCAGTTATTGTTCCGAATGGCATTAAAATCGCCACCCCAGATGACTGTCCCCCCCCCCCCAAAGCCATAATCTTGGCCCATATTGCAATAAAAAATTGAGGGACGTCTATATTTGGACTGTAAATGGCCACCAGGGTGACCTGCGTGATCATGAGGGAGCCCGCGAGAATGACATAACGCACGTCTGGGTCTATTTGCATGTGTGTAGTCGACCAGCCGAGTCTCCATCGTATCAGTAGCAAGACTCCTCTGGCATTGTTGGAGTTTGACGCCGAGTGTATCTCCTCCCAATATCTGTGTTTCAGTTTAGGGTCTGTCACACATTTTAAGTGATGGAGACAACATATGTCAATATGGCCCCTTCGGAGATATGAATGTACCATCTTAGCCTTTCTAAAATCGTTGAGTCCTCTTACGTTCTATCTAAGGAATTTGGTCTCAGTCATGATTTGACAAGAGAAAAAAAGGATGTGTAACACGTTTGGGGAGGATATACTGTGGGTTGTCAATAATGGAGTTAGGTAATGTCTGTGCGACTGCCTGTGGTTTCCATAGAGGAGAAACAGTCTGATTAGTCTCAAGTCATAGAGTGCGATACTACCATTGTGAGTGCAATACAGTTAACGATTATGTGTCTGTGAGTGCTGTGAAGTCCCCATCCCTCCACCTCCCACAACAACCTCCCAATTAGGTTGTGGCTGATAATCTCCCACCCCAACCCCTTGAACTATCTCAACAACAAAATAAGAACATGAGGATATGGGAGATCTCTCTGTGGGGGCCTGGGACAACGGCTTGTAACCTGCCATAGGGCAGGGTGGCCAGGCTTTGGCATGAGAGACGGAATCTGCGTGATATGAGACAGGATCTGATTTAATCGTGGGCTCACTGATGATCGTTGCAGACACTTGTATTAGAAGTTATAAAGTAATATAATGAGCATAACTATAAAAGCTTTTTGGAAAGAAGCATAACAATACAAACAATCTGGTGTTGCGTTAGTCTGGCGTGCGGCAGACAGCATAGGGGCTGCCATATATGCTTTGATTGTCTCATTGGTTGGTAGTAGGAGTAATGCAGAAGTACAATAAGCGTAGCCTTAATCCCAAATGTTAAAGAAGCTTAACAGTGCAGTCAGTCTCATGCTGTACAAAACCGGAAAGTGACAGAAAGCAAGGGGACTGCCATCTATCTATATTTCTGTGGGCATATATGTTTAGCAAACATATATGCCCGTAAAAAAAATGAGATTGACCATCATGAGTAATCTTTAACTTGGCCGGGTATAGCATGGCATAAGGAATTGAGGCGCTTTGTAGAATGCGTTTTGCTTTCGTAAATTCCCTGCATGCGGCCTGAACAGCGGGAGTGTAAGAATGATAGTTGGTTTCTCTGATGGGTTATGGGACTTTTAGCTCTTGCCTCTCTAAGGATCCCTGTCCCCATAGTTTAAAATACATGCAATTATCGGGCGTGGTGGTGCTCCTGGCGGCGGCCGGGGACCCAGTGACCTGTAAGTGCGCTCAACAATCATGACCTCTGAGAGCACCGGGCCAAATAGCTCCAGCAGCAGGCTCTCGATGAAGGGTTCCATTTTCGGTATTGCGGTAGACTCCAGGAGGCCTAAGATTCTTAGCTTGTTGCATCTAGAATGCGCTTCCAAGTCCTCGTTCTTGGCTTCGATTACCGCAAGAACATTTTCCACGCTCAGTATTTGTGCTCTAGACTCCACTTGAGAGTCCGACAGTCTGTTCTCCAGGACGTCCAGGCGGGTTTCAGAGGCGTCCACCTGCTTTTTAACAGTGTCCAGACTTGAGGTAAGTATGTCTATTTTGTGATCTATTGTTTTGAGGCTGGAGCGCACATCCAGCAGGATGGATTGCATGTCTTCCGCCGGTTGTTCTACCATTTCTTTAGAGCCCTGAGCAGCGTCTGGGCCAGTGCCCACCTCTGTTGCGCGAGTCTGACTTTTCATTTCAAAGGGAAACTTTGACTGCTTAGGGTACGTTTTACCCATGGTAACAGGACTCGTTGCGGAGATACAAGACAAGCTGGTCAGTTCCACAGATTTAGACAGGGTGGCAGCAGTGGTGCTGTATGCAGCGGTCAGCCTCATAGTCGCTGCGTTCAGTGCCTGGGCTGCTGTAGGCTGTGTGGTGATGCGCCCTGCTACGGGGCCCTAAAAATGAGAGACAAGCCTAAGTATGCAAGAGGGAAGCAGGGGACAGGGCTCTTATGGCAATGGGACAAGTCTGGTTTCCAGCTTTGGCCACCATAGCGAGAAGAGAAGTCCGAGAGGCTCCAGCACATCCGGAGACACCACCTTGCGATCTAGCCCAGAAGAGGTAGGGGAGACAACAGAGGCCGCTCAAGACCCGACCCACCCAGGGCAGCAGGCCACCGGGTGCAATCACAGGCCGATCCAGCAGGACCACCAGGCCTCATCCATATATAAGATGGGAATCGGGCGACAGTCTCAAGTCACACAGTGTATGCCTTGAGGCACACGTGCACAATTTGCAGGTCATGCGGGGCGCTGCTCCAATGTGCCACGAAGCTGGTGCCCAGGGAAATATGGCAAGTCTCAGGATTGAGAGGGGGGGAGCTGGAGGCAGGTGACCTTCGGTAATTGGCCAGGGCGGGAAGCCTCTGTGCCCACCGCGAGCAGGAAGGGAAGAGCGATGGGCCCCGGCTCAGCCAGAATCGTCTCTACACAATAAGGTGTGGGAGGGGAAGGCGTGACAGTGAAGGTCCACTCTGGCTCTCCTTGGGACCAGCACAGCCGCCACAACAAATAGCCACCCCTGCGCGGGAATACGCTCAGGGCCCCGCATGGAGCGGGCAATGGCTGGAGCCAACACCACCCAGCCCGGTCCCATCCGGCGCCAAACAAGGTACATGCCTACGTGGCGCCTGCCCGTCCAAACTCACCCCAATTCAGACCCAAGCCACCACTCACCGCTCCTACTCGTAGTGCTGCTCCACTCCTAGTTTCCCGTTTGGCTTCTCCCGGCCCTGACGCCGATCAGGATCGGAGGTGGCGGCACTCCGCAAAGGGCAGAGGCAGTCAAACTGTGTCAGCTCCCGCAGCATCAGTAGCAATCGGGACAGCACCTCACTGGGTACATAGCGCGACCCTTGATTTGCGCTGGTCACCTTAAGTGCTCCAGTATGAGATGGCAGGCAGCGTGGTTTCTTTAGCAGCACCCAGTTGTTTCTACTAGGCCTCTGGGAGCGCAGCAGCCATTTTCAGTCTAGGCTCGGCAGCTGATGCCTCCGGCCGATTCAGTCGCCTCTGATGTTGCAGCACCGTCGAAACCTCGCACCCACAGCGTAGGCAGTATCTCCTCATGATAGCTTGGCTTTCATTTGTAGATTCCGTGCCTGAACGGTGATTTTGGAGGATTAGGAAGTCTGGCCTGCAGAGCCCCTTAAGAAGACGGCCATTCTGCAGCGCGTCGTAGCCACGCCCCCTCAAATAGAAAACATGTAAACTAATTTTGAGCAAAGACAATGATACAGAGTAACGAGAAAATTCTGAAGAGTAGGATGGTCCTGCTTGTCAATACTGCAGAAAGATCTAATAAGATAGGAACAAGGGGAAACCTTCTTGTGTTGAGCCCGATGAAGAATTTAGAAATATGTAATGGACCATTTTCTTTGGATTACCCAGGATGAAATCCTGATTATACAGGAGGAAAGAGGTAAGTAATGTGAAGGAACTAACGGCTTACTCCAAATTCTAATTCACCCACTATCTGTTAGACATCTCAGCCTTAGGGTGGTCTTCCCCCCAAACATTTTGCCTTTTGCGCCCCCCCCCCTATTTTTTCTGAACTTGTTTTTGGGCCTTATGTCTCTCTGCACTTTACCAGTGCTAACTGGTGCTAAAGTGCTTGTGCTCACAGCCTAAAACATGATAAAATGGGCTTATACCTGATTGGCATACTTAATTTACATATAAGTCCCTAGTAAAATGGTATACACAGGGCCTATAACTGAAATTGAACTATTTGGCCTGCAGAACACAAACTACATAGCCCTGTAAAAAATGCCTCAGGCCTGCATTTGCAGCCTGTTAGCATTTTTAAGATGCCCATTTGACTTGGCAAAAGAACCCCTTTAATTTCATGCCAGGGGTGGGGATGCACACCAATTTCACCATTTTATCCATTTATCCAATGTTCCACAGAATGTAGCTCAATAGTTGGGTGCCATGCCCCAACGGCACCTGGATTACTCAATATCACAAAAGTGGGGCGGAATCTTGCCTCAACCAAACGCACATCTGAATGTCGCCATCGTGGCGATCATTTGATTATGCCAATTTTGTCAATGTATTCCTCGTAATCCTAGTGGTAAACACTTCTGTTTCAACAGATTTTCCCCATTTTTCTCTCCACACGCGGAGTGGTATGCCAATTTTCACGTTCTCTAATGCTCATGTTGGGCCCTCCAAACCTCTTACACAAACACAAATGATGCATATTCGTCCAAGGCAGTGTACGTTTATTTCAAAACCCAATGCCTTTCGGGCCACTGGTGCCCTTCATCAGGTGTCACTACAAAGACAAGTAAAATAGTAACTGTTATCTATTGAGCCATCTAACAACACAATATCGCCAAAATAATGTGCAGTGGATCTACATATTCTATAACAATATATCATACTTCATTGCCCCCACATTAGATACCTAGTATGCCAATATACAATTGCATTAACAAAACTCTCACTCATCAAAGCATCCCAAAATTGTCTTTATCCCACCCATACTACTCCCCAGCTCATCATCTGTATGTTCTTATGTCCCCTGTGCCATGCTTAAAACTCCCTTTCTGATATATATGTCACTCCTAAGGTATGCCCTAAACAACCCAAAGGGCAGGGTGCATTGTAATTTTAAAAATTGGAAATGTCCTTTTAACTTTTACATCTCCTCATAGTGAAAACACCTGAATTTGTTTTTCAGTACTGTGAGGCTTACCTCTCCCATAAGATAACATTGGGTTACCTTATTACATTTAATAAGTGTTAACTTGTGATTGGGTGAGACACTAAAGTATACAAAAGGGGCAAAAATCTAGGCTCTTGTGTTGCAGCTCAGGGGGGGGCCTGTTATGACAGTTCAGTATGAACTGCTCCCATTGGAGCAGGGTCAAGACTGATTTGAAATTGACTGGGTCCACATAACAGACTGACCTTTCCAAACTCAGCGCCCTGACCTGGAATGTGAATGGTGTCGGTAACAAGGGTAAGAGAGGACTAGTAAACGCATACTTTAAAAGAATAGGACCGGATGTAATTTTCCTACAAGAGACGCACCTCAAGGGGTCCAATTGCTCCTTCATTGCTAGGGGACGATACAAAGTGTTGGCCCACGCGGGATACACTACTGATTCCAGGGGAGTGGCCATCATCTTAAGACCACTTCTCCGTTCTGCATTACACGCACATGGGTGGACCCACAGGGAACGTGCGTTGGAGTACAAGGGACGTGGCGTAGACGTACATACACACTTGTATCAGTATATGCCCCCCCTAAACTACAGGCGAATGCACTCAAGACGTTAGCAAACATACTTCTAGAATCGTCCGACACCATTCAATTAGTAGGCGGGGACTTCAATGATGTCATGGATAGGAAGCTGGATCGCTCAGGGTCACCACCCGCTAAGATTACCCAGACACCATTGGCCCAGATGATTTCCACAGTTGGTCTTACTGATGTTTGGAGGTGGTTACACCCGGGACAACTTACATACTCCTTTTACTCGGCCCCCCATAAGGTACTCTCGCGGCTAGACTATATCTTTATGTCCAGACAAGACTTGACTACGGACTCGACTGCAGAATACAGGGCGAGAGGTATCTCAGACAACTCACCTCTACTAATCACAGTAGGTCACAGACGCAACACAACAGGGGCCACCTGGCGATTGGACGCTTGGGAACTTAAAAACCCAGTGGTCCTGAAGATGGTGCGGGCAGATACACGAGTTTACCTGGCTGAAAACGAGGGAACGGTTGACTCAGGACTAACCCTCTGGGAAGCCCTGAAACCAGTCATGAGAGACAGGATAATGAGTAGAATTGGAGAAGAGAAGAAATAACTTCAGGGAGTGGTGGCAGGGGCTGAGCGGGCCATAATAGACCTGGAGAGAGAATACCTGTGCAACAAATCCCCTATCACCCTGAGAAAACTAGTCGATGCACAACGCCACTACAGGGACCTGGTGACGGATGAGGCTAAGACACAGAACCTGGCCACCCTTCATCACCTGTATGACGTGGGGGACAAATCAGGCAGACTCCTAGCATGGCTTAGTAGGAAGGAGCGGGCAGCGTGGTGGGTATAACAAGTTAAGGGTATAGACGGTAGCCTTGCCTGCACAGATACGCACATCGCTGAGGCCATCGCTGCCCACTATGAGAGTTTTTATACCGCTAGGAACCTAGGCTCAAGTGGTGATGCCCTCCGATATATGAGCCAGATTGAAGTCCCATCCCTAGACGCGGAAGCAGTTAAGACCCTTGAAGCCGACATCACGATAGATGATGTTTCTTTAGCGATTGGCAGACTGAGGCCTGGGAAGACCCCGGGACCCAATGGTTTTCCGGCGGAATTCTTTAAATGTACGACGGACATCCTGGCTTCACACTTGAGAAACCTCTTCTTAGGTGCCTACCAGGAAGAGAGGCTCCCCGCTGACCTCTCTGCGACAATAATCGTTCCAATCTACAGAGAGGGTAAACCGCGAGAGGACTGCTCATCCTACAGACCTATAGCCCTCCTGAACACCGAGGTGAAACTCCTTGCGACTGTCCTGGCAATACGGTTGCGGGCGGTGATACCGGATCTGATACACCTAGACCAAACCGGATTCCTCCCTGACAGAGCTACAAAATTCAATCTCAGACGTACACACAACTGGCTTCAAGAGGTACGTGACAGAGAGGCACCGCACTGGTTCCTCTCCCTCGATGCAGAAAAGGCCTTTAATGCGGTGCAGGGTGAACGGGAGTCTATCCCGAGAATTTCAGATTCAGAGAGGGACCCGACAGGAATGCCCTCTGTAGGAAGGTGGATATCTGACTATGGTTACCCCCAAACTTTTTGCCTGGTGTTTAGCTGGTTTTTGACATAGTTGGCCTGGGATCCTGCTATTCAGGGACCCAGGCTAATTGCTCTCTCCTTAAAATGGACTCCATGTACCTTAGGTACATACACAATTGGAACTGGTTCACCTTATTGGCCCCTGTAACAGTGTACCCAGGTACCCAGGGCATAGGTGCTTCCAAGGCCTACCAGGGGCTGCAGCATGTATTATGCCACCCCTGGCCTGGCCTCCATATTTGACACAACTGGCTGATCACTCAGCTGGGGTAAGTCGGTGTAACCACCCCTTACTTAGGTGTAGTATGCCTATACCTAACCTAAAATGGACACATATGTTCCTATCAGCCACTCCTATGGAAGGCCTCATCAATCCTGGAGGCAGAGTGCTTGGAAATATGTGAGATGGTGCTCTGGCATGAGCTGAGCCTGTCTGCAGCTTTCGGAACCATGTCCTTTAGCTGTTTCATGATATTGCCATACCATATACTCTTAAGTGCATTATGAACCTCGCGGTTAAATGCTATCTTAGGTTTGGCTTTATCAAAACATGTCGAGTAAGGTGTCATACGAATTGGAATACTACCCCCTCGCCAGTTCTGGCGACGGGGGTAGCATTCCACCCTTCTAGAGGGACACGACATGTACCTAGCCTGAACCCCGGTTAAAGTTAAACAGAGCCTTAGCATCTCAAAATGGATGCTGCCACCACAGACACAAGTCTGACCTCCTGCTGCTGGGAGTCCTTCCAGCGTGGGCAGCTTGGACAAAGGGTTTCCGGCCTGGGGAGGTGCTAGCACCACTCCAGACAGGATTTTGTGTATTGGGTAGGACAGGGCTGAATAGAATCAGACATGCCTGGGGCACACAAGGTGTCCCTGTGCATAGGCCAGTTCAAACCGGTGCTGGGGCTTTCCAGCCCCAGTCCTGGCGCGAAACTGGACAAAGGAAAGGGGGTGTAACCACCCCCCTTCCTGGTTCCACCCAGAGGAGGGACCTAGTAGGTGATCCGGCCCCCCAGATTCGAATAAGAGTGGGAGCTGTGTCCTGAGACTTCAGATCATCCTGAATCAACTTGAAATACAGAAGAAGACTGGACTTCGACATTCTGCTGCACAGAAGACGGAAGAGAATCTCCCTTGTGGCCAAGGAGTGACCACCCTGTGAACACAGGCACCAACCAGCAACTCGACGTCTGCTTTGCCGCCGCCTCCCGCCGGAGCCCGAGCCCAGAGCCTGACAAGACCCAGACTCCGAGACTTCTCACAGCCCGATCCACAGTCCCTGCAAAGAAGGGACCCGTGGAGGCACCGAGAGACGTGGGACCGGACCTCTTGGAAGACCCCCGAAACGCTGACTGCGCAGCATCAGAGGCACCCTCGATGCTGTACTTTGGGGTTTGAGAAGCCCCAACCTCGAGCAGCCCTTGCACCGAAGATCAGCCCCCCAGCATCTCCACGATCTGCGTGGGGCCCTTTTGCATCGTGCCACTCGACGCGCCTAACCGTCCACTTGCCACTCGGCTAGTGGCCATCTTGGCGACGAAACCTACAACTTTCACTGCGGGTCTGGTTGCTCCAGACTTGCCCTTGCTCCTGTAAAAAGGAGTACCTGCTCTGACCTTGCTGGTCCGAGTAACAAGCCTTTTTCGATTCCTGCGTGGCTTGCATTAGCCAAGGCCTGTTTGCTTCAATCAAGTTGCCGACACCGCCAACAGCGAGAAGCCTGCGTGGGACAGCTCGTGACCAACTCCTGGACGTCTTCGACCCCTCGTGTCCACGTGGCTGCAGAGAGAAGCTACACCTCGACGCCTGTTTGCACCCGACATCGCCTGGTTCCACTCTGGTTCCACGGTAGTCACTGGCTAGTGACTTTGAACATTGTCCCCTCTGCTTTCAGGTCTTCACCTCTTCAGATCCACCCTTGGATCCACCGGAACTCTTCACATCGAGCCGCCTGCAGCATCTTCTGCTCCAAGCACCATCGACCTGCGTGACGAAACCCGACACTACTTCGACCCTGTGCACCCGCTTCCTGTGGGTGAGGTAACTCAGCTCCGCCGGTGTTCCCACACTGGTACACACCTCTAGGGTCTGTGTCTAAAGTTTCATCCTTCTAGGTCACTCGGAAGGTTCCTTTTTAACTAACTTTGTAACTTTTACGCACCATTGACATTGCATTGGTAAAGCGTGCACTTTCCGCACTGCACCCGAGTCCCGCGGGCCTTTCCCGACTTCTTCACTGCTAGTCCCGAACAGCTCCAGCGATTCCCCAGGCCCTAGGCCTCTTCACTTTCCCCATAGTGGTTCTTATACCACTATTTTAGTATATGGTTTAGGTGGCCCCTAGGGCTCATCCATAATTGTGCAACTTTTGTGTATTTAAACTGTGTTTTGTTTTAACGCATTTGCTTCTGTGCTCATAAAGAGTATCAGGGATATTTGTAGAAATAAATCTATATATATTTTCAATATATATCGGTGTGGTGTCCTTTCATTTGGTATTCAAGGGATTGTGTATGGTAAAACAGCTTGCTTCACATGCCTTTACAGAGTTTAGCCTAAGACTGCTTAGTCCATGCTACCCCTAGGATAGCTTGTCTAAAAGTTTGACTTTACAACCTGCACCATAAGGGTTGCTTGGCATGGTACAAGGTGATCACTAGAACTAGTGAGCATCATATACCAGGCCAACTTCTCACATTGGTGAGCAGCGGATTGGGATTTGAGCTTGCTGTTGTTTTACCATTACAATCTTTGAAAATATAATTTGAAAGATCATACAGGTACCTGATAGGTACACTAAAACAAGACTAGATATACTTAAGTTCTACTGAACTTAGTTGTTGTAGAGGATAGGGAGTAGCACACCCTGACTACAACTACTAGATAGGTTTTGTAGGAAAACACAAGTGTAGGTAGATTGCAACACATCCACCACACTAGAGCAATGTCTGGAGCAGAGGGATCCACTGGAACCACCTCTGTTGAGAGTGACCCTCCAAGGGCACCATCCAAATTTGCTACCTTTCCATTTAAGGAACTGAGGCAACTGTGTTCCATGAGAGGAATCAAAACAGGTCCTACTCCTACAGCAGGACACCCCAGAGAGCTGTTAGACCAGTCTGAAGCTCTAAAGAACTCCACGCCAGGCACCTCAGGGACTGGTGAGGAAGTTTCTCCCTCTGAAGATGATAACCCTGATGCCCCTACCCCTGTTGTCCAGATAGATGAGGAAGACCAGACCACTGGGAATACTCAGCCTGAGGAAGAAGAGGGGTAGGAGGTTGAAGAAAGTGAGTCTGATGATGATAGAGATAGCCAGGTGTTAGTCAGCAGGCTTAATCAGGCTAACCTAAGCTTATTTGGGACTGAAGGTGGGTCCAACCCATTCAGACCCCCAAATGGACTTAACCAGGAGCATAGGAGGAGGAGGAATCACTCAGGTGAATCCAATACTTCCCATGTTTCTAAAGGTTCTCATGGTAACTCCAGAAGGGAGTTCACTAGCCCTCAGAGAAGGGAACTTGAGGCCAAAATGAGAGAGGCTGAACTTAGGATCCAGAGACAAGAATTAGAAGTTGCCCTGGCCAAAGAGAAACTTGCTAGAGCAAGGCAGCCTAGAGAGAGTGGATTAGATTCCACTGGTGGCAGCACTATCCCTAAGGATAAAGACAGGTCCTATGACAATAGAAACCTGAGTAAAATTGTGCCCCCCTACAAAGTTGGGGATGATATCCACAAATGGATGACTGCACTTGAGAGAGCTTGCAAAGTACAGCAGGTCCCTCAGGAGCAGTGGGCAGCAATCTTGTGGCTCTCCTTTGAAGGTAGAGGCAGAGACAGACTCCTCACAGTTAGTGATGGGGATGCTAGAAACTACCAGGTCCTGAAGAGTGCTCTGATTGATGGGTTAGGCTTAACCACTGAACAGTACAGGTTAATGTTCAGAGACACCCAGAAGACACAGACTCAGGACTGGTCTGAATTTGTTGAATGTGCCACTAAGGCTCTGGAGGGCTGGTTGCTGGGAAGTAAGGTTACTGACTATACAGGATTGTATAATTTAATTATGAGAGAGCAAATCTTAAGTAATTGTCAAAATCAGCTTCTACATCAGCACCTGGTTGACTCTGATCTGACCTCCCCACAAGAATTGGGTAGGAGGGCAGACAAATGGGTCAGAACCAGGATCAGGCCTAAGAACCAGGGTGGTGACCAAAAGAAAGAGACTACCAAGCCTCAAGAGAAGGGTGGGGATAAAAGTAAGGAAAAGACTTCCCCAGGGCCCCAAAACTCCAAGGATGGGGGTGGGTCCCAAGACACTTCTTCAACCCAGAAAAAGCCTTATTGTCATGTCTGTAAACAGGTTGGGCATTACAAAACAGACAGCTGTTGTCCCAAGAATGGCAATAAAGAGAATATACCTCCAAAGCCAGCTCCAACACCTCCTGTTACTGTCAGCAGTAATCCCCCAGGAAGTGGGAGCACGCCCAGGAATCTGGGTGGGTTTACTTTTGGAGGACAGGTGGAGTCTGGCCTAACCAGGTCCCCTACCTCAGATACTCTTGTCTATGAGACTGGCATGGGGTTTGCCAATTTCACTGCTTGCCCAAACACTTTGAGCAAGTATAGACAGGAGCCCCTCATCAATGGCTTGAAAGTTGAGGCCTTTAGAGACACAGGGGCTAGCATCACCATGTTGGCTGAATGTCTAGTCCCCTCAAGGCAACATTTACCTGATGCCACATATCAGGTGACAAACATTGATGGAATAGAAACCAATCACCCCATGGCAGTAGTAAATCTTAGCTGGGGAGGTGTTACTGGCCCAAAGAGAGTGGCAGTGTCATCAAACTTGCCTGTAGATTGTCTACTGGGGAATGATTTAGAAATCTCAGCCTGGGCTGAGGTGGAACAAGAAACCCATTCTAGAATGGTAAATCTCCATGGAAAGGTTAGTGGGGCTGTGATGGCTACAGCCCCAATCCAAGATGTCCTTCCTGAAAAGGTTGGTAGGGCTGAGCAAACCTCAGCCCCATCTTTAGCTAACTTCCCTCCTGAAAAGATTAGCAGGGCTGTGATGGTAACAGCCCATACCCAAACTGAGTCTCCTCCTGAAAAAGTTGGTGGGGCTGTGATGGCCACAGCCCAAACTCAAACTGATACATGTGTTGTGAAGCCTGAAAAGATGGATCACTCCACACAGACAGAGAGCATTGAGGAGGAAGAGAAATCTCCCTCCCACCAGACTTTAGGAAAGGATCAGCCTCCTCAGGGAACTGATCTTACCCCTGATGAAGGAACTGCCCCAGAGGTAGTCAGGCCTAGCCTGACAGAGCCTCTGATGTCAGTGGACCCTTCTCAGGTGGGACCCAGTCTGGAGCAGGTATCCTGCCCCTCTCTACCTTGCCTTACTCAGCCCAGGGCTGCAGAGGACAAGAAGGACAGTGAGCCCCAAAGGGCCCCCTGTCAAATAAAGCACCCCCATCAACAGATTAGGGGCACCGAAACTAGTGGCCCTAGTTAGGTGAAAACTTTAAAAACTCCTGAGGGAGCCCCCTTAAAAGTAGTTAGGGACCTCCCACAGATGGATTCTGTTGGGCACAGCCAAACCTGGGACCCCAAGCCCCAAACCTGACCTGTCCCTCCAGTAAGCCAACAAGAGGGACCCAGCCTCCAGCTTTAGGTAGCCAGAGGTTGACCCTGAGAGCACAGTGCAACTCAGTCAAAGAAAGAAAGGCACACATGGTGGAGAGTGATTGGAGGAAGCTGAGTCCTACAGAGGAATCTCACTTCAGTACTCCATCCCAACACCAGCCTTTAACTTTGCAAAGACACACCACAGGTAGAGATTCCCTATGGTGGAGACCCTCAGATACCCTTAGGGTGAGGGATTGCTTAGTGGACCATGAGCCAGGGGGTAACCAAGCCGGAGCTGGTACTTCCTTATATGGCCACTTAGGCAATATAGGCTTACCTGGTCAAGGATAGCCTTATCTCCTTTCGTTTGGGGGGGTTATGTAGGAAGGTGGATATCTGACTATGGTTACCCCCAAACTTTTTGCCTGGTGTTTAGCTGGTTTTTGACATAGTTGGCCTGGGATCCTGCTATTCAGAGACCCAGGCTAATTGCTCTCTCCTTAAAATGGACTCCATGTACCTTAGGTACATACACACTTGGAACTGGTTCACCTTATTGGCCCCTGTAACAGTGTACCCAGGTACCCAGGGCATAGGTGCTTCCAAGGCCTACCAGGGGCTGCAGCATGTATTATGCCACCCCTGGCCTGGCCTCCATATTTGAGACAACTGGCTGATCACTCAGCTGGGGTAAGTCGGTGTAACCACCCCTTACTTAGGTGTAGTATGCCTATACCTAACCTAAAATGGACACATATGTTCCTATCAGCCACTCCTATGGAAGGCCTCATCAATCCTGGAGGCAGAGTGCTTGGAAATATGTGAGATGGTGCTCTGGCATGAGCTGAGCCTGTCTGCAGCTTTCGGAACCATGTCCTTTAGCTGTTTCATGATATTGCCATACCATATACTCTTAAGTGCATTATGAACCTCGCGGTTAAATGCTATCTTAGGTTTGGCTTTATCAAAACATGTCGAGTAAGGTGTCATACGAATTGGAATACTACCCCCTCGCCAGTTCTGGCGACGGGGGTAGCATTCCACCCTTCTAGAGGGACACGACATGTACCTAGCCTGAACCCCGGTTAAAGTTAAACAGAGCCTTAGCATCTCAAAATGGATGCTGCCACCACAGACACAAGTCTGACCTCCTGCTGCTGGGAGTCCTTCCAGCGAGGGCAGCTTGGACAAAGGGTTTCCGGCCTGGGGAGGTGCTAGCACCACACCAGACAGGATTTTGTGTATTGGGTAGGACAGGGCTGAATAGAATCAGACATGCCTGGGGCACACAAGGTGTCCCTGTGCATAGGCCAGTTCAAACCGGTGCTGGGGCTTTCCAGCCCCAGTCCTGGCGCGAAACTGGACAAAGGAAAGGGGGTGTAACCACCCCCCTTCCTGGTTCCACCCAGAGGAGGGACCTAGTAGGTGATCCGGCCCCCCAGATTCGAATAAGAGTGGGAGCTGTGTCCTGAGACTTCAGATCATCCTGAATCAACTTGAAATACAGACAAAGACTGGACTTCGACATTCTGCTGCACAGAAGACGGAAGAGAATCTCCCTTGTGGCCAAGGAGTGACCACCCTGTGAACACAGGCACCAACCAGCAACTCGACGTCTGCTTTGCCGCCGCCTCCCGCCGGAGCCCGAGCCCAGTGCCTGACAAGACCCAGACTCCCAGACTTCTCACAGCCCGATCCACAGTCCCTGCAAAGAAGGGACCTGTGGAGGCACCGAGAGACGTGGGAACGGACCTCTTGGAAGACCCCCGAAACACTGACTGCGCAGCATCAGAGGCACCCTCGACGCTGTGCTTTGGGGTTTGAGAAGCCCCAACCTCGAGCAGCCCTTGCACCGAAGATCAGCCCCCCAGCATCTCCACGATCTGTGTGGGGCCCTTTTGCATCGTGCCACTCGACGCGCCTAACCGTCCACTTGCCACGCGGCTAGTGGCCATCTTGGCGACGAAACCTACGACTTTTACTGCGGGTCTGGTTGCTCCAGACTTGCCCTTGCTCCTGTAAAAAGGAGTACCTGCTCTGACCTTGCTGGTCCGAGTAACAAGCCTTTTTCGATTCCTGCGTGGCTTGCATTAGCCAAGGCCTGTTTGCTTCAATCAAGTTGCCGACACCGCCAACAGCGAGAAGCCTGCGTGGGACAGCTCGTGACCGACTCCTGGACGTCTTCGACCCCTCGTGTCTACGTGGTTGCAGAGAGAAGCTACACCTCGACGCCTGTTGGCACCCAACATCGCCTGGTTCTACTCTGGTTCCACGGTAGTCACTGGCTAGTGACTTTGAACATTGTCCCCTCTGCTTTCAGGTCTTCACTTCTTCAGATCCACCCTTGGATCCACCGGAACTCTTCACATCGAGCCGCCTGCAGCATCTTCTGCTCCAAGCACCATCGACCTGCGTGACGAAACCCGACACTACGTCGACCCTGTGCACCCGCTTCCTGTGGGTGAGGTAACTCAGCTCCGCCGGTGTTCCCACACTGGTACACACCTCTAGGGTCTGTGTCTAAAGTTTCATCCTTCTAGGTCACTCGGAAGGTTCCTTTTTAACTAACTTTGTAACTTTTACGCACCATTGACATTGCATTGGTAAAGCGTGCACTTTCCGCACTGCACCCGAGTCCCGCGGGCCTTTCCCGACTTCTTCACTGCTAGTCCCGAACAGCTCCAGCGATTCCCCAGGCCCTAGGCCTCTTCACTTTACCCATAGTGGTTCTTATACCACTATTTTAGTATATGGTTTAGGTGGCCCCTAGGGCTCATCCATAATTGTGCCACTTTTGTGTATTTAAACTGTGTTTTGTTTTAACGCATTTGCTTCTGTGCTCATAAAGAGTATCAGGGATATTTGTAGAAATAAATCTATATATATTTTCAATATATATCGGTGTGGTGTCCTTTCATTTGGTATTCAAGGGATTGTGTATGGTAAAACAGCTTGCTTCACATGCCTTTACAGAGTTTAGCCTAAGACTGCTTAGTCCATGCTACCCCTAGGATAGCTTGTCTAAAAGGTTGACTTTACAACCTGCACCATAAGGGTTGCTTGGCATGGTACAAGGTGATCACTAGAACTAGTGAGCATCATATACCAGGCAAACTTCTCACACCCTCTATCGCCCCTTCTCTTCACACTCACCATTGAAATCATGGCAGCCAGGGTCCGACAGAACTCGACAATTAGTGGATTCAGAATAAATAACGTAGATGCGGCTCAGGAGAAGCTGTCCCTATATGCGGACGATGTCCTTCTATACATCACTGACCCGGAGACGACCATCCATGAGCTCTTCCGGGAGCTGGAAAATTATGGTGCCCATTCCGGTTATACAATTAACTGGCATAAATCAATCTTATATGACCCAGGGGGAGGTGATCGTTGGACGACGCTGCCCCAACAATTAATAACTACTACAGAGGGCTTTCAGTACTTAGGGATTTACATTACCCTTGATAAGACACTCTCGCTTCAGAGAAATATAGATATGGTCTCACTAAACTCAACCGCGGACATGGAGAGATGGCGACGCCTGCCACTCACACTCTTAGGGCGAGCAGCTTTATATAAAATGATTATCCTTCCCAAATACTTGTACGCCTTACAAAATGAATATTATTCTCTCCCAGACACATTGTTCCACAGGATTCATTCGGATCTCCGGGCATTTCTTTGGCTAGGAAAACAACCTAGGATAGCGCTGACCACGCTTCAGAGGCACCAGTATAGTGGCGGAATCTCACTCCCGAATCTGGAAGCCTATTATTGGGCGGAACACATGACCCCAATTAATGAGTGGCTACACCTGCCGGCAGACCATCCCACCTATGCCCTAGAAAGACATACACTATCCACACACAACCTGCTGCACTACTTATATGGAGGGTCCGCACAACACAAACTGCTCCCAGCTGCCCTTACGACATTACGAGCTTGGAATAAAGCCATGAAACGCACGGGCTGGGACAAGACCCCCACTCTCCAGACACCACTTTGGCACTGTACGTGGCTACGTGAGTTACACAAACTAAAAGGTTTCAAACATTGGGATGATATTGGTATCTCCACCATCGGGGATGTTATAGCTAAGGGAGAATTGAAGTCCTTCCAGAATATGAGAGCTGATTATGGACTGCAAAACTCACAGTTTTTTAAGTACACCTAGTTCCGCCACGCATGCAATGGGGGAAAATCGAGAACGACAGATGTCTCAGATGCCACGGGGCTGAGGGTGGTTTTTATCATACACTATGGACCTGCACAGTGATCCAAACATACTGGTCCCGTGTTTTCTCAGAATTGCAGGAGGTCCTGGGAGTTCCACTGCCGCAAGAGCCGAAGCTGGCTTTATTGGGAATGTACAATGATGTGGATTTGCCACGCCCACTTATAATTTTCCTGGTCCTAGCCCTGGTAGTGGCCAAAAGAAACATTGCGAAACGATGGGGGTCCCTGACTCCTCCCGACCGGGAGGAATGGAGGCAAGGTTTAGACCTCTACATGGCGGCTGAGAGGGTGACCTACAAATCCAGGGGGTGCCCTAGGAAGTTTTGAAAAATTTGGTCTAAGTGGAGACATTATCATGGACTGGATGGAGGATTGGGGAATGATTGAGCATACCGTAGCGTTCCTAGTTCATATAAGGGAGGGCGAGTGGGGATGGAGGGGGAATGGGGAGATGGAACCTCGATGCATAGTCCATTTTTGCAATTCTACGATGTACTGCATATCAACAGTGTGTTTTTCTGGGGGGTGGGAGTGGAATTAGAGGGAGAAGTGTCGCTAAATACATGACTGTATTGTTCAGTTCTATACAAAAAGCAAATAAAAATGTTTAAAAAAAAAGAAAAGAAATTGACTGGGTCCAAATTGAGGTGGCATTGTGTGCAAAAGAACGATGGACTGGGATAAAGCCTGAGTAATTGCCAGTGGCTGAGATTAATTGAAGCATTCCATCCATAACTTCTTCTAAACATTTGTGTGTCACCCTAAATGGGATGAGTATGCCCAGACAAGGGTCCTGTGCACACTGTCACGGAAACGAAGCTATACCTGACTGATGGCCTTAACCAGGCTAAAGTGGTCCTGGATTGCTTGTGTTCCGTTTCAGGGAGGACCTGGCCTGGCAGTTAGGGTGGACTATTCCCATTGGAGCAGAGACAAGACTGAATTGCAAATGGATGGGTCCAAACTAGGGTGGCATGGTCTGCAAAAGAGCAATGGGCTGGGATGTTGCTTCAGGTAAATAATTACTGAGATCAATTATTTTTGACACCCAAAGTGAGAAATGTATACTCAGACATGGGTCCTGTGCACACTATGTCACTGAAACTAAGCTGTCCCTGGCTAATGAGCACCTAATAGAGTGTACCTGGTCATGGGTTGGTTGTGTTTCGGTTCAGAGAGGGCCTCGCAATTCAGGCTGTACTGTTCCCATTGGAGCAAGGTTATTGGAAATCTGGTTACTGGTTGAGGGGGTTGAAACCCTACTCAAGCAGGAAATCTCTGTTTGGGTGAAATACAAGAAAACCCAAATTAACCTGTGATTAACCCTCTGGTAGCTTGGCACAAAGGAGTAAGTTGTAAATTATTTATGCAGCACTTCCAACAGTAATAAATTAAAAGCATACCAAAAGAAAAATCCCACACCATTTCAGAAAAATAGGGTAAAAATCCAAATTGTAGAACCACAGATATGCAATCATGAAGATTTAAGCGAAAATAGTGCCTAAAAGGACAAAGCGCCAACTGTGGTAATCTGGTTGCTCCGGACTGGGACAAAGTCACAAGTTCTATCAAACTATGATGGAGCCTACGGTTATGAAAAAAAAAACTATGATGGAGCCTGGACCAGATACAAGAACAAAGTCAGGCCTACTGAACAAGAGTACCTTAAATCCCGGTTGCGGAGTGTTGCATGATCCTGCGTCAATGATGCATCATGCCGCATAGGTTTCGAGGAGCTGTGAGCTCTTCCCCCTCATCAAGTCAGAGATGGCCCATCCTGCCCACATTTTTCTTCCCTTTGTTTCACTGTCTGGGCGCAATGCACAAAGACCAACTGCTAGCTACAGCTAGTCCTGCAACCAGTATACAAGCTGCAGACACAAATGGTACGAACAAAAAAATGGCAACTTTCTAAAAGTAGCATTTTCAGAATTGTGACTTAAAATCCAACTTTACCATTAAAGAGGGCTCTAAAGTATAATTCTTTAGACACCAAACTCGATATTCCCACCTGCCTCCAATAGAAGGTTTTACATATTAAATGTAATAAGTTAACCTAATGTTATCCTAGGGGAGAGGCAGACCTTGCAGTAGTCAAAAAGTGTTTTTCATTACTAGGACATGTAAAACATTAAAAAAAATTGAACTTGAGCTGTTTAGGGCCTACTCTAGGGTTGACATATGTATTAAAAAGAAAGATTTGGGCCTGTCAAAATGATTACTGTGCCAGGTCGAAAGGGCAGGTTAACTGCACACACAGGCTGCAATGTGAGGCCTAAGACATGATTAAAAAGCTGCTTAAGTGGGAGGCACAATGAGTGCTGCAGGCTCCCTATTAGTATTTAATTTACAGGCCCTGGGCAAATGTAGTACCACTTTAGTAGGGACTTATAAGTAAATGAAATGTGCCAATTGAGTGTAAACCAATATACCCTGTGTAAAGGAGAGAGCACAAGCACTTTAGCACTCGTTCGCAGTGGTAAAGTACAGAGAGTCCTAAAAGCCAAACAAAAACAGGTTCAGTATAAAGGGGGGGTGAGGGGGTGAAGGCAAAAAGCTTGGGGATGACCCTGCAGAAAAGACCAACAAGGGTCAAGACTCATTTACATATGGCTGGCTCAAAACAAAGGTGGCAAGGTGTGCAAAAAAACGATGGACTAGGATATAACCCTGATAATTACCAGTGGCTGAGATTAATTCAACCATCACTTTTTGTAAACGTTCGATTGGGTGTAAAAAAAGTTTGGTGTATGAAAAATTGTAATTTAAAATCTTCTTTAAACGTAAAGTCTGTTTATAAGTCAGAAATTTGAAAATGACACTTTTAGAAAGTTGAATTTTCCTACCCTAACTATTTGGTGCCTGCAGCCTGTGGCTGGGGCAGATAACTAGGGATGCGTGGTAGTTGGCCTTTATATATTCCTCCCAGAATTCCCCACAAAAGAGGGATTAGGTGTGCCTGGATGAGCATTATCAGCGAGGATGGAGAACGGAGCTGTGCAGAGCCCCACTTTCAAGTCAATAGGGTATGCCCAGCCGTCACAAAAATAACTGCACTCTAGTCTGGTCTTCACTCTAGTCTATTCTACATGTAGCCAGGCTGGAACCAGGCCATGGAGGCAGACAATTCCAAGCACTTCTGAAAGGGGAACTTCTAGAAACTTCTTCTACTTCAAAAAAGGCACATGGTATAAAATGGGACTCTCAGACCCACTCTTCAGATCACTTCCGGACATGTGGAGGACTCAGAAGAAGGACTGATCTGCTGCCCTGCTATTTTGCTGCAGGGAGGACTACCCAGCTGCTCTGCCTGAAATAAAGACTGCTCCACTGGTGACGGGCCTGAGTGAGAAGAGCTGGAAATGCATCTTGAACACAGGACCACCAGAGTGACTCGAAGGGCTAGTTGACGAGCCTACTGACCAGCACCTCAGGGACAGAAAAGGTTGTAACTATCTTTATCCCTGCCTCTGGACTCTGCCTGCTGTGAGTCCTAACCCCTGAAGTGGTGCCTCTCAAGTCCTGGTCCCTTGACAGTGAGGTGAAGTGCTCTGCCAGGGCAGTTGTCGTCCCTATCAGAACCGAAGCAACATGATGCAACCCTATGCAAAATGTCACCTCACAGCCCTCACAGCTCCTCAAAGGAACCAACACAGCTCAACCCATATCGACATGGAACTCACAACTCCTCATCAGAACTGATGCAGTGCGATGCAAGTCGACCCAGGACTCCGCATCGGTCATTGTAACTGACGCTGCACGATGCATCTGGAAGCAGGGCCCTGTATCACACCTACCAAATGACATGGTGTGATACGAAGCCCGCATCAAGTGCATAACGTACAATTCTCAACAGTCCTTGCCTGGTCCCTGTGTCCGGCCCATGTTCCATAGCGATTGTGACTTTGTCCCTGTCCAGCACATCCAGATAACTACAGTTGCTGCCTTGTGCACTATTTTCACCTACATCTTTAAAATTGCAAATCTTTGGTTCTACTGATCGGATTTGTGTTGTTTTGGTGCCAAATAATGTATTCAAATGTACTATATTTTTAAAAATTGGTGCAGGACTTTTTTTGTATTGTATTTTCGCCTTATTCCTCTTAGTGTTCTGCATAAATACTTTACTCATTGCCTCTAAGTTAAGCCTCACTGCTTTTGTGCCAAGCTACCAGAGGGTTAAGCACAGGTTAATTTAGAGACCTTAGGGGTTCATCCTGACAGGTAGAGGGGTTGTTGTGTAAATGTAAATGTGTTTGTATTTATATAGCGCACTTCTACCCAGAGGTCTCGTAGCGCTGTATTCATACCGCTGTGGAACCCATAAAGGCTTTCCTGTGAAATGTCCACTCCTGGGCACTCCTTGGCACCCCCAAGGTGAAACCAGGCATCCAAGCGCTGCTGGGGCTGTTGCTTGAGCAGGGTTTCATTCCTCTCAACCAACAACCCGATTTCTCACACCATCATTGCATGAAAATTGTTTGCAATGATTGCATTAACAAAGCCTTAAAGACAATGGATTAGAAACAGTTTTGGCCAGGCTTTTGTTCCCACCTGAACTTTATACAGATGCTAAAAGAAAATATAATTCCCTGAAGAAGAGTACACAACAGTGTGGTATCACTTGACAGATACCACGTTCCGTAGCCCCAAACTGAAGATGGGTTTGTCACGAAAACTATGACAGTGCTAACTCAATGAGTCTGTGCTCATTCTCTTCTCTTTATCTTTAATAAGAAAGTGTGTAGTTCTCAGAGCACACACATAAATACTAATATCATGGCTGACAACTCTGGAAGCTGACATGTTTTTTGTTTACATTAATGGCTACAATCATTACAATATGGCGGCCTGCAGTGTATGCTTGTTGTTTGCAAAGATGTTTAATGTCGAGATATGGATCAAGCGGACTCATTTTGCGTCAGTTAGTTTATTCTGACAGCAGACTTAGTGTCTCCAAAAAGTGTTTTATTTTGTAAATATGAGGTCAAATCAATGGTAAATGGTATAAAAACCTTAGGGTTTGTGCTATTAATTAGGAGAGGCCTTTGCAGCAGAGCTATTGGCTGAGGTGACGCTTGATTTCCGAGCCGCTTCTCTCGGTCAGAGAGTTGATTCAGGAAGCTGTGCTGAAGGTGCCAATCGCCTCCTACACACCCTGCATCTGCAGTACAGATTGGATGAGGAATAGCTGCTGCCAGTTGTTAGACCTGGCATCCTTGGTGTGGTTTCTCCTGACTTTTTGCTTTCTGACCTCCTGTTTTACTGACTTCATTTTTTCTGGCTTTAGGATTCTAGGCACTTTACCCACTGCTAACCAGTGCTAAAGTGCATTTGATCTGTACTCAAAACATGGCAACATTGGCTTATCCAAAAGTGGCATATTTAATTTACTTATAAATCCCTAGTAGAGTGCACTATTTCTGCCCAGGGCCTGTAAATTTGTAATTTGTAAATGTATTATTTTATGCTTTCATACATTAATACATTTAAAATGAAGTTTCTTGCTCTTATATAATAAAAGACACTATTAAAAGACCCAATGTTTTTACGACAATTAATACGTGAGAATAAAAAGTCATTGGAGGATGAACTTGAATTGCTAAAACCATCTGCTCCATACTCTGAGGAGTCTCTAAATATTGTTCCATCTGTGTCTATTCTGGTGGAATTTAATTATTAACCAGTGCGGACACGTTTTTCAATCTTTTTGCCGTTATTTAAAGAAATTTAGTTAGCCGGCAGTTTAGTTGTACTATCTCTGGATTAAAACATAGCATCAGCGCTTGTCTGCAGGATCTACCTCCATGCTATCTAAACATTGGTTTTAGGAAGGTTATCCTTGTATTTCCTAGGTTGTTACAGATGCATATAACGTGGATAACATACTCAACACCACAGCCACATAAACGGCAGAGCTGGTCTCCTCCACTTCTCTCCCAAGGAGGTAGAAATTGGTTGAAGGGCCCGACCCCCATCTGGAGTTTTAGGACCTGTATATTAAATGCTCTAGTGGACCTGCAGCACTGATTGTGTCACCCACTCTGTAGCCTTTTAAACATGGCCCAGGCCTGCCACTACAGAGCCTGTTTTGCAGTTTTAAACTGCCATTTCGACTTTGCAAGTTATTGTACTTGCTTGGCCCAAACCTTCTCTTTTATTACATATAAACTGTTAAATTATTTTTCACTACTGGAAGGCCTATCTCTCCTGTAGGTTAACATTGGAATTGCCTTGAAACATCTTTTAAGTGTCATTTCCAATAGAGAAAAGATAGAGATTTGGAGTTTGGTGTCTCTGGAAATTATAACTTATGGTGAATATGGATTTTAAATTGAGATTTTTAAAATGCCACTTTTCAAAGGTTGGCCTTTGCTTTCTTTAATCATTCTGTGCCTCTGCCTGTCTCTGAATACACATCTGGGTTGTGTGACAGCTTGGCTTTATGCATTCTCTCTAGACAGTCACACAAAGGTAAAAGGAGAGTGACATTTGCATCCTATTGGCCCAACACCAGGTTCATGGGCCTTCTTGTGGAAATTTGGAAGGTAAAAGCTGACACTTGCACCTGAATGGGACAGTGCCAGGCCCCACACAAAGAACAGCATACCCCCTGTAGTGAGTCTGGAGCCAGGGCAGGAAAGGCAGGAACCGTGTGATCTTCAAAGGCCTCTTTGATGTCTACCCCACTTCAAAGGCACATTTGGGTATTTGCACTGGGCCCTTGACACCATCAAATCATAACTTTGCTGGAACCAAGGACATTCTGCCTGGAGGAAGGGCTGTTGTGCTGTAGGGAGGACTGAGACTTTGTTACCTGCAATACTGTGTTGGCCTGCTGCCTGCTCATTGCTGTGATGTAGGAGAGACTGCATATGTTCTACCTGCTCTGCTGTGTTGGCCTGCTGCTTGTTGCCTGGAAGTGAGAGGGACTGGACCTGGTCTCTACATCCTTGGGCTTGTTGGTTTTCCTCCTGTTCTCTGAAGACTCAGGGTCACAAAATACTTTTTGCACCATCTCTGAGTCCTACCCTTGCCGGGGGTGTCCCCTCCATTCCTGGGCCTCAGTATGGGTTCTGCAGCTGTTTTCTGCAGAAATCAACACCGTGACCCCTATGTAATGATCATTACCAACACAGTGCTCTCTAATGCAGTGCTGATTTAATAATGAGGCGGGCCCCGACTGCGAGGTTCAACGATGATGCAGCACCGATCCAAAGATGCCAATGCAACCCTCAAATTCTATGCAGCGATGATCCTTCCACACTAACAGCGAGCCTCGACTCTGATGCATCGGCCCAACTGTGTGAATCAGAACCGACGCAGGGAGTCCTCTAAGCCGAAACTTGCTCCGTACTAGGTACTTTTTCAGCATGCCCTGCATGGGTCCTGTAGCTGGCCTGTCCTCCTTCGTGGTCGACCTGAACTTAGAATTTACCAAGGTCTAGCATGACCTCAAGTAACTGTTAGCGCTATTGACTTCTAAGTCCTGTTTTGGGATGTAATGTTTAAAAATTCATATCTCGATTTCTACAGATTGGTTTTTGCTTTACTCAGATAAATATTCTCCATTTATCTACATTGGTGTGGAGTATTTTATGGTGTTTTCACTTTGTTACTGTAAATAAAGTGTACACAAATACTTTACACATTGCCTGTGAAGTTAACTGACTGTTCTGTGCCAAGCTACCAGAGGGTGAGCATAGGTTAATTTAGGTTGTGTATCTGACTTACCCTAACTAGGATTGTTGCTCCTGCTTGAACAGGGTGTATACTCTGCCAAGCTGAAAACTCAATTTCTGGCACCAGCTATTCAAAGGTATGCTGAGAGAACCATCCTATGAAATTCACAATACAGAGTTTGCTATTTGATGCTCTAGCTGAGGCTTGGCATAGCGTTAATAAGTATCATTGCATTAGGATTTCAGAAACCTACGACATTTCTCTTGTTTTCAAAGACTATTACATGCCAAGCTGCCATTATGTTCACATTCTGTGGGGTTACCATATATATTTAATGCACTAGATGGATGATTTTAAAATAAAGATTTTAAACCAGGCATCCCAGTTTCTTAGTGCTATTTTTGAGTGTGTTATTCATAAATGAAAGATTGCTTGGATTGCTGCTGTGTCTCTTAGGTCATCTAGAGGGATTGATAGTAACCTGAAAACACTGCCCCCGCAAGATTGCTCACCATGCTAGTGTCAGGGCTGCTGCCCAACTGGATTTCTAATTAATTTTTGATGCATTGAACTAAGTCCTTGCATCCGAGGGATAGAAGTCTGACCCCTGTGTCTCTGGGGGCCTTCCAGATTTTGTATTATATTGCTCCCCCATTGACAGTGCTACACTAAGGCAGATCCAAGGAGGTCAGCTATTAAAGTTCAGAAACAAACCAGCAAAAAAGGTGATCTAAACAGGGACTACATATTACCTTGCAGGCTTTGCAAAAACGAATTAGGCAAACGGGGCCAATGTTACGAGGGAATAAGCTTATTTTACCTGGGGACACCGTCATCCAAATCAGACGGAACCTGACTCTGTCCCTGAAGACTACATGCCGGGTACCGGACATTGCTCCCATCCAGCAGTGAGCTTATCCATCACTGTGCAGACAATAAGACTCTTGATGTTATATTTCCTCAACCACTCCTAATATTGATCTAAAAATGTTGATTTAAGTCTGAGAAATACTGCAGGACGAAAAGTTACAGGAAAGTGCTGAATTACAGGGTAAAATCTATAATTCATCATCTGCATTTACACCTTTTAAGAAATTGTAACTTTGCACCCGTATTTAAACAACATTATTTTCACTTGTAATTGGATCGATTTACTTAATAAAGTTACCAATTCCTGCAATGTTCGTATCTCATAAATAATTGGTTCTTTGTTTTTGCAGGTGGGTACGTTGCTGGAAGTCTTGCTATCATAACAGATGCAGCACACCTCCTAGTCGACTTGACAAGTTTTCTGATCAGCCTCGGTTCCCTGTGGATATCTTCAAAGCCTGCCACGCAGAAGTTCAGTTTCGGCTGGCACAGAGCAGGTACAAACTACACTTTGTGTATTCTTTTACCACACAAAAGACAAAGAAGGCAGCATGTTGAGGCCCCTGCAACATTCAAGAGTCATTTTCCATACAAAATACACCTCAGACACAAGCATTCTAACAAATGATTGCCCAACAAGTTATCCTTTCTAACTTCTACAACTTCAGCAGTGTCATAAGTCAATAAATGTACGGGTAAAAAAAAGTACATTTTTTGAATGTGAAAAAAACACAGATGGTACGTATTTGCTCTAGGAAAGTAAATATTTTTGCTAATTCCACAGCTAAACAATGATTAACTGTTAATGGGTAATCATCATTAATAAAGGAAATCTAAGCATATCACCCCTACACTGAAAGGCAGCAAATAAAGTGCTTCATTAATGTGATTCCACAGAGGAGCTCTTCATCACTCGTGGCCTTTGTGTAATCTACAACACATCACTCTCAAAGCTATAGTTTTAGAAAGCCAATATGGAGTGGACTAGAAGAAAATAACCTTAACACATTGCGTCCAAGTACTCTGGGAAAAAAAACACCCCTCCCCATCTCAGATGGAGACCCTTCGCAGAACAGTGTAGGATGGATTTGAGTCCACACTAATCACAGTATCACATATCCACTGACTGATTTCAGGCATGCCTACTTCCCCTTACTGTCTATCTTACCTCACTCCAGTCCACCTAAATGTGCTTTGTCATTTATCGTATTTAGAAAGATGCAGGGAAATGTAATAAACACAATGACAAAACAAGCATTTGCAATGCAATAGGTCTTGCATTAGGAAAGTTTGAGTTATTGGTATTGTAAATGATTTTTTATTTATTTATGTGTTTGTTTTGAAAATAGTTAAATAATAGCTTTGTCATTTACAATGCCAATACTTCTAATTGTCGCAAATGTGACACCTATAGCATTTGTAATGCAATATGTGTTGTATTTACGTGACTTAGATGTATTGATGTTACAAATAACAATGGCTTCTAATTTATTTTAATAATTAATACTTAAAGAAAAGTTATTGTAATTTATAATCGCAATAGCTTAAACTTTTTCAAAGAACTTTTGTGAAGATTATGTTGGGTTTATTTTATTGTGACGAAAAACCAAGTACAGAAGTGAAATATTAACATCTTTTTTGTGACATTTGTAATAAAGTTTGAAACATTGAGAGAACATTTTTGCACCAGTTGTTGTTGAATGGTTGCACAGATTGATGCTGTGGTGGCGCTGAGTGATGTTGTGGTGGCGCTGAGTGATGTTGTGGTCGCGACGAGTGATGCTGTGCCGTTTAGTGATGCTTTGATAGTGCATAGTGATGTTGTGGTGCCCCTGAGTAATGCTGTGGTGGTGCTGAGTGATGCTGTGGTGATGCGATAGATGGAGTGAGTGTGATAGATAGATAGAGTGAGGGCGATAGATAGCTAGATAAATAGAGTGAGTGAGATAGATAGATAGATAGATAGATAGATAGATAGATAGATAGATAGATAGATAGATAGATAGATAGATAGAGAGAGAGAGTGGCAGAAAATAAGCCCCCACTAACCCCGTAGTTTGCTAGTGGGGGTGTTCAAATTTAGTTATGCCACTGCAGGGAGCAGGATGAAGTGGAGTTTTAAAAGCAGGGGGGCTTGTTTAAAACCATGTTGGCAAGCGGGTCAGGGGCTAGTGGGTTAACACTACGAATGTGTGGCTAAGGTAGAGCTGCTGACCCTGGAACTGGGTCGAACTCTCGGCGTTGCCTCGATATGGCGTGATCCTGGGCAAATCACGTAATCCCCCCAGTGTAATTGAAAACAAGGTAAAGGAAGCACAATGAAAGAAAGTGAATTAAACATGTGAATACATAAAACTGGGCTGATATGTATTACTTAGACAAATCTACAATAAGCCTTAGCAGTTTTCATTATTACATGCACGCTATTGCCTCATGAGCTAGCTTAAATTCTTAACAAAGCAAAACTGTAAATCCAATAAATGTATTAACAAAGCTGCGAAGGTTGAATGTTTAAGACTCAATAAAGCAGCCAAAATTGCACCATTTAAATGTCAGACTAATGCTCAACTAATGAAATGAGCTCCACTGATGTAGGTTAGAACCTCTGAGATGCCAGAGTTGCTGTTTGCGGCCTGTATGCTTTTTAGATGCTCATTGGTAAATTACTGAACCAAAAAAATCACAGTGTTTGGGTATTACAATTAAGGGTCTGCACATGCTTGTGTAAAGTTGTTTTATGCAATTATTGCAAAATGGATGCTAAATTCAGTAACTTCGTAATCTACAGCTTTCTATCTTTTAACTAAAGCACAGCAGTCAGGAGCGTGCCTAGAACCGCATGTGCAGCGCTTTGGGACGGCATTCATATCACATTTTGTACCAAGAGTGATCTGGGCGATGAGAGTGAGTCATGGTCTAATCCAGTAACAATCGTAAAAAAAACGAGACAGGTGGCTGATTCTGATGAGCACCCCCCGCTGAGGGGGCATGCGCAGCTCCCAGGTCTGAACTCAGTCAGAGCCAACTCACCTTTAATCCTTTTGCCAAAGATGAAATGAGTGCCGCTAAAAATAATTTATACTGAAGGGCTTTGGGTCAATTCATTGTGTCTGGCTCTTGCATTGAATCCATCGTGTTATCTCCCTAAAGCGCCCACATGCGCTGAAGTTCTGCAGTGTGCGCTATGAAGGGTGGTATCCATTTATATATTACACTGCATTAGGGAGTTGTACGAGGGTCAAGATGAGACGACGCCTGTGAGTTCAACAAACTTTGTCTGGATAGAATTGCCTGAGTGTCGAAGTTCTGAGATGTTTTACTGGGGTACTGACAGGAGGAGGGAGATGGGGGTGCAAAGAACACCACCACTTCAGTAACAGTGGGGGTGACCTTACGCTCTAAACAATGTGTGCGGCCTCTTCTATCGCAAGCACAATACTCTGATAACTCGCTCCTGGGTTCACATACTAATGTGTCATTTGCACTTCTGTTGTTCTTAACAAAATATGGTTCATGTTACCCTAACAATAATTGTAAAGTAGCTAAACATCGGAGAATGTTGTCGGCAGGGAGTCGCGCAAACCCGACTTCCAAAACCGACTTTCCCTGTTTACAAAAATGTGTGTTACTGGGCAAATTGCTTTCATGTACGGGCTTTATCTGCAGCAATTAAGGGTGTTTAGAAACAAAGCTGGGTTGGCTGTTGAGCGCTATGTGTAACTAAAACCATTAGCTCAGCGCATAAAAGCACAGTTACTTCAAACAAGCAAGGTATATATAAGCGCTGGAATGTCCAGTGGGGATTAAATAGTCCATGCGAAATACTAGTTTCTGTTGATTACGTAGTGAATTTATGAGCTTTTGTATAGTGCATAAGCACCATTAATTTACTCCCGCGGGGTACATTTTATCTGCTGTCCTTTTAAATTACGCACTGAATATGGAAGAGCTGTATTTACACACATTGCAGTGTTATTGAAGAATTTGGTTAATTTCATTAAAGGCTCGTGTGTTTGTTAAAGCACCACTTGCCAGCGAGGCTGCTTCCGAGCGCTGACGAGAACCGCAGAGAGCCAACACGCGAGGCAGGAGGAGGAGAGGGCGAGTCAGAAAGAGAAAGGCAGTCAGAAACAAACAAGAACTTCCAATTGACATCAACATAGGATTCGATCAAATGGAAACATTTTTAAACAAGGCCCAGAAGGTGGAGTGCCAAAAAAGTGAAGACTGGCTGAAGGTGTCACACATTAAAGAAGGAGAAAGATTTCTAATAAGAAATTTGTGTATAAAATTATACACGTGAAAGCCTGCAGGAAGTGCAAACGCACATCGCTGGTGACGGATAGGGCAGCTGCCCTGCTATGACCGATGACAGCTTGCCTGTGTAAACAGCAAGTTACAGATAGTTTCCTGTTGCAGAGCACGCACCAGTGCAGCTTCTCAACCGTTGTTAAAAGTACAGTGCACCGGTTTAGAATGGTGTCAGCCGATCGTTATTTACATTATGGGCTGATTCACTAAGCCTTCCTTGTGCCCGTACTTGTATGGAAGTCAGCTGTCTACGCCAGGCCAAGAGTAATGTCACAAACTTTGTTAAGCACAGACAGAAATAGCTTACGAGACAAACAAGACCTATTGGCTATGCCAATGCTGGTTTAGCCTGTGATTGATGCTGTCTACCTGTTTTATGGGGTTCACTGTGCAGCTACCCCATGAGAGGGATATTTCGGTAACAAACTGGGCCTAAGGATTTCCACTTCCACATAGGAAGTCAACGGAAAAATAGGTATTGAGTGTGTGACTACTTGTTCCCTCTGCGCCTGGCAAACACCGTAGCCGAGCTGTTTGGATTGTGTACATTGAGGTGAGTGTAGCCACTGCCAATGGTCCTAGAATAATCTGGGCAAAAGAACAACCAATCGCAGTACAATTTGTAGAAGCAATACGGCTAAGTTAAGAGTGCATTGTTTGTTCGGTCTAACCATTACTTAGTCAGCACTTGTTCATATATAAGATTCGCGTGCCTGCCCGAGTGTTTTATCTAGGAAATGTTCACTCTTTTCATTATTTGCACACAGACACCCAGGCATTGAAGTGTCCCTCAAAGACCTAAAAATGACAAACATTGAATAAGGTCGAATAAGGGGGACTGAAGATATGAATGTTTACATTTTTAAATAGAAATAGTGCACCAATGATAGTCTATGAAAAAGAAAAACCGGGACCTAGGCACAATTTGAGGCTGACCGTGATGGAGTCTTGGTCTGGTTCAACAGGTGGATTACTGCCGGTGAAAAGTCTGGAAGTGACTGGAATACATGGTACCAGTCTATGTACAAGGATATTTACATAGCACATTCGATTCTGATTGATAGCATTATTCGTTGTGGTCAATACCAGATAGGTCAGATAAAAGTGTGTTGAACAATGCTAGGAGATGGACCTAGAGTTCAATTTGAGCTGACGCCCAATGTATTAATTCAAACCTAGTGCGTAAGGTAAGCACTTTCACTAGACTACACTTAAAATTCACATAGCTTACAAATAAAAAAAAAACAACATTGTTCAATGACATTTTAAAGGCATTATCATAAAAAACATATGTCCAAATATGAGCATATTAAACAGGGCTAGTAAATACGTGCCTGATTTTCAGTCTAGCATCTGTCTGATGATGATAAATAAGGAGCTTTATGCAGTGGGTATTTTTTATTTCATGAATGTTACACAGTCTGTAATAAAGCCTGAGACTCAAGGCAGCCTGTGCGATTATTTACATTTAGGAAATAGAGTTAAGAGTACAAAGTGTTAGTCGTTTGAAGTTGCAAAGCATTTTTGCCAGTGAAAAGAGTAGGTGGCTGCCAGTGCCAGATGGGCCATAGAAGGCACTGGGTGTTTGCCCGGTGGGCCGCCAGGATGGGGGTCGGTTTTGAGTCCCTGGGGGCTGATTTTGTTACTGGGCCGATATCGGCCCCTCGTAACAAAATCGGCAACACTGGGCCTAGCAAACGTGACGCTGTGTATATCTCCCCCCCCTCACCCCAAGGGAGGGGGGTGGCCATGCAGCTTGCTAGGGCCAGTTTCAGTTCCCAGTCCAGCCCTGGTGGTAATTTGAATTGGCATTAACCAGACTAGTATTTAATGAACCCTGTCACGAGCTGAGGGTGCTCATCATTAAGACAGAAATTATCTGCGTGAGGGCAAGGGTGAAAGCTGTACAGATTGTATAGAGTACATAACTAGCATCTGAGTTCTCCTAGCATCAGTTATACATACGTCAGTTATATATACTTTTATGTCCTTCATGTTAGTGTCTCATACAAGTCATGGAATCATGGATGGTTTTAGATTCCAGAAGTGTCTGGTATGAGACACATTGGTGTGTAGGCAGTTTGGGTATCTGACTGGAAACCTGTGGCGCTTGTCTGTTACCTTTTTTCATAAAAAGTAGAATTAGATCAATTCTACCACTGCTGCTTCGTTACAATACTGGCAACGAGTGAGAAGTTTGATGTTCAAGTATTTTATCTGGAGGTGGGTGCCACTTGAGCATCCCCCTTTCACGCGAGCTGCAGTCTGTCAGGCAACTGCCCATTGCTGCAAATGATTGTGTCTAGCTCTTTATAGCTGTTAAGGGTGCAGCCGGTATCTAGCAGATCATATTTTTGTTGTTTTGGTTGGGGTTGTGTTAATTGCTCTCAGGATACATTTGACAATTGTTTCTACTTAGACTCACACCCATTGGTAAGTACCTGACTAGCGGCCATTTTTTATAATTGCCTGATCTTTCTAAGAACTGGATCAGGCATTCAGCAGTGGCTATTTTAAATTTCCTGATGTGTCCCGGAATTGGGTCAGGCTTTCAGCGCGATTGTGTACTCTTGCCTTCCAGTACACAGCCATATTTTGCTTCTTTAATAACTAATCTTAAACTGATGGCAGCAGTTTTCATGCATATTCTATTTTAAAACAGATTTTATTGATAGATCGCACAGAAAATCGCAGATCTCTGTATCCAGGAGGTATCTGCCAGACATAGGTACATATATAAAAACAATGCAATCCATCATGACTTTTACATGTAGTACAATGGGATCATTGCACAAAACTAACCCACCTCCCTCCCCCCCCCAACTGTCCCCAACTCCATCCCGCCCGGACCCCTCCCCCCCTGCACAGTTACCTTTTGATTTTTAAAAAAAGAAAAAAACTATTTTGATTGATCACGAGGAAATCGCAGAGCTCTGTACCCCAGAGATTTCTGCAGGCAATTAGACACACATATGTGACATCGCAATCCAGCAAAGTTTTACCTAGGGAACATATAAACATTATCGAAACCATTAACAACCTGCCTCCCCCCTCCCCCCCGCCCCCCTTGCACGGTAGCTAGCTTCTTGGCAATTAATATTCAGTTATCCGTCAACATAGCACTCTCATAGATCCGGTGTTGGGTCCTGTTCTGGCGGAGGATCGAGCCATATACCCCTTAAGTCGGCCCTCCGCCGCCAAATTTTATAATGTTTGCGAGGACATCCCGGGCCAGAAATATGGGCTTCTCCAGCCCCAAGCAAAAGTCTGGACCTCTCTTCCAAGCTATGAGGGACGAGGCCTTGGATCTTTCCACGCCCGGGCTATTTCTCTCTTGGCCACTGTAAGCCCCAGCAACAATAAGTGTCTCTTGTAAAGATTCCACCCCACCCCATCCAAGACATGTAGAAGGCCAAGACGCGACGTACGCGGAAGCACCCACCCGAGCGCCTCATCCAGGCTATTCCAAACCCCATTCCAGAACCTATCTAGGTGGCTACAGCTCCACACCTTGCGAAATACTGGTTTCTGTTGATTACGTAGTGAATTTATGAGCTTTTGTATAGCGCATAAGCACCATTAATTTACTCCCGCGGGGTACATTTTATCTGCTGTCCTTTTAAATTACGCACTGAATATGGAAGAGCTGTATTTACACACATTGCAGTGTTATTGAAGAATTTGGTTAATTTCATTAAAGGCTCGTGTGTTTGTTAAAGCACCACTTGCCAGCGAGGCTGCTTCCGAGCGCTGACGAGAACCGCAGAGAGGCCAACACGCGAGGCAGGAGGAGGAGAGGGCGAGTCAGAAAGAGAATGGCAGTCAGAAACAAACAAGAACTTCCAATTGACATCAACATAGGATTCGATCAAATGGAAACATTTTTAAACAAGGCCCAGAAGGTGGAGTGCCAAAAAAGTGAAGACTGGCTGAAGGTGTCACACATTAAAGAAGGGGAAAGATTTCTAATAAGAAATTTGTGTATAAAATTATACACGTGAAAGCCTGCAGGAAGTGCAAACGCACATCGCTGGTGACGGATAGGGCAGCTGCCCTGCTATGACCGATGACAGCTTGCCTGTGTAAACAGCAAGTTACAGATAGTTTCCTGTTGCAGAGCACGCACCAGTGCAGCTTCTCAACCGTTGTTAAAAGTACAGTGCACCGGTTTAGAATGGTGTCAGCCGATCGTTATTTACATTATGGGCTGAGTCACTAAGCCTTCCTTGTGCCCGTACTTGTATGGAAGTCAGCTGTCTACGCCAGGCCAAGAGTAATGTCACAAACTTTGTTAAGCACAGACAGAAATAGCTTACGAGACAAACGAGACCTATTGGCTATGCCAATGCTGGTTTAGCTTGTGATTGATGCTGTCTACCTGTTTTATGGGGTTCACTGTGCAGCTCCCCCATGAGAGGGATATTTCGGTAACAAACTGGGCCTAAGGATTTCCACTTCCACATAGGAAGTCAACGGAAAAATAGGTATTGAGTGTGTGACTACTTGTTCCCTCTGCGCCTGGCAAACACCTCAGCCGAGCTGTTTGGATTGTGTACATTGAGGTGAGTGTAGCCACTGCCAATGGTCCTAGAATAATCTGGGCAAAAGAACAACCAATCGCAGTACAATTTGTAGAAGCAATACGGCTAAGTTAAGAGTGCATTGTTTGTTCGGTCTAACCATTACTTAGTCGGCACTTGTTCATATATAAGATTCGCGTGCCTGCCCGAGTGTTTTATCTAGGAAATGTTCACTCTTTTCATTATTTGCACACAGACACCCAGGCATTGAAGTGTCCCTCAAAGACCTAAAAATGACAAACATTGAATAAGGTCGAATAAGGGGGACTGAAGATATGAATGTTTACATTTTAAAATAGAAATAGTGCACCAATGATAGTCTATGAAAAAGAAAAACCGGGACCTAGGCACAATTTGAGGCTGACCGTGATGGAGTCTTGGTCTGGTTCAACAGGTGGATTACTGCCGGTGAAAAGTCTGGAAGTGACTGGAATACATGGTACCAGTCTATGTACAAGGATATTTACATAGCACATTTGATTCTGATTGATAGCATTATTCGTTGTGGTCAATACCAGATAGGTCAGATAAAAGTGTGTTGAACAATGCTAGGAGATGGACCTAGAGTTCAATTTGAGTTGACGCCCAATGTATTAATTCAAACCTAGTGCGTAAGGTAAGCACTTTCACTAGACTACGCTTAAAATTCACATAGCTTACAAATAAAAAAAAAACAACATTGTTCAATGACATTTTAAAGGCATTATCATAAAAAACATATGTCCAAATATGAGCATATTAAACAGGGCTAGTAAAGACGTGCCTGATTTTCAGTCTAGCATCTGTCTGATGATGATAAATAAGGAGCTTTATGCAGTGGGTATTTTTTATTTCATGAATGTTACACAGTCTGTAATAAAGCCTGAGACTCAAGGCAGCCTGTGCGATTATTTACATTTAGGAAATAGAGTTAAGAGTACAAAGTGTTAGTCGTTTGAAGTTGCAAAGCATTTTTGCCAGTGAAAAGAGTAGGTAGCTGCCAGTGCCAGATGGGCCATAGCAGGCACTGGGTGTTTGCCCGGTGGGCCGCCAGGGTGGCGGTCGATTTTGATTCCCTGGGGGCTGATTTTGTTACTGGGCCGATATCGGCCCCTCGTAACAAAATCGGCAACACTGGGCCTAGCAAACATGACGCTGTGTATACCTCCCCCCCCTCACCCCAAGGGAGGGGGGTGGCCATGCAGCTTGCTAGGGCCAGTTTCAGTTCCCAGTCCAGCCCTGGTGGTAATTTGAATTGGCATTAACCAGACTAGTATTTAATGAACCCTGTCACGAGCTGAGGGTGCTCATCATTAAGACAGAAATTATCTGCGTGAGGGCAAGGGTGAAAGCTGTACAGATTGTATAGAGTACATAACTAGTATCTGAGTTCTCCTAGCATCAGTTATACATACGTCAGTTATACATACTTTTATGTCCTTCATGTTAGTGTCTCATACAAGTCATGGAATCATAGAATCCTGGAATCAGGATGGTTTTAGATTCCAGAAGTGTCTGGTATGAGACACATTGGTGTGTCGGCAGTTTGGGTATCTGACTGGAAACCTGTGGCGCTTGTCTGTTACCTTTTTTCTTAAAAAGTAGAATTAGATCAATTCTACCACTGCGGCTTCGTTACAATACTGGCAACGAGTGAGAAGTTTGATGTTCAAGTATTTTATCTGGAGGTGGGTGCCACTTGAGCATCCCCCTTTCACGCGAGCTGCAGTCTGTCAGGCAACTGCCCATTGCTGCAAATGATTGTGTCTAGCTCTTTATAGCTGTTAAGGGTGCAGCCGGTATCTAGCAGATCATATTTTTGTTGTTTTGGTTGGGGTTGTGTTAATTGCTCTCAGGATACATTTGACAATTGTTTCTACTTGGACTCACACCCATTGGTAAGTGCCTGACTAGCGGCCATTTTTTCTAATTGCCTGATCTGTCTAAGAACTGGATCAGGCATTCAGCAGTGGCTATTTTAAATTTCCTGATGTGTCCCGGAATTGGGTCAGGCTTTCAGCGCGATTGTGTACTCTTGCCTTCCAGTACACAGCCATATTTTGCTTCTTTAATAACTAATCTTAAACTGATGGCAGCAGTTTTCATGCATATTCTATTTTAAAACAGATTTTATTGATAGATCGCACAGAAAATCGCAGATCTCTGTATCCAGGAGGTATCTGCCAGACATAGGTACATATATAAAAACAATGCAATCCATCATGACTTTTACATGTAGTACAATGGGATCATTGCACAAAACTAACCCACCTCCCTCCCCCCCCAAATGTCCCCAACTCCATCCCGCCCGGACCCCTCCCCCCCTGCACAGTTACCTTTTGATTTTTAAAAAAAGAAAAAAACTATTTTGATTGATCACGAGGAAATCGCAGAGCTCTGTACCCCAGAGATTTCTGCAGGCAATTAGACACACATATGTGACATCGCAATCCAGCAAAGTTTTACCAAGGGAACATATAAACATTATCGAAACCATTAACAACCTGCCTCCCCCCTCCCCCCCGCACCCCTTGCACGGTAGCTAGCTTCTTGGCAATTAATATACAGTTATCCGTCAACATAGCACTCTCATAGATCCGGTGTTGGGTCCTGTTCTGGCGGAGGATCGAGCCATATACCCCTTAAGTCGGCCCACCGCCGCCAAATTTTATAATGTTTGCAAGGACATCCCGGGCCAGAAATATGGGCTTCTCCAGCCCCAAGCAAAAGTCTGGACCTCTCTTCCAAGCTATGAGGGACGAGGCCTTGGATCTTTCCACGCCCGGGCTATTTCTCTCTTGGCCACTGTAAGCCCCAGCAACAATAAGTGTCTCTTGAAAAGATTCCACCCCACCCCATCCAAGACATGTAGAAGGCCAAGACGCGACGTACGCGGAAGCATCCACCCGAGCGCCTCATCCAGGCTATTCCAAACCCCATTCCAGAACCTATCTAGGTGGCTACAGCTCCACACCGTATGCAGGAAAGTTCCCACCCCCCGACCACATCTAGTACAATCCGGGGATGCAATGAGGCCCCCCTGCCACAGCCTTCGCCTAGTAAAGTACACCCTGTGTAAGTATTTAAATTGGATTAGCCTAAGGCGGACCGATATAGCAGCACCTCTGGGACTTGCTAGGGCCTCATTCCAATCCTCCACCTCCAGTGCCCCAATATCTTCCTCCCAGGTCTCCCTCAACTTCTGCTAGGTGGATGAGCAGTGTATAGTCAGGGACTGGCAAATGCGTGATATTTTCTTGGTTCCAATATCTCCCATGAAAACTCTAGCTTCTAAGGGGCTGAACTCCGGGAGGGAGGTAAGTCCCTCCAGGTGTGGGGCCAGGGCATGCCGGAACTGTAGGCAGCGGAAGAATTGGGTGCGGGGCATATTATACTCTGTGCTCAGCTCCTGAAATGACTTAAGTGACGTCCCCGACCAAACATCACCCAATTTAGAAATCCCAATGCTATCCCACCCTCCAAAGCCTTGTAGCGCTGCTAGGCCAGGTAGGCAGCCATTATGCCAAAGGGGAGTCTCTTCAGTCAGGGTCTGCCACCACCCCATCTGATGCAGAGCTTGCCTCCAAATAGTAAAAACCACTTGTGTCGCAGGCGGCAGCGCCTTACGACTCTGGGCCGCATACAGAAGAGTGTGCAGCGTATGGGGTTCCATCAGGAGCCATTCCCGGGCATATGCCGGATCCCCCCTGTCTCCGTACCACCATTCATTCAATACTAGGAGATGTGAAGCTTGGTAATAAGATAGGACATCTGAGGTCGCCAAGTCCCCACAATACGTTGACCGAAAGCACGTTCGCAGCGCCACTCGGACCGGGCCGGCCACCCACAGAAACTGCCCGAGGACGGAGTCTACTTGTTTGAACCAGGAAGGTGTAATAGCATAGGGATCATTTTGCAGCTGGTAGAGCAGCCGAGGCAGGGCCACCATTTTGAAAATGGCCGATCTGCCTTTTATGGTCAGGGGCATCAGGGACCATATTTTAATGTCCGCCCGGGTCCGTTCCCAGATTGGCGCCACGTTTCGTTCCCAGGAGACCGCGGGGATCTCCGACAGGAACACCCCCAGGTATTTAATGCCCCCTGCTGCCATCTGAAGCGCCGATGCCCAGTCCCCAACTGCCGGACCACTCCCCAGGACCCACAATGTGGATTTCCGTGGATTTATCTATAATCCAGAGGTCTCGCCAAAGATTTGCAGGATTCGCATGAGACGGGTGCCCGACCTATTGAGGTCCGTTAAGAAGAAGAGGACATCGTCCGCATACAAAGCGATCCTGTCCGACAAGCCACGGTCCCACTCAAACCCCCTCATCTGTGCATCTATTCGGACCCACGCCGCCAGTGGTTCCATAGCCAAGGTGAACAGGTAGGGCGAGAGGGGCCAACCCTGCCTGGTGCCCCTCCCAATGACAAAACTCGAGGACTAGAACCCCGCTATTCGGACCGAGGCTGTCAAGCCAGTGTACAGCAACCTTAAATAAGACATGAAATTGGGTCCAAAATTTAGTCGGGGCAGAAGCGAGAACAAATATGTCCAACTGAGCGATTCAAACGCCCTGTCCATGTTGGCCAGGAAAAGCGTCGCCTGGAGCCCCGCAGACCGAACCGCCGCCACCGCCACATGTGCCCGCCTAATATTATGCCTTGTCGCCCTTTGGGAAATAAAGCCCGCCTGGTCGGGGTGTACCAGCTCCGTAATATATGGCAACAGCCTGTTAGCAAGCGCCTTGGCCAACACCATGGCCTCCACGTTTGATAAGGAGATCGGGCGGTATGAGGCGTGCTGCTCCGGGGCCGGCTGGGCTTGTGGAACACCACCACTTCAGCATGTCTCCAGTCCGGGGGCAGGCTACCCCGCTCCCTGGCCTCCTCCACCACCGCCCTGTAATGGGCCCCGAGTTGCAAGTGAAATTTCCTAAAAAAATCGCTGGGGAAGCCATTGGGGCCCAGGGGCCTTGCCAGTATTCAGCTCCCCCAGAGCGATACCCAGTTCCTCCTCCGTCAACGGGAGGTCGAGACGGTCCCGGGCTGCATCCGAGACTGCTCGGGGCGGTAAATCCGCTATAAATTTGTCAACCAACTCTGCGGAAATGCACTCCCGTGGGGCAGATAGGTCCGCGTAGTAGGTCGCAAAGCCCTCAGCCAGCGCCTTGGGATCCGTGCTGGGGGTCCCCACCTCATCCTGAATCCTCGGGAGTGTCTGAGCCTGAAAGAGGCCCTGACAATCAATCAATCAATCAGTGACACTTATATAGCGCGCTACCTACCCGTAGGGTCTCAAGGCGCTGGGGGGGGGGGGGGTGCCGCTACTGCTCGAACAGCCAGGTCTTCAGCTTCTTCCTGAAGGCGAGGTGGTCTTGGGTCAGGCGCAGGTCGGTCGGGAGGGAGTTCCAGGTCTTGGCGGCCAGGTAGGAGAAGGACCTTCCTCCCGTAGTCGCTCTTCGGATGCGGGGGACGGCGGCGAGGGCGTGGTTGGCTGATCGGAGGTGGCGATTGGGCGCGTAGAAGTTGATTCGGCTGTTGAGGTAGCTCGGACCCTGGTCGTGTAGGGCTTTGTGTGCGTGGGTGAGGAGGCGGAAGGTGATTCTTTTGTTGACGGGGAGCCAGTGGAGGTCTCTCAGATGTCCGGTGATGTGGCTGGTTCGTGGGATGTCGAGGATGAGTCTGGCTGAGGCGTTCTGGATCCGCTGGAGTCTCTTCTGGAGCTTGGCGGTGGTACCGGCGTAGAGGGCGTTGCCGTAGTCCAGTCGGCTGGTGACGAGGGCCTGGGTGACGGTCTTCCTGGTCTCGGTGGGGATCCACCAGAAGATCTTCCGTAGCATGCGTAGGATGTTGAAGCACGCCGAGGAGACGTTGTTGTCGTTGACACAGTCTATGGAGCATCGTCCCCGATTGGCGCCCCATTGGTACACTCTTCTTCGGGTCGCCAGCCACATCTGCCGCGCCTCATCCAACAAGAGCGAGGCGTATGACTGCTGCGCCAGCAGTAGCTGCTCAACCATCTGGTCCTCCCCCTCGTTGCCACTACAATGCTCCACTTCCCTGATCTCCGCCTCCGCATGGTCCAGGGCCTCCCTACGCCTCCTCCGAGCCGCGGCACACCAAGCAATATCTATGCCCCGCAGTGTGGGCTTCATCGCCTCCCACAGTGTCGTCACACCCGCCACAGTCCCCAAGTTGTCAGACCAGTAGTGGGCTATGGCCTCATATGCTGTTGATATTCTACCAGTTGCAGATGCCATACTGATAAACGCTGTCTCCGCCTATCCAAACAGAAAACCACAGTAGTGGGGGAGTGATCGGACAATCCGCGTGGCAGTATGTCTGCTGCCTCCACTCTACCTATGACCGCCCTGGGTACAAATATGTAATCCAGCCTGGAAAAGGATTTTTGAACTGCGGATACAAAGGTATACTCTCGCTGCGCTCCATGTATGTGCCTCCAGGTGTCCACCCAAGTTAGGTTCCTAATCATATCACTCAACTTGGTAGAGCTGACTGCCACACTCCCTCCCCCGGGCCGGTGCCTGTCCCGCGCTCCATCTAAGACGTCATTCCAATCTCCACTCACCACTGCTAAAACATCCGGGATGGCTGCCCACACTGCAAATATCTTTTCTGCCAGAGACCACTGTAAAGGGGGCGGGCGTATACACAACCGAAGACAATGAGCTCCTCCCCTAGAGTACCCTGAACAAAGATATAGCGGCCCTGTGTATCTACCCAGTATGTGGAGTGGACATATAGTGCACTAATATAGCCACCCCTCTGGATCCCTTGGTAAAGCCGGCGTGGAAGACTTGGTGGTAGCCAAACCTTTGCAGGCAGAGTGCCTTATTGCCTAAAAGGTGCGTTTCCTGCAACATCACTATAGCCGCCCCGCTCTCTTGGCCTGCTTCAGGACTGCCCCTCGTTTGATCTAATCCAGCACTCCGCTCACATTCCAACTGAGGACACGAATCGAGCCACCCGGCCCACTGGCCCTACCATTTGGGCAAGACATCAGGGTCCCCCTGGATCAAATAGCCACAACACCCGCCACGAAAGTGCATTCTCAACCACCCTTGCCGCTTTGCCCGTACCGTGCAACTCCCCCCCAATGCAACTTCAAACTGCCCGCCTCGCCCCCAGCCCCGGTCCCCACCCCATACCTCAAGAAACAATGAAGTACCTGTCGCGGTGTAGCAAGGTCCCCACCCCCAACATGAGGTCGACGACCCTCCACCCCAATGGATCCCCATGAACTACCCTACCCTCCAAATAACCCCCCCTACAACTACCTACCCACAACTAGGGGACACCCTACCCACAAAAGATCCCATCCTCCACCCCGACCACCCTTGGGTAATCTACTGAAGAATCCAAGCTCTCCGGGCATATGTCACCCCCACACTGTTAAGGCCAAAAATCCCCCCCAAGGGGGGTGTAACACGCAAGTGTGTAGGGCCAATGCAGGAAATCAACAGCACGTCCTTCGAATCATTCAATTATCCTTCATCTGATTCCCGATTGCTCCTTTCTCCTTCCCAGATGCCGGGCCCGGCGATGACCACTGGCTGGACCTGGACCTCCAGTTGTCCTTCCGCCTCGCCTCCCGGTGGGGCCTCGCCTGCGACTCACCACGAGAGGAATCAGAGTCCATCCCCGGAGGGGTATGTGCTCGCACCCGCACCGTTTCATCTGTCCAAGAAAAAACCTCCTCGGGGGACTCGAAGAAATGTGTGCGTGACTGAAATACGACCCGCAGGCGGGCTTGATACAGTAAGGCATACAGGGCCCGATGTAGGTAGCCAAATACCGGTCGGTAACGGCCAAAATTCGGTAAATTCGGCCATTACCGACCGGTATCAGTGCAACGAGATGTATGTCACCAAAAACGTACCGAATCGGTAAATACCAGTCGGTAAAACACCGATTCGGTATTACACGATTCAGAATTTACCGAATACATAATCTCCGAATCGGTAAATAAGAAATGGTAAGTTACCGAATCGGTAAATACCGAATTCATATTTACCGAGTCGGTAAATAAGAAGTGGTAAAAAAGGCCATTTGAGATGTAGCAAAGTCAGGAAATACCGAATTTCGTGAAATTCGGTATTTAAGAGTTGGTATTTAACATGGATTGGGAGCAGGGGGAAACCAGGAACAGGATATATAAGAAGCTCCCAAAATGCAACACTACACCCACTATGGCGGCCTTCTATGTAATTGCAAGGCGGCTACGGATACAGGCAGCAGGCGAGAGGGTCTGGCTAAGGGAGGAGCAGGTATATAGGCAGAGGATCACCCTCTTCCAACTCACTGAAGCAGAGATCCTGCAAAGGTACCGACTCCACCCCAGAACAATCCTGGACTTGATCAGGGACCTCCACCCATATCTGGAACACCCAACCCCAAGAGCACACGCCATCCCACCCCATGTACAGGTGCTGTGCTGCCTACACCTTCTTGCCTCTGGGAGCTACCAGCACGTGATAGCCACTGTAGGTGGAGTGTCCCAGAGCTGCCTGTCACGCTTCTTCAGAAAATTCCTAAACGCAATGATGCAGAGGATGGAGCACTACATTGAGTTCCCTGAGACACCTGCAGAACTAGCAAGGACAAAAACCGAATTCTATCAACTTGCACAGTTCCCGCACATAATAGGCTGCATCGATGGTACGCACATCCCACTATGCCCACCTGCAGCAACTGAGCACATTTACAGAAACCGGAAGTCCACACATTCAATCAATGTGCAGGTGATCTGCAACGCTAGCAACATGATAACGGACATTGTAGCCAAATATCCTTGGAGTACTCACGACTCCTACATATTCACCAACAGTGGGATATACAGACGCCTTGTTGCTGGTGATTTTGGTGATGGATACCTGCTGGGTAAGTATGTGTGAGACACCCTGACAGTTCATGCAGAAGGAGCACTCCTGAGTATGTGAATAATCTTATTATCCTTTCCCACCCAGGTGACAGTGCATATGCCCTGCGTTCATTTGTGCTCGCCCCCTACCTGAACCCATCCACCAGGAGTGAAAGGCGTTATAACATGGCACACAGAACAACACGTTGCGTGGTGGAACGTACATTTGGGCTGCTGAAAAGTAGATTTAGGTGCCTCCATAAGAGTGGAGGTGCACGGCAATACACGCCAATTATCTGTTGCAAGATTATTGCGACCTGCGCCATGCTGCACAATCTTGCCACCAAGAAGGGCACAGAGATAGAACTCACATATCATGAGGACATTGATGATGGGACAGAACAAGCAGATCACAATGCAGCAGGAGCAGCACCTGCAACAGATGGTCGACTGAGACGTGCTGAAATTACCAACAGATACTTCTAATTGAGGGATGACACACAGCCATGTCCAGTGATTGGAACACTCACTTTAATGTACACAACTGCACCTTCCAAAAAACATTAATCAAATTAAATGCACCTTGCACAATGTTTTGCCAAAGTTTCCTCACTTTGACCTGTCCTGTGATCAATATGTCTTTCAATGCTTGCGCTTACGCATGCTGTTTTGCGAGGCACGGGGCTAGGGGTCTACATGTGAAGTGGTGCCGGTGTCTTCGGCATGGAGTCTGCTGCTCCTACGTATGTCCTGAACAAGCGTGCTGGACCCACTCCTGCTCGTTGTCTCCTCAGTGTCCCCAACAACCATGTTGCCACCTGTGGCTGTCAGCTGGGTCAGCATTGCCTCCATTGCTGAGGTCACCCTCCCCATCCCCCGGGACAAGTCACTGCAGCAGTGAACAATGTCAGTCTGCAGATTAACAGAGCGGCGACACTGCAGGGTGGTGGAAGTTGCCAAGCGGTTAATCGACTGATTGAGCAGCCTGACCTCGCGCCTATACCTGCGCCTCTCTTCTTGGTCACTTTGCAGCCTGTCACAGAGGGTGCCCATGCATTCCTCCATGCCCCTCACCCCCTAAGCCATGGACTCCATCCCTTTGCCCATTGCCTCCATCCCTTTGCCCATGGCCTCCATTCCCCTTGCCATGGCACCTATCCCCCGATCGATGTCCGACATCCTGGTATTCAGGATGCGCACCTGCCGGTGCACAGCCATGATACCTCTGGCCTGCATACGCTGGACTTTCACCATTGTGGCTTCACGCCCAGCGAAGACACCCTGCACATCCTGCCCCTCATCCTGCTCTTGTGCCCTACGGACACGGTCACCTACACATCCAGATCCCAGTGAGCCAAGTTGTCCAGCATGGCCAGACATTGTTGGTGTAGTAGGTCTGGGAGCCACTACCACTTCCTCATCAGAGCTCTCCAGGATCCGTAAAGGTGGGACATCCTGCCTCCTTGGCCTCACGCGCACAGGGGACCCTGAGCTGGGTGTTGTAGCTCCTGCTGGTGCTGGCTGAGTCTGTGTGTCGAACAGCAGGGGCGAGAGTGGCTGAGCAGTGGTGTCGTCCTCCATTGCTGTGGGTGCCTGGGGTGTGGATGTTTCCTCAGGGACAGTGCTAGGTCCAGCAGTGCCTTTTGCCTTCTCCCGCGCAGACGATGTTGTGGCACTACACTCCCCTCCCAGCGCTGCTCTGCGCGATGACTCTCCTGTGAACAGACATGGACAATGATCAGCTGCCTGTTTTCCCAACACAGATTCCTAAGACACATTTTCATTTGCCTAGACTGTTAGTGCATGGGGAGTGTGGCATGGCATGCAGGGTTCGGTGTTGGCAGCTTTGATGTATGTACCTATGACTACAACTACCATGATGCATTGCTGGGGACTACAGTCATGTGTGCTGGATTGTGAGTGATTCACCCACATTGGGGAAGGGGCCTGGGAATGGGTGGGGTACATGTCCATGCATCTTACCTTTCTTACTTGCAGCTCTGGCTGAGCTATCAGCATCCCGATCCCATGTATGCTTTCAGCCTCCATGGTTGATTCCACGAGCTGCTCCAGGTTGTGAGGCTTGGGGCACGGCTCTTCCCCCCACCGGTTGCTGCTGATTCCTTCCTCTGGGTGGCTAGTTTTTACTTGGTGGTGATCCTCAGATCATACCACCTCTTCTTCATGTCGTCAATTTCTCTGTGGGTCACTCCTAGAGCATTGACCTTGCTCTGTATTGCCAGCCAGGTGGTCCTCTTTACAGACTCTGCAACATGCAGAGACTGTTTCCCAAACAGCTGGCTGTAGTGCTGCACAACCTCCTCCACCAGCACCTGGAGCTCTGTGGGGCTGAATTTCATCTTTCTCTTCCTGTCCCCTCCATCCTTTTGTGCCTCCTGGGACTCCATGCTGTTTCTCTTGGTCTCACTGCTGCCTGCTCCTCTGTCTCCCTTCCAGCTCTCTCTGCAGTTCTGTTGCTCTGCCCCTGCATGGGTGTGGCCACCTCCAGGTACTGGGGTGTGGTACTTGCACCTGATTGGCTGATCTCTCAGATGCTAGGATGTGGGGTGTGGTGGGTGTCCCTGATTGGTGCACAGGCTCACATGTCATGTATTCGAAATTTCGAGATCGGATTTTACCGATTCGGTATTTACCGAATCGGTATTTACCGATTCGGTAAAATCCGATTCGGTGTCTCCCATTCATTCCTATGGGACTGGAAGGCCATAGGGTTGTATGGGTGTTACCGAGTCGGATTTTACCGATTCGGTAGATACCGATTCGGTATTTACCGACTTTGAATACCGATTGATACCGAATCGGTATTTTTTACCGGATTTTTACCTACATTTGGGTTTCCGGTTCATAAATACCGATTCGGTATGAGTCGGTATTTATGAACCGGTAAAAAAAAATTACCTACATCGGGCCCACAGTATTTTCAGATCCCGCAGCCGAGCCTTAGCCGCCCTAAAAGACTGTTGTTGTTGTTGCACCATACGGGTGTAGTCTGGGAAGATCAGGACACGTTGATTGTCAAACATCAAAGGTTCCTTCACTCTGGCCTGTTTAAGGATCGTGTCCCTTTCATGATAGTTCAATATCCTAGCGATCACAGGCCGCGGCCTTGACCCCACCGGCGGTTTCTGCACCAGGGCCTGATGCGCCCGCTCGATTACAAAGCCCCGGGACAGAGTATCAGGTGGAAGCCAGCTCTCGAGCCACTGCGTCAGGAAGCCCTCCATGTCGCCCTTCTCGCAACCCTCCGGTAGGCCAACAAAGCTTAGGTTATTGCGCCTGGCGCGCCCCTCTGCATCCTCCACTCGAAGCGCCAAGCCCTTCTGACATGCCTCCATACTGGCCACCTTATGCTTAAGGGTCACAATGTCGTCCTCAGCCCCAGAAATGCGTGTCTCCGCCTTCCTAAGGTCCTGGCGCAGCAGCATGACATCGGAGCCCACTGCCCCAATTTTAGCCTCCAGCGCGACCCGGGACTGAGTGATGGCTGCCATAAGCGCCGCATTGTCCGGCCCGGCCTCCTGATGGCCACCCGAGGCTCTCGTGCCACCACTGGGCCCCGTAAACTTGTCAATTGGGCCATGCTTAGGGGGCCCCCACCACCTGCGCCGCGGGTCATGGCCACCCAGGCGGTACTACACAAAGTCCTGCTGCCAAATCTCCCCGGTGAGTAGCCAGCAATTCCACTCAGGGACCCTCCACGGCCCGGCCCGGCTGCCGAATCGCCGACCCGGGGACTCCTCCGCCGTCGCCCGCGGCACTGGGGCCCCCCACACAGTCACCTCACTCTCCGCAGCTCTCCACTTTATCAGATCCAGGCCCCAAGCAAGACTGCCGCGTCCAGGACTGTCCCGCAACCACACCTGGGGGGGCGCTGCACACCCCCTTACTGTCCGGGGCGTCCAACCGGCGCCACCTGGGGAAGACCACCACCAAGTCCACTGTCGGATACTGCCCCAGAGCTCCCCAAGTTCAGGCTCCACCACTCTGACCAGGCCAGGCTACCCTGTTCTCTCCTCTCGCCAGGGCCCGGGGCCCTCCGGTCTCCCCAGGAGGCCTTTCCAACTGTGGGGCCCTTAGATATTGCGGTGGGAGCCACTCGGATCCGGCGTTGGCCCCAATAATGTCAGGTTCGCCCCACCAGGGCTAGGCCGCGGCCCGGCCCAACCGCCGAAAGTGGATGCCACTAGCCCAAGCGTCTCATAGAGCCCCAACGGCCCAGCGTGGAATCCCCGGGGCCGGGGCAGTACCACAGCCGCCACCACTTGTCCGTCAATAGCCCATAGGTCGGAGCGGGCAGCCCCTGCAGGTCTCGCCGATCAGGGAGGGAGGGCCAGAGGCGGCTGGGTCAGCTCCCGCCAACTACCTCCAGCCTGTGGAGTCCGGGGCCCACCGATGTCTTGCACCCTCGGGCAAGCACACCTCCTTACTGTCGCCCTGTCAGGCAAGTCGCGTCTGGGGAGTGTCGCTGCAGCCACCAGCATCCAGGTCACCAAAATTTAGCCCCCGGCATCACGCTGCGGGTCCCAGGCTGGGCACCCGACCACCGTCTTCCGCGGCCCTCTATCACTCAATGGCAGTGGGGGCCGGGCATAGCCGCCAGATCGCCGCCAGCTCCAACTCAGCAGCGGTGCCACTCGCCCACCGCCGTTTGCCACCTTCCTGCAGCCGCCGCCGGGGCCCGCGAAACTCAAGGTCCCCGGCATCACGCTGCGGCGCAGGCCTCGCCGCCTCGGGACTCGATCTCCGCTCCCCGGAGCACCAAAACTGCCCAAATTTCACCCCGGGCTTGCCCGTAATTGTCTCTGCCGGAACACCCCTCCGGGACGTCTCAGGGTGGGGGAGGAACAGGATAAGTGTTCGGATGAGTAGTCGGCGGGACGGAGCTCTTCTAGGCTGCGTCCGCCATGCTGGCTACCTTGGCCACGCTCCAACATGATGAAATATTAAAAATAAATTGGAGAAATTTCGAACACATTATTAAATTCAAAGATGGACGTGTACTTGTAAAACATAAATTAGGATGTGTTCTAAAACGTATTAGAAATAACCTGGAGGAACTTCTTATTCAATTGTGTGAAGACAAAGTAATATGAACCATTAAGTATTCTTTATGGTTATCCCTCATAGAAGTGGCACGTAAGAAAAACAATGAACTCACGATGTGCATTTATCTTAGAAGTCTAAACAAAGCTAAATGTTTTGAAGAAATAATCATCACATTAGCTGGTGCAAAGTGTTTTTCAAAACTTGACATGAAGTCAGCGTACCACCGAGTAGGTCTCAATAAAGAGTCAAGGCATCTAACTGCATTTTTTTTACACCATTTGGAGTGTTACAGTTTTGTAGGATGCCTTTGGGGCTTGCTTCTACTGCAGCTGTTTTTCGACGAGTCATAGGTGAAGTTTTGAAAGACTTGTAGGGGGTCTTCATTTTCCAGGATGACATTTTCGTTTTTGGAAAAGATCAGGATGAACAGCTGTTGACATTGAAAAATGTACCCTCTGCCCATAAAAACAATGGTTTGAGATTGAGAAGAGATAAATGTGAGTTCTGGTGATGATATTGCTCCTCGACTAGGGTTGCTCAAGGCCATTGAAGTAGTACCTACACTAGTTGATCACGAGCAACTTCAGGCTCTCCTTGGTATGTGTTAGTTTTATGCTAAATTCATCATATTTTCTCTACCAAGGCAGAACATCTTCTTGCTTTTCTGAAGAAGAGTTTAAAGTTCATTTGGGGTCCAATGCAGGAAGAATAATTTACCATTATACAAAAAAGAACTCACTAAGGACTCTCTACTTTCTCTGTACATACCAGGGAAGTAATTAATCATCACTGTTGATGCTAGCGGAATTGGTTTGGGAGCTGCTCTATGTGAAGGGAAGGGAAGATATGACAGTATTGTTGCTTTCGCTTCAAGTACTCTTTAACCTAGCTTGTGTTTGGTCAATCAGATTTTTTTTAACTGTTTTTATTCATTTTCAAAGAAGTTGATATGGCATATGCTTAAAAGGATAGCAATTCCATGACCATTTGCATAAATAAGCAGAAGTGTCGAAGAAGGATACAATGTAACCAACTTATGCCATCCATGCTGCAAAAGGTAATTAAGCATAACAAAAAAACATAAATAAAGTCAACTATTTATTCAATAGCAGAAAGAAAAGGTCCCTTGAGCCATATTATCTATAAAAATTCGCAATAGTAAAGAAGAGGCAATGCCTACGCTCCCGCAAATAATGTCAAATAAGGAAGGGAAGAGATGTAGGTTAATGGTAACCGGTTGATGGAGAAAGGAGGAGGCAGGAGGATCATGTAGGGCAGTCCTCCGATCCATCCCGGGCGTAGTGCTTGTATGGAGGTGTTGTGGGTGGGGCACAGGGCTACTGACCACCAGGGAGTAAGTTATTGAGTAGGCGCGGGAGGTTCCGATAGGGCAGAGCGGGCCTCTTGGGACGGAGAGGCGAGCGATTGTAAGTAATTACACAGCAGTTGGCAAATGACTTTTGCTCTAGATATCGAGGGTTGAAGAGATGTGTATAATTCACTGGTAGTGTCGCAGTACATCACATTGGTGAGTCAGTTGGCAGCGGTGGGAGGTAGGCGCTTACCCCAGTGTATCACAACTTGGAGTTTGGGCAAAACGAGAGTAATAACGGTAAATCGTCTAGTGTTTTTGAGATGATAAAGTACATAGCCCTACAGGGTGAGTAGTTGGTCTGCACCCAGATCAATCTCCAACATTTGGGATAACGGGAGAAATTCTCACCCCAATAGTGTGATACATATCTACAGGACTAAGATGTGGAGAAAATCTGCTCCAGGAGTCTGGCATTAAGGGCAATCGGAGGAGAGTGAAAGGTCTTATTTGTGTTGATCAGTAGGAGTTAAAAAAACAACTTGAAATGTAGGAGTTTGTGAGGATGGTTAGGTGACACCAGCTGAGTTTGGGCACAGCAAGAAGCCCATATTTTATTCGTAAAGGGGCTCCCCAGATCCCTTTCCCAGTATGTTCTGAGTTTCTCATTGTGAGCTGGGAGCAATGCCACACTAGTTTGATATAGTTTGGCCACATGTCCTACCCCATCAGAATCAATGATCACTAACTCCAGGGGAGGGAACTCATCTGGAGCTATCGGATAAGTTGATATGGTAGACCAGAAAGCATTGTGGATGCGGTGCATAATAAAACAATCCATGAGAGAAGCATCATTAAAGAGCGGGTCTGTGGAGTGTGTTATTGCACGTGCCCCCAGAAAGAGGTCACCAAAAGTGTGGTGGCCGTTTGTGACAAAGTGCATTTCACTAGGGTTTCGCAGGTGATGGGAAGCCATGGGTTGTCTACAAACATCAAGGTCGGAGAGTAAAGGAGGGTTCCACTCAGGGGTTGCTGGAGTTTTCTTCACAACCAGTAGGTGGTGGATAGTGTTTGGGTCCAGAGGGATCTCTTTCAGAAGGACGGAAGCAAGCGGAGTGGCAGCACCAAGGTCCATCTCGGGTTTGGTGTATAGTAACCGGGCATCCGCATGGTACCAATGATGGGCGAATTGGCATTGTGCGGGCAGGTAATAAAACTGAAGATGGGGTACCCCAAACCGGTCTCTCTCGTAAGGGAGCACTAATGTATCCCAACTGACAAGAGGCCACCAGTAGGCCCAGATGCATTTAAGGAGTAAGCCACATAGGGTAAGAAAGAACGACTTTGTGAGTGGTATGGGAATGTTAAGAAGCAGGTATAGGAAACAAGGGCGGATCACCATTTTCATGGTCATGATCCTACCAACCATTGAAAGAGGCAACCGAAGCCACCTGTTGAATTGTGTCGACAGTGAGTCAATGGTGGGACCATAGTTAAGCCGTATTACCTGTTCCTTATTTGGATGGAGTATGAAACCAAGATATTTAAATGACGCATTGCACCAGGTCCTTTTTTTGGCAGGAGTTGTGGGAAAAAGTTCAGACTTGGACCAGTTGATCTGAAGACCAGAAAGGATCCCAAAACGTGTCTATTCATCTAGAATTGGGGTTAGGTTCTCCTCCGGGCGACGGATAAAGAGTAAAATGTCTTTTGCATAGAGGAGGATGAGTCAGAGACCAAGTTTAAATTGAAAACCGTGGTGTAGGTGGCGCATAAGGAGATGACGGACGAAAGGGTACATTGTAATTATGAAAAGTATAGGTGCCAGTGGGCATCCGTGATGTGTACCCTTAGTTATAGGGAATGGGGCGGTGAGAAAGCCATTGACTCTAAGGCGTGCAGTGGGTTGTGCATACAAGAGATTTATCAAGGAAGAAAAACCAAGAGGTACTCCCAATTTGAGAATGATAGCATGAAGGAAAGGCAACTCCAAGGAGTCAAATGCCTTCTCTGTGTCTATAAGTGTGATTGCTGTGGGGATAGCTGGAGAAATTCTGTGGAATACTGAGAATACTGCCCTCATGCTCAGCGATGTAGAGCGGTGGGGGACAAATCCCGATTGCGCAGGGGAAATTATTTGGTCCATCAGTAATGAAAGACAATTGGAGTGAACTTTTACCATTATGTTATTTTCCAGGTTGAAGTGTGACAAGGGTCTATCAGAACTGCAGTCTAGGGTTCCTTGTAGGGTTCAGCAATGTGAGTTGTGACAGTCTTGCGCATAGATGGAAAAAAGCACCTAAAAATAAAATCCTCATAAACTGCGAGTAGTCGCGGCTACTGGCATATGTTATAAATGTTTATATAACTACCCTGCATAGCCATCAAGACCGGGGGCTTTAGTTTATGGCCTGTATTATTTCCCCATATGGTAAAAGTTCATTAAGGATTTGATGTTGGGGATTAGAGAGCCAAACAATAGCCACCTCCTCCAGATAGGCCGTCTGGGCTGCGGTGTCCCTTGTGAGGCAAGAGGTGTAAAGGCTAATGTAATACTGAAGCAGGGTCTACAGTATGACCTCATTGGAGATATCCATGTGCCCATCAACGCTCAGCTCGGCAATGTACGAGTTGCCCCTAGGGGGGGAGAAGTATATCGCCCTCACCATATCTGCATGCTCGAGCATGTTTAACCAGGTAAAGAACTTCCCTCTCAGCCGAGTCAAGGTACTCAGTCTGCAGGGCAGGGTAGATCGGCACTAAATGTTGTACGAAGATCCAGATCAGCCAGATCTCACTTGAGGCACCTTTGTATGTCCCCGAGGACCCTGGAATACTTAGAGATGCAGATGCCACTCATATCGGCTTTGAATACCTCCCAAAGGGTGGCAGCTTCCAAGTAGCAGTTGTGGGGCAGAAGGCGGGTTTGAATGCAGGGCTTCAACAGAGAGAAGACACAAGGTGAGAGCACAATATCAGGTGCGAAGGCGAAATCAGTGGGGAGGCACCTGGTAGGAGAATAACTGATGGCACCAAGGATTGGTGTTCAAACTGAAGGCAGCATGTTGAGGATGTAAAACGCGGTAACAAGCCTGGAGTGGCTGGACCATTGGCTAAACGAAGAGGCGGGGCCTCACTAGGGAATTGAAAAAGGTACAAAGGAGCCTCACAGGTATGCCCAGACCTCATTGAAATGTGGCCTCCAGTACTGGATGGTGGTGAAAAACCCACAGGTGCTCTGGGGGTGTGGGGGGGTGGGGGGGTGCTTTGTCATGCCTGCCATAATAGGTGATTCCCTAGATGGTGACATGCCCCCTCCGGTCCCCAAGAAAAGCAGTGGGCCTTCAAGGCACATGTGAGTGGGGGGGTGGATCCTAGGCAGATGAGGTGCAGGAGGTGCTCAGGTCAGTCCGGCTAGCTCTTGACGGTCCATCGGCTAGCTCTTGACGGTCTGTGTATGTGGCCTTCAGGGAGACTCCTCAAGGTTGAACATGTCCAGTTGCAGCAGCGCCTCTTCTACCCTCCAATGCCTCAAATCTCAGCGTTTTCTCAGCCTCAGCCCAGATTATCAGCACGGGCTCCAGTTTCATCTCCGCCTGGCCAGGATCCACATCGGGGTCATGGAAGGAGGTTCCCCCACGCCGCTCAGACACCCAGCAGTCAGACCGGTAATGCAGGAAGGCAATGGCCTGCGGTCTAAGAGAGGACGGCAATAGCAATACAGGACTGCAGTGGTGGCTCCGATGGCTCACCCCTATGAGCAGTGGTTGTGCCCAGGCAAGGATCGGTGTTGCATCGGTCTGCCGGTCAGGACATGGCCTCTGCAGGCATGGTTGTAGCAGCACGGGCACAGACTATAGAGGAATGCCTAGTTGCATTCCTTGCCTGTAGTCACCCATCTCCATGCTGTCAAATACACCAGGGCAAAAAGCATGCTCCCAATATGCTAAGGACGCACAAGGGTTAGATGTTGATAGATGAGGGCATAAATATCAGTTCAGTTTGGAAACAGGGCTGCGTCCGCCTGGGCATCAACTCCGTGCAAGCATGTCGGTTGGCTACTTGGCCATGCCCAGGGCAGTTGAAAAGTTTAAAACGTATGCCTGGGGAACTAAATGTCTTTTACACACTGATCACAAACCTTTGGTGACGATTGGTAGTGAGTTCAATGTTCACTCTTCAAAAGCTACAGCCAGGTTTATTAGATTAAGTGTAAAACTTCTAGAATATCATTTTGAAGTTGAATACATTCAGGAGGAAAAAATTAAAAAGCAGATTGTTTGTCCCGCCTCCCATGAATAAGATGTTACAGCAGGATTGTGACTGATTGGTAGCAAATGTAGCAAGGGGCAAAACTAAGTTTGTCATTGAAGAAGTTTAGAGAAAAGCCGTTGTTCAAGATTTTTCTCTAATCAAGGTTGTGGATTACATGAGGAAGGGTTGGCAATGAGAGGGGAGCCTGTCTTTCAATTTACAACCATTTAGCGAGATACAGTCAGAAGTATCAGTTGAAGCAGGGATTTTATTTAGACAAGACAAATTGGTTCAACTAGACACAATCAGAAGCAAATTAATACAACTTAGTCATGAAGGACATTTAAGTATGACTCTGAACAAGAGAAAAATATGTGAAACTTACGGGTGGCGGGAATTGACAGAGAGGTGAAGAATTCATCAAGAAATATTCAATTTGTTTGCACAATGATAAGAGTTTTAAGTGTGTGACATGGAGGTTGGTAGTCTATAAAGGATTTGGACCAGAGTGAGTTTAGATCTTCTCAGTCATTTCATACACTTCCATGTGCATGTATCTAAATGGTTGAAATTTAAATTTGTAAGTGAAGCCAACACTGAGACAGTAATTCATTTTCAGACACATCTATTTTCAAGGGAAGCTTTCTCATCTGAAAATGTATCTGATAATGAGCACAGTTTGTTTCGGCTATGATTAGTAAATTTCTGCACAGTGCGGGATTCTAGCACAAGATTTATATCATCCACAAAGCAATGGCCACATAGAGAGGGCCAATATGCTTGTGAATTAATGTATCAGAAATGCCATAATAGTAGGGCTGATTGTTGTGGATGCAGTTCAAGCAATGTTATGGCCCTACCGTAATGCCCCGCATATCATTGCCGGGTTTCACCGTTTTAGGCTTTAATCGGCATGGCTTCTCAAGATTTTCTAAAACTGTCTTGGTTAAGTAAACTATTTAAAGTTCATACTTCTTTTAATGTTCTTAAAACTATTAACAAGATACATTCAAGCATACAACAAAGTCAATTGTTTGGAAAAAGGTGTTTGGATTCATATCAAACTACCTAATGATAAGATTGTGAAAGGTACAGTAAAATTTGGTTCACCTTGCCAGGTTGCAGAAATCAGTAAATATGATTGTTGTACTGTGAGATTGGAGAATGGGCAATGGAGGAATAAAGTACAGGTTGTGAAAGTGACATGATTTCTTTCCAATGTCAACAGGGAGGAGGATTCTTTTCACTCTCATGGCAAATGCAAGATTCCAACTAAATTAAAACATTTTGGATTTGGGATAAACTTAGTTTTTTATGTGTTTATTTGGTAACTTTTTAAATATTGAATGGTTCAGCAATATTGAGTTCATTAAGTTTTCTTATTGTATCTATTAATTATTTATTCTCTCACTGGTTTTATGTCAGGTTACATCTGTGTTCTTGTTGAGGGGGGAGGTGTGTTATATCCTTTTAGGTTCCTCGAGCTCGTATCTTGTATTAGTCACGGAATATTGCAATCAGGCTAGTTCTAGATTCCAAAAGTAACTGGTATGGTAGTTGGGGGATCTGACTGGGAAACCTGTGGCAGTTGTATGTTACATTTCTATTTAATAAATAAAACGGACCTAGTCTACCACTGTGTTCCAGTTTGTAAGTACAAAGTCTGCATTCTTTTGTATTTAGTTTAGGAATCCAGGGTAAGGGAAATTCCAAGGTTGGAGTATGCCCAAAACGGAGCTGCATTAACTTCATCTTGTAGTAAGCTGTGTTGGTGCCTCCTAGGTATTTGTGTGGCTGCAGTTGTTTGTAGCTATTGACGGCGAGCCAAGCATGCCTTCTACTGTCTAAGGTCAGTTTGTAATTTTGCAGCGTGATATAGTTCATATTTTGTATTTATGGTTCTTCTAAATCCAGCATGTTATTTTTTTTCCCACGTCTTAAGCAGGTAAATATTTAATTGCAGAGTAAAAGTAAATGTTCCACCGGTTAAAATAAGTACCTTGTTCTGCAGTGATTTCTGTCCAAATATAAGACCGTCAGTGTTTGACCTTCTGCTCAATGTATTGTGTATCAGTATTTCAGGAAGGATGCTTTCACAGGTAGTTGCTGTCCATAAGGTCAAATTACATCCTTATTTGTACTTGCAAGGAGTTTCTGTGATGTTTCAATAATTGAAAATATTTCACTGTATATGGTTGCATGTTTGGCTGAGCAGTCTGGGAAAGGTTTCAGCCCAATATGTCATTGTGGAGGTTAGTTTGGCTTTCACAACTCTTAGGATTGGAAACAGCTTTAAGCAAAGAGTTCAAAGTGAAGCATTACTATGTAACCTCAGGTTTTATTGTCTTTTGCTGTCATCTCCAGCATCCACCTACCTCAAGCAATACTCCTAAGAATGTATAGTGTGTGGCATTTTTTATTGAGATACTGTCTTTGTACCATGAGCTCTTTTTGCCAATTTGTATTTTGGGTTTTACTGTAGTTTATGACCATTTTGTGCTCCTGGCAGCAATGGGCTAAATGTCCAAAAGCTTCTGAAGGCCCACCCCTGTTTGGTTTAAAACCACAAAATCATCTGCAGAGAGCAAAAAAGTGATAGGAAAAGAGCACAATTTGGGTAGGTGGGCCTCAGCTCCATCAAGCATAAGGCTCAAATCTGCTGTGTACATGTTGAACAAAAGCAGAACTAATAATACACAGCCTTACTTCAAACCTCAATTGGTATGGATCTTTGCAGACAGTGACTGATTAGATCCCATGTTCAATATTACAAAGGTTAATGTATAGAGAAGTTCTATCTGGGACAGGCCAAGCTCCTAGTTTTTGCCAGAGTCATTTCTGTTTACATGACCAAAAGCTGTGATAAGATAGATGAGACAGGTGTATAAAGGACGTTTTGCTTTTGATGTGTTGAATAACATGGCAAGGCTGACCAGGTTGTTGGTTAGACTTGCTGATGTAAGAAATCCACATTGATTGATGAATTTTACATTATGGTCAGTTGCTCAAGACTCCAAAGCCCCTAGTAGCAACTTTGTGAAGTACTTAGCCTCTGTGTCTATGAGAGCTATTAGCTTGTAAGCTTGAAACCGAAATTGGCCTCGTTTTTGTACATCGGATGCAATATCAATCCAAGCCAGGAGTCTTGAATGATTATGGTAGTCAAGCAATGAGAAAAAAACATTATAAAGTTGGAATCTAGTACTTTTTATTATGCTTTTATTATGCTTACACAGTGCGGCTCATATGCCCTTCAGCCCTGGCAGGCCATTTGACCTAATTTTTGCAATGTAATCTCTGATGAATACGGCCCCAACACATCAACCTATATGGGAAGTAATGTTTTGAAGCTAAATTACTCTTTTAGAGGGCTTAAGGAATTCCCATTAAGTTTAAAAATGTATTTGATCTAGGTATCGGGCTGAACATTATTGCCTTGTGTGAGCATCTTTGATTTAACCTTCCTATTAATCGTTAACCAAAATGTTTGACAATTATTTGCGGTGACAACATATAGCTCTAAGTAGTCCTTTTCTCCTTGCATCCTTTTGGCTTCCCAAATTGCTTTTTTTAAAACGTTTACATAGAACCTTCACCCTTCGTGCTAGGTCCTCATTTTCTGGGTCATTTTGTTTATTTTCTTAGTTCCTTTTTTAAAAGAGTTTGAGTACACCTCAAAGATTGATTGTACCATCTGTTACCCTGGTAGGGACTTGCATATCATGTATCTTTCTTGTTGCTTATCCCTTCTACTTAGCAGTGTTAATAACGAAGACTTATCTTTTGCCGAGCGACAACTATGTTAGTTGTCGGGGTTAAGTGGGCTGGTAACATTTGTATTTTCGGCTTTTCATATTGCGACTCAGTTTTAAAATTCCAGCATATATTTTTAATGCATATGTCGTCATTACTTTAACCTATAGCTATTACCATATCCAGATAAGGGTGTGTATTAGTAATGGTTAGTATCTGTGGAAAATGATTGTTTTCATAACTCTTTAAGACAGAAATTTTTAATTTGGGAGACGAGTGAGCCGGAGAGACAAAGGTGTGATCCAGGACTGCGGAGCTATTGGTCGTGTAATGAGTATGTAACATAGGTTGGTCACTGATAAAGCATCCATTTAAATCAGGCAGGGAGACGTTCTCTAGAATGGACAGCAAGTGTTCTCTGTTGACACGCGGTTTGCAGAGGTATATAGATAACACTTTCCATATGTAAGGTGACTTACTAATATTTAAAAGGGAGGACTTTATCTGTCAAAAAGGGTTATTTTGACAGGTCACATATCAGGTTAAACACGCAATTAGGCTGCATCAGGTAGGTTTGCAGCTATGTTTGCAATGCCACTGTAGTGGATGGCACATTAGGTCTTGCAGTCCACAAGTGGAATTTAACTTCCAACCACTGGGTGCACTTTCTGAACATATATTAGGGGCTTTCAGTCACGTTACATGTTATAATCAGGAAAATGCCAATTTAAATATGTTCAAAACAGGGATCACCTGCTCTTTAATTCTGGTTAGCAGGAGTAAAGTTCACAGAGTTCTAAAACCAGCAAAAATAGTGTGCAGAAAAAAATGAAAAATCTTGGGTGACCATGCACATAAAGGATTTGCTACAGTTGTTCACAATATCTTCAAAACTTCAAGACGTTGATGTGCATGGTACTGTAGCCAAAGGTTTTTCTGCTTTTCTGTAAAATCATACTAGAGTCCAGCGGCGGTTTCTGATAAAGGGCGTCGGGGCTCCGCCCCCTTTACTTTCATCCCCCCAGCCTTGGCATTTCTTAAGTGAAAAAAACCTCTTGAAACCTATTATTTAAAAAAGAAATGAACAGACATTTTTGTTGGGGACAGAGCTGTCGATGTGCTGACACACTGCCAGTGAGTCCGATATATTCCTAAACTTTCTGCCTCTGGGCGGGCCCTGGCGCCTGAGTCTAATGTATTTGCTGAGCGGATGAGCTCACAGCCCTGAGGCCTGTAAGGTCATCAGCTTGGCAAAGACATAAACTCAAAGCTGCACTCTCCACCCCCTGATGACATGTGAGTAAAGTTTCCCCCGGGCTCTATAGGTTGAAGCCCTGTAGCACTGGGGACTCACAGTCAGTCAGGGAGTGGAGATGATGGTCACCCAACCCTTTCCCAATTCGTCACAGGGGGGCGGGTCCTGCCCTATGACGAGTTGTGAAGGGGTGGGGTAGAGGCTCAAAAGTCGATTGTGAGAAATTTGCCATATACTTTGCAGACTTGAGGAGGTGTCTGCTGCCTGCAAACTGCAGGACTGTGTGGAGGCCGCCATTTGATGTCCAGCGCTTCAACTTCGGAGAGAGATAAGAATGATATTTCAGGGCTGTAGTAAGAGTGGAGACAGAAGCAACGCTGATGGGAGAACACCCTGGCAGGCTTCACTCGCACTGGCATCCTAGAACAAACCCTCGTGAAGGTAAGCACCATGGGGAAGCTTGGCAGTGCATACAGTTGATTTCATTTGCCATAGAAGCATTTTTCTGTTTTGTTAATTTAGTGCACATGTGATTGTTTTTCAAAACACCTTTGTTGGAATTTTTTTAAGGGAATGGCATGCTACTATGACAGAAAATTCTAATTTAGTATTGCAGGATTTGTGGGAGCTCAACTGTAAAGTTTAAAAAGGAAAATATGCTTTTTACGACAGAGGGAATGAAAGAATGGCTGAATGGTTTGTATTTTTTTAAAAAGGTATGCCGTAGTGCCAAATTTAATGGTATTCGGTTTACCCTCATCGGGACGATGGAAATTCAAGTACTTCTTGCTGGTATTCTAACTCATGACCAGCCGATCACCTCATGCTTAAACAGAAGTGTTCAGCATGCTGCAGAAGCATTATTAATGTGTAACTTTAAGGCATTTGCTTTTGCACGCATTAGGAAAGCAAGCATTGCTTTGCTGCAAACAATGTAAATATGATTGATATTTGAGAGCAAGACTTGAACAGAATGCGGCAGTGAAATAAACACATACCTACTGCTGCATAACATAAAACGTAACAAGTTGGCCTGCCATGTACTTCAAGCAGAGTTCCAGCCACCTCTCTCAGAACCATCTCTTAAGTTAGAGCCATCTTAGCCTTTACCCCTTCTCACAGGCCACACACCAGACTATCTGTCACACGTGGCTTCCTCTCTCTGTTTCTGCTCTTTCAGAAAGATGTGCAAACGTCCCTCTTCATGCAACACTTCATTCTATAGCAATAAACTTACAGCTACTGCCATCCACCTAGAAGCACCCATTCAACCCGCTTCATAGCGCTCAGAATCTTGAAGCATTTCTTAGTCCTGCAGAGCACTGTATCACATCTGAGCTGTGTGTGTGCTGTATAAGTACAGATGCACACATGGAGGAGTAGAAAGACACCCGTTCAAGACCCGCTCGCATTGCACTCACCCCATTGCACAAGCCAGGGTGCTGCAGAGCCGCACAGTTTGACATGTGTGATGCTGTGGAAACAGTCCTTTGGGCCTGTGTCTGAAGAGACCCTGCATGCTTAGCTGCTCTATAGTCCGGAGGAGCAGCTGCCGGCTTTATTTTCACCTATAGCCATTTATCATTCTGCTCACCAGGTCATGCTCGAGCGGCCAAGAGAAGCCTCAGACCAAGTGCAGCTGCTTCTGCATTAGGAAAGGATGGCCAGAAAATTCACAGGGTGAAAACACAATTCAACACCCATCCCTAGTTAGTGGCTGTGGCAGTGCCCTGAAGCTGCCAAGCAAAGGGCGCTTTTCTCAAAAACTTGCTTCTTGAAAACTTTGCGAGCTATGCCAACCACCAGCCAAGTGGTGCGAGGCTGGTGCTGAGTGCACTGCTCTGTTGAGTGACAAAATAATTGCTCACATTCTGAAGACTGACCTCAGAGTGCAGCTCTTCCTGCCAGAGGTCTAATAGACCTGTAGACCAGACTTCCATGAGCTACGGGAGAGGCAGGTACAAGGATCCCTGGCATCCCATTCAACGTCAGAATGTTTAGCCCTACTGCTTACCCATCCGTTAGACTATTGCTGGTGCTTTGAAGGCAGCCTGACACCCTCTGCCTTTCAGGGCAGAAAGGGCTGGGCCAACTGTTGTACCAGATTCAGCCGAGGGGTAGGGTAAATTATTTATTGACCCTTCTTCACTTTGATATTTTATTCACAATATAAAAGCAGTAACTAATACAAATTGGGGCAATACATATCTCTTTTTAACCTGCAGTAAATATGTGGCGTAAAATCCGCCATTTGAATGAAAAACATTTTGCGGGGAGAACCCCCCCATCATCATCATCCTTTTGCATCGGTATAAAACTTCCACTGCACCCCTTTTAAAATCCACCAGCCGCCACTGCTAGAGTCTGCCTTCTTACGGGTCTCCGTTACCTTTTATTAAAGCAATTTAACATTCTAGAAATGCAGTGAAGGGCACAAATTTTTCCCAACTAAATTTGAGGGGGTGCTTACTATCTCCAGCATATACAAGAAGGTAATGAAAAGATTAAAGCTTTTCACACCTCGTTTAAGCAATTAGAGTATGGAGTAATGCCATTTGGGTTGTGCAATGATTCTGCTATTTTTCAACGTATCATGGATTCCATTTTTTCTGATGTCTTGAATTATTTTTGTTGCTAGACCTAGACAACAAATTTTAAAACCCTTACTGACCATCAAGAGCAAGTAGCAACACTTTTATTTATCCACACTGAAACTACATTAATTGGCTTAAACACCTGAGACATGTGAATTTGAGAAGGAATACGTTGAATACCTTGGGCTTATGTTTAATGCATCTAATTTGTTTATGGATTCAAGTAAGGTGTCATGGAAGACATGGCTTGGCAGTTCGGGCTGGATTGTTCCCATGAGGCACAGGGTCAGACTGATTTGCATATAGCCATGTCTGAAATGGGGTGGCTGAGTGGGCTAAAGAATGGTGATGGATTAAACCCAGATCAGTTGACTGGGGGTGAGTGTTTGATTTGCTCAAACGCTCCGTCCATCATCCCCTTTTGTATCGCTTTGTTCGCCCTAAGGGTGGCAGGGTATGCTCAGACGTGAGTCCCTTGCTCACTTGGCCACTGGATTCAAGATAGCGTGGCTGATGAGGATTATGAATCCGAAACCGGTCCCAGGATGCTTGTTTCCGGTCCATGGAAGACATGGCTTGGCAGTTCGGGCTGGACTGTTCCAATGAGGCACAGGGTCAGACTGATTTGCATATAGCCATGTCTGAAATGGGGTGGCTGAGTGGGCTAAAGAATGGTGATGGATTAAACCCAGATCAGTTGACTGGGGGTGAGTGTTTGATTTGCTCAAACGCTCCGTCCATCATCCCCTTTTGTATCGCTTTGTTCGCCCTAAGTGTGGCAGGGTATGCTCAGATGTGAGTCCCTTGCTCACTTGGCCACTGGATTCAAGATAGTCTGGCTGATGAGGATTATGAATTCGAAACCGGTCCCAGGATGCTTGTTTCCGGTCCATGGAAGACATGGCTTGGCAGTTCGGGCTGGACTGTTTCCATGAGGCACAGGGTCAGACTGCTTTGCATATAGCCATGTCTGAAATGGGGTGGCTGAGTGGGCTAAAGAATGGTGATGGATTAAACCCAGATCAGTTGACTGGGGGTGAGTGTTTGATTTGCTCAAACGCTCCGTCCATCATCCCCTTTTGTATCGCTTTGTTCGCCCTAAGTGTGGCAGGGTATGCTCAGACGTGAGTCCCTTGCTCACTTGGCCACTGGATTCAAGATAGCCTGGCTGATGAGGATTATGAATCCGAAACCGGTCCCAGGATGCTTGTTTCCGGTCCATGGAAGACATGGCTTGGCAGTTCGGGCTGGACTGTTCCCATGAGGCACAGGGTCAGACTGATTTGCATATAGCCATGTCTGAAATGGGGTGGCTGAGTGGGCTAAAGAATGGTGATGGATTAAACTCAGATCAGTTGACTGGGGGTGAGTGTTTGATTTGCTCAAACGCTCCGTCCATCATCCCCTTTTGTATCGCTTTGTTCGCCCTAAGTGTGGCAGGGTATGCTCAGACGTGAGTCCCTTGCTCACTTGGCCACTGGATTCAAGATAGCCTGGCTGATGAGGATTATGAATTCGAAACCGGTCCCAGTATGATTGTTTCCGGTCCATGGAAGACATGGCTTGGCAGTTCGGGCTGGACTGTTCCCATGAGGCACAGGGTCAGACTGATTTGCATATAGCCATGTCTGAAATGGGGTGGCTGAGTGGGCTAAAGAATGGTGATGGATTAAACCCAGATCAGTTGACTGGGGGTGAGTGTTTGATTTGCTCAAACGCTCCGTCCATCATCCCCTTTTGTATCGCTTTGTATGCCCTAAGTGTGGCAGGGTATGCTCAGACGTGAGTCCCTTGCTCACTTGGCCACTGGATTCAAGATAGCCTGGCTGATGAGGATTATGAATCCAAAACCGGTCCCAGGATGCTTGTTTCCGGTCTATGGAAGACATGGCTTGGCAGTTCGGGCTGGACTGTTCCCATGAGGCACAGGGTCAGACTGATTTGCATATAGCCATGGCTGAAATGGGGTGGCTGAGTGGGCTAAAGAATGGTGATGGATTAAACCCAGATCAGTTGACTGGGGGTGAGTGTTTGATTTGCTCAAACGCTCCATCCATCATCCCCTTTTGTATCGCTTTGTTCGCCCTAAGTGTGGCAGGGTATGCTCAGACGTGAGTCCCTTGCTCACTTGGCCACTGGATTCAAGATAGCCTGGTTGATGAGGATTATGAATCCGAAACCGGTCCCAGGATGCTTGTTTCCGGTCCATGGAAGACATGGCTTGGCAGTTCGGGCTGGACTGTTCCCATGAGGCACAGGGTCAGACTGATTTGCATATAGCCATGTCTGAAATGGGGTGGCTGAGTGGGCTAAAGAATGGTGATGGATTAAACCCAGATCAGTTGACTGGGGGTGAGTGTTTGATTTGCTCAAACGCTCCGTCCATCATCTTCTTTTGTATCGATTTGTTTGCCCTAAGTGTGGCAGGGTATGCTCAGACGTGAGTCCCTTGCTCACTTGGCCACTGGATTTAAGATAGCCTGGCTGATGAGGATTATGAATCCGAAACAGGTCCCAGGATGCTTGTTTCCGGTCCATGGAAGGCATGGCTTGGCAGTTCGGGCTGGACTGTTCCCATGAGGCACAGGGTCAGACTGATTTGCATATAGCCATGTCTGAAATGGGGTGGCTGAGTGGGCTAAAGAATGGTGATGGATTAAACCCAGATCAGTTGACTGGGGGTGAGTGTTTGATTTGCTCAAACGCTCCGTCCATCATCCCCTTTTGTATCAAGTAAGGTGTCAGCCATCCTTGAAAGGCTCTTTCCTACCAATATGAAAAAAACACAAAGTTTTGTTGGAGTTACAATTTTAAATCAGAAATTAAGTATGAATTTTGCACATTTTAGTGGTGATATTACTCATGTATTAAAGAAGTGAAATATGAAAGGATATTTTCATTGAGACTCTCAGGCTGAAGAAGCATTTAATATTCTTAAGAGAATCTTTGGCTCAGGCTCCAAATCTACACTATCCGAACCACAACCAAATGTATAGTAGAGACTGATGTCTCTGAAAGGGTAGTAGAGCTGTTCTGTTGCAAATGCAAGAAAATGTTGAAGAGCTTTCAGTTAGCTATTGGTCTTGTGTCATGTCAGAAAGGGAGTAGAACTATTCAATGCTGGAAAGAAAGTTGCAAGCTATCCAAAAGGCTTTTGTAGAGTGGAGATGTTTGCTGATGGGTACCAAGGTTTCTTTTGATATCCAGACTCATCCTAGGAATTCAAATGTGTATGGATCTTGCAGTCTGAGAATAGTAATAAACTTAAATAGACATTTTTCAACGCATCTGTTGCCATATGCTCTGTCTCATCTTTGTCCTGAATAAGCATTTATTTATGATCAACCAATTACGGCTTCGTGTCATGTGGTTGTAGTTTTTCAGAGATTTTTAGAAAAAGCTAATTAGACTCGAGAATGACTTGATGCTAAGGACCTTGAATATATTCATCTCAAAACTCCTCTTAAAGAGGCTGTTCGTTGCACTATTTACTTCGTGCAGTTAATAAAACAAGAGTCATAGAAAAACACTATGCATGGCCTATTGGGCCATCAAAAGAAAATGTTTGTGGTAATAGGAATGTCGGACATTTTCTTTTTGCGGGCACCAGATCTAAAATTTCAATATGGACTCACATCTGACAGGCAACTATTTCTAAGTTTAAAAATATCCTCAGAGGAAGAAAACATCCTGATTGACCCACAGCTCACAAGCACTGGTTTCTAAGTTTACAAAATGTCTTCAGAGAAAGAAAAAACATGGCAGCTCCAGCATTCAACATCATCTAGAGGTTTTTAGCTGTGTTAGCTGCCATGAATAAATGGGACAGGCCCAGGAAAGGGTGGCCTTCAAAATCCTTTGTTTAATGTATAAGATGTTTAAGTTTAAAGTATTTGTAAAGCGCAAACGTACACCTAAACGGTTTCTTGGCGCTAAAATAGCAAAACAGCCTAAGTGTCGGAATCAACCGCTCGGGCATAAACTGAAGCAGGGGAAAAGGATTTTAAGAGAGGAAGGCCTGGGTGAACAACAAGGTTTTCAGGGATTTGCGGAAGATGGAATACTGGGTGAGGGATCTGAGGTGAAGGGGAAGGGAATTCCAAAACACCGGGGCAAGGGTGGAAAATTTAGAGCCACCCTGTTTTTTTTTTCTGTAGCGAGGGGCTACTAAGAGGTGTTGGGCCGAGGAGCGAAGGTCTCTACCGGGAACATAAGTTTTAATGGCTGAGGATATGAAGATAGGGGCCAGACCAGATCTGGCCTGAAAAGCCATACAGCCTAGTTTGAACAGGGCGCGTTCCCGGACAGGAAGCCAGTGGAGGGTCTTCAATAGAGGAGAGGTGTGGTGGAATTTAGGGAGACCAAAAGCAAGGCGGGCCGCCTGGTTCTGAACTAGTTGTAGCTTGCGCATGCTGTACTGAGGGATGCCGTTGAACAGGGCGTTCCCATAGTCCAGGCGGGACAGGACCAGTGCGGACATAATCAGTTTGAGTGCAGGAAAAGAAAAAAAGCGAGAAATAGAACGAATAGTACGGAGAGTGAGAAAACAGGAAGAAACCACCGAAGCTATCTGGGAGTGAATGGTGAGTTTATCATTGAGCTTGATGCCTAGAGTTTTGACAGAGGCAGCTGGGGTAGGAGGAGAGCCAAACGAAGGGGGCCAAAATAAGGAGTTCCAGGGACTGGAGCAACCACCCGTAAGCACAAGTTCCGTCTTATCGATGTTGTGTGTCTTCGAAATAACAGCTCTAGTTAATCATTTCTTGCAGCATAAATGATTAAGGCACCTTCACTCTCTCAACCATAGTTATCAGAACCAGTCATACAGAAATCTAGGCTCGGAGGTAGAAATGTGTCTTACTTTGGACCATTACTATGGAATAATTTAGCTTTGGAGATAAAATCAATTAGTTCTTATTTGCCTTTTAGAAAGCACTGAAAATTCATATCTTCTTAATCCATTTCAGTATTCTGTTTTGATGCCTTTTGTTGATAGATATGTATTTCTGTTTTAGGGTTTAGCTTTAGCTCTAAGATGTTCTTCTTGGGTGAACGTGCAATCTATATGTTTTATTCCGCTTCAGTTTCAAAATGTATAACTAGAATTTGCAGCAGAACCACACAGCTCTGAAAACATATATGGTCTGTGTACAAATGCCCCCTTTTCCTCCTCTTTTGATGACCATATGTCATATAAGAAATGTAAAGTATTCATGAATAACTATGGTTAATGGTTGTGGGTTCATAAAGTGCTCCTTTTGTGTGTATGGCTTCAAATGCAAAAACACTGATGCTCAGCTCTGTCCTGAGCCACTGTATCTGTTCAGGATGTAGACCCCCATGATCTTCAATGCCATGTCCCTTTGACCAGCATGTTTCCCTGCATGTTATCTCTCTACCCCCATCCCTCACTAATTATGGGGAGCTTATCTACCCGATATTCCATAGCATCTCTGTAGAGTTGGAGTGGGGGGGCCCTTACCTGGGAACCCTGTGCTACGTAAATCATGAGTAGCAACTTTGATCACCGTGCTTCCATTTGATGTAAAGAAAAAGTTGAAACTAGAGACACAATAAGGTAGTTTGCAAGAAAAGGTTTAGCTGTTAGCTGCTGGTAACAATAATGATTGTGAAAGTGGATGAGCAGTGATAGTGTGGAAATGTACACATAGTTTAACCCTATAACTTATGGCAGAGATCCCCAACTCCGCGCCAACTCCATCTCTTGGTCGACAAATCTTTGCCACCATGTTAGAGTGGAGCACAAATCAACATTCATCAACTTACAACAGTTTAGAATTCAGTCAATGATGAGAGCTTTTGTAAAGGTTTATTTCTGATTAAGAGATTAGTAATCATTTTTTGTCTTTATTCAGATTAGTCAGCTATATCCAGTTACAGTAATATCGAGAAACATTTGGCTAGAGGCAGCATGAAAAATACCAGCGTGTTCCATAAAGGAAATAGTCCCTATCCATACTAATATAATAAAGAGAGAGCCCAAACCTTTGAGGCGGGGAATCTCAGGAACCACAGCACCAATCACAACACCCAATACAGCGTTGGAAAGGGCAGTTGCAGCAGAAGGACATAGGCTACGCAGACGCCCACCATATACATTTGAAAGGTAAAATAACCGTGCCAGCAAAGTAGTCCCTTGTGGGCGTGTCTGCGTTGTGCTGTGGGCGTGACAAACGCTGGGGGCGTGTGGTACGTTCCGCCCTTCATGCCATGTCTCATATCGTGTGCTGTGGGCGTGTGCTGGGGGCGTTGGCGTGTGCGGGGGGTGGGATTACGGAAAAGAAAGCGAGCGTTGTGCCCAATATTTCATTGTTTTGTCTTCCCAGGTTCTGTACATTCCAGCGACGGGTGTCCACCCTGCTCCCTTTAAATACCCCGAGCGGTAATTGCAAACACAACAATGATGGACAGAATGTGGATCAATGTCACACATTCACCCCAGTCCAAAGATCTGGGCCCAAATCCATCGTTTTTCCACTTCACACCACCCTAGGTTAGACAATGGCGATATGCAAATCAGCGCTGACCCTGTGCCCCATGGGAACAGTCCAGTCCGAACTACAAAAGCCATGTCCTTCCCAGAACGGAAACAAGCATCCGAGGACCGGCCCGGTTTTGAGGTAACACCTCTCATCAGCCCGGCTAGCTTGATTCCAGTGGTGTGGAATGCCTGGGACTCACGTCTGAGCATCCCCAGTACACTTAGAGCGGTAATTGCAAACACAACAATGATGGACAGAATGTGGATCAATGTCACACATTCACCCCAGTCCAAAGATCTGGGCCCAAATCCATCGTTTTTCCACTCCACACCACCCTGGGTTAGGCAATGGCGATATGCAAATCAGCGCTGACCCTGTGCCCCATGGGAACAGTCCAGTCCGAACTACAAAAGCCATGTCCTTCCCAGAACGGAAACAAGCATCCGAGGACCGGCCCGGTTTCGAGGTAACACCTCTCATCAGCCCGGCTAGCTTGATTCCAGTGGTGTGGAGTGCCTGGGACTCACGTCTGAGCATCCCCAGTACACTTAGAGCGGTAATTGCAAACACAACAATGATGGACAGAATGTGGATCAATGTCACACATTCACCCCAGTCCAAAGATCTGGGCCCAAATCCATCGTTTTTCCACTCCACACCACCCTGGGTTAGACAATGGCGATATGCAAATCAGCGCTGACCCTGTGCCCCATGGGAACAGTCCAGTCCGAACTACAAAAGCCATGTCCTTCCCAGAACGGAAACAAGCATCCGAGGACCGGCCCGGTTTCGAGGTAACACCTCTCATCAGCCCGGCTAGCTTGATTCCAGTGGTGTGGAGTGCCTGGGACTCACGTCTGAGCATCCCCAGTACACTTAGAGCGGTAATTGCAAACACAACAATGATGGACAGAATGTGGATCAATGTCACACATTCACCCCAGTCCAAAGATCTGGGCCCAAATCCATCGTTTTTCCACTCCACACCACCCTGGGTTAGACAATGGCGATATGCAAATCAGCGCTGACCCTGTGCCCCATGGGAAAAGTCCAGTCCGAACTACAAAAGCCATGTCCTTCCCAGAACGGAAACAAGCATCCGAGGACCGGCCCGGTTTCGAGGTAACACCTCTCATCAGCCCGGCTAGCTTGATTCCAGTGGTGTGGAGTGCCTGGGACTCACGTCTGAGCATCCCCAGTACACTTAGAGCGGTAATTGCAAACACAACAGTGATGGACAGAATGTGGATCAATGTCACACATTCACCCCAGTCCAAAGATCTGGGCCCAAATCCATCGTTTTTCCACTCCACACCACCCTGGGTTAGACAATGGCGATATGCAAATCAGCGCTGACCCAGTGCCCCATGGGAACAGTCCAGTCCGAACTACAAAAGCCATGTCCTTCCCAGAACGGAAACAAGCATCCGAGGACCGGCCCGGTTTCGAGGTAACACCTCTCATCAGCCCGGCTAGCTTGATTCCAGTGGTGTGGAGTGTCTGGGACTCACGTCTGAGCATCCCCAGTACACTTAGAGCCTTTGGACTGGGGTGAATGTGTGACATTGATCCACATTCTGTCCATCACTGTTGTGTTTACAATTACCGCTCTAAGTGTACTGGGGATGCTCAGACGTGAGTCCCAGGCACTCCACACCACTGGAATCAAGCTAGCCGGGCTGATGAGAGGTGTTACCTCGAAACCGGGCCGGTCCTCGGATGCTTGTTTCCGTTCTGGGAAGGACATGGCTTTTGTAGTTCGGACTGGACTGTTCCCATGGGGCACAGGGTCAGCGCTGATTTGCATATCGCCATTGTCTAACCCAGGGTGGTGTGGAGTGGAAAAACGATGGATTTGGGCCCAGATCTTTGGACTGGGGTGAATGTGTGACATTGATCCACATTCTGTCCATCACTGTTGTGTTTGCAATTACCGCTCTAAGTGTACTGGGGATGCTCAGACGTGAGTCCCAGGCACTCCACACCACTGGAATCAAGCTAGCCGGGCTGATGAGAGGTGTTACCTCGAAACCGGCCCGGTCCTCGGATGCTTGTTTCCGTTCTGGGAAGGACATGGCTTTTGTAGTTCGGACTGGACTGTTCCCATGGGGCACAAGGTCAGCGCTGATTTGCATATCGCCATTGTCTAACCCAGGGTGGTGTGGAGTGGAAAAACGATGGATTTGGGCCCAGATCTTTGGACTGGGGTGAATGTGTGACATTGATCCACATTCTGTCCATCACTGTTGTGTTTGCAATTACCCCTTTAAATACCCCTGCATCCCATAATCATAACCCACCCTTACTCCTTAAAATACCCCAACACCCTTAAACACTAACCCATCTTAACCCTATAAATATACCCTGTACCCCAAAACCCAAACCTATCCCTAAACCCTAAAAATACCCCTGTACCCCAAAACCAAAACCTAGCCCTGAACCCTATAAATACCCCTGTACCTCAAAACCCAAACCTACCCCTGAACCCTAAAAATACCCCGTACCCCAAAACCCAAACCTAGTCATGAACCCTAAAAATACCCCTGTACCCCAAACCTATCCCTGAACCCTAAAATACCCCTGTACCCCAAAACCCAAACCTAGCCCTGAACCCTTAAAATACCCCTGTACCCCAAAACCCAAACCTACCCCTGAGCCCTAAAAATACCCCTGAACCCTAAAAATACCCCTGTACCCCAAAACCCAAACCTAGCCCTGAACCATAAAAATAACCCTGTACCCCAAAACCCAAACCTATCCCTGAACCCTAAAATACCCCTGTACCCCAAAACCCAAACCTAGCCATGAACCCTTAAAATACCCCTGTACCCCAAACCTAGGCCTGAACCCTTAAAATACCCCTGCACCCCAAAACCCAAACCTACCCCTGAACCCTAAAAATACCCCTACACCCCAAAACTAGCCCTGAAAGCTAAAAATAACCCTGTACCCCTAAACCCATACCTATTCCTAAACCCTAAAACTACCCCTGTACCCCATAACCCAAAACTATATCTGAACCCTCAAGATACCCAAACACCCCAAAACGTATATCTCAGTACCCCAAAACATATACCCCTATACCCATACTTACCTTATCCAAACATTAAAAAAAACATGCTTTTACCATTCATGCATTTACAACGAATTTCGTTGTAAATGTATGCGTGGTAAAAGCATATAAAATGTAATGCCATGCGTTATAACGGCATTGAGAAGTCATGGTACTTTCGTAATGAAAGTATGCGGAGTGATGGTATGCGGAAAGAAAGTTGCGGAATAATGGGTGTTTACCCTCCCCCGTAAGTACATTGGTGGCACGGCGGCCCACATCTCCAGCAAATACTCATATTTTTTCACCACCGATTTGAAAAATGCACAGGTCTCTCTCATTGATGGCCAGCACTGACATACACTTTTAGACACACCTCCCGCCACAAGTGCATCAGCAGTGCACTGTGAATCGGAGCGTTTCACAGGTCTGTCACAGATAAGAAATGCTATCAAAACGAAATCCTACAAAACAATATCGAGCACCAAGCTAATAATCGCAAGAGAGCAAACTCCTCATTAAGAGCAGTTCTGAAAACACAGCCGAGTTCCCCAACAGTTGCAGTGATAACCGTCAATCCAAGTTAAAATGAAATTAATCACAGCAGAAGCTATGATTCAGCATAAAGAAAGAAAGTCTCCTGAAGGGTGAGAAAAACAAGAAAATCACCATTAGCAGTAGCTTTAAGTAATTCGGGCAAGCACAACAAGGTGCTAAAGGGCATGGCACAGTATGTGTGCATGTAATGCATTAACTCTCTAGCTAGGAACACATACTATATAGAAAGGCACAAAACATATGCTGCAAAACAGGAGCTTAAGTCCTTTCCAGCCAATGGAGAAGGATCTACCAATGGTCAGTCGCCTCTCCTCTTGGTTCCCATGGAAAGCTTGCGAGTTGACCTAAAGTTATCTGGAGACTGCTAAAGCTTTATACAATAAATACATTTGAAGAATGTTCTCACGGAACTCTCCATAAGCCTATTCCATAAGTGTCCAAGGTCTCATTGTCTAATAAATGAAACATTTTCTATTTGCAATGTCCTGGTTAGTTATGAGAAACGTTTTCTTCAACACGCCTTACTTCTACTAAACATTTTATTCATTATAGTACATAGCAGGTGACTTGATCTAATACGATGAACTCATATGGTGTGAGGAAAGAAAGAAATATGGGGCTAGATCTAGGTGGCTAAATACCGTTTGGTAACGGTGAAATTCGGTAAATTTCACCGTTACGACCAGTATTTAGCCATGTGCGATGTAGGTATTACCGATTGGTCTCGGTAATAAGGAATGGGTAAAAATAAGGAAAATCAGTTAACGATTCCTTATTTACCGATTCGGAGAATAAAAATACTGAATCGGAAAAAAATACCGAATCGCAAATAAGGAATCGGTAAAAATTTGGTAATGCGATGTACCAAAAATCGGTTATACCGAATTTGTCAAAAATCAGTAATTAAGAATCGGTATTTAACACTAAGTGAAAGCAGGTGGTAATCAGGTGCACTGCATAAAAACAGCCCCAAAATGCATCAGTGTGAACAAAACGGTGGCCCTGTACGTGATAGCAAGGCGGCTACGTTTGCGTGCAGCAGGACTGAGGATCTGGAGACGGGAGGAGCGCATGTACAGAGTGCGAATAACACTGTTCCAACTGACTGAGGCTGAAATCCATGAGCGCTACAGGCTACACCCAAACACCATCTTAGACCTCATATGGGACCTGCACCCACTCCTGGAGCACCAGACACCAAGGGCGCACGCAATACCCACTCATGTACAGGTACTCTGTTGCCTGCACCTCCTGGCATCTGGCAGTTACCAAGGGGTAATAGCTGTGGCAGGTGGAGTTTCACAAAGTTGCCTGTCGTGTTTTTTCCGCAAATTCATGGATGCCATGTTGCAAAGGATAACTGCAAACACAACAATGATAGACAGAATGTGGATCAATGTCACACATTCACCCCAGTCCAAAGATCTGGGCCCAAATCCATTGTTTTTCCACTCCACACCACCCTGGGTTAGACAATGGCGATATGCAAATCAGCGCTGACCCTGTGCCCCATGGGAACAGTCCAGTCCGAACTACAAAAGCCATGTCCTTCCCAGAACGGAAACAAGCATCCGAGGACCGGCCCGGTTTCGAGGTAACACCTCTCTTCAGCCCGGCTAGCTTGATTCCAGTGGTGTGGAGTGCCTGGGACTCACGTCTGAGCATCCCCAGTACACTTAGAGCGGTAACTGCAAACACAACAATGATGGACAGAATGTGGATCAATGTCACACATTCACCCCAGTCCAAAGATCTGGGCCCAAATCCATCGTTTTTCCACTCCACACCACCCTGGGTTAGACAATGGCGATATGCAAATCAGCGCTGACACTGTGCCCCATGGGAACAGTCCAGTCCGAACTACAAAAGCCATGTCCTTCCCAGAACGGAAACAAGCATTCGAGGACCGGCCCGGTTTCGAGGTAACACCTCTCTTCAGCCCGGCTAGCTTAATTCCAGTGGTGTGGAGTGCCTGGGACTCACGTCTGAGCATCCCCAGTACACTTAGAGCGGTAACTGCAAACACAACAATGATGGACAGAATGTGGATCAATGTCACACATTCACCCCAGTCCAAAGATCTGGGCCCAAATCCATCGTTTTTCCACTCCACACCACCCTGGGTTAGACAATGGCGATATGCAAATCAGCGCTGACCCTGTGCCCCATGGGAACAGTCCAGTCCGAACTACAATAGCCACGTCCTTCCCAGAACGGAAACAAGCATCCGAGGACCGGCCCGGTTTCGAGGTAACACCTCTCTTCAGCCCGGCTAGCTTGATTCCAGTGGTGTGGAGTGCCTGGGACTCACGTCTGAGCATCCCCAGTACACTTAGAGCGGTAACTGCAAACACAACAATGATGGACAGAATGTGGATCAATATCACACATTCACCCCAGTCCAAAGATCTGGGCCCAAATCCATCATTTTTCCACTCCACACCACCCTCGGTTAGACAATGGCGATATGCAAATCAGCGCTGACCCTGTGACTCATGGGAACAGTCCAGTCCGAACTACAAAAGCCATGTCCTTCCCAGAACGGAAACAAGCATCCGAGGACCGGCCCGGTTTCGAGGTAACACCTCTCTTCAGCCCGGCTAGCTTGATTCCAGTGGTGTGGAGTGCCTGGGACTCACGTCTGAGCATCCCCAGTACACTTAGAGCGGTAACTGCAAACACAACAATGATGGACAGAATGTGGATCAATGTCACACATTCACCCCAGTCCAAAGATCTGGGCCCAAATCCATCGTTTTTCCACTCCACACCACCCTGGGTTAGACAATGGCGATATGCAAATCAGCGCTGACCCTGTGCCCCATGGGAACAGTCCAGTCCGAACTACAAAAGCCATGTCCTTCCCAGAACGGAAACAAGCATCCGAGGACCGGCCCGGTTTCGAGGTACCACCTCTCTTCAGCCCGGCTAGCTTGATTCCAGTAGTGTGGAGTGCCTGGGACTCACGTCTGAGCATCCCCAGTACACTTAGAGCGGTAACTGCAAACACAACAATGATGGACAGAATGTGGATCAATGTCACACATTCACCCCAGTCCAAAGATCTGGGCCCAAATCCATTGTTTTTCCACTCCACACCACCCTGGGTTAGACAATGGCGATATGCAAATCAGCGCTGACCCTGTGCCCCATGGGAACAGTCCAGTCCGAACTACAAAAGCCATGTCCTTCCCAGAACGGAAACAAGCATCCGAGGAAACACCTCTCTTCAGCCCGGCTAGCTTGATTCCAGTGGTGTGGAGTGCCTGGGACTCACGTCTGAGCATACCCAGTACACTTAGAGCGGTAACTGCAAACACAACAATGATGGACAGAATGTGGATCAATGTCACACATTCACCCCAGTCCAAAGATCTGGGCCGAAATCCATCGTTTTTCCACTCCACACCACCCTGGGTTAGATAATGGCGATATGCAAATCAGCGCTGACCCTGTGCCCCATGGGAACAGTCCAGTCCGAACTACAAAAGCCATGTCCTTCCCAGAACGGAAACAAGCATCCGAGGACCGGCCCGGTTTCGAGGTAACACCTCTCTTCAGCCCGGCTAGCTTGATTCCAGTGGTGTGGAGTGCCTGGGACTCACGTCTGAGCATCCCCAGTACACTTAGAGCGGTAACTGCAAACACAACAATGATGGACAGAATGTGGATCAATGTCACACATTCACCCCAGTCCAAAGATCTGGGCCCAAATCCATCGTTTTTCCACTCCACACCACCCTGGGTTAGACAATGGCGATATGCAAATCAGCGCTGACCCTGTGCCCCATGGGAACAGTCCAGTCCGAACTACAAAAGCCATGTCCTTCCCAGAACGGAAACAAGCATCCGAGGACCGGCCCGGTTTCGAGGTAACACCTCTCCTCAGCCCGGCTAGCTTGATTCCAGTGGTGTGGAGTGCCTGGGACTCACGTCTGAGCATCCCCAGTACACTTAGAGCGGTAACTGCAAACACAACAATGATGGACAGAATGTGGATCAATGTCACACATTCACCCCAGTCCAAAGATCTGGGCCCAAATCCATCGTTTTTCCACTCCACACCACCCTGGGTTAGACAATGGCGATATGCAAATCAGCGCTGACCCTGTGCCCAATGGGAACAGTCCAGTCCGAACTACAAAAGCCATGTCCTTCCCAGAACGGAAACAAGCATCCGAGGACCGGTCCGGTTTCGAGGTAACACCTCTCTTCAGCCCGGCTAGCTTGATTCCAGTGGTGTGGAGTGCCTGGGACTCACGTCTGAGCATCCCCAGTACACTTAGAGCGGTAACTGCAAACACAACAATGATGGACAGAATGTGGATCAATGTCACACATTCACCCCAGTCCAAAGATCTGGGCCCAAATCCATCGTTTTTCCACTCCACACCACCCTGGGTTAGACAATGGCGATATGCAAATCAGCGCTGACCCTGTGCCCCATGGGAACAGTCCAGTCCGAACTACAAAAGCCATGTCCTTCCCAGAACGGAAACAAGCATCCGAGGACCGGCCCGGTTTCGAGGTAACACCTCTCTTCAGCCCGGCTAGCTTGATTCCAGTGGTGTGGAGTGCCTGGGACTCACGTCTGAGCATCCCCAGTACACTTAGAGCGGTAACTGCAAACACAACAATGATGGACAGAATGTGGATCAATGTCACACATTCACCCCAGTCCAAAGATCTGGGCCCAAATCCATCGTTTTTCCACTCCACACCACCCTGGGTTAGACAATGGCAATATGCAAATCAGCGCTGACCCTGTGCCCCATGGGAACAGTCCAGTCCGAACTACAAAAGCCATGTCCTTCCCAGAACGGAAACAAGCATCCGAGGACCGGCCCGGTTTCGAGGTAACACCTCTCTTCAGCCCGGCTAGCTTGATTCCAGTGGTGTGGAGTGCCTGGGACTCACGTCTGAGCATCCCCAGTACACTTAGAGCGGTAACTGCAAACACAACAATGATGGACAGAATGTGGATCATTGTCACACATTCACCCCAGTCCAAAGATCTGGGCCCAAATCCATCGTTTTTCCACTCCACACCACCCTGGGTTAGACAATGGCGATATGCAAATCAGCGCTGACCCTGTGCCCCATGGGAACAGTCCAGTCCGAACTACAAAAGCCATGTCCTTCCCAGAACGTAAACAAGCATCCGAGGACCGGCCCGGTTTCGAGGTAACACCTCTCTTCAGCCCGGCTAGCTTGATTCCAGTGGTGTGGAGTGCCTGGGACTCACGTCTGAGCATCCCCAGTACACTTAGAGCGGTAACTGCAAACACAACAATGATGGACAGAATGTGGATCAATGTCACACATTCACCCCAGTCCAAAGATCTGGGCCCAAATCCATCGTTTTTCCACTCCACACCACCCTGGGTTAGACAATGGCGATATGCAAATCAGCGCTGACCCTGTGCCCCATGGGAACAGTCCAGTCCGAACTACAAAAGCCATGTCCTTCCCAGAACGGAAACAAGCATCCGAGGACCGGCCCGGTTTCGAGGTAACACCTCTCTTCAGCCCGGCTAGCTTGATTCCAGTGGTGTGGAGTGCCTGGGACTCACGTCTGAGCATCCCCAGTACACTTAGAGCGGTAACTGCAAACACAACAATGATGGACAGAATGTGGATCAATGTCACACATTCACCCCAGTCCAAAGATCTGGGCCCAAATCCATCGTTTTTCCACTCCACACCACCCTGGGTTAGACAATGGCGATATGCAAATCAGCGCTGACCCTGTGCCCCATGGGAACAGTCCAGTCCGAACTACAAAAGCCATGTCCTTCCCAGAACGGAAACAAGCATCCGAGGACCGGCCCGGTTTCGAGGTAACACCTCTCTTCAGCCCGGCTAGCTTGATTCCAGTGGTGTGGAGTGCCTGGGACTCACGTCTGAGCATCCCCAGTACACTTAGAGCGGTAACTGCAAACACAACAATGATGGATAGAATGTGGATCAATGTCACACATTCACCCCAGTCCAAAGATCTGGGCCCAAATCTATCGTTTTTCCACTCCACACCACCCTGGGTTAGACAATGGCGATATGCAAATCAGCGCTGACCCTGTGCCCCATGGGAACAGTCCAGTCCGAACTACAAAAGCCATGTCCTTCCCAGAACGGAAACAAGCATCCGAGGACCGGCCCGGTTTCGAGGTAACACCTCTCTTCAGCCCGGCTAGCTTGATTCCAGTGGTGTGGAGTGCCTGGGACTCACGTCTAAGCATCCCCAGTACACTTAGAGCGGTAACTGCAAACACAACAATGATGGACAGAATGTGGATCATTGTCACACATTCACCCCAGTCCAAAGATCTGGTCCCAAATCCATCGTTTTTCCACTCCACACCACCCTGGGTTAGACAATGGCGATATGCAAATCAGCTCTGACCCTGTGCCCCATGGGAACAGTCCAGTCCGAACTACAAAAGCCATGTCCTTCCCAGAACGGAAACAAGCATCCGAGGACCGGCCCGGTTTCGAGGTAACACCTCTCTTCAGCCCGGCTAGGTTGATTCCAGTGGTGTGGAGTGCCTGGGACTCACGTCTGAGCATCCCCAGTACACTTAGAGCGGTAACTGCAAACACAACAATGATGGACAGAATGTGGATCAATGTCACACATTCACCCCAGTCCAAAGATCTGGGCCCAAATCCATCGTTTTTCCACTCCACACCACCCTGGGTTAGACAATGGCGATATGCAAATCAGCGCTGACCCTGTGCCCCATGGGAACAGTCCAGTCCGAACTACAAAAGCCATGTCCTTCCCAGAACGGAAACAAGCATCTGAGGACCGGCCCGGTTTCGAGGTAACACATCTCTTCAGCCCGGCTAGCTTGATTCCAGTGGTGTGGAGTGCCTGGGACTCACGTCTGAGCATCCCCAGTACACTTAGAGCGGTAACTGCAAACACAACAATGATGGACAGAATGTGGATCAATGTCACACATTCACCCCAGTCCAAAGATCTGGGCCCAAATCCATCGTTTTTCCACTCCACACCACCCTGGGTTAGACAATGGCGATATGCAAATCAGCGCTGACCCTGTGCCCCATGGGAACAGTCCAGTCCGAACTACAAAAGCCATGTCCTTCCCAGAACGGAAACAAGCATCCGAGGACCGGCCCGGTTTCGAGGTAACACCTCTCTTCAGCCGGGCTAGCTTGATTCCAGTGGTGTGGAGTGCCTGGGACTCACGTCTGAGCATCCCCAGTACACTTAGAGCGGTACCTGCAAACACAACAAGGATGGACAGAATGTGGATCAATGTCACACATTCACCCCAGTCCAAAGATCTGGGCCCAAATCCATCGTTTTTCCACTCCACACCACCCTGGGTTAGACAATGGCGATATGCAAATCAGCGCTGACCCTGTGCCCCATGGGAACAGTCCAGTCCGAACTACAAAAGCCATGTCCTTCCCAGAACGGAAACAAGCATCCGAGGACCGGCCCGGTTTCGAGGTAACACCTCTCATCAGCCCGGCTAGCTTGATTCCAGTGGTGTGGAGTGCCTGGGACTCACGTCTGAGCATCCCCAGTACACTTAGAGCGGTACCTGCAAACACAACAATGATGGACAGAATGTGGATCAATGTCACACATTCACCCCAGTCCAAAGATCTGGGCCCAAATCCATTGTTTTTCCACTCCACACCACCCTGGGTTGGACAATGGCGATATGCAAATCAGCGCTGACCCTGTGCCCCATGGGAACAGTCCAGTCCGAACTACAAAAGCCATGTCCTTCCCAGAACGGAAACAAGCATCCGAGGACCGGCCCGGTTTCGAGGTAACACCTCTCATCAGCCCGGCTAGCTTGATTCCAGTGGTGTGGAGTGCCTGGGACTCACGTCTGAGCATCCCCAGTACACTTAGAGCGGTACCTGCAAACACAACAATGATGGACAGAATGTGGATCAATGTCACACATTCACCCCAGTCCAAAGATCTGGGCCCAAATCCATCGTTTTTCCACTCCACACCACCCTGGGTTAGACAATGGCGATATGCAAATCAGCGCTGACCCTGTGCCCCATGGGAACAGTCCAGTCCGAACTACAAAAGCCATGTCCTTCCCAGAACGGAAACAAGCATCCGAGGACCGGCCCGGTTTCGAGGTAACACCTCTCTTCAGCCCGGCTAGCTTGATTCCAGTGGTGTGGAGTGCCTGGGACTCACGTCTGAGCATCCCCAGTACACTTAGAGCGGTAACTGCAAACACAACAATGATGGACAGAATGTGGATCAATGTCACACATTCACCCCAGTCCAAAGATCTGGGCCCAAATCTATCGTTTTTCCACTCCACACCACCCTGGGTTAGACAATGGCGATATGCAAATCAGCGCTGACCCTGTGCCCCATGGGAACAGTCCAGTCCGAACTACAAAAGCCATGTCCTTCCCAGAACGGAAACAAGCATCCGAGGACCGGCCCGGTTTCGAGGTAACACCTCTCTTCAGCCCGGCTAGCTTGATTCCAGTGGTGTGGAGTGCCTGGGACTCACGTCTAAGCATCCCCAGCACACTTAGAGCGGTAACTGCAAACACAACAATGATGGACAGAATGTGGATCATTGTCACACATTCACCCCAGTCCAAAGATCTGGTCCCAAATCCATCGTTTTTCCACTCCACACCACCCTGGGTTAGACAATGGCGATATGCAAATCAGCTCTGACCCTGTGCCCCATGGGAACAGTCCAGTCCGAACTACAAAAGCCATGTCCTTCCCAGAACGGAAACAAGCATCCGAGGACCGGCCCGGTTTCGAGGTAACACCTCTCTTCAGCCCGGCTAGCTTGATTCCAGTGGTGTGGAGTGCCTGGGACTCACGTCTGAGCATCCCCAGTACACTTAGAGCGGTAACTGCAAACACAACAATGATGGACAGAATGTGGATCAATGTCACACATTCACCCCAGTCCAAAGATCTGGGCCCAAATCCATCGTTTTTCCACTCCACACCACCCTGGGTTAGACAATGGCGATATGCAAATCAGCGCTGACCCTGTGCCCCATGGGAACAGTCCAGTCCGAACTACAAAAGCCATGTCCTTCCCAGAACGGAAACAAGCATCTGAGGACCGGCCCGGTTTCGAGGTAACACCTCTTTTCAGCCCGGCTAGCTTGATTCCAGTGGTGTGGAGTGCCTGGGACTCACGTCTGAGCATCCCCAGTACACTTAGAGCGGTAACTGCAAACACAACAATGATGGACAGAATGTGGATCAATGTCACACATTCACCCCAGTCCAAAGATCTGGGCCCAAATCCATCGTTTTTCCACTCCACACCACCCTGGGTTAGACAATGGCAATATGCAAATCAGCGCTGACCCTGTGCCCCATGGGAACAGTCCAGTCCGAACTACAAAAGCCATGTCCTTCCCAGAACGGAAACAAGCATCCGAGGACTGGCCCGGTTTCGAGGTAACACCTCTCTTCAGCCCAGCTAGCTTGATTCCAGTGGTGTGGAGTGCCTGGGACTCACGTCTGAGCATCCCCAGTACACTTAGAGCGGTAACTGCAAACACAACAATGATGGACAGAATGTGGATCAATGTCACACATTCACCCCAGTCCAAAGATCTGGGCCCAAATCCATCGTTTTTCCACTCCACACCACCCTGGGTTAGACAATGGCGATATGCAAATCAGCACTGACCCTGTGCCCCATGGGAACAGTCCAGTCCGAACTACAAAAGCCATGTCCTTCCCAGAACGGAAACAAGCATCCGAGGACCGGCCCGGTTTCGAGGTAACACCTCTCTTCAGCCCGGCTAGCTTGATTCCAGTGGTGTGGAGTGCCTGGGACTCACGTCTGAGCATCCCCAGTACACTTAGAGCGGTAACTGCAAACACAACAATGATGGACAGAATGTGGATCAATGTCACACATTCACCCCAGTCCAAAGATCTGGGCCCAAATCCATCGTTTTTCCACTCCACACCACCCTGGGTTAGACAATGGCGATGGATTTGGGCCCAGATCTTTGGACTGGGGTGAATGTGTGACATTGATCCACATTCTGTCCATCATTGTTGTGTTTGCAGGTACCGCTCTAAGTGTACTGGGTATGCTCAGACGTGAGTCCCAGGCACTCCATACCACTGGAATCAAGCTAGCCGGGCTGATGAGAGGTGTTACCTCGAAACCGGGCCGGTCCTCGGATGCTTGTTTCCGTTCTGGGAAGGACATGGCTTTTGTAGTTCGGACTGGACTGTTCCCATGGGGCACAGCGTCAGCGCTGATTTGCATATCGCCATTGTCTAACCCAGGGTGGTGTGGAGTGGAAAAACGATGGATTTGGGCCCAGATCTTTGGACTGGGGTGAATGTGTGACATTGATCCACATTCTGTCCATCATTGTTGTGTTTGCAGGTACCGCTCTAAGTGTACTGGGGATGCTCAGACGTGAGTCCCAGGCACTCCACACCACTGGAATCAAGCTAGCCGGGCTGATGAGAGGTGTTACCTCGAAACCGGGCCGGTCCTCGGATGCTTGTTTCCGTTCTGGGAAGGACATGGCTTTTGTAGTTCGGACTGGACTGTTCCGATGGGGCACAGGGTCAGCGCTGATTTGCATATCGCCATTGTCTAACCCAGGGTCGTGTGGAGTGGAATAACGATGGATTTGGGCCCAGATCCTTGGACTGGGGTGAATGTGTGACATTGATCCACATTCTGTCCATCATTGTTGTGTTTGCAGGTACCGCTCTAAGTGTACTGGGGATGCTCAGACGTGAGTCCCAGGCACTCCACACCACTGGAATCAAGCTAGCCGGGCTGATGAGAGGTGTTACCTCGAAACCGGGCCGGTCCTCGGATGCTTGTTTCCGTTCTGGGAAGGACATGGCTTTTGTAGTTTGGACTGGACTGTTCCCATGGGGCACAGGGTCAGCGCTGATTTGCATATCGCCATTGTCTAACCCAGGGTGGTGTGGAGTGGAAAAACGATGGATTTGGGCCCAGATCTTTGGACTGGGGTGAATGTGTGACATTGATCCACATTCTGTCCATCATTGTTGTGTTTGCAGGTACCGCTCTAAGTGTACTGGGGATGCTCAGACGTGAGTCCCAGGCACTCCACACCACTGGAATCAAGCTAGCCGGGCTGATGAGAGGTGTTACCTCGAAACCGGGCCGGTCCTCGGATGCTTGTTTCCGTTCTGGGAAGGACATGGCTTTTGTAGTTTGGACTGGACTGTTCCCATGGGGCACAGGGTGAGCGCTGATTTGCATATCGCCATTGTCTAACCCAGGGTGGTGTGGAGTGGAAAAACGATGGATTTGGGCCCAGATCTTTGGACTGGGGTGAATGTGTGACATTGATCCACATTCTTTCCATCATTGTTGTGTTTGCAGGTACCGCTCTAAGTGTACTGGGGATGCTCAGACGTGAGTCCCAGGCACTCCACACCACTGGAATCAAGCTAGCCGGGCTGATGAGAGGTGTTACCTCGAAACCGGGCCGGTCCTTGGATGCTTGTTTCCGTTCTGGGAAGGACATGGCTTTTGTAGTTCGGACTGGACTGTTCCCATGGGGCACAGGGTCAGCGCTGATTTGCATATCGCCATTGTCTAACCCAGGGTGGTGTGGAGTGGAAAAACGATGGATTTGGGCCCAGATCTTTGGACTGGGGTGAATGTGTGACATTGATCCACATTCTGTCCATCATTGTTGTGTTTGCAGGTACCGCTCTAAGTGTACTGGGGATGCTCAGACGTGAGTCCCAGGCACTCCACACCACTGGAATCAAGCTAGCCGGGCTGATGAGAGGTGTTACCTCGAAACCGGGCCGGTCCTTGGATGCTTGTTTCCGTTCTGGGAAGGACATGGCTTTTGTAGTTCGGACTGGACTGTTCCCATGGGGCACAGGGTCAGCGCTGATTTGCATATAGCCATTGTCTAACCCAGGGTGGTGTGGAGTGGAAAAACGATGGATTTGGGCCCAGATCTTTGGACTGGGGTGAATGTGTGACATTGATCCACATTCTGTCCATCATTGTTGTGTTTGCAGGTACCGCTCTAAGTGTACTGGGGATGCTCAGACGTGAGTCCCAGGCACGCCACACCACTGGAATCAAGCTAGCCGGGCTGATGAGAGGTGTTACCTCGAAACCGGGCCGGTCCTCGGATGCTTGTTTCCGTTCTGGGAAGGACATGGCTTTTGTAGTTCGGACTGGACTGTTCCCATGGGGCACAGGATCAGCGCTGATTTGCATATCGCCATTGTCTAACCCAGGGTGGTGTGTAGTGGAAAAACGATGGATTTGGGCCCAGATCTTTGGACTGGGGTGAATGTGTGACATTGATTCACATTCTGTCCATCATTGTTGTGTTTGCAGGTACCGCTCTAAGTGTACTGGGGATGCTCAGACGTGAGTCCCAGGCACTCCACACCACTGGAATCAAGCTAGCCGGGCTGATGAGAGGTGTTACCTCGAAACCGGGCCGGTCCTCGGATGCTTGTTTCCGTTCTGGGAAGGACATGGCTTTTGTAGTTCGGACTGGACTGTTCCCATGGGGCACAGGATCAGCGCTGATTTGCATATCGCCATTGTCTAACCCAGGGTGGTGTGGAGTGGAAAAACGATGGATTTGGGCCCAGATCTTTGGGCTAGGGTGAATGTGTGACATTGATCCACATTCTGTCCATCATTGGTTTGTTTGCAGGTACCGCTCTAAGTGTACTGGGGATGCTCAGACGTGAGTCCCAGGCACTCCACACCACTGGAATCAAGCTAGCCGGGCTGATGAGAGGTGTTACCTCGAAACCGGGCCGGTCCTCGGATGCTTGTTTCCGTTCTGGGAAGGACATGGCTTTTGTAGTTCGGACTGGACTGTTCCCATGGGGCACAGGGTCAGCGCTGATTTGCATATCGCCATTGTCTAACCCAGGGTGGTGTGGAGTGGAAAAACGATGGATTTGGGCCCAGATCTTTGGACTGGGGTGAATGTGTGACATTGATCCACATTCTGTCCATCATTGTTGTGTTTGCAGGTACCGCTCTAAGTGTACTGGGGATGCTCAGACGTGAGTCCCAGGCACTCCACACCACTGGAATCAAGCTAGCCGGGCTGATGAGAGGTGTTACCTCGAGACCGGGCCGGTCCTCGGATGCTTGTTTCCGTTCTGGGAAGGACATGGCTTTTGTAGTTCGGACTGGACTGTTCCCATGGGGCACAGGGTCAGCGCTGATTTGCATATCGCCATTGTCCAACCCAGGGTGGTGTGGAGTGGAAAAACAATGGATTTGGGCCCAGATCTTTGGACTGGGGTGAATGTGTGACATTGATCCACATTCTGTCCATCATTGTTGTGTTTGCAGGTACCGCTCTAAGTGTACTGGGGATGCTCAGACGTGAGTCCCAGGCACTCCACACCACTGGAATCAAGCTAGCCGGGCTGATGAGAGGTGTTACCTCGAAACCGGGCCGGTCCTCGGATGCTTGTTTCCGTTCTGGGAAGGACATGGCTTTTGTAGTTCGGACTGGACTGTTCCCATGGGGCACAGGGTCAGCGCTGATTTGCATATCGCCATTGTCTAACCCAGGGTGGTGTGGAGTGGAAAAACGATGGATTTGGGCCCAGATCTTTGGACTGGGGTGAATGTGTGACATTGATCCACATTCTGTCCATCCTTGTTGTGTTTGCAGGTACCGCTCTAAGTGTACTGGGGATGCTCAGACGTGAGTCCCAGGCACTCCACACCACTGGAATCAAGCTAGCCGGGCTGATGAGAGGTGTTACCTCGAAACCGGGCCGGTCCTCGGATGCTTGTTTCCGTTCTGGGAAGGACATGGCTTTTGTAGTTCGGACTGGACTGTTCCCATGGGGCACAGGGTCAGCGCTGATTTGCATATCGCCATTGTCTAACCCAGGGTGGTGTGGAGTGGAAAAACGATGGATTTGGGCCCAGATCTTTGGACTGGGGTGAATGTGTGACATTGATCCACATTCTGTCCATCATTGTTGTGTTTGCATGTTGCAAAGGATGGCACACTACATCAAATTCCCCAAGCACACAGGCAGAACTGCTGAAGACCAAGTTGGACTTTTGTCAGAAGGCCCACTTCCCACACATCATAGGTTTGCATTGATGGGACACATATACCCATTTGCCCCCCTGCTGCGACTGAGTACATCTACCGCAATCGCAAGTCCACACATTCCATCAATGTACAGGTAATATGTGATGCGAAGAACATAATCACCGACATAGTTGCAAAGTTTCCAGGGAGCACCCACGATTCATACATATTCAGGAACAGTGGGATATATACCCGTCTCCTTGCAGGTGAATTTGGTGAAGGCTACCTGCTAGGTAAGTACACGTGACACCCCCTGAATTACACAACTGTTGATGAGATTGTACACTGTGTAATACTTACTTACATCTCACACACAGGTGACAGTGCCTATGCAGTGCGCTCTTTCATCCTGACTCCGTTCCTGCACCCATCCACCCTAAGTGAAAGGAGATACAATTTTGCACATAGATCGACACGCAGTGTGGTTGAGCGAACATTTGGACTCCTCAAAAGCCGGTTCCGCTGCCTGCACAAAAGTGGAGGTGCACGGCAGTACCAGCCCCTGGTGTGTTGCAAAATCATAGCTGTATGTGCCATGCTGCATAACCTTGCCACTAAGAAGGGTACACCTGTTGAAATGTGTGATTCTGAAGAGGAGGATGAGGATGAGGAAGGTACACAGACACAGCACAGCGCAGCAGGCGGCGTAGCTGCAGCAGAAGGGAGACAGAGATGGTCAGAGATCACAAATAATTATTTTTAAGTAAGTAATGAGACAAAGCCAGGTAATGCATTTATGTCAGGGTGTTTAATAGACCTTTCATCAGGCAAATTATCAGCACACCATGACACCAGCTATGTGTTCAAAAGGGTTACTTCACCCACTACAGATCTGAATTGTAGGGCCGTGCCTATCTCCTGCGCCCCCGGACAACAGTGCCACGTCCTGCTTGCACATTGTCCTCAGCAGCACTGTGTCCTGCAGCAGAGCCATGCCTCACACTGCGCCTCCTACTCTCTAGCAAGGGGGGGGGTTCAGTGCTAAGACTGCTTACCTCCTCACTTTCCTCAACATCCCCGGAACCGGTGGCAGCAATCTGGTTGGTCTGCATGATTTCCACGGCACTGGTGACTGTGACCAGGCCCTGGGTAACCTCACGGCTGCACTTGGCCATCTCCATTTGCATGGCCACAGATCTTCGACTCAGCACGTGGGTGGCATTACACAGTCTGTTCACAGTCTTCGTGAAGCCTGCAATCACCTGCCTGGCTCTCCGCCTTGCAGCGCGCTCCCCCTCCATTCTGTCACTTAATTTGTTCACTGCCTCAGGTACCTCCTTCAGTCCCTCTGCCATTGTATTGTTGAGGCAGTATATGGCCTCCTTCATTTCATCCACCTTCCGGTTGTTTGCCACCATCTGCCTCTGAATGGTCCACATTGTCTTCCCCTGCAGGCGCTGCACTATCAGCATTTGGCCCTCCAGGCCTGCAAACACATTTGACCCTTGAAATTCTGGACTTTGTGACCTTGGGCGTCGTCTACGGACACCTGTGCTGCGTTCACGCACGGGGGACTGCGCCCCAGATGGCTGTGTGTCTGCGCCTGGTGAAGTATGCTGGACTTCCTGCCTGTCCTCCTTTGTGGCATCTATCTCTGGAAGTGGAGCAACTGCCAAATAACACGTTTAAGAAATGAACATTTTTCTACATTTAGTTTTTGTAAAGCATACTCCGCATTATTGCCAAGATACATTTTAGCATCTTTGTAAGGTTAATATCGTCTACAATTTTCTGCTCTATCAAATCCCTCCCTCTGATGATTTTCTAAATCATCACACAACTGTGTTCCACATGTGAGTTTGTCTTAGAGGGCACCTTTGTCATCAGTTGAGTCTTTTCTTTTCTTTTTCTGACTTCTAAATTTCAAAGATTTCATTTAATCATCATTCATAATCCCCCTTATTCCCAAATTCTTTTCATATAATTTTCTCTGTAACTTTATTCTTCTTTTACGCAATGCATATCTACAGTTCAAGATCAAGACATAAAAAGAATATTATACAAAGCCCAACGTATTATTATTGACATTAGAATAGCCTTCAGTTTCCCTTTCCCTGCTGTGGAAAACCAATTCCCCGGTTACCAAAATTTTCAAATAGACTTGGTGTTTCTAATACACGTAACTTGGGTTCTAAACCTAAAATGTTCTTTGGAAGGCTTTCTATTTCCTTACTCTCATCAGGTAATTATGTGCAGCAATGAGCTAATTTAAGCAACCTGCAAACTCTGCCCTTTTCTGCAAGTAAACCATTTTCTTTCTGAGCTCACTTCTTTCCATTCTCCAAATGCTCCCTAAAACATCACTCTTTCCATCACTAGTCCTCGTCATGTTAGTGTACCTCTCTTCCAAAATCATTTTGTAAGTTTTCCATATTGGCTGCATTAAACAAGTTAAATTGTTTTTTAAGCCTTTACACTATCTACAGGTCTATGGGGAAGGAAATAATACCAGGGTGTGTCCATTTCTTTTGCTTGTGAGTGTAAGCTCATGCTTTCTATCAAAAGCACTTGTGAAAGTACTAAATCATAATTAGAATAGAAATATTCAAAATGTCCTTATCTGTAAATTAATGGCAGTAATATGCTGCAAGAAATAGTATAGGATAAAGGCATGTGGTAGTAGGTAACTTCTTCTGAAACTGAAGTAGGTGCATGTGCGTATATATAACAATCTTTCATCGATATCATTAGTGTATTCTTGAACTAATCTAGAGTAAACATTAGTGGAATAATCATTTTTCTTATAACTCACAGGTGATTAACTAAACAGATCCTCCCTATCATGGTAAGCATGTGATTTAGTAGTGTTCTTCACCTTAGGTTCTGACTTGGGTGATAGGTAAAATCCTATTAGTACTATAGTGATCACTATTATTGTTAGAACGAATATTTAAACCATGATATATTTGCTTATTCCTAACGCAACTCATTTTCTTTGGTCCGACCCAAAACACTTACATTCAGTAACTTGTAGTAGGAATCAATAGAAAGCTTCTATTAGTGCATTTAGTTCTCTTTTTTCTTTTTCTTGTACAGTTAAATTTCTAAAAACAATCCCTATCCCTACTCCATGTTATTCTACATAGTTGTCTCTATTTCTTCTGTAGCTTTTACTCTTCTGTAGCTTTTTTCTTCTGTAAAATAAAGAACTAAAATAATAAATGTCTAGCAGGCACAGTTCAGAGCTTTTCTTTCTTCTAGTTCGTCTGGCTTTGAGTTTTTTTTTAAGAGTCTTGCTTACTTTATTTTTAGGATGGTTAAAATATTTCAGGTTTTATGTTGTACAAATCTTCCAATGTGACATTCAAAGCAGTAGTCACCTAGTATGAACATTTAGTTACTGAGTATCTGTGACAGAGAGCTCATGCTCTTTTTCATCTCCTCAGAACTTGTTGATTTGAACCCATTTCATCACTCAACTCAATTTCTACAGGTATAGTTTCTGGGATTCGGGCTATTGTAAACCTTCTTCTGAGGTTTTTATGCTCATAGCTCTGTTGCACGTGTCTCTCTCTTTGCTGATCTACACCCCTCTCTCCCTTTTTCTATTGGATTGGCAATGGTGCTGCTGATCTGGTTGGTCTCTCAAATAGTGGTGCAACCACCAAAGCTCTTCGTTTAGGATCACAGAACAAAGGCAGTCCTTCTGGATCGCTTACACTTTTGTGTGCAAAGCATGACTCCAGTTTGGAATTCCAGCTCATTTAACAGCAGTGTGCGTAGTCAGGATCACCTGGAAGGGCCCTTTCCATCTGGGCTCGAGACAAGTTTTCAGAACATGCTTCTTGACCACTACTACATCACCAGGATTGAGGTTGTGGCACTGTTCAGGATGTGGGTCTGGTATGGCAGCTGAGACCTGATGAGGGACTGAATAAACTATGTTGTAGTGTAGTTCCTATTTTCCCAATAGGCTCTGCGCATTGGAATAATATCTTCAATAGTATAGACGTAGGACTGTGGTTAACTAGGTCTTCTACTGACGATATTAGACTTAAAGTTATGTGTGCCAGCTAGCTCAGAGTTCACTAGAAACTTTCTCGAATAGGCAAGGAGGAGTTTAACCTCCCTGGATAGACAAGAAGGGATTTAGTTTCTGACAACCATAGAACATGACAACTTTGCTCTCCCCTAATCAAGAGTATATCTCCAGAGTTGTGTGAAAACAAAAGACAACTTATTTTACTCAGTCAGTACGTGCATTCTTAGTTTCACCAGTTTGTAGAGAAATAAGAGATGAGCGTGGTTCAATAAAAGATGTTATTTATTGATCAGTCTCCTTTCTCATACAAGAGAAATGAATCGCTATTATTGCAATACTTATAGTTAAGTAAAGTGCATACAGTAAAAACAGAATTATAAAATAATACTGTAAAATCATTTATATGGTTTCTTAGCCATATGATACTTAAATGGATAAAAGATATACATGCATATATACATTGACTAATCGTACTCAACTGGTGCTTCTAACTACGCCTACCCCGGTGTACCTGACCTAAGCCTAATACTTGGGAGGGAGTAAGTAAGTAGCAGTTTAAGTTAAGTTTGCTTTGCCAAGAATCTGACTCAAGAATTCTCTGTAAGGGGTTAGTCAGTTCAGTACCTGGGATTTGGAAGGCTGGAGGGTTGGTATCTCTGTCTCAGGACTCGATATCCCAGTTACCCGCGAGGGCGGCTGGAAACGCCGGAGGCTGGATTTCTCGGCAGGAGAAAAGGCAGCGTCTCTCTCAGCGCGTCAAAAGGGAGGGGCAGCGTCCGTGGGCTTTTCTGTTTCAGCTGGGCTCTCCGGCAAGTAGCGCTGCTCCAAGCTCATCACCACCGTGTCTTAGCTTAGGGCAACGTCGGTATATTTATACCTTAAAGGTGCCGTGTTTGACGTAAGGATGGACATAAGACGTCAGCAAGAATGTCATAAGGACTGGTCGTTCTTACATTCTTTGCAGGAGTTCTCGAGAGAAATCAAAACAATGGTCGCGGGGATTTCCCAGGTCTGTTGGAGGTTTGATTTGTTTTGAGAACTCGGTGTGCTTCTCTAGGGGGCTGAAGGGATAGTGCTTGCTTAATGTGACAGCATGCGCTATGACCTAATCTGAAGACGGGTTTATGTGCCGTTGTATGGACACTAGTGAATTAATAACCGGACAAGGGTCAGAAATAGGAGTATCAATATAGGTACCTAGATAAACACACTACACCCACTCCACGAAATTATGTACATATTTACTAACCTAAGCAATCGTAAGCATAACTAACAGTGCATTTGTATACCGGACCACCCTAAAAAACATATATTTTTTGGGGGGGGAAAAATGGCGTATGCAAAATGCACAAAATGAGTATAGGTACTGTATGCATTCAAGCAGTATAATCATTCAATAAGGAGATGCACATTTTATATCAGCATGAACGATTTGCGAAATTACACATGAAATGGCTCTTGATACAGAAGAAAAATTGCGAGACCATCTCATCACATATAAACACAATGTATTGCAAATAAACTAGAGGTTGAGATAATGTAATTACTCTAGTATTCCTAAGAATAGAAGTTCTGTTCTCTAAGAATAGTTTTACTTTAAGCAGAAGATAAGTGCCAAAAAGGTAAATATTTTGGAATCTTGGAAAAAAGTTTTTGCTATTCAGGGGAGAAGAGAAAAAATAGTTCACAGTCACTTTGTTTTCAAAAGACTGAAGGCCAAATTCAGAGTTCAGGGAACGCCGTGTGCAAGTTTGTTTAAAATCATTCTCTCTGTTCCGGTGAAAACATCATTTCAGATAGATTCTCGAAAAAACAGTCTACAGCTTCAGGTGAGAGTTCGATTAGGTTAGAAAATGTCGCTACCATGCAGTCACGCGCATGATTGCTTTCACTGATGGTTTGATCAGAACTGCTTACAAAAGGTCGTACCTGGTCGATGCTGCTTTCATCTTGTACTTCACTACCCTTCAATCGCAGTGGTGAAGTTTCCACGAATGCCATCATCAGGATAGGTAGCCGCTGGGGACAGCACAATGCATGAGCCTTTACCGGACCCAACAAAGTATCTGCATCCAATGGTACGTCTGATTGTAGTGTAAGACAGGTGTCTAACACGCATTCTTCGCCGCATAGCATGCACCTTAATACAGGCATAACACAATTCTGCCAGATGGGTCTGAATGAAAGAAACCAGGTCATATTCAGATCTCGTAGCCGGGCTAAGCCAAGGACTTTAGTTATGCGGTCCCGGTAGCGGATAGCTAGGATCGTTTCTTCCATTGTAGCTGGAGTCTTGTCTGTGACATGGCTTGCCATAACGAAGCAAGAGTAGCAAGAATAAAATGCCTGCTACGAGTCCCAACAGGAGTGGAAGTCCGCCAAAGATGGAATGGCGAAATTTGGAAAAATACCCAGGATCGCTTTGAATGGTGTTAAAGCGCCTGAAAAAACTGTCTTAAATACACTGGCGATACCATTTGTATCAGAAATATTTAAGATTTCGTTCAACATTTCTGCGAAGTGTAGGGGGCTATTTGTTGATAACATTGAATGAATCTCTGCCGTTGTCCTTGCAACTTGGAGATCATACGTTTCTTTTGATGACGTCAACTGGGTTGGCGTCTGTAGGAGCACAGTCTTCATTCTGCTTAAAGTATCAATTCGAATAGAAGAGATTTTTAAACTGGGCCATAACCTTCCCTCCCTGTCTGGAGCATCATTGGGAACAATACTCTTTCACAGCATATGACCCTGGAAGTCACGCTTATGAGATAAGGTTTTCCTGGCAGCAACATCTGTGATCTACAATTAGAATGTAACTCCCGTTCAAAAGTCTTCTAAAGAATGGTTCTATTTGTGTTGCAGGTGTGCCTAACTGGTGACATGAAAGGTTATTCGAAGTCCCTTCACAGGCCCCATGTAAACTAATACCCTGACACAGAAGTATGCCACTTAGTGATCTTTCACAATTATTACCACTAAGAAATACACTCTGTCCGTTATTACTGACACACGTGTGTGTATAGGGCAAGTTCCATGTGGATTTAATGTATCCTTTACCCAACCTTTCATACTGGCCTGCCTGTATATATTTTTGGCAGTATTGAAATTGGAAAGTTGTTATCGGAATATTTATTATCCCATGTATTATCCATTCAATGACAGGTCGTTCTGACATTGTCAATGGTAATCTCTCAAGTTTTTCAATGCTCAGAATTGTATAGTCAGCACCCTTTTGTGCCCAACTGATTTGTTTATCAGTAAGGTTAAAGATATTAAATAGTGACGTTGTGTTGATTAGACGCCAAGGCACAGAACCTGAACTAAGATTTTGTAACGTCCAGCCAAGCTGTACAATAGAACGTAATTGAGACTGACCGTGTTGCAACATCAGTAAGTCTTGTTCTATTATATCGATTGCAGAAGATACAATACTGTCCAGTGAATATATTCTGGAAGACAGAGTCATTAACCCATTGTCTACAACAGAAAGTGATTTTTCCAAATTAACACGGTCAATTTCCCGTATTTTCTCTGCTGTCTCAATTTGAGTTACTTTCCAGGCTTCATTGTAAGCTGCATATATAGAGGCCGCTATGAAACGTTTTAGACGCTGTTTGCGTGGTCCCATGATGAAATCACGCAAGTCAGCACCTTCTTTAAGTAAAGTTAAGTGTTGCTTAATTTCTGACAGTGTGGATGTATGTAGCCATTGAAGGCAGAGTTTTCCCACACTATAAGTAGTTACAATCCCTGGATGCTGTCTCTGGGAGTATCTTGGGTCTGGCCTGGTCAATGTGAACCCCTGTATTTTGTTCAGGAATCTGTCTTGACAGTTATTTGTGTCTGTGGGCCAGATCAACCATTTTTTCCAATCAGCATGTGTTCTGTTTTGGTTTAAAATATGGGATACGTCTATCTCAACATCCGTAGTGCTATTACTGGTAGGTGTTGGTTTTGGAATAGACGGTTTATTTAAGTCTTTAATTTTGGCTAGGCCAAGACAGGATGTCTGTTGAATTGTATCATTCAAAAATATAATTTGTTCTGGGATCATGCAGGCTCTAAATAATGATTCTATACCTTGCACTTGCCAATCTTTTGTGCCCCAGATCGTTTTCGTTTCAATGTTATTGTTCCAGAAATCAAAACGGAATGTACTCATTTTTTCAAAGAATGAGTCTGAATATATTAATTTTGTGTTTGTAAGCATGGTTTTCACTCCTGTCTTATTTAACAATTTGAAATAAAATCATTCTGCATTACTTGTGTTGAACCCTGAAAAGTATGAATATTTATCAAAATATGTCTTTGAACTGCCTTTTGGTGGAGTTGCACAATGTTCCCATTGGTTAAATTTTAAAACCTTTCTAGGTTGAGTAGATTTATGCAGATAATGGTTACCATAATGGTTATAACAAAACATTTGATCGTAATTAGATGAACCTTGCAAATAATCATGTTCTGTAAATTTAGCTGACATTACTAGATCAGACATCATATCATTAATACTTTCAAAGTCCCAATCCTCAGCAAATGTGCTTGGTTTTACAAAGTCACTTAATGAAATCTTAAATTGATGAGGATACTTCAGAAGCTCAACCGGACCATAGATTTCGTAATCAGTTTTGTCCCATGCTACCCCCCCGGGTATAGGATTGGCTGTGAAGTTTACTGAAGAAAGTTCTCTTTTCTCTATGTGTGAAGACTTGTGTGGTTTCAGGACCAAGTTGATGTTCTGACTTGCTGTGTCCATTGTAACATATTTTCCCTCAATGAAATGCCCCAAGCATAGTACCATGATGAGCCAAAGTATGAGGAAGAATACTCCTAGTGCCACCCAAAGTTCAATCCATGGAGAAATCAGATAGGTTTCTTGTAGTTGATGAAAGAGTTCCTTTGCTTTGTCTTTAAAAGTTTTTGTTGTTGGCTGTTCCTCAGGTTCACTTGGATCCTCAGAAAAATCATCGAAGTTGATGAAGTAGCCTGATGCTGTTCTGTCAATTGTTTCAATTGCTTCTGGATTCCTTTTCGTTGTTGGAATTTTCTTTGTTTCATTAGCATAGTCTGTGGTTACATCATTATAGACTGGTGTTTCTTGATTTAAGATTTTAATTTGGGTTTCAAGAGGTTGAAGTTCCATGGCTTTGTTGCATAGTCCTTGTTGATTCACTGTAGGTTTATCAATTGTGATTAGTCTTTCAGTTTGAACCTCTGTGTTTGTAGCAAACTTTGGTGTTCTACTACTTCTTGGGAGTCCACTTGGCCTACTACTTGTTATCGGCCACATGATTGTGGTTTAACCAGGTCGATGGATACAACTCGGTTCTCCTTTTTACCAGCAAGGGGCGGTAGTATTACTGATCTTGTCCCGTTGACAGACAAGACAGGAACTGCTTTTCTGTAAGAAGGCCCAAATTCCTTCTTCACCGCGATCTTTTCTCTGACCAGATCCCCGATTTTCGGAATCCAGACAGGCCTTGCTGGGACAGGTGGTTTCTCTTCAGTGGCTGTTGGCTGTTGCTTCAACTTTATGTTGCTCAGGTCTTTTCTCTTTTTGTTTCAGTCCTGTAAAATAGCCAAACGATCTTTGATATCAAAGCATTTTTCTTTAACCACTGAAGTTTGACTATCAAGGTCCTGGATTAGCATTCTAGTCCCAAACAATAGTTCGTACGGACTGAGACCTCTCAGAGAATTTCTTGGCAGATTATTAAGACTGCGTTGGACACTTATTAAATGTTTGACCCACCCAGCTCCTGAACCTAATACCTTAGCTGTTATAGACTGCTCTATGCCCTGGTTTTTTCTTTACACCATCCTGTTTCCCTCAGGAAGGAGGTGACAAGAGTACCGCAATGCTATGCCCATGCCGGCCATGGCCTCCTTGTAAGCCCGAGAGCTAAACGCAGGACCCTGGTCAGAATGTAGCATGCAAAATTGCGTATATGCCATTATAGACTCGCAAATCTTTGTATAACAGTTCAGACGTCAGCCGAGAGCTGGGGTCTACATTTTAAGTAAAAATAGTCTCTATATGTTAATATGACGCATTATTCATACTGGGTATTTCATGTCGATAGCCTAATCCTTATTGGGTGAAACGCCATGGTAATACGCCATCTCGGTCACCACTGCGATCTCTGTTGCAGTCTGGGCAGTTTTTTGCAAATATATGATGTTGCAGGCTCATTCCTGGCCACCAGTATGTTGATTGTAATTCTTCTAGAGAATCCTTAAGTGTAAGGTGTCTAAGACCCTCACCCATATGTGCGTCTGCTATTAACAAGCCTCTCCTGTCCATGTTTGGAATCACTCTATCCCCCACTCCAGGGATTCGAGCAAAAGGAACGGAGTTTGCATCGATTATGTATGTATAATTGAGTGGATACATGAGGGGTAGCACTGAGCAGTTGCTTTTTGATGACGTTTTTACCGCCAGCATTGTTTCCCCGTCAATGTATTTTACTGAACGCTTTTTTGTAGCTACGGAAGCCGATTTAGTTGGTTCCGCTGTGGCTGTCTCAGCCAATGAATTCCCTGCAACGTGAACGCCATCACGCTGATGACTCAGTGAGTGTATCACGTGAGTCTTTGGTAGTTCTTTCTTTAAAAGAACTATTTGTTCCCAAAGCGATTTTTGCTTTATTGTGGGACCTGTGTCATCTTTGTACCCGTTTTCAACCCATTTCTGCAAGTCGTTATTGTATGATTTGACGCAGTAATAGGAATCGCTCACTATTAGTGTCGGGAATTCGCGATCCGCATTATCTAGCGCCATTTTTAACGCTATTATGTCAGTTTGTTGTTCTGAATTGTTTTCCACTGAGTGTGTTTTTGAAAATAGAGGTCTTAATTTACCTCCGCGCCACACGTCTTTTGTAATCTCGCATGTGGCGTTATAAGCTTGTTGTATGTATGTATGTATACTTGTAAAGCGCACTGTTACCTCGTTACGTGGTGTCCTGGCGCTGTATACCGCTGGGGAACCCGTCCTGGTTGTCCCTGTGAGAGGGCACCCCAAGGTGAAGCCAGGCATCCCCGGCGTTGCTGGGGCCGTTGTGGAGATTAAGCAAGCTATTGCCCAGAGTTGCAGAGTGGGACCCATGGTTAGCGTAGGCACCTAAGCGAGAATTATCGAGTCCGCGGACATTGACCCAAGACCCTGCCGCGTCGGGAATTGAACCCTGGTCCCGGGCCGACCTTTGCTTCAGGGTCTGCCGCTTCTAACCAGTGAGCCACACTTCACCCCAAACTGAGGGCTGAGCATGTCCGTCTGTATGTATTACACAGGCGTACTGTCGTACGGGCAGAATGTCGATTGGCAGAGGATATTCTCTTTCATATTCTAGATTTTTTAATTTTGTCAACTCTGGATCAAAATAGTATTTCACTCTGTCTGTAGCAATAGAATCTTCCCATTGTATCCATCTAGGATTCAGTGCCATAGCAGGTAAATTACATGGGGTTGTTAATGCCTCAAAGGCTGATTCCGCTGTTCTGACTGTAATTTGTCTGCCGTCAGCTTGGTATCTTTCTCTTGCTACAGCTGTTTGAACCGCGTGAACAATGTTTTCCTTAATGCTGAATGTTTTTTCAGCTTCTGTGTATAAGTGTGATTTGTATGCTATTGGTACCTTTTCTCCCTCATTAGAGGTTAGGTATTTGAATCCGCATCTTCCTAGGATGACTCGAATCACGAGGTTGCGTGTGTTATCGCGTGTTTGCAGTTTTGTTTTAACTAACATGTCTGTTTGTAAAGATCTCAAAATTTCTGTGTGTTTTTGAGTCCAGTTGATTCTTTTAAAATCTGGTTTTATTAGATCATAGAGAGGTTTAACTCTCTCTGCATAATTTATAATGTAAGTTCTTCCGAAATTCAGGAAACCTAGAATTGATTGCAAGTGTTTCAGTGTTCTAGGTGCTTGGATTACAGCACATTTCTCTAGGAAATTGTCAGCCAGGCTTTTGCCTTCACTTGATAATTCATTTCCTAAGAATAGGACAGTCAGATGGGCAATTCTTGACTTCTTGAAGTTGAATTTGTAACCCTCTGCTGCGAACCCAAGTATTATGGTGTTCACTCTTTTCAAGTGAGTATCCAAGTCATTGTCTGTTAGATAGATGTCATCGACATAAGATAATGCCTCATCATCATATATTTGTAGTAATTCTGTTACTCTCGCTGAGAATAATCCTGGGCTGTTCTTGAACCCTTGGGGCAAACGACAGAAATTTTCCTGCGAGCCATTTATTGAGAAAGCGGTCAAATATCTGCTTTCAGGTGCTATATTTTGACAAAAGAATCCATTAGAGATGTCTAATGTTGTTTTGTATTTTGTGCACACTATGCTATTCATTAGTGCGGCACTGTGTGAGTTTTGTACTGCAAACGTTTTGCAGCATGAGTTAAGGTGTCTGTAGTCCAAAACTAGACGATATGAATCATCTGGTTTGGAGACAGGAAACAAAGGATTGTTCATTTGTGAGGTGCATGTTTCAATCACCCCCTGGTATTTAAGTTGATCTAGGATCTCCCTGACCTGTTTTTTTTAGCTTCTTGCTTAATTGGGTACTGCCTCTGTGCAGTTGGTTGAGATTACTGGATTTTGTGAGGAGGAGAGTCCTCATCCCATCCCACATGATTTTTATATAATGCAGGAGCCTGGGCTACTGCCCACTTTCTTGCAAGTGTATATTTTTTATGAATTGGAATATGATTTGAGAGGGCAGGCATAATCATTTCTTCGCCATGAGGGCACTCCCTGACAAACTCTGGTGGCCAGTCTTTTTCAGCTAGAAGGATGTCATAGCCCTTGGAGAGATTATCCCAAAATAGACCCCTTATTTTCCTAGTCTTATCTCCCTCTATACGTAAGGTTATTTCATATATTTTATGAGGTTTGCTAACTCTGGTATCTGCAGTTTCTACTTGAATGTATTCATTCGTGTCCACTGTCTCCAGATGATTCATCAGGATCTTGCGAGCTATGCTCACTTCTGCTGCGCTGTCTAGCATTGTCTGAGCCCACTCTCCGTTTTTCAGCTGAGTCCTCAGGATCCTCGGCATGTTTTATTATTTTAATGCTGACTACCTTCTTCTTTGGAAATTGTAACTTTTTACTTTGATGAGCAGGTTCTTTGTCTTTGGACTTGACGAGCTCTTCATTGTGTTCTGACCGTCCTCTTCTTTCCGATTTCTGCGATGAAGTCTGAAAAGATCGAGAGGGACGTGTATCAATATCTTGATATCTATCAGGTTTCTTCAAATTATCCCTATTTCTAAGGTTGTATTTTTTCTCAGAGGGCTCCCTCTGGGCAGACTTGTGTCCTTGGTCCGGAGATCTTTCTCTCCGCCGAGGAGACCTTCCTCTGGACTGGAATTTTTTTTCTTTGGGAGTGGATTGTTATTTCCATCCCAGTTCTTTTTTGAAGTGTTTAGATTATTTTTAATAAATACCTTTTCAGGATTTTCTATTAGTTGGGGTTTCACTGGTTTCCCACCCAAACTATCTCTTCCTAGTTCTTCATAGGATTTTTCTATGATTCTGGCGAGTTCAAATGGTTGGTCTGCTATATCTGTTTCCTTCAATCTTTGGCGGATCGCCACATTTGCTGCTTCCCCTTTTATGTTTGCTAGTAATATTGCCGAGACCTGCTTGAAGTCCTTCAGTAATTTCATACCCAGAGTTAAAGCAGATTCTGTACCGTATTCATTTTGAATCTGTTTTAGCACTTCTGGTATTACCGCCATGGACAGAACACCATGTGTTTTTGTGTAAATGGAAGCAAAGACTGTACCCCAAGTGTCACAGTCCTCCACATGTGGTGCGATCCCCATTGGGAGACAGATAGTCAGAATTCTGTGTTTCTCCACAGGTGTGGTATCTGGAAATACTGCCTCTATTTGAGTGATTTTTTGTACTAACCAGAATGGAATTTGTTCCCGTTTAATGGGTATTTTACCTAGACAGGACTGTATGTTCTGTGGTGTGATTTTATTTGTGTTCCCCTGATGAGGGGTCAGCTGTGGAATTTTAATAGCTGGTTGGATTGTTGAAGTCCGCATTACATATTGGACTAGTTGTCTGTGTATTTTAATCAGTTGTTTTAACTGTGTTAAAAGTTCTGTTACTGACATTTTTTCAATGTCTGGATGTGGTGTGTATCCGGCTAGAACCGGCCACGTTGCTCCTGGTATAGCTAGTGGACTGAGCCTGGTGATGTGATCATTATGTTTTAGGGCGCCTTTAAACCAGAGCAGGTGCTCTTGGTATTTGAGTGGTATTTCCACCTCCTTGAAAGGGGTGTACTCTTCCGGAGGTTCCTCTATCTTGTAATAATGGAACTCCTTTGTTACAGCGTTTGCTGCTGGAAAATTTATCCATGAATAGAATACCTCTGTCTGCCGATATTCGTGTGCCTCAATTACGAATATGACTGTACCACCTCTCGGTGTTAGTCCATTTTCTATAAGTTTTAAGGTTATAGTTTTCCTTATGCTGACCGGGATGAGTATTGCACCCGGGTCTTGCTGTAGGAGACTTGTGTCTTCCTCTAGGAGTTGTGCTGCTATTCTAGCTTCCTCCCTATCTTCTTCAGTTTCTGACATTTTAATGTCAAGAAGGGTTTTTGTTGCAGATCAGGTTTTCAAGGAAACAAAGATTAGATGCACAATATTTTGGAACACTGTATCCTTCAACGTTGAATAAACCAAAAACCATACATAGGAGTCTCCTCCTACTAAGTTTGGCGGATTTAACCTTTCACCCACTCCAGACGTCTTTGGAGTTTTATGGGAACAAGGGTCTGTGTCAAAAAGCACGACTGAGTTACTCTAATGTCTTGCGTTAGATTTATCGCCTATCCAAACCGTTGGGCGCCATGTAGTGTAGTTCCTGTTTTCCCAATAGGCTCTGCGCATTGGAATAATATCTTCAATAGTATAGACGTAGGACTGTGGTTAACTAGGTCTTCTACTGATGATATTAGACTTAAAGTTATGTGTGCCAGCTAGCTCAGAGTTCACTAGAAACTTTCTCGAATAGGCAAGGAGGAGTTTAACCTCCCTGGATAGACAAGAAGGGATTTAGTTTCTGACAACCATAGAACATGACAACTTTGCTCTCCCCTAATCAAGAGTATATCTCCAGAGTCGTGTGAAAACAAAAGACAACTTATTTTACTCAGTCAGTACGTGCATTCTTAGTTTCACCAGTTTGTAGAGAAATAAGAGATGGGCGTGGTTCAATAAAATATGTTATTTATTGATCAGTCTCCTTTCTCATACAAGAGAAATGAATCGCTATTATTGCAATACTTATAGTTAAGTAAAGTGCATACAGTAAAAACAGAATTATAAAATAATACTGTAAAAGCATTTATATGGTTTCTTAGCCATATGAGACTTAAATGGATAAAAGATATACATACATATATACATTGACTAATCGTACTCAACTGGTGCTTCTAACTATGCCTACCCCGGTGTACCTGACCTAAGCCTAATACTTGGGAGGGAGTAAGTAAGTAGCAGTTTAAGTTAAGTTTGCTTTGCCAAGAATCTGACTCAAGAATTCTCTGTAAGGGGTTAGTCAGTTCAGTACCTGGGATTTGGAAGGCTGGAGGGTTGGTATCTCTGTCTCAGGACTCGATATCCCAGTTACCCGCGAGGGCGGCTGGAAACGCCGGAGGCTGGATTTCTCGGCAGGAGAAACGGCAGCGTCTCTCTCAGCGCGTCAAAAGGGAGGGGCAGCGTCCGTGGGCTTTTCTGTTTCAGCTGGGCTCTCCGGCAAGTAGCGCTGCTCCAAGCTCGTCACCACCGTGTCTTAGCTTAGGGCAACGTCGGTATATTTATACCTGAAAGGTGCCGTGTTTGACGTAAGGATGGACATAAGACGTCAGCAAGAATGTCATAAGGACTGGTCGTACTTACATTCTTTGCAGGAGTTCTCGAGCGAAATCAAAACAATGGTCGCGGGGATTTCCCAGGTCTGTTGGAGGTTTGATTTGTTTTGAGCTTAATGTGACAGCATGCGCTATGACCTAATCTGAAGACGGGTTTCTGTGCCGTTGTATGGACACTAGTGAATTAATAACCGGACAAGGGTCAGAAATAGGAGTATCAATATAGGTACCTAGATAAACACACTACAATGTCAGCCAGACCCTTGAAATATTCCAATATTATATCATCTGTGATACTCAGGAGGAAATTTGCAGGAATAGCATGCAATCTCATTGCCCTACCCATGAGTATTTCATGGGGTAAAACCCCTGGCTTTCTGTCTAGGATACTTCAAATGCTCATCAACACCAAAGGTGAAGCATCTGGACACTTTAGGGAGGTAGGAGCACAAACATTCGCCAATCTGGATTTGAGGATACTGTTTATTTGTTCAACACGACCAGAGCATTCTGGTCTGTAACTGCACTGTAATTTTTGTTCAATCTACAAATCATCGTCTTCACTTCATTGTTGAAATGTGTTCCCCCTATCTGACTCAAGAGCAATCAGCATGCCGAACCTGGGTTTCAATTCTCATAGTAACAACGTGGCTACGGTTAGTCTGTCATTTTTCCTAGTTGGGTAGGCTTCCACCTATCTTGAGAAGATGCAGACAATCACCAGGATGTATCGCAGCCTGGTATGTGGAGGTATCTCGAGAAAAAATCCATCTGTAACCTGTTAAAGAGACCACCTGATCTTCTTCTGTTTGTAAAAGTAACATGTGTTCTCATGCCTGCATTTAGTTGTTAACAGGCTACACACCAATGGCAAATTTCTTCTGCCAGCATACGAAGGATTTAGGATGGTACATATTTTCAGAATGATATCAGATTACAATATATTTTGTTCATAGCTGGTCAGCAATAGGTTAAATACTGTGTTTTTATTCTTGTTAACAGTAGCTCCACAGAGTGTCAGACCATGACAGTTAAAGGGTACCCATCCCTATGTTCTCGCTCTTTTCCAGACTCATACTTACCACGATTACTGCTTTAAGGCAACCGTGAAGACCTATTGCTACAGGGTCAAGTGTGGCAGAAAAATAGGCAATGGGCTTTCAAGCACCTCCATGTTCTTGTGTCAAAACTGAGAGCACGCACCCATCCCTCTCACTGCAAAACAATGTAAATAATTTTGCATAATCAGGCATTCCTAGTGCAGGGCACAACATAACTTATCTTTCAGCTATAGGAATGCTTTTGTACATTTGTTGTCCCATGGAATAGGATCAGACACCTCTCTGCGTGTCATCCTTAGTGGAGGCTTTACAAACAAGGACATGTTTGGTATCTACTGCCTGCAGTAGCCAACCATTACCCAAAACATCCTGACTTCCTTTTGATTTTGTGGTGGAGTCATCGGCAAGATCTCTTCCACTCTATAAGTGGGCATCTTTCTTGCTCCTTTAACAATATTGTGCTGCAGACACTGAACTTCTTCTTGACAGTACTGCAGTTTCCCTTGAGACACTTTGTGTCCATTTTCAGCCAGGTGATTCAAAAGTGCAACTGTGTCATGTTTACAGGCATCTCGAGTTTCTATCTCCACAAGCAAATTGTCTATATATTGTATAAGGGTGGATTTGTATGGCATTTGCAGTGTCTACAGATTTCTTTTCAGAATCTGGTTGAAGATGGATGGACTTTCTGTATACCGTTGTTGGACACAACACTATGTTAATACCTTCTGTTGCAAGACAAAGAAAAAAGGAAATTGTCTCTGAACTTTCCATTGGGCTTCTGTAAGCCCATGATTCGAGAATTATATAGACTTTCAATCATTGCTCGCAGGATCGCTTTCTGTAACATGTCATCTATCACTAACTTGCCCTTGCCAGCATTTGCCCTCACAGTGATCAGAATGGTTCTACCTCTTTAATAAGTCTAATGTCTTTCCCTGTAAAGTCCCAAACTTCTGTATTCACCGTTTGTGAGAGGCTGGCCTGGTATATGATGTCCACTAATGTAAGTTGGCATCTTGCACCAGTCCAGACAACCCTTAACACCATGGATGCGGCAGATTTTCCTCTGCTGTGCTGGGCCATAATGTTAATGGGTGTGGTCATGACGAGCTCAGCTCGTCATGAGCTCACAAGAGGTGTACCCTCGTCATGAGTATCGAAGGGGTTAAAGTGATTTAAGGGGTCTTAGACAACCTTAGAAAGTTCTCAAAGAGCTTAGTCTTGAACGAGTTTACAGCAGCTTGTTTTACCAGAATGCAATCTTATAGTATAGATTAAGTGAAAAAGAACACCAAGTATTTATAAAAAATATGTATTTATTATATAATACTCTCTAGTACATTCCACTATCTCCTACATGGAGATAAACACAATGCATATAATACTTTAGCAAAGAAACACAGTAAATAGCACAAAATAAACAGTGGTCCCGGGGGGGATCAATCCATATACTAAGAAAGTGGTATAAGAACCACAACTTGAGTCAAGACAGTGTCAAGAACATGTAGAAGTGCTGGGAACCCAAGGAACCATCCAAGGTGAGTACATAGGTACCTCATGGAGAGCGTGTGCAGTGTAGAAACACAACCCCGTGCTCCGTACAACTCTATGTGCAAGTAGCGGTTGGATTTTCAAAGTTTAAGGATCCTTCCCAGTGGCCCCTGAAGAAACCCTGTGGAAGACAAAAGGTTGGAAAGCCTCTCCACCCATGGATACCCTAGTACTCACGTTACTAGTACTCATGTTACCTACACCAGGGAAGCCGGGTGCATACATGTGAAGTGGTGTCGGAAACCGCCGTCAAACCCAATGGAGGACTTCAGGAAAGTGCTGCTGTGGAAGAAGGAAGAAGTATCCAGTGGAACCCAAGGATGGATTCTGGATGAGAGGTACCTGCAAGCAGAGGAGACAGAGTCTATGTCACTCAGGGGTGACAAGGAGACTTGGAAGTCGATTGCCCTCCAATGTCGGGTGTTGCAGGATGGATGACGAAGACCTTGACTCTGCATCTGTCAGGTCCAGGCGATGCTGAGGAGGACCAGGAGCCATGCATGAGCCATCCCACAAAGGATGTCGAGTGCTGAGAGGTTGGTGCCTGGCGGGAGCACCAACAAGCCTTGGCAAAGACAAGCCACGCAGTAATCAAAGAAGGAGCAACGTTGGGACCGGCAATTTCCAGGGTACTCACCAAAGGTAGGGCCATCAGGGGAGCCCAAAAGCAACAAGTGTGACCCTCAAGTGGTCCCACAAGCCAGAGGCACTGGAGTCACCAGAGGACCTTAAACAAAAGATGCAGGCCACGATGCACATGATGCGGGATGGCTGAAGATTCTGGTCACTGGAGATGTTTGAGGTTGGGCCACTTGGAGCCCGTAGATCTTCTTGGAAAGAAACCAACAGGCCTTTGCAACTGCAAGTTGGATGCAATGCACAGGGCTTCAGTTCTTGCAAACCCCAAGAGAGATACTGGCCTCAAACTTTGTGAGAGGGTAGTGCAGGCCTCGGGAGCTGTGGAAAACCACCACCTGTGTTGCAAGCCCACAGAATCTGGAGGAGCTAAGGATCTGCATACCGGTTGACTTAGTTGCGGTGCCTGCAAATGCAGGGGAGTGACTCCTTCCCTCCAAGGAAGATTACTTCAGGTGTCTTTGATTTTTCACAGGCTTGGCAGGTTCCTGTATGATGAACAGGTATATTTCTAAAGCGCAAACAATCGCTCCGAAAGGAGCATCCTGGCGCTGAATAAACAGTGTGCAAGAATCAGAAAGATAGGAGACTATATGAAGGCCATTACGTGATCGTCAGAGAGAGAATAAATCCACGTTTTGAGTTGCTTTCTGAATTGGTTTTCCTGGGTTAGGGATCTGAGATGGTTGGGAATGGAATTCCACGCTTTTTGATGCCAAACATTATAGGATTCGTTGCATCCGTTTTCAAGATGGTCATCGCGTAATAACGGTATCCCCTTAATATAGTATATGGCTGCTTCACTGACAACCCGGGAGAATGGACTCCATAGGCTGCAGGGGTGTCCTGCTCATGCAGGGGCACCCTCTCACTTAGAGCCAAGCACCCTGCCTTCAGGATTGCAAATGTCTGCTATAGGGGTGACATTGGTTTTAAGTGCAGTAACCCTTAGATATAGTAAACCTATTTCTTCAGTAAGTGGTGAATGCACCAATTTACACTGGCTGCAATGGCAGGCCTGTAGTTCCATTTTGCATGTTCTCACATGGGTGGCATAATTAATCAATCAATCAATCAATCATGGCATTTGTATCACGCGCTACTCACCCGGAAGGGTCTCAAGGCGCTGGGGGGAGGGGGTTGCTACTGCTCGAACAGCCAGGTCTTGAGTTGTTTCCTGAAGGCGAGGTGGTCCTGTGTCAGCCGGAGGTGGATGGGGAGGGAGTTCCATGTCTTGGCTGCCAGGTAGGAGAAGGATCTTCCTCCGGCGGTGGCTCTTCGGATGCGTGGTACGGCGGCGAGGGTGAGGTTTGTAGAGCGTAGCTGGCGGGTGGGTGTGTAGAAGGTCAGGCGGTCGTTGAGGTACTTGGGCCCAGGTCGTGGAGAGACTTGTGTGCGTGGGTGAGAAGCCTGAACGTGATCCTTTTGCTGACGGGGAGCCAGTGCAGGTCCCTCAGGTGTCCGTAGATGTGGCTGCGTCGGGGGATGTCCAAGATGAGTCGGGCGGAGGCGTTCTGTATGCGCTGGAGTTTTTTCTGTAGTTTGGCTGTGGCTCCCGCGTAGAGGGTGTTCCCGTAGTCCAGTCGGCTGGTGACGAGTGCCTGGGTGACGGTCTTCCTGGTCTCGGTGGGGATCCATCGGAAGATCTTACGGAGCATACGCAGGGTGTTGAAGCACGATGAGGAGACGGCGTTGACTTGTCTGGTCATCGAGAGGGAGGAGTCCAGGATGAAGCCCAGGTTGCGTGCGTGGTCTGTTGGCTTGGGAGCGGTGCCCAGGGCGGGAGGCCACCAGGAGTCGTCCCAGGTGGAGGGCGATGGTCCCAGGATGAGGACGTCCGTCTTGTCTGAGTTCAGTTTCAGGCGGCTGTTCTTCATCCATTCTGCGACGTCTTTCATTCCTTCGTGTAGGCTCGTTCTGGCTAATGCATGCTTCCGCCCATGGGAGACCTCTGGGGTATCTATGCCCAGGGGTACCTTAGTACCATATACTAGGGACTGATAAGGATGCCCCAGTATCCAATCTGGAGTGTACTTAAGTACTCAACACAACAATTTAGGGTGAAAGCAGATAGACTGGGTTCCTGATTAGCAGGATACCAGACAGACTAGTCCTAACACAGCTTAGCACCTGGTAAAAAGTGGAGGTAAGCATGCAGAAGGATCCGACCTTCCTACACTGTTTCTCTCTGATCTTCTGGCAATTCATCAAGGATCAGCAAAGGGAACATTCCTGTTTCAGTCTGCTGTTTAATCATTTAAAAATCTACATCCTCATCATGGGTCTAAAAAGCAACACCATCCGGTGTGTAATATAAAGTGCAATTTAACTTGCTCAACAAATCCCTTCCTATCTGGTTCAAAGGGCTTGAATCACAAACAACAAACTGGTGTTTTTCTTTAAATTAGCCTATTTTTACTAGAACCTTTTCAGAAACTTGGTTTACGACTTGTTTATTGATAACTCCCACAATTTGGATAGCATTCCTCGAGAGAGGTAGGTCTGGGACTATCACTGTTCTAACAGTGGACCTGGTAAGCACCTGTATTGATGAAAAATGATGGCATAGACCGCAGCATCTCCATAGTGCCCACTCTGGTCTACCTCTAACACTGTGCCAAGTCTGCAATCTTCCTCCTCTCTCAGGCACTGTCATGGGAATTACCTGAACTGGAACCATCATTTTCAAATAAAGGGATTTGCTGCAATGCACTTGGGTTTGGGGCTTGAAATTGTGGCATGACATTTTGAAACAAATTCGATATTCTTTTTGCCATTTTATTTTAATTGAATATAAGATTCCCTATCGGTGCTGGTGCAATAGGCATCATTGGAGCCTGCCCCTGTATTGATATCTGCATCCATTGTGCGGGCTCATTTGTGGTCAGCATACCTCATTGCGTATGTATATTTCCCCACTGCATTATCAGGATTATATTGCCTCCCTCTTCCAATGTCCAATTCCTTGACATATGTAACAGGCAGTAATCTTTTTATTAGCAGCAATCTCCGATCCAAATATAGTACATATATATAAACATAGTACTCACAGGAACACCTCGACCTCTACCCTGTGACATTTTGATTCCTCCTTGATTTCCATGAAAACTAGCATAATGGACAGCAACTCCATGCATGGTTCCTTGATTTCCTACACAGGAAAGGTTCTCAAAACCTATCTGAACCAGCTTTGTTTTTGCCAACGTTAATTTCCCTTATACCCTATTCTGCTTCATGCCTGACTCATTGCTGCAGTCTTTTACATATCTCAGGATTTCATCAAGTGATTTTTTTGGGCAACAGATCACGCTTATGTGCGAACAGAGCTGTGACTTCAACCCTAAAGCAAACTGAGATGTAAAAATGCCCATATTCTTCTCCCCAGGATATTCACGTCCACTGTGCTGTTGAAACACCGGCAACAATCACTCATAATACTCATGTACAGTCTCTTTTGGTTCCTGTGTGGCTCTTTTAGTTTTGAGCCAATCCATATCATTCGGGGGTACTCTGCCTTTCAAAAAGGTAATAACTGCCTCGTACTTCTCGATCACCATAGGAGACAGCGCTATTGTCCCAGCCACTCAAATGGGTTCCTCAGTAGGGCACAGTACTGCAGTCTTACATTCAGCCCATAAATCAGCAGGCACCACAGTGCCAAAGAATGTATTCAAATCTGTCCACATCACTTTTGACATTTTTATAAACCGCTCAACTTGTGCATACCACTGCGCAAGCTTCTCTGTCAATTACGGAAAATTGTTTGTGAATTTTGCCAAATCACCTCATCGCCAATGAACATGTACATACATTCCACCTGCGGTTTTCTCTAAGTGGGTAAACTGTCACCTCTCCTTTACTTCCTTCATCATGCTTCCCTGTAATAGCTGCTTCTCTCTTTTTCTTCTCATGTTTCTTAGCCCAATTGGTTTCAAATTGTTCAGGCTCACTGCACCTGCAAGTGCACTTAGCCAGTTTTATCATATGCAAACACAGTCCTATAATTCTCATATTCTTGAATGCTAGGTCATCCATTTGAACCCTATAACTTCGGAGTAAATGCACATTATTTGTTCATATTTGTTTAGCTAGTTCTGTTAATGTTTCATGAGCTAATGCTGCCCTTCTCGTGACCTCTTTGCATTAATTATTTCCTTTGGTATTGTTGTATGTGCTCAAATTCCAAAGATCCCCTTATCATTTCTTCCAGTTCAACTTTCAATTGAGAGATGTGTTAAGGCTTTTCTTTCTCAACCTCTGATTTCTCAGCACTCTCTGCCTTACGAGGTCCCGCTGTTTCTTCAAACTCGGCTGGTATATATCCCTCCTAAGTCAGAACTGTTTCTTCTGGTGATACTGGTGCTGTGAGTACTAACATCCCTCCATCTATTAGTGCTTGCACTGTTAGTGAGGGCTTCCAAGCAACTATCTGTGAGGTCTAGAACGTTGGGACAAATCCCAAGGTTGGTAAACCTCCAGCAACTAGGTGAGTCTCAGGTCTTATCTTCCCAAGGGAGGAGCACGTGCTACTACCCTAATTACAGCTTGAGCATTAACAACCTCTACTGGTGCTATACTAGTCCCTGCAGACCTTTTAGTCACCATTGGATTAGTAGCTTGTGGTCGAGCTATTACTGGTGAGGTAATCTGAAATATTTATAAGGGTTGTTCAGCTGGGGTTGCACCTGGATGTGCTGGAATGGTAGATACTGTCGAACTGCTACTCAATCAATCAATCAATCAATCAGAGCATTTATATAGCGCACTACTCACCCGGGGGTCTCAAGGCGCTGGGGGGAGGGGGTCCGCTACTGCTCGAACAGCCAGGTCTTGAGCTGCTTCCTGAGGCGCGGTGGGCCTGGGTCAGGCGGAGGTGGGTCGGAAGGGAGTTCCAAGTCTTGGCGGCCAGGTAGGAGAAGGACCTTCCTCCTGTGGTGGCTCTTCGGATGCGGGGGACGGTGGCGAGGGCGTGGCTGGCGTTTGGGAGCGTAGAAGTTGAGGCGGCTGTTGAGGTATCCTGGTCCTTGGTTGTGTAGGGCTTTGTGTGCGTGGGTGAGGAGCCGGAAGGTGATTCTCTTGTTGACCGGGAGCCAGTGCAGGTCTCTCAGGTGTCCGGTGATGTGGCTGCGGCGAGGGATGTCCAGGATGAGTCGTGCTGAGGTGTTCTGGATCCGCTGGAGTCTCTTCTGGAGTTTGGCGGTGGATCCGGCGTGGAGGGAGTTGCCGTAGTCCAGACAGCTGGTGACGAGGGCCTGGGTGACCGTCTTCCTGGTCTCGGTGGGGATCAATCGGAAGATCTTACGTAGCATGCGCAGGATGTTGAAGCACGACGAGGAGACGGCGTTGACTTGTCTGGTCATGGAGAGGGAGGAGTCCAGGATGAAGCCCAGGTTGCGTGCGTGGTCTGTTGGTTTAGGTGCGCTGCCCAGGGCGGGGGGCCACCAGGAGTCGTCCCAGGCGGAGGGTGAGGATCCCAGGATGAGGACTTCCGTCTTGTCCGAGTTCAGTTTCAGGCGGCTGTTCGACATCCATTTGGCTACGTCTGTCATCCCTTCGTGCAGGTTGGCTCTGGCGGTGGCGGGGTCGTTAGTGAGGGAGAGGATCAGCTGGGTGTCGTCGGCGTAGGAGATGATGTTCAGGTTGTGCTGGCGTGCGATGGCTGCGAGGGGGCTCATGTAGACGTTGAAGAGTGTTGGGCTGAGCGAGGAGCCTTGAGGAACGCCGCAGATGACTTCGGTGGCCTCCGATCTGAACGGGGGGAGGCGGACTCTCTGTGTCCTTCCGGCGAGGAAGGAGGTGATCCACTCCAGTGCCTTCTCCTGGATTCCGACGTTGCTGAGGCGCTGTACTAGGGTACGGTGGCAGACAGTGTCGAAGGCCGTGGAGAGGTCCAGGAGGATGAGGGCCGCTGTTTCTCCGTTGTCGAGCAGGGCTCGGATGTCATCGGTAGCTGCGATCAGGGCGGTCTCGTGCTGTGGTTGGCCTGGAAGCCAGACTGCGAGAGGTTGAGGGAACCGTTTGTCTCGAGGAAGGCGGCCAGTTGCTTGTTGACGGTCTTCTCGATGACTTTGGCCGGAAACGGGAGCAGCGAGATGGGGCGGTAGTTCTTGAGGTCGGTTGGGTCTGCTGATGGTTTCTTGAGTAGAGCGCTGAGTTCGGCGTGCTTCCAGCTCTCCGGGAAGGTGGCAATGTCGAAGGAGGTGTTGATGATGTCCCGCAGGTGGGGTGCGATGACAGCGTCGGCCTTGTTGAAGACGTGGTGAGGGCAGGGGTCAGTCGGAGATCCGGAGTGGATGGAGTTCATCGTGCGGATGGTGTCTTCGGTGCTGATCGGGGTCCAGGCGCGGAGGGTGGTGGTGGGGGGCGGTGGTTCGGTCATGGCGTGCGTCGGTTGAGTGCTGAAGCTGTTGTGTATGTCCGCGATCTTGTTGTGGAAGTAGGAGGCGAGGGAGTTGCAGAGGTCTTGCGAAGGGGTGATGTCGTTGTTTCCGGCGTTGGGGTTGGAGAGCTCTTTCACGATGTTGAAGAGTTCCTTGCTGTTGTGTGCGTTGTTGTCCAGTCGTTCCTTGAATGCGGTTTTCTTGGTGGCGTGGATCAGCTGGTGGTGTTTTCGGGTGGCGAGCTTGAGGGCAGTCATGTTGTCCGGTGTTGGGTCTCTGCACCAGGTTTTCTCGAGTGCTCTGCAGTTCTTCTTGGAGCTCTTGAGTTCGTCGTTAAACCATGGGGCTTTCTTGCTGCCGGGTCTGCTCGGCGGGGTCTTCAGCGGGGCGAGGTCGTCTGCGCAGTTGCTGATCCATTTCGTGAGGTTGGTGGCTGCTTGGCTGGGGTTCGTTGTGCTGGTGGGAGGGTTCTTGCTCAGGGAAGTAGCGAGCTGGTCTGCAGTAATCTTGTTCCAGCTTCTGCGGGGAACCTGTTGCTGGTGATGGTGGAGCGTGGTCCTTCTGAAGTTGAAGTGGACGCAGCTGTGGTCCGTCCAGTGGAGTCCCGTGGCGTGGCTGAAGGCGATGTCCTTGCTGGAAGGGAAGATCGGGTCGAGTGTGTGTCCGGCGTAGTGGGTGGGGGTGGTCACCAGTTGCTTGAGTCCGCGGTTGGCGAGGTTGTCCAGCAGGGTGGTGGTGTTGCGGTCGTTGTTGTTCTCCAGGTGGAAGTTGAGGTCCCCGAGGAGGATGTAGTCGGCGGAGGGGAGGGCGTGTGGGCTGATGAAGTCGGCGATGTCCTCGCTGAATTGTGTGCGTGGTCCCGGGGGTCTGTAGATGAGGGTGCCTCTGAGGGTGGTCTTGGGGTTGACGTGGATCTGGAAGTGCAGGTGTTCGGCGGGTGCGAGGGTGTCGTCGGTGTTGGTCGTGATGCGGATGGTGTTCCTGTGGATGATGGCGCCGGATTCACTTTGCACTGCAGAGTTCGCATGTGGTGGTGGTCTCAAAGTCAACATTTGTTCCAAAATATCCCCTGAATCTGTATCTGGCTCATCATCTTCTTTCTTAAAGGAATCTTTATCCTTTAATTTCTTAGCAGCCTCCGTGGTAAGTATTGGGTATGATCTAGTTTCTTCTCTAATAGCCTTCATATGTCTACACTGTTCTTCATCCCATCGGGTATTTGCATAATTGTTCACTGCCCTATAAGTCCTCCTCTGGTATATTTGCCTCTCTTTCTCCCTGGCAACTGTTTCCTACGCATTAAATGCTTCATACTGAAGGGGTCTAGGTGGTGGCTTAATTTCAATATTTTTCCCTTCAAATGATTTAGAATAGAGTGTTAAATACCCATATCTAGGAAAGCTCAATGCACCCTCCTTCTCTGTGATTCTACTCCACTGGGAAAGCCTAGCACGTGCGTTTAAACCATGCTTGGTGGTCATAATATATGCATGCATACCATCAGGAGGTGCCTCTTCCCCTTGGGTACAGAAACTGTAACATCCCCTCTCACCAATTTCTTAATTTCCCCAAAACATTTCATAATGACAAATAAATTTGAAACACGATTGAACCAACTATTACGATTTTGTTCCATATATGTCAATTTCCTGTTGAACCAATTAAATTCCAGTTATTCTTTTTCACAGTTCTTGATAACAAATCCAAATACAGTATTTATTTTCAGGGATCCAATCCCAGCACGACACTGCACTGTCCCACCAATCACAGCACAAAAACACACTAACCAACTAATCCCAGCACAAAATACTATGACGCACGACCTCACACTAGCTCACCCTCCTTTACAATTTTCTTCGTACTCGCACAATTGTAATTTTTGACTTTAAGAACACCTTCTTCTTTGCGCTACTAAGAAAATAAGTATTACAAGAATACACTTAAGATTCGCAAGTGACATTTCGACCAGCATGTAATCACCCAAATCAATAACTGTCACTGGTGTAGGTGATGGTATCTCACACACCACATATCAATCCTGCAAACAAGTTTTTCAAATTCATTTGTAATATTCCAGGATCTTTTGAAACCCCCAGTTAATTTCTTCAACAACTTATCAATACTTTCTCTGACCCGCTCACTCTATACAAGCTTTCAATCCAAATGAAAAAACACAACCACAACACATTTGGCCTATTAATACTCACACCTTCAATACCACAACCGCCTTCAAATACAGTCCAGGTTCTGGACATTTGATTCAGGAATTAGGGATTGTTAAGTAAAGGTTTCGGTATCTATTTTATAATTCCGTTTAGGATGTGCACCATCCTCTTCCACCAGATATGAGAGCTGCATCAGTGTAAAAAGATTAACCCTTTAACTTACGACAGAGATCCCTAACTCAGCACCAACTCCGTCTCTCAGTTAACAGATCTTTGCCACAGTGTTAGAATGGAGCACAAATCAAAATTCATCAAGTTACAGCAGTTTAGAGTTCAGTCATTGATGAGAGGTTTGGTAACATTTTAAAAGTTTTATTTCTCATTAACACATTAGTAATCCTTTTTGTCTTTATTCAGATTAGTCAGATATGCTCAGTTACAGAAATATCGAAAACATTTTCGTTAGACGCAGCATGAAAATAACAGCATTTTTTATCAAGGCAATATTCTCTATCTTAAACTAAAGGACCTAACCTAGCATGAAACCCATAAAGAGTTCCTTCTGGAAAAGAGCAATGATTTGGATCACTAAGCTAATAGTTTAAAGAGAGTGAACTCCTCATTAACAACACTGTACACTCAGCCACGTTTCCCGACAGTTGCAGTAACAACCACCAATCAAAGTTAAAAGGAAATTAATCACAGCAAGCTACGATTCAGCATAAAGAAAAGAAGTCTCCTACCAAAGGGTAAGGAAAACAGGAAAGTCATTGTTAGCAGTAGCTTACAGTCATTCGGGAAAGCACAACAAGATGCTAAAGGGCATCACTGGGTGGGTGTGCATAGAATGCATTAACTCTTTAGTTAGGGACATGTCTATATGGAGAGGCGCAAAACATAAGTTGAAAATACAGATGCTTCAGTAATCTCCAGCCAATGTAGAAGGATCAACAGATGGTCCTTCACCTTTCCTCTCGGTCCCCACGGAAAGCATGTGAGTTGACCTAAAGGTATCCAGAGACTGCTAAAGTTTTACACATTAGATCCATTCCAAGACGTTTCTTACAAAAACCCTCAGTAAGCCTATTCTGTTGGTTTCTCAATGTCCCCTTGTTCAGTGGACTTGTCTAAAAATTGAATCCATTTCTATTTGCAATGTCCTGGTTAGAGCATGAGAACCGCTTTCTCCAATAAGACTTAATTCTACCAAACATTTTATTCATTATAGCACATTATAGGCGGTGTCTTGATCTAATATGATAAAATCATATGGTGTGAGGAAAGAAAGAAATACTTTTTATTCAAACAGCACATTTTCAGACAATGACACATCTTACAGTTAAATAATGGAATACATCAGCAGTACTATAAGGCATTATTTTATTAAAGGTAAGAGAAAGGAGAAAAAAAGGAAAAAATGAGGCCTGGTCATGTAAGCACAATGAAAATGGGAGCTTTCTGCTGAATAACACATTTGAGAAATGCACATTTTCCTATGTTCTGTTTTTGTTAATCATTATCTACCATATTGCCAAGATGCATTTTAGTCTCTGTGTAAGGTAAATATCCTCAAATATTTTCTGCACTGTCAGCAGTGAGGAGTAGAACACTTGTGGCAATATGTACACAAAAGAGAACATATTATTCTGCAAATTCTGCACAAACAAATCAAACACTTGTTTAAAAAGCACGGCCCATAGTAAAGCCTAATACAGACTAATGCCAAACGAAGGTTAATGTGCACATACAGGTTAATGTACAACAGATACAAACACACCATAGTACAGAATATACAGCACTGTCTACAAACATCTCAAACATTATTGATCTGCAAAGAACAATGACCACATTATTAAACCAACTGATCAAAACTCAGATTTAGTTTAAAGCGTATGTTATTTTCTTTGTAATCTACAGTATTTAATCTCCTATAAAATAGTATATTTAGTGATTATCTTAAATATGTACAATTTTGAAGTTGAATATGTTTTAAACAGCAAGCATAACTAAAAAGTATTGATGTTTACACCCAAACAGGAACATACATTAAAACAAAAGTAAATATATAATCCTTAAAATGCATACATGTTGAACCTTTTGCACGAAGAATAAATGGTACAGGAGATAGGCTGACAAGTGCTTGAACCAGGATCGAAATAGTTAACAATAAAGCAAATACTGAAAGTGAAAGAAATTAAAGTGCATACCACTCGTGCAAGTGGGGAGGAGACTGAGACATTCCCTCTGTGTGTTGTGTGAGTGAAGGGTGCACAGATTCTACTGCTTCATCTGCGTAAACCATACCGAAGTAATCCACAGCTACTGAGGAATGTACAGAGTAGTTCAGACTACAAGCAGAGTCTCATCTTACTATCTCTACTGGGCCTGCACACAAGTGGTTTTACCCAACACTTCCTTGGAGCTGGTGGTTGCCTGTGGACACCACTAGCATCTACTTTAGGGTTTTGGGGGCGGGACAGTCAACGCTTTAAGTGGCCCAGGTCTCACTGGTGCTGGGCACTGGCAGTTTTTTTAAAGGGGGCCTCGAAACGGGTCTCTATTGGGCTTTGTTTTGTGCCCTGGCACAGGCGGTCCGTTTTTTCCGGACTGCTGGGACAGCAGGCGCATTGTTGTGCGCGTGCGCACACTGCTCACTTCTCACAAGTGGAGAAGTTACAGCATGACGTCATGCCAGGTGAGCTTTGTAGGGGAAGGAAAATCCTTTAAAGTGAGTCATTTTCTCTCTGGATTTTTCTTCTCTTTTTTGAGTCTCAGGAGCAGCAACATTGTCGTGGTGTCACCAGCGCTTTAAGTGGAAGCTTTTTCAATGTTACATTTAAGCCATAGTTGCTGCCTATTTATCTTATGCAACAACCATTGACAAAGCCAATAGTCCTGACTTGTTGTAGATATGATTTTACTTGTTGTATCATATATCTGGATGCAATGCCAGAAACAGCAAATTAAAAGTCGGGCAGCACCCTATGCTAAGAACAGATTTTTAGCTTACGTGTTTTTATGCCACACCTTTAATTACATTTGCGACGTGCCTTTGAGACCCCCCCCAGCCCCCAGTATTTTCATCCAACTTAAAGCCCCAGGGACAGCTTATATTTTTTCCACAGGCCCCAAAAGTCAACGACTACAAGTAAACCATACTAGTATGTATGGTTCTGTAATTTTACTGGCACCATTTTGTGGCAGAATTTCAAACTGCAGCCATTAGTGCCAGAGACGAAGCATTATCCATTTACCACTGATAGGAAACTTCTAAACTGATACTGTGGTTTATTGTGCTGTGTGACTTGTAGCCAGCCATAACCAAAGCACTGCTTTTGGGGCGATACATGGATATTCTTATGAAGTAAAGGCCTGCACCAGTGAAGGAAGTGAGCAGCAGGCCACGTAAGAGAAATTTGGGGCAATAGCACATGTATTTACTTTTAACAAATTACACACTACTTTTACCCTCTTTTTACATTTTAAAACACAGCGATACAGTATTGTTGGAACACAAAAGACCGTAGTCAATGCCTTAATCACATCACGGCTTGACTACGGCAACATTCTCTACCTGGGTTCGAATCAAGCAGTCATTAAACGCTTACAGCTAGTCCAAAACTCGGCTGCAAGACTACTCTGTAACATTCCTAAAACTGCTAGCGTGTCTAAACATTTGAAGGACCTACATTGGCTCAGGGTAGAGAACCGGGTCAGGTTCAAAGCCCTGTGCTACATGTTTAGGATAAAATCCGGCACCGCACCTAAGTATCTTTTATCCTTAGCGACCCCCTACACTCCGGGGAGAGAACTGCGTTCTCTTACCGCAGCAAATTTCTCGACCCCGAGATTCAAACTGGCAAGAATAGGAGGTAGATCTTTCTCTGTACTAGGGCCTTCCTTGTGGAACAAACTTCCCCCTAATATCCGAAAGGAAGAAAATTACGCCAGCTTCAGAAAGAATATAAAGACCTGGCTCTTCCAGAAATAAGTTCCTATGCTTCACCGTTACCCCCGTTCATAGAAGAATCATCGGCGCCGGGAAACCCTTCTTGGGTAGCTGTGCGCCATACAAATGTAAAAAATAAATAAAATAAATAATAACATCTACATCATTTAATCCATGCATTCTTAAATATATATATATATATATGTTTATTCGCATGAACGCGCTGACAAGTTACACATTTTGCATCTGTAAAGTAGGCAAACTCAACATAAACTTGAGGAACAGCTTGAACTAGAGTTACACTGGACATTTAATTGTAACCGTTTGAACACACCTCAAACTGCACGCCCTCGATTGCATTCACTAAAAACTGTAGATAAAAACGGAAAGAACAGAGTAGCAAGTGTGGGCTAGAGCTGGGCAACAGGAGGCAGAATGCAATTAGAGAAGGTGCAAACAGTAGGAGGAGTTTTGCAGGTAGGAGAGGGGCACCTATTGACCCCATAAACCAGTGGGGAAACACCCCAGCATGTGTGGCACAGAGACTGTATGACATTTTGCCTGTTCCATAAGGCCATGACCCAGCAATACACAGATTACATAATCAAAAGCTGAAGGGACAGTTCCATCGCTTCATCGCATCAGTTCAAAGAGTGAACTTTCAATGATATTCCTGCAAGTGATCATGGGAGTACAAACAAACCATTTGTTCAATGATGTCTCCCAAGCAAGCATGTGGGAGGTTAGTTTTGGACATCAGTTATCAGGGCACTGAAAACATACATGGTTAAAATATTATGTAACATAATATTATATGTGCTCACATGCACATTTTCATTTATAATTGTGCCGTTTTTATTTTCTTGCATTCAATTTGAGAATCAAACTAATATCCACATTTTTCTGAAACTGTGGGCATCTTTAACGCGTGCACATCGGATATAGTTAGCCTGAGAATCGGAAATGGAGCTTACTCCTCTCTCATCAGTAACACATTTCACATTCAGAACTATTCAGCAAGGTACAGTGGCTCGGTCTTCCCACCTAGACATCTACATACAATTTCCCCTGGTTAATTCATATATTCAACTTACGATACAGTTACATACTCTGAACGAAAAACATGTTTCTACTCTCAAAACAAATCTTCAGTCCGATTCCCGAATAAAGGCGTTTTCAAGACGGACCTCAGTTTATTAAATCTTGTATTTTAAGACTCAGACACCAGATGCTTGTTTTAGGTTTATGGTCTAGTTTCTCACTCAACACCGAAAACATCTAATTCTTTTGTTTCCTATTTAAATCATTATTTTAATTAGCTTTCACACGCCTACTACATACCCTTTTGGCCACTGAGAGTGTTGGGTAAGTCCAATGTAATTTAGCACTGGGACAAACTTGTTTCGGACATTTTCATCAAACTCTAAAGGATGCCCACAAATTGAGTTATCCGGGTAACTGTTTAGTTAGACACCATCAGTTTATTTTCTTGTATATTTGTAGGTCATTGTAACAAGTAGTCTGATTTGCCATTAAGTGGTCAAATAAACTTAAATAAGTATCTAATTTGAAAAGCAGTGACATTAGAAAAACGTTATCGGCCTAAATCATTTATAAAATATCTGATGTAGAGAATTTATAAAATATAAACATAAACTATAAGCCCATTGTAGGCTAATTTTATTACTTTCATGGAAGGAAAATGCAGTACTCTTAGACTGAATGAGGCATACCTGTTTCAAACTTAAACGCATTGCTGTAAATTTCCAATAATTGCCATTAGTGGGTTTTTGTATTTGAAAACATGGAGAATGACCCGTCACTGAGATGGAAATAACCTTCATTGAATATCTGCCTTCATAGAAATCCTTGGTGCTTTGTTTTCAATGATCACCATCTGGATTGTGACCGGAGTGCTGGTGTACCTGGCCTGGGAGAGGATAGTCCGCCCAACCTATCACATCGAGGGAACCATCATGCTTGTCACAGCTGTCTGCGCATTGGTGGCCAACATTATGTAAGTCTTCCTACTTTGGTTCCAAGATTCCACTGCCCCCGCTTCTCACACTACCTTGACCTTCATATGGCGGTCACATGCACACATACATCAAATTCACGAATGTATTTGTTATATGCCCTTTACAAATCACTTCAAGAAGGTTTGCAGATATAATTTCCTGTCACCCTTGTCTTGTCCAGATTGGGGTTCACTTTGCATCAAGGAAGCCACGGCCACAGCCACAGGTCACAAGGCAACCAGCAGAGATTGGAAGCGGATCACACTCCTCAGGCCAACGCCAGTGTCCGCGCCGCCTTCATACACGCCATCGGGGACCTCTTCCAGAGCGTCAGTGTGCTGATCAGTGCACTCATAATATTCCTCAAGGTCAGCTTTTTTTTTATTTCCCAGCGATTTAGTTGAATGTTCACATAAACAATGTTTCTCCCACAGTTTCTGTGTGTTTTATGTGCATTGTCCATAGTTTTTGTTATGAGTCAGTTGATCAAACCTATCATCAATCTGTCAGTCCTAGAAGCAGATCTGTGTGCAAAATAGTCTGGGGGCAATATATAGATTGATCATAAACACCTGCCATATCAATACTTATAATGGTTGCCGAAGGAACAGGGTGAGTTGCCTCCATGCTCGTTTCTTTGTTTTGACAGAAGTCTTCACCTTTCACCTTTAAAGAGCTATGACACCTCACTCCACTAAACCTATAAGGCATCACCAGGACAGAACTAAGCACATGGCAGACAAGAGGGCCTGGAGAAGAGACCATCAGATTTCAGATGCGTTGAATTTGGGCAGAGTCGGGAACATAAAATAACATAACATAAAGTAACAACATTGGAGAAGAGACCAGACCAGTTGGATTAGGGCAGGGTCTATAACATAACAAAACACAATACAACGTAATGTAACATAACATCACAGGGTGTCTTGAATGCCCACCCCCTCCCCGCCCCCCTCCCGCTTTAGCAGCTTCATCGAGGGTGCAGTTCTTTATGGGCCTCTCCTGTCTGCAACACGGCATACAACAGCTGATAAATACTGCTATAAAGGAATACCGCGTCATTAGAAGAGTAACCAGGAGCAAGAAAGAACGAAAGATGGGAAAACAGAAGAGGGGAAGATGGAACGTATATTGAATGGAAGGAAGGGCGAAAGGATGCATGGATGAGTGGGTGAATGAGTGGGTAGATGGATGAGTGGGTGAAAGGATAAGTCAATCGTTAGGGGGATGAACAGTTGAAAGGATGGCAGAGTAAAAGGATGGCTGGATGGATCAGTGAGTGAATAGATAGGTGGATGGGCAGCTGGAATACTGGCAAACTAAAGGGATGAATGGAAAGGTGGATGGAGAGGTAAAAGGATGTTAGAGTAAAGGGATGGATAAGTGGGTACAGAAGACGAGTGAATGGATGGCAGAGTGGAGGGATAAATGTATGAGTGGATAGCAGAGTAGATGAATGGATGATGGATGAATGGATGGATGAACAGCAGGATGTATGACAGAGTAGATCGATGGATGGATGAATGTTTGGATGATTGATGAATGGATGACGGAGTGGATGGGTGGATCGATGGCAGAGTGGATGGATAGCTAAGTGGATGGATGGAGGGCAAAGGGAATGGATGAAGGGATGATGGCAGAGTGGATATATGGATGAGTGGATAGAATAATGGATGCAGGGTGGAAGGATGGATGGATTGATGGATGGGTGGACAGATCGTAGCAATGGCAGAGTGGATGGACGGATAAATGATAGTGGATCGATGGGTGAATCGGGAAAGATTGAATGATCGTTGAAAGACTTCATGGATGACAGAATTTAAAGGCAAATAGTGGATATTAGAGGGTGGATGAAAGGGTAAAAGAATGAATGGATAGATGCTTGAATGGAAGAGACAAGGAAGCTCTTTTATGTAGGGGTGGGCTCACTTGCTTTGCTTGCTTGGTGCCGTCAAATGTTTTAGGTCAAATTGGGGGGTATTTCAATTTTCTGGCTACTCCATTGTAACATACAATGTGACACAACATGATGTCACGTGATGTAAGTGACCAGATCAGTTGGATTGGGACTGAGTTGCTAACACACCATAACATGACATGTCTGCAATCTAACAGTCCAGTCCAGGTCTTCCTACAATCAAACTGCTGGCACATATTTCTCTCCTTCAGCCCATTTTCTCCTCAGCTCTGGTTCTGGAGACTAGATGCAGACCATGAGTTAACTTCTAAAGGGAGCTGGTGGAATTGACTTTGTTATTCAGTATACAGCTAGTGAAGGGTTGTGACACAGAGGTGCTGTACTCATCCCTGGTCCATTATCCATTCTGCTCTCTATACTGCCTTGAGAGCAATGGCACTGAGAAGGTGAAGGAGATGGTTTTAAGTGGCTGAAGTGAAGGAGTTATGCTTGTATAATCAATGTATGTGTTCACCCTGCACTCTTCCAGCTCATTACTCCTTGCTGCTCCTACTTGCTAAACCTGACAACTGTTGAGAAATGCTTTGTGCCTGATACAAGAATGCACAAAAAGAGGGGGGCACAATTGATGTGAGGCGCAGAACAGGCCCCTCCTTGTGGTACCAACATTGGCAACCCAACACACACACATAGGTGGTTTATCATGAACAACCTGTACTGCTATCACAACTGACTCATGAAGAGCCAGTGGGCCATGGTGCCCATTGGACACATGTCATAAAGCAAAGTAATCCATTGAGATTGCAGCTCACACACTGTAGAGTGCAATATTTCATCATCCCAAAAGGAAGAATGAACCAAGAGAACAAGAAAGCTAACTTATAGCCAAGATAACTGTCTCAAGGAACCTACCACGAAGTCCTTTCATGATACATTCCAAGGATGAAGCACGATCTCTGTATTGAACTTTGAATCCCAGAAATATTACAGAAACACAGGATTACATTTAGAGCAATGGGGGAGTTGCCTAGCACAAAAACATATAGAAGGAAATATTTTCGGCATTAGAACAGGCACTTGAAGGCATCCACCACCCTCAGCCTCAACTTTACCCTCATCTAATTTGAGTCTGTTCTCGATCAGCACTGGAACACAACACAGATTTGTGGCTGGCAAAAAATATACAGAAGAACAAGGCAATGAAGACAGCCCAAGGCAAAATACTCACAAAAGAAAAAACTGAGAGTTACGGTTAAGGCCATGGTCTATGCAAGGACCAGCAATACAAAAAGAATTGCATCCAAAGCACCACCCACAGCGAAGGCAGTGCTCAAAGGATTCTAGCAAGCACTGAACGCCATAAAGTAACAATGATAGAGTATGGCTAATATGAAACAGTTCAATGAGGAGGAGAGAAAGAATTGAAGCCAACAGAGAAGTGATGTCAGAAGAAGAACACACAGATCAAACATGAAGAGACTCTCCCAGCTTGTCCAAGCAGGGGACTCAACACATACCAAAGCAAACTAACTGGTTTTTGATGTATGACAATCATGAATCCAGAGGGAAGCAATGACTGTAAAAGGGGAATGGCAGAGCTGACAGATTATGATGAAAGGGAAGGCGGTCAGCACCAAAGTGGTTGTTTCAGGGCTTGAACTTTCACTTGGTGGCAAAAACATCTATTCCTGGGACTTCTGCTCTCTTTGCAAATAAAGCAACAATAGCCACTCATCGGAAACCATGCATGTCACTGAGAGAATCCAAACTCAGCAGAAAAAGTGAAGCATGCAACTGGCGTAGTGAGTAAAGGCTATGATGAATCCACCAATTCTAGCCAGACATCTGGTGCAAGAGACCCCAGAAAAATTCATCAACTCGGCACCAACAAAAAAAACCTAACCTCATTCCCTCTGGAAGATGAAAAGACTTGGACACAAAATCAAAACCAACAGAAATCAAACAGGTAACAGAGCCCGGCAGGGATATGGAACAGAGTGTCTCCCTCAAGTGAAGAACGAAGAGTGCTGCAAAACTCCTCCCACCTGATAAAAAACAAAACTACAACAGTTTTTACTAAAACAATACAACTTAGATGAGCAGGTCCAGAGTGAAACAAACTCTAGCAAAATGAACAAATGTCAGACACTCGTACAGTAAGCTTCCATGTAAAGTCACTTGAAGAAATCTCCTAATTACCTCACGATGACATGTAGCACAGCAACTAAGCCAACAATCGCAAACATGAATCCACTGCCCGAGAACAAACGTTTGGCATAGAGCAAAAGCAATGACGTTCATATGCCCATGCTGCAGCTACTAATGGATTCCCTAATATATTTCATGCTACTCCTCAGAAAGTACCAGAAGGCATACCAAACAACATTCTCACTTGTGAAGAAATCATGCCGGACAGAAACAAAACCAATGATGATCTATCTTGTGGTTGGGGACACAGAGGAGGCCATGATATACACCAGGCGCTTCCTAAGAGAAGATGTCCATATTCGTGGAGAACTGCTTAAAGCAGCAGACTCAGCGATTCATCTGCACACCACCTACATCACACTGAACTGTTCAGAAACTCCTAACCATCCTCTGCTACTCTGCTAAAGTTTGCTCCTTTGTATGATGGTACAATTTGCTCTCCCCTCAGTGTTGACTGTAGTGTCATAACCACAGTCAACACTAAGAGCTCTCCGCCTTTAATGTTGACTGTAGTGTTAACACCGCAGTCAACACTGAGAGGAGCACAAATTGTGCACTGCTTGTACCATGATGCAAAGGAGAAAACGTTTCTGGGTTATGATGTAGTGTTTGGCCATGCCCTTTTCTCTGCCCAGACTATTTTTCATGACCTCCTCTATCATTTATCACACATTCCTAATGTTCCTTTTTGTAAAAATTGCATTCCAGCCCATTGATTACACGTTATCTGGCCCGAGCCGAAGATTACGGTTTGAGCCGGAGAGTACGGCCCTAGCCGGAGAATATGGCCCGGGTGCGGAGAATACAGCCTGGGTGCAGAGAGTACGGTCCGGGTGAGGAGAGTACGGTCCGGATGCGGAGAGTATGGTCTGGATGCAGAGAGTCCGGACCTGCGGATTTTAAGTTAGGAGTTGTAAGTGATTGTTGTGAATGCCAAAAATCATAGTGCCTTCTGTGAATACCAGAAGTAGTAAGTGTAGGATTTTGTCTCAGATTAGTTCTGTGAATCAGCCCCCATGTTATTTATAATCCACTTGCTTGAAGAAAGTCAGGTGACTACTCTGCTAGAGGCTTTGAAGTAATCTGTCCAGAGGGTCCATCTCCCATGTTGGACTGCAAGTTACGCCTGGTGCTCTTGTGCAGCAATCAGTGACAAAGACATCTTTTCACAGAATATGTCCATATTTTGCGCTAAAATCAGTGAGCTGTGATATATGAAGGGAGGGTGTGTCTAGGAAAGCTCCAGAAACATTGGGGTCCATGGAGAGAACATCTTGGTCTGGCAGTCGAGACATACATCAGGGATACAGGTAAACATGGTAACTTGAGACTTTATAATTCCCCTAAACAGGAGATGCCGACCACAGACAATCAAGGCTCAGGTGAGATTGCCTTCCAACATGAAAGCGCTATTGGACAGAGACTGAGCTGAGTTAATTTAAAGAAACTTTGACTCCCCCTTATCCCACCAACCTACTGCCTGCTCCATCTGTACCATAAAAGCCAGAGACAGTTGATATTTTACTTTTCATGTCAACATTTTCAATTTCATATCATTTGCAATAAGTGAATAGTTCCGCTAACAAAGCGCCAAATACAACTACTTTGAAACAATTCGATCTAAAACCAATTTGCTTGAAAACCAAATAGAAAAACATATTGACTGAATGGACAATAAGTTCAAAGAACTTTTACATTTTAATGCTTTTTTGTTTTAAAAGCCCAGTCACCGAACAGTGAAATAGCATGGGCAGTGGTATCACAAGAGGTGTATATGTCAGGCTCAATGATATGGCATCTCCATGACCAGGCAAGTCAACAACGTCTCCTCGGCGTGCTTCAACATCCTACGCATGCTACGGAAGATCTTCTGGTGGATCCCCACCGAGACCAGGAAGACCGTCACCCAGGCCCTCGTCACCAGCCGACTGGACTACGGCAACGCCCTCTACGCCGGTACCACCGCCAAGCTCCAGAAGAGACTCCAGCGGATCCAGAACGCCTCAGCCAGACTCATCCTCGACATCCCACGAACCAGTCACATCTCCGGACATCTGAAAGACCTTCACTGGCTCCCCGTCAACAAAAGAATCACCTTCCGCCTCCTCACCCACGCACACAAAGCCCTACACGACCAAGGCCCGAGCTACCTCAACAGCCGAGTCAACTTCTACGCTCCCAAACGCCACCTCCGATCAGCCAACCACGCCCTCGCCGCCGTCCCCCGCATCCGAAGAGCGACTACAGGAGGAAGGTCCTTCTCCTACCTGGCCGCCAAGACCTGGAACTCCCTCCCGACCGACCTGCGCCTGACCCAAGACCACCTCTCCTTCAGGAAGAAGCTGAAGACCTGGCTGTTCGAGCAGTAGCGGCACCGCCCCCCCCCCCCCCAGCGCCTTGAGACCCTACGGGTATGTAGCGCGCTTTATAAGTGTCAATGATTGATAGGGCAACATTAATATTAAGATAGAGGGTTCTAGTCCTTATGAAAGCCTTGGACCCTTAGAGGCCCTCCTAGACAGCTGAAACATGTAAAACTAAAGGATGCCAGGAGAATCATACCCATGAGCATTTAAATTCGTTTAATGTCAACTGCAATGGGGGCACCCAAAATAAAGGGATAATGGGGTAACCCTAGGCACTTCTATCTTTTAACTGACCCTAAAAAAGATATATCTAAGTGCTCCCTTCAGCAAGGTTGGGCCCATCCTGGTTTATTGGTACCAGAATGGGATCCGATGGTGAAACATAGCACTGAAAGAGTGTGTGAGGATTTTAAAAAGAAAAGCAGCACATGCCAATTACCCTTACTTGGCACAGGCAAAATAAATATGTCTGAGGAAATCTTTGTGGTTAATTGGGTACAGGAACAGCACAGAAGAAGAAGACTTGTAAAGCAAGATCTGGGCTGGACGTGACAAGGTGGCAGACAAGTCAGGAGAGGCTGCGGCTGAGAAGGATATATCCTGAAAATATGTGAGGTGTACGCGAGTGACCCCAGACTTAGAATGTGGATGTGATTCAAAATGTTATTTTTTTCGAATTTCTACCGACATTATGTAAAGATTTCTTAAAGATAGCCTTATTCATCACGGAATATTAAGTACCCTTTCACAGGGGCCTAGAAAAAAGGAGCACACATTTGAAATCAGAGAGACTGCTTTTGCTACTGCTACTGCTCTTAGACACCCTGATTGCAATTGTCCTTTCATTGTGGAGCCTGATGCCTCAGCGTTTGCAGTGGAAGCTATCTTGTCTCAGAGAAATCCTGGAACAGAACAATTACATCCAGTGTATTCTTTTCTCTAACACTCTCATTTACTGAAAGGAGCTGTATTGTCTGTTATTGAGAATTATTGGTGACAAAAGAGGAATGTTCACATTGGAGTCATTACATGGAAGGTCCTGAACATCCTGTGAACTTATGGACTGATTACAAGAACTTGCATTTTTTCAATCTCAGTGTTCCAGGAACAAGCATGTCAGGTTGTCATTGTTTTCTCTAGATTTTCCGATCAGATCACTTACAGGCCAGGGAATTGCCTTGGCAATGTTGATGCTTTATCCTGCCTGGGACCGGAAGCAAAAGTTGAACCAGAACCACCTCCCACAATTCTGGCACTCAGGTTTATTAATAATCAGGAGACTGAGGAAGATTTTTAGACGATTAAAGAAGAACACACGTAAATGAATGTAAGAGAAAGGATACAAGAAAGACCAGATTTATCTATGGAAAGAGCATCAATGACTATTGGTTCATTATAATAAATTGTTCATGTCAGACCAGATGTTGCAAAAAGAAAATATTTGATGGCTTCCTGATGCTCCACTACTGGGAAATCTTGGGATAAACAAGACGTAAGAGTAGGCTACTGAATTCTTTAAGTGGTTAATGCTTGAAGACTCTATTCGACAACATATTCAGACCTGTGTAATTTCTGTGCAGCCCAAGCCAGATGACCGAAAACTGGTGGGACTAATACAACCTTTACCAACACCAAAGTTCCCATGGGTTCAAATATCTATGGGTTTTGTGGTAGAGCTCTCTAAATTAGAAAACTATACAATATATTGTGGGTAGAATTAGACTTATTTTCTAAATTGGCACATTTCATACAACCCTCTAAATTGCGTATGAAGCTAGAACTGGCAGGTTACTTCCTAAATGAAATAGTAAAATTGCTTGGGTTGCCCAAATTCATTATTTCAGGATGACACTCTCAGTTTATCTCATAATTCTGGAAAACATTACTAAATAGGTTAAGTACCATACATTTCAAGTCATCAAGTTATCATCCACCCTCTGATGGACAATATGAAATGTTGAACCAGGCCATAGAAAAATGTCTTTCTTGCTTCATTATCGATATTCAGAATGACTGGCAATTCTCAGTTTCTTTGGCAGACTTGACATATAATAACATATTCCATAGTGCATTAGAATTTTCACCTTTCTTGTGCACTTGTGGTTTTCATCCCAGTGTATGGTATTTCTGTTTTGTAGCAGTGGAAGTTCAGAACATACTCAGTTCATTAACCAAAATCCAGCAAGTTGCCTTCCTGAATTCAAGAGTGACTAAAATGGCTTACAAGCACTATGCTGAAAGATACAGGCCTCCAGCACCAGATATTTGTAATGTACAGCAGAAATTCCGCTTCGGTGGCATATAGCTTTAGGTAGGGACTAGACATCCAGGTCTTGATGAGATGCATGCAGTGCTTGAGGTTGCTGGATGTCTGGAGTGGAGCAGACTTTCAAGCAGAACTCGTGTGTCACCTGTGAACAGGTGAGTTTTGATGTTGTTATCAGTGAGCACAGTCCCTAAGGGCTCCATGTAAATGTTGAAGATGACAAGATGGAACAATGAAGAATTTTGCATATGATTGGGAGCTTTACAAATCATGAGGAGCCCATGTGAAAGAGCATGTGCAGATTGGATATAAAGTGATGGTCATTGCCACTGAATCCCGTTGAAGGCTTGTGGGTCTGGATGAATGTGGGAAGATCGATAGTGTCAAAAGCAGCAGGACTCTCCACCAATATCTAGTGACAGGGATCATCTTTTTTTGTGTTCAGGAGTGCTTCTTCTATGATTTGCAAGATAGCAATCTTTGTGTTGCAGTGCAATCTGATGTTAGGTGTGTAGTTGTGTAGGGGATTATTGGCTTTGATGTGATCATGAAACTGAGGATAATCTACTTTTTTGATGATCTTGCCAATGCAGAGTGAGTGAGTGTAGGGCTTGTAGTTCACAAGTTTATCAGGGCCAACTGTTGATTTCTACTGAAGCGGGAGGATCTGGACTTTCTTGAGAGCTTCTGGGAAGATGCCTTAGGTGACATAAGCTTTGATGATAGTGAGTAGAGCTGAGAGTATTTCTGCAGAGAGGGCTTTGATTAAGGACAACAGTAAGTCATCATATTCCTAGGAGGTAGCTTTGTTTGACATTCTGTTTCTGATGCAGCTTACTTGTGGTCTTGGTGTAGTACCTGGTTATGGCTGATATGATGAGTTTGCTGCATGTTGTGCCAAGGGAATTTAGCACAATAGGGTCATCATAATTTGCTTTTCTTTTATTTCCTGTGTGCGGATGGATAATTGTTGTAAGTTAGACCTTTTGACCACAAAGTGGGCTGAATTGTTAGTCTTGCACTTGCATGTTTCATTTGGAGCGCGAGTGTGCAATAGGCTATCCAGAAATACATTTTAGTAATTTAGAAGGGTCATGACATTGTATGTGGAAGTAACAAGGCAAAGGATTAGTTTGAGCTTACGTTGTCAATGAAGAATTCTTAGATAGATCTGAAGGTTTATTGTACGCTTCTGGGTTGACCTCTAAACCAAGTGATGGAGTTAGTGAGTTGGAAGGTTCAGTGCAGTGGTGAAGGGGAAGTTTGCATTTGATGGTTGGGGCTGTTGAGAAATAGACTCATCTTGATGCTGGAAAATATATTCTAGACTTTTGTGAGGGGCTAGTTAAGTCAGATGTTGGAATTTTGATTAGGGTATAGAAACACAGAGCCCAGTCTTGGCCATTGCAGGTAAGAGTGGTGGGGCGGGGTTGGGGGGGTCGACAGTGTTAGAACTCAAGCTTCATGCGCAGTTAGTTGGAGCTCATGGGATGCACAAGTGCCTGTTCCGCGGAAATAAAGGGCTCTTTGAAGAGATCCCCTTGCCTGCTGTGGGAGTGGTGGAGTTTATCTACACTACCTTCACTTTAAATGCGGGCCAATAGATGAAGCCGTTGCTTGCTTTTCGGTTCCTGACCTGACTCCACGCCCTTTCTTCCCTGTTACTGCGTCTGGACTCTCCGCTGAGGTGGTAGCATTTCAGAGCTTCCCTTTCCCGCAGAACGAGTACTTTGTAACACTTACCGCACTGTCTCACCGACCCCCATTCTGTATACGTGACTGGCGGCTGCGTTTAGCTTTCTAGATACTTCGCGGCTGCTTTCTGACTGCCGCACTGCCTCTCCAGCTGATCTTTTCCCTGCGCTTTTCCCTGAGACGTGCTTGCCTCGCTGACTCCCCCTGTAAAGCTGACGCCGAGGAAACTGACTCACGGCAGCGTTCAGTTTTCATGATAACTAGCGGCCTCATTCTGGCTTGGCAGTTCGGGCTGGACTGTTCCCATGAGGCACAGGGTCAGACTGATTTGCATATAGCCATGTCTGAATTGGGGTGGCAGAGTGGGCTAAAGAACGGTGATGGATTAAACCCAGATCTTTTGACTGGGTGTGAGTGTTTGATTGATTCAGATGCTCCGTCCATCACCACCCCCTTTTGTACCGCTTTTGGCCGCCATAAGTGTGGCAGGGTATGCTCAGACGTGAGTCCCTTGCTCACTTTGCCACTGGATTCAAGCAAGCCGGGCTGAAGACGGCTGGAATGCCAGAAACCGGTCCTCAGAAGCTTGTTTCCGGTCCAGGGAAGACATGGCTTGGCAGTTCGGGCTGGACTGTTCCCATGAGGCACAGGGTCAGACTGATTTGCATATAGCCATGTCTGAACTGGGGTGGCAGAGTGGGCTAAAGAACGGTGATGGATTAAACCCAGATCTTTTGACTGGGTGTGAGTGTTTGATTGATTCAGATGCTCCGTCCATCACCACCCCCTTTTGTACCGCTTTTGGCCGCCATAAGTGTGGCAGGGTTTGCTCAGACGCTAGTCCCTTGCTCACTTTGCCACTGGATTCAAGCAAGCCGGGCTGAAGACGGCTGGAATGCCAGAAACCGGTCCTCGGAAGCTTGTTTCCGGTCCTGGGAAGACATGGCTTGGCAGTTCGGGCTGGACTGTTCCCATGAGGCACAGGGTCAGACTGATTTGCATATAGCCATGTCTGAACTGGGGTGGCAGAGTGGGCTAAATAACGGTGATGGATTAAACCCAGATCTTTTGACTGGGTGTGAGTGTTTGATTGATTCAGATGCTCCGTCCATCACCACCCCCTTTTGTACCGCTTTTGGCCGCCATAAGTGTGGCAGGGTATGCTCAGACGTGAGTCCCTTGCTCACTTTGCCACTGGATTCAAGCAAGCCGGGCTGAAGACGGCTGGAATGCCAGAAACCGGTCCTCGGAAGCTTGTTTCCGGTCCAGGGAAGACATGGCTTGGCAGTTCGGGCTGGACTGTTCCCATGAGGCACAGGGTCAGACTGATTTGCATATAGCCATGTCTGAACTGGGGTGGCAGAGTGGGCTAAAGAACGGTGATGGATTAAACTCAGATCTTTTGACTGGGTGTGAGTGTTTGATTGATTCAGATGCTCCGTCCATCACACCCCCTTTTGTACCGCTTTTGGCCGCCATAAGTGTGGCAGGGTATGCTCAGACGTGAGATCCTTGCTCACTTTGCCACTGGATTCAAGCAAGCCGGGCTGAAGACGGCAGGAATGCCAGAAACCGGTCCTCGCAAGCTTGTTTCCGGTCCAGGGAAGACATGGCTTGGCAGTTCGGGCTGGACTGTTCCCATGAGGCACAGGGTCAGACTGATTTGCATATAGCCATGTCTGAACTGGGGTGGCAGAGTGGGCTAAAGAACGGTGATGGATTAAACCCAGATCTTTTGACTGGGTGTGAGTGTTTGATTGATTCAGATGCTCCGTCCATCACCACCCCCTTTTGTACCTCGTTCTGACTCTTTCCAGACTCCCTAATCTGATACTTTGAATCAGACCACACACGCGGTGCACGTTTGACTTGTTGAGACTTTTTTGTTTACTTTACACACGCGGTGCACGTTTGACTTGCCTGAGTTGAAGAAACCTGCTGCCCTTGACGCTCTTTTGATTTTCCTTTGTGTATTTATTGACACACCCTGCAGGGACTATTCCCTGAGCTGCCCATACAATTTATTCATATCGGTTGTTGGATCTTGACCTCGGCTGCTGGTGCAGATAAAGAAACCTTTGACTGCACTTCCTTTAAGAAGTTTGGATGAATGGGATGGAATTGTCTTCAGGCTTATTAACTTATCACACTCCTGAGTTAACCATGGTTTGTAGCAATGGACATTCTGAAACACTTGTCTTTGATTTGATTGATACACCTAATTTTGGTGCTATCCTTGAAGTCCCCTGGTTACAGGTTCACAACCCTCATATCGATTGGAATTCGCGTAAAGTGACGTTGAGGTCCCCTCATTGTTTGTTGCATTGCTATAGTGAAGCCAAGGAGTGGGAAAGATCATTGTGTTGTGCCCTTGATACAGTGGGAGAAGCACTTAGAGACCCCAATCTTTATGAAGACTACAAAGAAGTTTTTGATGAAGCCAGAGCCACTGCTCTGCCTCCTCGTAGGAGTTACGATTGTCATATCGATCTAGTCCATGGAGCAGAGCTGCCTGTGAGCAGAGTTTACGCCCTTACCGAAACTGAATACTTGCAAAAGTACATAACCGAAATATTCAAAAAAGGGTTTATCAGACATTCTACTTCTCCTGTGTCAACTCCCATATTCTTCATTCCTAAGCGAGAAGGAGGATTACGCGTGTGTCTGGATTGTCGTGCCTTGAATAAATTCACTATTAAGAATAAATACCCTCTTCCCCTTATCTCGGTCTTGTTAGATCAAGTGCGTGGGGCCAACATATTTACTAAACTGAATCTAAGAGGGGCCTACCATTTAATAAGAATAAAGGAAGGAGACGAATGGAAGACTGCCTTCCGGACTAAGTTTGGGTTGTACGAATACTGTGTAATGCCATTCGGTCTCTGTAATGCCCCCGCGGCATTCCAGTTTTTCATCAACGAGATTTTAAGGGAATATCTTGACCTGTTTGTGATTGTCTACATAGACGATATCTTGATTTTTTCACAATCCGAACAATAACACGTTCAGCATGTCAAGAAAATATTGCAACGACTGAAGGACAATCAGTTATTTGGTAAATTGGATAACAGTGCCTTCCATACCAATAAGGTGGAATTCTTGGAATTCGTTATCAACCTTGAGGGTATCCACATGGAGCCCAAGAAAATCGAAGCATTGGTAAAGTGGCCCAGTCCTAGATCAGTAAAAGAGGTGCAGTCTTTTATAGGGTTCGCTAATTTTTGCAGCCGGTTTATTGATCATTTTTTTGACCTCATTGCTCCTATTACTCGGTTGCTCCGCAAAAGAGTTACCTTCGTGTGGTCCCAAGAAGCAGAGCAATCTTTTATACATCTTAAAAAAAAGATTTATCACATCACCCATCATAAGACATGCAGACAACACTCAACCGTATTATGTTGATGCTGACGCTTCCGAATATGCGGTGGGGGCGGGGGAGGGGGGGTTTATCCCAATGCAAAACAGCTGCTGGTTGCTTACACCCGGTGGCATAATTTTTTAAGACGCTTCTCCCAGCTGAACAAAATTACACAATAGAGGAACGAGAGCTCTTAGCAATAAAACTCGCTCTCCAAGAATGGAGACATTATCTTTTGGGTTCCCCTCACACTGTTACCATTTATACGGATCATCTGAATTTACAGTTCTTTAAATCAGCGAAGGCATTAACACCCCGTTAGATGAGATGGATCTTGTTTTTTAGCGAATTTGATTTCATCATTACTTATCGACCTGACACTCAAAAAGGGAAAGCAGATGCACTGTCCAGGCTAGGGCCGGAAAAAAAATCCACTTGGATGAGTGCCCTCCAGTCATACCCTGCCGTAGATCATAGGAGATGGGGAAAAGGGGAATAATACACCTCCCTTGTTTTTGGACCAATTGACAACTGCTTATTCCGCTCTTTCTCCTCTTAATTGGTTAAAAGATCCCCTGAATACTATTATCAATGGGTTTTATTATCATGGCAACAGACTGTTCATGCCTCTTGTAGACCTACAACAACAAATAATCAGATGGTGTCATAACACCTCTTTAGCTGGACTCCATGGTGAGGAAAAGACAGTACAAACATGTCAAAGATGGTTCTGGTGGGGAAGTGTGAATAAGGACATTCTAGCTTATGTTAAATCTTGTCCTGTTTGCGCTAGACAGAAGTCCTTACACATTGCTTCTGCAGGATTACTACAACCGACTGCTCTTCCTTCGATTCCATGGCATTCCTTTAGTATGGACTTTATTACAGATCTCCCCCGAGCACAAGGTTGCAACACCATATTAGTGGTCGTAGACATATTCACTAAAATGGCTCACTTTATTCCCTTAAAAAGACAGGTATTCATTGATCAAATCGTTCGTTTACATGGCATCCCCTCTGTAATAATAACAGATAGAGAGGCACAATTGGTTTCCCGATTTTGGCAGGGAATGTGTACCACTCTGGGAATAGATCATAGATTGTCCACTGCTTATATTCAGCAAACAGAAGGACACACTGAAAGAATCAACCAGACTCTAGAACAATAGTCTGCTAGCAATCATCCCTTCTGATTGGGTACAAGCTCTGCTATTAGCGGAATTTGCATATAACAACAGCACCCATTCCTCCACTGGGTTTTCACCCTTTTTCTTTTCTTATGCTCAGCACCCAAGGTTCTTACCTTTCCCTTTGCCTTCTCATTTAGAAGATATCCCTGCAGTCCAGTCACATCATGCTGTCCTCTTAGACATTTGGGAAAAAGCTAAACATGAATTACAAAAAGCTAAAGAGGCCATGAAACAGCAAGTAGATTAACATAGCCGTCCTGCCCCTGTATATGAAGTAGATGACAAGGTTTGGCTGGCCACCAAGAATCTAAGACTAGAGGGACCCAGACAGCTACAATACAATAGGGCCCTATGCTGTAACCAAGGTCATCACACCTGTCTCTCTGAAACTAGATTTACCAGTAGAGATGTGTGTCCATCCTGTGTTCCATACTTCCTTACTGAAACAGTACATCCCTTCTCCTGACCCAGAAGTCCCTCCTCCTCCTGTCCTCGTGGAAGGTTAAATGGAATACAAAGTAAAACGTGTCCTGGACTCTAGTAGATACATGGACAAACTACAGTATCTAATAGATTGGGTGGGATATTCTCTTGAAGACAGATCTTGGGAACCTGCAGAACATGTACATGCCCCTGTCCTAATCCGTAGATTCCATGCCCTACACCCTTCAAAACCCCGTCCTGTAAGTAGGCTTTTGGGTGGGAGAACTTTTAGAACTCATGTGCGGTTAGCTGGAGCTCATGAGATGCACAAGTGACTGTTCCGTGGTAATAAAGTGCTCTTTGAAGAGATCCCCTTGCCTGCTGTGGGAGTGGTGGAGTTTATCTACACTACCTTCACTTTAAATACGGCCCAACCGATGAAGCTGTTGCTTGGCTTTCATTTCCTGACCTGACTCCATGCCCCTTTCTTCCCTGTTACTGCGTCTGGACTCTCCGCTGCGGTGGTGGCATTTCAGAGCTTTCCTTTCCCGCAGAACGAGTACTTTGCAACGCTTACCGCACTGTCTTGCTGACCCCCATCCTGTATAACTGTCTTGCAGCCAGTTTTAGCTTTCAAGATACTTCACAGCCGCTTTCTGACTACCGTATTGCCTCTCCAGCAGATCTTTTCCCTGCGCTTTTCCCGGAGACGTGCTTTGCCTCACTGACCCCCTGTAAAACTGACACCGAGGAAACTGACTCGCAGCCGCATTCAGTTTTCATGATACCTAGCGGCCTCGTCCTGACTCTCTCCAGACTCCCTAATCTGATACATTGGATCAGACCACAAGCGTGGTGCACGTTTGACTTGTTGAGACTTTTTTGTTTACTTTATACGCGTGTTGCGCGTTTGACTTCACTGAGTTGAAGAAATCTGCTGCCCTTGATGCTCTTTTGATTTTTTTTTGTGTATTTATTGACACACGCTGCAGGGACTATTCCCTGAGCTGCCCATAGAATTTATTTATATCGTTTGTAGGATCTTGACCTCGGCTGCCGGTGCAGATAAAGAAACATTTGTCTGCACTTCCTGTAAGAAGTTTGGATCCCCTTTTTGTGGAACAAGCATTGTGTGGGGTCATACATTCTTCGTGTTTCCACATGGGGAGGGGTAGTTTTAAAAGTTTTTTGTTTTCTTTTCCCTGTAGCTTTCCATTCATCCTGTCTCCTGCTCTACCCTGACTCTGTGGGACAGGCTGGGGGAATTAGGGGTGGTCACTACTTTGCGTTTATTCCTCACATCTCCTTGGGCCAGCTTCCTTGTATGATAGTTCTAGTATCTTCATATTGGTACTGTCTTAGGGAGAGTGGGGAACTCCTCTTCGTTCCTATGGATTGAGCCTTGTACCAGGTTAGTGGCATCAGCAACAGACAGAGGACCGAATTGGGAAAATAAAATTTAAAAAAAAGAAAACCAGTCACCTTAAGACTTGGCGATGCGGCGAGCACATGATAAGTGTTTTTTTTTCTTTTTTCTATCCTTTTCCCTATTCTGTCATCTGCTGACTCCCCACCCCTCCCCACCGCTCTTACCTGAACAGGCTACGACTGCACCGACCCAGTGTTCCTCCTGACAAACTATTAGAGTCAGTAAAAATTTTGTTCAACTAAGGGACAAGTGCATTTGTTCAATAAATGAACATGAGCAAGTGCATGCAAAATTCATGATGGGAAATGAGATCTTGGAAATGATTTTAAAACATAACATGTATTTGTATCGCTAAAGGATTATTCTGGTTTACTTTTTTTTTTTTAAATGGCATGAAATTCTACATTTGTTACTTGTTGTGAGATGTTTTTGTATTATAGACACTGTTGGAAATCTAAATCAGAGGCTATCATGAGTGTGCCATAAAATGAGAAAATGTAAGCCAAAATGTAAAGAGAAAGAAACATGTCTTTTTAATGTTATACTTTTTTTCAGAAATGCATAAGATGATGAGGTCACCAATTAAAATAGCCAGTTGGAAATCAGCAGCAGAAAATATTTTTCATAAGTTTACAAAATAACCTGCTAGCTGCATCTTAGGAAAAGAAACGATCTTAAAGCATCTTTTTTGAAGCCAGGGTAGATGTCTGTTCTGATAGAAGGTTCGGTCGGCAAAAGGAAACTAAAGAATGAAATGTGTTTATTTTCTAGCCAGAATATAAAATAGCTGACCCTATCTGCACCTTTATATTTTCAATCTTTGTCCTGGCAACGACCATCACCATCCTCCGGGATATACTTCTTCTGCTGATGGAAGGTAAGATCCATATTGATTGAAACAAGTCAGATTTGTTATTATATATATTCATTGTGCGATTATTGTTATTATCATTATGATCGCGTTGCTATTCTTGCAGCAGAGCTAGAAAAATGAGGTTTTATATTAAATTCATACATTAACATCCTGAGAATGAGGGCTCTAATACACCACCCCATGGATGCCACAGTATACCTACTGTTGTGCAGCGGGTAAGGGCAAAAATGCATTGGCAAGGTATTTATTATGCTTGAAAACAATGTAGCTCCTGCCTTGACAGGCAAGCACCAGTTTGTGCATCATCAGTTACAGAGCAAAAGAAACAAGCAGCCATAACCATATTTTGGCAAAGGTTTCGTATTGAATGTCAAGTATCGCAAATCCATATTAATTCTGACATGCTTACGGAGGACGGACGAGACACACCATGAGGCATATTTACTAACAAGTCACGCAACGCAGCAAGACAACTTGCCACGCTGCGTAGTGTGGCAAGGAGAGGGCAGGAATGTGCCATATTTACTTACATATGGCACACGAAGAAAGAGAGAAAAATGAGGAGAAATAAACATATTTCTTCTTGTTACACCTCACCTGGGAAGGTGTAGCACTTTAGCAGGTTTCCTAGTTTTATTAAAACTGGGACTGTGACAAAAACCATGGACGGATGCATGGGATCACGCATGCTGCACCCATGGAACGGCTTTCAAGGGCAGGGTAAGGCAAGGCAGTAACTGGCGCTCCCTTGCATTACTCAAGAATTACTATGCAACCTGGCTCTGCATGGCGTCATTATTCTGACTTAAGTGCTAGTGTCGCCTTGTGTGATGCAAGCCCTTAGTAAATCTAGGCCCATGTTTATCAGTTGATATTATACACACAAAAATGCAACTCACACTTGAGCCAGATTGTACGAATACATGAACCAATTTTTATAGAACTAAAATAGTATTGTGGTGTTCCACACCAGAAGAGTGAAGGCCCTCCAAACAAAAAATAATTTCAGCAATACAAAGAATACAAGAAATACACACACAGAATTCAAAGCACAAATAAATCAGGCATACGTTCGGGATAGGAAAAAGCTACAGAAACTTACCCATGAGTTATTATCACTTAGGGATTTTACTCACTGCTAGGATAACCCAAAAATGATCAGACAGGATGTAAGTCACGCAAACACTCATTGTGAGCAGGCAATAGTACACAAATGCACATTCACAATATCACTTCCGAGTAAGGCAAGCCTTATCATTAGTGTAGCAGAGCACTCCGTGGGCACCCATTGGTTAGAGGCCCATCTATGGAAAGGTCTAAATGTGTTCATGGATAAGTTTCATGTAGTGTCCACTTGTTTGCTACAAATACTTAGACGAGATACAAGTTGCAGACACACTCCTTGTGGGCCTCAGCCACCGTATACATCACAATAGCCTTAAAAGTTGATTCGGAACAGCTTAAATCTCCTGATCCAAGCATTCAATTAATTAAATTTTCAGAACAAAATGCAAGTAACAACAAGACGACCATCCTGATTAATTACTACACTCAACCCAAATTCCGAGTGAAAAAGATAAAAAACGCTCTACTATGCAAATTAATTACGGACCTTCGCAGTAATGAGCCATCGTGGAATATAATAAAGACTGGTGATTTCAACTCAAACCTGATATTCTCACCTGTGGAAGATGAAATACTGACAGCTGATAATATGTTTTGGTGTGTTCCACAACAGTCTTAAGTTGGGGCGAGGACTCGAACGGATCGACTCGGCAAACAATTGGTGACAGAACTTGAGTATCAAGGCATGCGAGTCCTGAATGGAAGGACCGATGAAGATCGACCACCGAAAAAAACTAAGGGACTGATTATGATGGAGGATTTTCCGCATCCTCCGGGCCGGCGGAAGCCACCGCCGGCCCGGAGGATGCGGAAAATCCTCTGCGGACCCACCAAAGACCCACCGCCAAATTAGGATGGCTGGTGGGTCTTGGTTTCAGTTCGCCGCTTTTCCGCCGTGGTCGGCTTACAACCACGGCGGAAAAGCTCTAACATGTCTGGCGGTGTCTATCAGACACCGCCAGGCATATTAGGATGTCTGGAGTACTATGCCTTTCCACGGCGGCATTTACGCCGTGGAAAGGCATACAGACTTTTGTTTGGGGCCCGTTGCGGGCCCCCAGGGGTGAAGGGGGGGTGGGGGTTGCACATGGGGGCTACCTATGGTACCCCCCTGCATTTGTATAAAGAAATCGGAAGGCACCGCGCGGTGCCTGCCGCTTTCTGCATACAAATGCAATGTATGCATTTGTAACAATGCGGCGGGTGCAGCTTGAAGCCGCACCCGCCGCAATGTTACAAATAGAGGATGTGACCGCCAGGGTAATTCCCTTCTATTTTTTATAGGGTCATCTACAACCCTTGGTTGCCCTGCTAATGTTTGTCCTGATGAAGACTCGCACGGTCCAGGTCTAACTTACCGGTTGGCCATAAGTCGAGTCGAAACGTCGACGCTATTACTCCTACCTTGGACCCATATTTGCAATATAAAAAGTGCACACATTTGACATAGTTGTCTTTGCCTATATTATTCTGACATCAGGGGTTATTAATTATTATCTTGTGCGGCCAGGTAGCTTTGATACGGAAAAACTGTGAAACCGTGATTGTATAATACTAATGTGAATATTTTGTTATCATCACTCTGATTTTCTATCTCTTCTCTTTATTCACTGTACACGTTCTGATCACTTTCTTTTTGCACGCTCCTTTGGGCAACTTCCTATTCCAAATTAATCAGAAATTTTGTGGATTGTCAATTATTTGACCAGAGACAATGAATTAAATATTGTACTCTTTTTTGATGTATTGTTGTTGTAGTGGTATTTCTTTTCTTTGAGGAAACTCAGTTCATATACGTGTTGGAGCAGATTCAATAGGAACGCTCATGAATAAATAACTGCATGAATATCTACTGCTTGGATCAGATCATAAAGAAATAGGTTCTGGACCACTGTTTATTTTTATCGCTATATACCCAGGTCCGTATCCTTTGGGTTGCCCCATTTCATTAATGGTTAGTTATTAAACCAGCTGCTTTACTCAGGAAATGTAGAGAACAAATAATTAAAAGGCCTATTAAATTCTTAATGAAAACATCATTACTGAGGCTGAGAAAAAATGCTCTTAGAACACATAGTTTACCAGTAAATGAAACAGCTTAAACAAAACATGCCATGATCAACAGCAACTTAAGTAAATACATGATCAAGGACTGGAACTGAAATATACACAGGAAATAGACACTTAGGATCGATCGATTCTGTTACACATTATATTTAGCTATATACGAAACCTATGTCATACTCTATATATATATATATATTCTTTGTAGAAATTTAATTGATATTATCATTCCATTGCTGTATATGTACCTACCTCATAATACTTTGAAAGTTTACTATAACAATGCTTGACTATAACTACCTCATGTAATGTGAAGCGCTCTGATACCCAAGGGTCATGTTCGCGCTATAGAAAACTCTTAAAATAAAAAATAAATAAATAAATAAATAAAATAGTATGCCTTGAAATTAGTATTACCCAAGTACAGGAAGATCAGTTTGTTGTCAATTAGCACTGACTGTTTGATAAAATGGCTATTTAAATAAACGTTTTACTCCGTTAAAATGTTCATTACATCCTAAAGAATACTAGAAACATATTTTGTAAAATTAGAAGTGCACCAGTGTGTCTGCAGTATTCCAATGCATTGCTCTAGTTACGATGAAAACAAATAACATGCTTTTGAATTCAAGACAAGGGACAATATTACTGCAAACGTTAATGCTTCCAGTGAATCACAGCTAATTGGCAGCCAATACTATAGGAAATTACTGGTTTATGGACAATTTATCACATCACATGATTTACTGTGGAGGCAACAAAGTAGCAGAACGTTTTTGTAGTATGTTTGAGATATTGTGGGTATACAGAGAGAAAGTACAACAATTATTCATCTGTCAGCATTATAATTGTAATTGTAATTGTAAAAATATTTGTAGAGCGCATGGCTACCCGGAGGCCTCCCAGCGCTGTGGACTAATGGCTGTGACTGCTCCATTTAGCTAGATGGAAATAGCAATGTTCTCAATCGTTTGCGGAAAGCCAGATGGTCATCTACCAGTCTGATGTGGTCCAGAAGGGTATTCCACCCTTTGGTGGCAAAATAGGAGAATCGTTGACCTCCACTTCTAGTTTTCCGGATTTTGGGGATCGTTGCTAGGCGTTTGTTGCCAGAGCGCAGAGATCTTTTAGGCTGGTAGGGGACGATGGTTCCTTGTAATATAGGAGAGCATTTGGCGGTCAGGATCTTGTGGGTGATACAGAGGGTTTTGAACTGGATCCTCTCTGACACTGGTAGCCAATGTAAGGTGGTTATGGCTCTTCTGGCTGATTCTCTCCGGGGAATGTCCATGAGAGGCCTAGCTGCACAGTTTTGTACCGCCTGAAGGCTCCTTATTAGAACATTAAATATGATGAGAAATAAATAACATAACTTAAGGGAGAAATTGTATGTGGAGAAATATGTCACAGCAGTACACATTGCAGTCATCCCTCTACCAGTTAGGTACTTAACAAGCCTATCAATTGATTTTAATTTATGGGCCAACAAATATTGAGTAACCAAACATAATCATACTTGGGGCCAATTTCTTTAGTCAGAGAGCCTTTTTTTTTACTGAATTACTCTAGTTAAGTTCCCAATTGATACCAGATCCAGTTTTCCAGTTTCAACAGCTTTATTGGACAATTTGCAGTCATAAAAGCATTTACAAAAGTACAGAAAAGATTGTATATGTAAAACAGCTGTTGAGGGGAAGCTTACATTAAATAAATAAAGGGATAAGAAAGCTGCTTCGATAACCTTATTTATACATTTCATAAATAGGAAATGAAAATGGAAATACGCTCCCAAGACAGACCCCCATTAGGGGCTCTCTAAGTGTCTAGACGTATAATGAGTTCACTTGACATAAAAAAATAAAATCTCCTTAATGCATTTCATAAAACAGTTACAATATATACAAAAAGGCACCATACTCTTATATACGAGAGACAAATCACTATACCTACTTAAAATTGATAAATTTTAGGACTTAATCAGTGGTACTTGTTATCGAGGCCTACACTACTCAATGATAGGCTGAATAGTTCGGAACAATTCAGATTTTTTGGTTTTTGATCTCACTCTGGGATATTAAGCGAGCCCTCAATACCCATGCCCACCCTAGAAATTTTGCCATGACTATTACGAAAGGTGGAGACGTGTCAGTCCGCAGGATGCGTTCTGCTTCAGCTGCCTGTCTAGTGCCCAGCTGCTTACAAATTGGAAGTAGCCAGACCCAACGCGGGGCAGCATAAGCCACGCAAACAAAGAGGAGATGGGACAAAGATTCATTACAGGACCTGCATCCCGGGCAAGTAGTTTCTGCATTAATGGACCATTTTACGGTGAATAATCTCACTTGAACTGAGCCCACCCTGAATTGAAAATACATTTTACGGTCCATTGGTTTTGTGATTAGATCCCAGTAAATTTCCAACTTCGGAGTGGCTTTATGTTGCAGGAATCGGCATGTGAGGATGAATGGCTCACCTTGCCTGATGTTATTATCCCAGAACAATTCCCAATACCTGGCCCTGAGCACCTCCTTAGTTGGAAAATTTGAATTTTCGGGATCCACCCACATCAAAGCCAGGACTATAACGGATAAGAGGTCTCTAACCACCCATAACCATTTAATGCGATGAGAAACGTCAGCCCTCATTATTTCTAGAACACCTTTTGCATAGCCTGCAAGCTCTGGTGTAGTCCAGAGTCTCCTCCAATAGAGGATAGGCCGAAGTTTGGCTACAGTAGCAATCAGTTTTATCCCTAAATCAATTAGCAAAGGGCTGGTAGGAGTGCTCTGTGGCAGTCTAGCAATTTTCCATAGAAAACTATTATCCGAAGTAGTTAAGGTTTTCACATCCCCAAAGTTCCGAGCCATATAAGGCTGAGCTGGCGGCTTTTATGCTATACATTTCTGAAACTGGGCTGATGGGCTTAGTGTATGATAGGTTATATTCTTGGTGCAGGGTCCCTGAAATCTGCCTATGTTTAAGAGAAGCTAATTCCACCCAGTGATCCCACTTCATATTATCTTGGAAGTTCACCCCTAGATAGGTGAACTCCTTCAGGAAATCCAATGGCCTATCATTCATACAAATGCCCTTTTAAAGTCCTTATGAACATTAAATGCCATTAGCTTTGTCTTTGACACATTGATCTCCAAGCCCCTCTGCGAACAAAAACCCTCAAAAGTTTTGAGGGCTCTCTGTAGCCAATGTGTCATCGGCAAACATCAATATAGGCACTTTGTCGCCAGCTAGTGTGGGGGCATCGGACAGCATTGCGCTTATGTAATCCACTATCCCATTAATGTAAAATGTGAATAGCGTAGGAACCATAACGCAGCCTTGTCTCACACCTCTTTCAACTGGAAATAATTCAGTTACTTCTCCTTGCCCGCCCCATCTAATTTGCGCACTATTATCATTGTGTAGTCTGATAATCAGAGTCAAGAGCTCAGGTGGAAGCCCTAATTCTCGTAAGGTTAGCCATATCTTCATGCAAGGGACAGGATCGAATGCCGCCCTAAGATCTACAAATGCGGCATACAGGCTTCCCTTACCTAATATCACAGTCTTCCAATGAATCAAAACAAATCAAAACACCTGGTCGATGGTGGACAAGACCTCAAACTCCTCAATCCAATCCTGCACTCTATTAAGCACAAGTCTCCCAATTATTTTCTGGAGACAATCGATTAAGCTGATAGGCCTGTAATTCCCTGGACTTGATTTGTCCCCCTTCTTATAAACAGGGATGATCTCCGCTTTCTTCCAGGAATCGGGTATAGCGGCTCCTTGGGCAATGGCATTGGACATCAACAAGATGTACCGGCATCATCTGTCTTTATCTTATAAAAAGATGTACCTAGGTATGCCATCAGGCCCTGGTGCCTTTCCGGCTAATATTGATTTAAGTGAAATCTCTACCTCAGCCTTAGTGAATGTCTTGTGTTGATATAGCTCAGTTAATATGTCCCCCTCTCCTTTTGGGACAGTTCAGGCATATTGGGTTTTAAAATAATTCACCCAGTCAGATTGAGAGACATGATTTTGGGAACGCTCATGCTGGCCCCTGTTCGCCCATTTATAGACGTCCCAAAATTGTTTGGGGTTTTTCATGGCACAAGCATCCCTTAAATCCTGCCATCTTTTTTCATCCCAAAGTTTCTTAGCTTTTAACTGGGTGTCCTTATAAAGTGACATCGCTTCAAGGACCTCTATGGGAACACCCTCTTTAATAGCATTCCCTGAGGCCTTGCATGCCACTTGACAATCTGCGTTGTACCATTGCCCCTCCTTCAGTGCAGGTGCCTTTATGTTCTTCCCCTGCTTAAAGAAATAAGTGCGTAATAGTTTTAAAAAAGTGTTATGTATGCCTATTGACCTTGCTAAATCTCCTTTTTCATCAGTGCTAACCTTTAGTTCATTTATCGCATAATCCAAACTCTGGAGGACATTATCTAGTTAGGCAGGCGACTCTATTAACATTACCCACTTGAGCCGCCTTAGGTCATTAGATGGAACAACCTCGCCTAGATGATGCCCATTCCGGGATTGGGAACCCGTCGTTTGACAGTACAGGTTCAAGGTTCCACACAGTGTATTATGGTCATTTTCAAGCCTATATATTACCATCATATCCACCATCTGGTGCCATAGACCCAGGCTCACCAGGACGTAATCTATTCTGCAAGCGTGATAGCCATTGTTGAAAGTATTGGCTCCATGTCTATCTGACTTGGTACGCCCATTTAGAGCTCTTAAACCCTGTTCCAAACAAATGTTATTTAATTGAAAGGCCATATCTGTCCATCTCCTTATAGGATTTAACTCTAGCGATGGAACACCCCATTTACTATCTTCTGCTTCTATCCAATTACCGTCTTCGGTGGTAAGGGGTTCAAACGTTGTATTAAAGTCCCCCCCTATTAGTATATTTGAGACCACCTGTTTGCATGTCCAAGAGGTCCTTGAGAGCCGCTAAAAACTCTCAATCAATCAATCATAACACTTGCAGAGCGCACTACACACCTGTGAGGGTCTCACGGTGCTGGGGATGTGGGGGTCCTGCTAGTGATCGAATAGCCAGGTCTTGAGGAGTCTCCTGAAGGCCAGTAGGTCCTGGGTCTGACCTAGGTTGGTGGAGAAGGTGTTCCAGGTCTTGGCGGCGAGGTGGGAGAAGGATATGCCGCCGGTGGTCGCTCTTCGGATGCGGGGGACTGTGGCGAGGGCGAGGCTGGTGGAGCGGAGCTGGCGGGTGGGGGTGTAGAAGTTCAGTCGAGTGTTGAGGTATGCTGGGCCGGTTTTGTGGAGATCTTTGTGTGCGTGAATTAGGAGCTTGAAGGTTATCCTCTTGTTGACGGGGAGCCAGTGCAGGTCTCTCAGGTGGGATGTGATGTGGCTGCGACGGGGGATGTCGAGGATCAGACGCGCTGACGCGTTCTGGATGCGTTGCAATCGCCACAGGAGCTTGGCCGACGTTCCTGCGTAGAGGGTGTTTCCGTAGTCCAGCCTGCTCGTGACTAGGGCCTGGGTGACTGTTCTTCTTGTGTCGGTGGGGATCCACTTGAAGATCCGTCGGAGGGTGTTGAAGCAGGATGAGGAGACGGCGTTGACCTGTTTGGTCATGGAGAGGGTGGAGTCGAGGATGACCCCTAGGTTGCGTGCGTGGTCGGTGGGTGTCGAGCTATTCCTAGGGTTCCAGGAGTCATCCCAGGCTGAAGGGGTGGAGCCGAGGATGAGGACCTCCGTCTTGTCCAAATTCAGCTTCAGTCTGCTGTTCCTCATCCATTCGGCGACAGCCTTCATTCCTTCGTGGAGGTTGGTTGGCGGTGTGAGGGTCTTTAGTGAGGGATATGACCAGCTGGGTGTCGTCAGCGTAGGAGATGATGTTGAGGTCGCGCTGTCGGGCGATGTGGGCGAGGGGTGCCATGTAGATGTTGAACAGCGTTAGGCTGAGGAAAGAGCCCTGGGGTACGCCGCAGATGATTTTGGTGGCTGTGGAGCGGAAGGGGAGGAGACGAACGCTCTGAGTTCTGTCAGAGAGGAAGGATGTTGTCCAGTCCAGGGCCTTCTCTTGAATCCTGGCGTCGTGTAGGCGTGTGCGTAGTGTGTGGTGGCAGACCGTGTCGAAGGCAGCTGACAGGTTTAGGAGGATGAGGGCTGCTGTTTCTCCATTGTCAAGCAGGGTCCTGATGTCGTCCGTGGCGGCGATGAGGGTGGTCTCGGTGCTGTGGTTGCTGCTGAACCTGGACTGGGACGTGTCCAGGATGTGGTTATCCTCGAGGAAGCGGGTCAGTTGTTTGTTGACGATTTTCTCGGTGACCTTTGCCGGGAATGGGAGCAGGGAGATGGGTCGGAAATTCTTGAGGTCATTGGGGTCCGCCTTGGGTTTCTTGAGTAAGGCGTTGATCTTGGCATGCTTCCAGCTTTCAGGTAAGGTTGCTGTCTCGAAGGAGGTGTTGATTGTTTTCCGAAGATGGGGTGCGATGGCTGTGCTGGCTTTGTTGATGTGGTGGGGGCATGGGTCCAGTGGTGATCCGGAGTGGATGGTGTTCATAGTTTCGCTGCTTTCCTCGTCATTGACGTTGGTCCAGGAGAGCAGGGGGTTGGTGCAGGTGGTGGTCGTGGGGACGGTGGTTGTCGGGGTGATCGTAGCGTTGCAGCTGTCGTGGATGTCAGTGATCTTGCGGTGGAAGAAGGTGGCCAGTGAATCGCACAGGTCTTGCGAAGGCGGAATGACGTTGGTGTTGGAGCTGGGGTTGGAGAGTTTCTTCACGGTGTTGAAGAGCTCTTTTCTGTTGTGTGCGTTGTTATCCAGGCGGTTTTTGAAGTAGACCCTCTTGGCGGTTCTGATGAGTTGATGGTGTCGGCGGGTGGCGTCCTTGTGGGCTGCGTAGTTTTCCAGTGTTCGTTTGCGGAGCCAGTTCTTCTCCAGTTTTCGGCAGGTTCGTTTGGAGGCCTGGAGGTCATCGGTGAATCAGGTGGCTTTCTTGCTGGTATGGTTGTTGGAGGGTGTCTTGAGCGGGGCGAGGGTGTTGGCGCAGTCGTCGATCCACTGTCTAAGGTTGCGGGCGGCGGTGTTGGGGTCGTAGGAGTCGGCAGGTGGGTTCTGGGCGAGGGTGTTAGTTAGTTGGTCTTCTGTGATCTTGCTCCAGCAGTGTCGGGGCATTTGTTGGGTGCGGTGGTGTGTGGTGGGTTTCCTGAAGGTGAAGTGGATGCAGTGGTGGTTCGGTGGTGTAGCTGACGGAGACTTGGGGGCTTGCGGTGAAGATGGGGTCCAGCGTGTGGCCTGCGGCGTGGGTTGGTGTTGTCACGAGCTGTCTAAGTCCGAGGTTGGCGAGGTTGTCCATCAGGTTGGTGGAGTTAATGTCGTTGTTGTTCTCTAGGTGGAATTTCAAGTCCCCGAGGAGGATGTAGTCTGTGGAGGCGAGGGCGTTTATGCTGATGAAGTCGGTGATGGAGTCGCTGAACTGCGGTCGGTGTCCGGGGGGTCTGTAGACGAGGGTTCCTCTGAGGGTGGTGTTGGGGTCGGTGTGGATCTGGAAGTGCATGTGTTCGGCGGTGCTGAGGGTGTCGTCGGTGTTGGTCGAGACTCTGAGGGTGCTTCTGTGGACTGTTGGTACGGTCCCTGCGGGTGATCTTGTAGTCTTCCGGGATGGCTATGGCGATGTCGGGGGCTGAGGTGGGGTTCAGCCAGGTCTCCGTCAGGAAGCCGATGTTTGGGGAGGTAGAGTCGAGAAGGTCCCAGAGTTCGATGGCGTGTTTGCGGGCGGAGCGGGTGTTGTGGAGGATGTATCTGAGGTAGTTGGGTTCTTTTGTTGGAGGTTTGGTTGGCCGTATGCTGGTGAAGCTGCAGTTCCGGCAGGAGAAGGGTTCGTGGGTGCGCTTCAGGGAGGCCCGGAAGCTGGTGTATTTTTGTCCGGAGTTGAGTGCGTGGAGGGTGCTGGCATCGTAGCGGAGTCGGGCGTCGCGGCATTCGCGGGGGCCAGGGTTCTGGTGCTGGGCGCGGTCCAGGTGCGGATGGGCGCAGACGGGCTTGCGCCACGGGCTCCCTTCCACCTCTCCATAAATGGAGAGGTGGAAGGGAGGTGCAGCTGGGAGGCAGGAGCGGGGTGGCCAATGGGGAACGAGGGGGCGGGGCAGCAGGGGACGCAGCGGCGGGAACTGGGGATGGGAGGGGGTGGCGAGGGAGAGCAGAGGTCAGGGGGACAGTGGGGGGCAAAAAACGAGTATACAGTTATAAAGTGGCACAAAATATACAGAGCGAAACAGTAACAACCAGGAAAAAGAAACCAAAAAAGAACCAAAAAGAACCAACGATGGGAAGAGCCTAAGCAGGCTTCGAACCCTGGCAGGAGCAGGCTGGGAGCACTGGCGCCAAACAGGTGGAGTTGCGCGGTGCATGGAGCGACCTGCCAGGAGGCAGGGAGATGATCGCACTCACTGCCGTAACGCGACCGCCATAAATGGAGAGGTGGGAGGGATGTGCAGCTGGGGTGCGGGAGCGGGGTGGCCAATAGGGGACGGGGCCACAGGGGATGCAGCGGCGGGAACCGGAGATGGGAGGGGGTGGCAAGGGAGAGCAGAGGTCAGGGGGACAGAGGGGGGCCTCTTATTCCTCTGACATAGATGTTATATATGTCTAATGTTAAGTGGTCTCGCGTGGACAATCTAATGGCCTGAATATAGTCACTCTGTGTTGGTAGAACCTGGATATCAACCTCAAGCTCTTGGCGTACCCATATAGTCAACCCTCCAGAGGGCCTCCCTTTAGCTCCCTTGCTTGCCGCTACAGAATAATTCAAATATCCTACATGAAACTGGGGTAGTTCGGCCCAGGTCTCTTGGAAGAGGCATATATCGTAAGCCTCTATAAATACATGCCACTCCCAGGAGCTCATCTCCGTACTAAGGCCTGCAATGTTCCAACTCAAAATTCGATTTACAGCTGATATAGGGACTGGGGTCTGGGGCGTTATTTCTTTTTGTGCCAACAGAATAACCGTTTGTGGTACACCTTCTGCTTGGATAGATGGAACCTGAACCTTCTTGGCATTCGGTGCCTGCTTAGTAGGTACATAGTTAATATAAACCCAGGCCCTGTAAATGCACCAAGTATTTATTTTGATCCTAGTCAATCGTTGTTCTCTAGGGTGGAACATCCCTGCATTCTGGGGGGTCTCAGTGTGACCCTAATATCATGACCACGTGGAGAACGTCTGAATTGGATTTTAGAATTCTCCGGGGGGCTAGTGCGGAACTCCAATTGTGAGTTCAATACAGTCATAAGGGTGTCTAGAGGAAGAAATCCTTCGTGCAGCTATTATATCGTCCCTATTCACTGAACAGCAACCTCTAATGTGCCTTATCAAATGGATAGCTTTGTTAGTAAGCGAGTCCCTGTTCTCATTGACACCATTGGGATCGCATTTTGGGACATTTACCATGTAAACTTTAAAAGGATTTAGTGGGTTAAGTATACTCTCTCGATCAGGCCCCATGTCAGGTCGTTGGTTCGATAAACCCCCATAGGGGTGGGTTTTATGGCCTAGGGGCAGATGATTCACAATGCCCATTACCGGGCTGCATAAAGATTTAATAATTGTTAGCTGCGGTGGGGGATGAGTGCCTTGCCATTACGGAGGTTGCCCTACTCGAGCTCTCCATGGCTGTGGCTCGTTTATGAATTATGTCTGTCCCTCTAACAACTTTGTTGCCGGCTGAGCCTATAGTAGCTGTGACACCCACCAATTCATTGGGAATAGAACCCAAGGAAGGTTCCGGAGCGCTAACATACTGTGAGCCGCCCTTTCCCTGTGGCTCTACCTCAGATGTCAAAGATTTGACCATAAATAGTATCTCCTCTAATGTACCCTTCAGAACCCGCACTTCGGCTCTCAGTGTAACAACTTCTTGGCACATAATGTGCGACTCTGAATGTGAGTCTGGGACATTTGGATTTGTTCTAGCCTTAGGGAGACTTATTCATCCCTATTCTGCCTTAGCAAGTCACCAAGGGGTTGGAATCTGTTTGTGCAGATAACTACTGGATCTATGTGGACTGCGTGGTCTACACCTTTTTTTTTTTTTTTTAAATGCATTTATACAGCGCGATTGCTGCCCTGGGGCGTCCAAGCGCTAGGGAACCAGAGGAGGGTGTAGTGAGGCTGACAGAGACTAGGAGGAGGGGAAGGGGGCTGAAAGATTACGGGGATATGAACAGATGGGTTTTAAGTTGCTTGCGGAAGGAGGCAAGGTTGGGGTTAGATCTTAGATGAAGGGGAAGGGAGTTCCAGATTTTTGAGGCGTTGAAGGTGAACATTCTTCCGCCTGCTCTAGACCTTTTAATTCTGGGGACTGTTGCCATAAAAGCCTGACTAGAGCGTAGTTCTCTGCCTGGGTGGTATTGGCTAACTAGGCTGCGCATGATTTTTGGGCCCGCGTCCCAAAAGGCCTGATGAGCAATACACATTGCTTTGAAGATGACTCTTTTACGTACTGGTAACCAGTGGAGGCTAGTCAGTGCCTCTCTAACTGGGGTTCTTCGTGGAATTTGCAGTAGGGTACGGGCCGCACAGTTCTGCACCAGTTGCAATCTATTCAATGTGTACTCTGGGGCTCCCAGATAAAGGACGTTATTAGAGTCCAGGCGTGATTGTATTATGCCCTGAATAGCTGTTTGTTTAGCCTCCATTGGCAGCAAGGGGAGGACCTTCTTCAGTGTTCGGAGGAGTCCAAAGCAGGTGGCAGAGAGCTTTGTGGCCTGAGTGTTAAGAGTAAGATTCCTGTCCAGCCATACCCCCAGGCTTTTGATGTTACCTAGAGAAAGCTCTGCATGCTCAGTTACAGACGGTAGACTAGCACTAAGATCCTGCACCCCATTGGTTGTGTTTGGTATTTGCTTCTTCCCTGGCTTGCAAAACATGTAAGGAAAAGTATGTTTCACCAGGTTCACCGATGGATTCCCTTTATGACTAGAATTTTTACTACTAATAGCGCCATTAACGTGTTTCAGGGGAGTAGATTCAAGGATACCCTCGCATTCATTGATAAGGTTGTCTATTTGGTCCATGTCACAATTATTATCAGCAGCAATTTTCCAGTGTTTTTTTGCCTCGTGTCACATCTAACCCCCCCTCACTTCCCTCCCCACTCTCCCCCCGTTTCCCCATTAAGTTGGTCACAAATATTTAAATATTAGCTAAAAAACAAGAGGCCCTGTTAGACCCACTTCTTCTGGGCTCCGTACGCTTGAAGGGTACAAAACATACAAAACATACAGTGGTAATGAATTACTTAAATGGTAAGCGATAAAAAATAGTATTTTGTACTAAGTATGTGAGCAGAGAGGCAAAGGTTCGCAAAACCCAGGGCAAGCCCACAAAAGCCAGGGAGCAATCAACCAGCAAGACAGTACCTTGAGCTTTGCCGATCAACTTAAGTCCAAACCGGTGCGTGGGGCGAAAGGGGAGTGGCTCTGCCCTGCCAGTTCCTGTCAGAGACCGGCAAGGACGGGCCCGCCCTTGGCCCGGGATTCGCCCGGTCGCACCCGAGCGCGTCCCGCGATGCGGAGACCGCGGCTGAATTTAAATGCCTCCAGTCGCGGGAAAGGCGTCGGCGCCTCCTGGCGCGCCAGCAAAGCAGCAGGATCTCGTGGGGCTTTGAGTCCCCTTACAAGTGCAGCAGTGGTGAAAAGCGGCTCCCGCAATGCGGAGACCGCGGCTGAATTTAAATACCTCCAGGCGCGGGAAAGGCGTCGGCGCCCCCTGGCGCGGCAGCAGAGTAGCAGGGTCTCTTATGGCTTGGAGTCCCCTTACAAGTGCAGCAGTGGTGAAAAGCGGCTCCCGCAATGCGGAGACCGCGGCTGAATTTAAATGCCTCCAGGCGCGAGAAAGGCGTTGGCGCCTCCTGGCGCTGCAGCAGGGTCTCTTGGGGCTTGGAGACCCCTTACAAGTGCAACAGTGGTGAAAAGTGGCTCCCCTTCATACAATCAATTGAATAGTTCAAAAGGTCAGTGTAGACACATGGAAACTATGGAACTTTTATACTGGTTTAGAGTTTGATGGATGGTACTCCGTCCGTTGGAGTGGTGGAGGTCATTACTTCCTCCATCTTGAGGAAGTATTGTCCTCCAAATTAAGATATGACCAATGGCCGACTGGTCATCTCTGTATATTGAAAGGAATCAATGCGGCAGTGGTTTCTTCCAATGTAGAAAAGGTTTAGTGGACAATCACCATTGGGTTTCAACTGTTGTTGACCAAACGTTTTACATTCCCAAAGCAGGAGTTTGTTTTCTAAAAACAAAAACGAATGACTCCCACAACCTGGGAGTCTTCACCCAGTGAATGCTTGTCATTATTTTTTCAGTCCCTCACCACCAGGTTTTTCTTAGATTTGACAGACTGAAAAAAAGACATTACATCATTCACTTTACGTAAAGTGGGCAGTGTAATTGTACATCCTTCATCAGGACATCGCTGGACATTTTTCATCGACGGTGCCAATGGCGAACTGTTTGTGGAAAACTTAAGGTCCGCCCATCAACAAATTAAGTGGGCAGCCTGATAGTTTGGTGGATAAGGCACTTCATTGCCTTTGCACCATAGTACTCTGTCTACCAAACTCTAAATTGGGCCTATAATATTAACATAAATCGCGTCTCGACTCTTCAAAGATCACTCAACATTGTAACAATACTGTCCCTCCACCCAAACATTGTAATAACCATTTTACCATACACATCGCTCTGCTGTTCTTAACAAGGTTTATGCTATGTAAAATATACCAATAGAATTAAAAATGTGTTCACAAAATTAATAACATTTCAGACTTAAATGAACTAGGAAAATGAGAAAATGGCATTCGTTTTCAATACACTGATGTAGGAAGAACAATGGTCTATGAAGAAACACAGAGCTATGGTATTATAGTTTAAACTTATTTATAGTAGCCACATAACCTGACAAACAATTAATTAAACATATACTGTAATGGGCATTGTCTAATACTGAAATTATATTGGACAGATGTGGTCCTTATTTTTTTTTTAGAGTTAGAGACCTGGTCGCTGGAATTGGGTGATTCAGCGGCTGCATTGTTTTCCCCATAATTATGGATTTGCTGCATTTGCCACATACACCATCTGTTGTATAATTTGCAGATTTCACCAAAATTTAGTTTATAGCTCAAAGGATAACAAGTTACTAAACAAAGTGCCACAAATACATCAAGGATTAACTGGTCACCTTGCAATTCATGATTCCTGAACTGGTACTCATGGGGTAGGACATTCCTTCTCTTTCTTTTAGAATTTAACACCAGGCTGATGGGAAATTACCACAAAAAGACCACAACCCAGTTAAAGAGATTTTAGTGACTGAAACCTCACCCACATCAAATACCTTGGGCTGATATGACAAAGCAATAGAGAAATTGTATATTGGTATAGTATTCTACAAACCAACACCAAAACGTTGCACTAAGAGACAAATATATTCCTGTAATGTGTATGTTAAAAAAACATATTCAATAAGAGAAATAAAACAACAAGCAAAATAGACAATTGCTTAAAAAAGTTAAAGGCTGGAAAAAAAATAACATTTAATAGAAACAATTTCCTGCAGGCAACATAGGTTTCATTCAAAACAAAATAGAACAACAAATACAATCAGAAAAATTACTAGGAAAAATAAATGTAACAGAGTGCAAATGGCAAAAGGTGCCCAGGCAAAATGTGTTTTATTCAAAATGATATTGAATGAGAACCAAAATTAACAATATTTCAAGGAAAAATAAATGTAAAAAGTGTTTCCTAAAGATCAGGAAGAAAAAACAAATATTAAATATGTCAGCAAACAAAAATTAATTGAATATAATGGAAGACAGCATAATCAAAACATGAAGATAAAAAATGTTAGCCAGGAAAAATAGATACAAGAAAAATAATGAAAAGTTAGAAAACTGAACTTTCAAAATATGTACTAGGAGAAAGGAGCCAAATGTAACCATATTTCATACAGCTCCTGGTCCTATAGTACGTGAAAGTCTGTTCTGCTCGCGATGAAAGGTAGTATCTTCTGAATTAAAAACTTTAATTGAAATTAAAAAAAATACTAGGACCAACCTGGAGATTATATCCAATTTTTAATTCAATAAGCTTCTAAATTCCGTAGACAGACCTTTTGTATTTCATGCTATTGTTAAAACTAACCTAGTCACATTTATTATGACAAATTTACAGATAATACAAATAAATGCAAAATCATTCATTCATATATACTGTTTCTATACACCATCAAGAATTACATACATTTATCAGGAATTTAAAACCAGTGATATGATTCAAAAGAAGGATTACCGTTAGTAATGACATCACGCATTTGGCTATAAGGTAATTGGCCACCTGTATCTGCCTATGGGTACAATTGCAGATAAGGAGGGAATGTTGAAGTTCAAATGTGATAGAACTTCTCAATTGGTAATTGTGCAACTTTGAGAATTAAGAATGTAATCTCAGCTTCTGTCCCTGACCACAAATTGTAGGATTTTGAGCAAATCATGTTATTGACTTGATTCTTAAATTGTGGTAATCGATTGAGGAACATGGCGGCGGCAGGCTAACGGCTGCTGCGGAGCTCCTCGCCTGGAGGCCACAATTTGTTTCACGGTGGATATCCCCCAGTTCAGAGGCTGATTTTTATAGCTCTAAACGGTGAGGTCAGATAACATTTGTTTTGTTTCTTTTCATCCCTCAAAACTGAGTTTGTTCTCCTTCAATCTTGTGTCTCCCGGCGAAGAGGAAAAATGCTCCAGGGCACTAGGACCTCGGACCCGGACCTTGAGGGATGCGGCCACGGCATCACGTTCTGCGCTACGTTCGACTGGAGACAGGAGAGCAGAGTCGCGCTGGAAGCAGCTGCTGTTCGTTGAAGGCTGTTGTGCGTCCACCGTCTGGCGGTTTCAAAGGCACACAAGGAGGGTTATTTCACAGCAGGGATCACTGGCAGCGTTCGAGAGGAGCACTCATCTTTCGAGTGAAAGGTCCTGTTTGTTGGGGCCATTATTCATCCTTGAATACACAGAAGAGTGAAGCTGCCGGTAAGGAGGTTTCAGGAGGGGGTGCCTGTATGGAGGCAGATGCTCTGAAAGAAGCTGAAAGTCGATCCTGCCGAACTGGTGCTATCGTGGTAGATTCTGTTACAGAGAACACAGAGGGGGGTCCTACTATTGGGTCAAAACAGCCAAAGGGGCTAGTATCTGGTGTTGGAGCGGTGGGCACTAGAAATCGGTATCAGTTAAGGTCAAAACAGGACCTTAGGAGGCAGGGGCTCTGGGACTCAGGGGAGACCGCTGTAAGAGAGGGGCCAATACCGTTATCCCCTTATAAACAAAAGAAGAAGGGGGGAGGTAAGAGAGGGGGGACTGTTAAGAGCAATAAACAGCTTCTAGCTCAGAGAAGCACCCCCTCCCTCAAAAGTGTCTTCAAGATTATGGAGCAGGCAGTCAACTCGAAGGAAGGCCCCTGTGAAAAATCAGGCGAAGGGGCAGGAGTAATAGCGTTAGATACCAACATAGAGCCTGCTGAAGAAGAGGGTGAAGTTTTGGATGAGGTGGCGGAGGTAGGAGAGGGGTCTAACCAATCGGACATGGTGTCTGTCCCCCCCACCCTGGCTACTTTACCTTTGAAAAATAGATATGCAGTATTGGAGCCGACTACAAATATGGAAGGATTAAAATCTACTTTATCTACTGCCCCAGAACGTGATCCTGCATCGAACATTGTTTCGTCGGGCAGGCAAGGGTCTCCCATCCCAAGCACAACATTAGTCTCAGCAAATTTGGCCCTGTTCTGCCTACAGTATTATCCACAGTTCAGACTTTATCCGACTTAGGGAGCTGCACTATCTCTCAAACCCCTCATACAGCCTTACCTGATCCTCTATCTTACCCCCTTCCTCCCTCTAGTAGTACTAATAGTATTGCACATGACTCCATCCTAAACACTAGAGGTATGCTCGAGGAAGCTGTAGGTGGGGAGGAGAGGGACCGACTCGGTTGCTTACTTCAATCTCTCAGGGAGGACTTGATGGATAGGTTTGCAACCTCTGAGAGTAACCAGAGAGGGCTGTACGATAGATTTGATAATCTAGAGGCCAAAATGGAGGGGATAGCAGCTCGAACCAGTGTGTTAGAAAGTAAAGTTACTTCGCTTTCAGAAACATCGCTGTAAAATTCTAAGGACATTGATGCTCTAAAGGCGCAGAACCGTAAACTCACAATGGACATGGAGAGATTGGAAATGCAGAGTTGGCGAAACAATTTAAGAATACTTAAGATCCCAGAAGGGGCAGAAGTGGAAGATATTAAGGGGTTCGTGTGCAGGCTACCACGGGAGGACATATTAAAGGATCGGCCAGATATAGATTTAGAAGCAGAGATCCAGCGTGTGCACAGAGACCCTTTTAGGTTACATCTGGACCGTAAAGCCCCCCCGAAAGATTTTGGTTTATTTCCAGACATATACGGTTAAAGAACTAATCCTTAGTAGGTGTCTCGCACGATCTTCTCTTCATTACCGTGCCAATCCCTATCAAATTAGATCTGACATAGGGGGAAAACGGCTCAGAGGCAATGGGAGTTGGGCTCCAGGATGCCTGAGCTTCGTTCCCTGGGAGCTCAAGTTCAAATGAAATTTCCAGCCTTATTAAAAATAATGTGGAACAACAAGATGCATAACTGTAACTACCCCGAGGAAGTAGATGAGTTGTTAGATAAAATGAGAATATAGTTAAGAAGTATTAACTTGGGCACATAGTTATCAGCTGTATATAATTAGCTGTATATAATTAGTAAAACAGGGATGGGGGTTGGTACACTCTCTTCTCTTTTCTTCTTTTTTTTACATATGGTAAAGTATTAAACTAGAGGGAGTCAAGAAAAAGAGGGGGAAGGGAAAAAGAAGGGGAAAGAAAGAAAGGAAAGGGAGAAAAAAAGAGGAAAAAAAGGGGAAAAAAATACATATAAAATAATATAAATAAATAAGCAAATAAGTAAAAAAAGTTTTTAAAAAATGAAGCTGCATACGGGTGGGGGATCTAAATAGTTAAGGTTAAATATATAGAGCACGGGAAAGTAAAAGTTTTCAGTTAGGCGTGGCGTTTCAAAGACGGGGGGGCTCCTTAGGGCGTGGACACGCCGAATAAGAACATGAAGGGAGGGTTCCTCGGGGGGTGGGGTGGGAGGGATTTCAGAGGGGAGGGGGTAAAATATCTAAAAATGTCCTCAGATGCCAGAAGTTTTTATCTTGATAGGTTAGAAAACTAATGCAGATCACAACGAGCTATAGCTACACTAGATGACAGGTTTCGCTATGGCAGCTAGTAATATAATATTATCCTGGAATTTAAATGGGATAGGGAATCGGAAGAAACAGCAAAGAGTTTGTGAATTCTTAAAAAATACGGATGCGCATATATATCTCTTACAAGAAACCCACCTTGAAGCAGAAGCGTGTGGTCAAGTTTTTTCTAAACTTAGGTGGGTTCAGGAAATTCTGTGTTCTAAGCAGAAGGGTTCTACGAGAGGAGTAGCCATTATTGTGCGGGCAAATAAGGGTATCAGGGCGCAAAGCTGGGGAACTGATCAGTCTGGGCGATGGCTGGTGGCAGTCCTCTCTATTGGCAGTTTCACGTTCTTAAGTGCTGTTTACTATGGTCCCAATGAAGACAACCCCGGGTTTCTTCAAAAATTAGAAGAGTATATGATACAGTACACAGCTCCAGTTATTTTGGGAGGCGACTTTAACCTCATATTAGATCTCCTTCTGGATCGTACCTCTAAGGCAAAATACAATTCCCCTAACAAATCCCTGTTGGCTCTGAAGAATATTATGAAAAACTTTAACCTACAGGATGTTTGGAGAGTTAAGCAAGGGAATCTCAGGGAATACTCTTTCTACAGTAAGAAATATAAACAATACTCTAGAATTGATTTCTTTCTTTTAGATCAAGCTTTTTTGTCAGATATTGTTTCAGTATCTTACATTCCTGTAGGTCTGTCTGATCATTCGGTCGTGGAGCTGAAAATTAATCTTAAAGTCATCCCCTCATTATATAGATGGACTTTGGATAGAACAATCCTTTTAGATGATGAAATTAAAAGTAAAATTAAGGGAAACCTGCTGGAATTCTTATTTAACGCGAGTACAGCTCCAGAACCAATAGTATGGGATTCGCTTAAGGCCTTCTTAAGGGGCATTCTTGGGTCGCACATGGCTTTAAAGAGAAAACCTATGAAAGAAAAAGATAGATTTGACCTTGAATTGATTAAAACAAAAGAACAACAACTACAGTTAGCTGTATTGGAAGATAGAGGTAGGATCCCACAACTCGAAAAAGAGCTGTCTGAGTTAAAGATAGGCTTTAAGGCACGTGCTGATAAAATAAACAAGGATAGGTGGGAAGTGAGTAAACTCCGAAATTTTGAATACGGAGAGAAATGCGGCTCTCTTCTTGCCTGGAAAGTTAGAACGGAGAGGAGTAGGAATAATATTAGTACACTAATCCAGCGGGGTTCAGGTCTGCCCTTAATAGAAGATGCCGAGATCAGGAGAGAGGCCAGAGGGTTTATGGAAGAATTATACCAGGAGCAGAATAGTCTGGGGGCGGATGAGCTAGAACATTGGTGGGCCATGAGAGAGTTACCTCAGTTGAGTGAATCGGATAAAGAATATTTAGTTACAGAGATTACTGAGGGAGAGGTACGGGCCCAATTGAAAAAGATGGCTAGGAATAAGGCTCCGGGCCCGGATGGATTGCCGACGGAGCTGTATAAGGATAACGTGGAAGAAATCCTAGCTCCATTATTGTCACTACTTAATAACATTTTTATACGGGGGGGGGCACCCCGGCTTCTTGGTCAGAAGCAACTATCACCCTGATAGCAAAGCCTAATAAAGACCCCAAAAATATAGAATCGTACACGCCCATTTCACTTCTTAATTCGGATTTAAAAATATATTCAGGTATCCTAACGTCTAGACTGGCAAAAATAATTAAGTCTATCATTCACCCTGATTAGCGGGGGTTTATACCAGGGCGTCAACTAAACGAACTTACTTTTCAAGTTGTAGGAGCAATGGATATGGCAGTGGAGAGGGGACTGCCGATGGCCATTGTTGCGATTGATGCTGCAAAAGCATTCGATCAGGTTAATGGGGTCTTTTTATGGAAAACCATGGCAAAGTTTGGATTTCCAGATATATTTATTAGAGGGATTGAGACGTTGTATAGGGGCCCCCGAGCCAAGGTATTAGTCAATGGTAGCCTGACCGAATGGTTGGATATCTCTAGGGGAACAAGGCAGGGATGTCACCTGTCCCCCCTCCTTTTTGATATTTATATCGAGCCCTTTGTTTGCTCCCTGAGATCTGACCCAGTGATCTTACCTTTTAAAATCGGAGAATTGGTTCTTAAGACAGCACTTTATGCTGACGACCTGCTTCTTTACACATCTAATCCTGAGCGGGCTATTCCTAGGTTATTTGAATTGGCTGAGGACTTTGGCACGGTCTCGGGATACAGGATCAATAAGGATAAGACAGATATAATGAGCTGGAATAACCTGGCCCCGATACCGGAAGCCAAATTAAAAATCAGATACCTGGGAATTCAGCTTACTCATAATTTAGATGACGTCACTAAAACCAGTTGGCAGACGGTGGTTAAGGATATAAGGAAGCTCTTGACTAGATGGAATACTTTACCTCTTAACATCTATGGTAGAGTCAACCTAGTCAAGATGATAATTTTGCCAAAAGTTACTTTCTTATTTAACTCTATTCCCTTACACTTTAATAAAAAAGATATTTCTAACCTTCAAGGAAGGATTGGTTCTTTTATTTGGGCGACCAAGTCCCCTAGAATTGCCTGGCGGAAATTAAGAAAGGGGCTGAAACTGGGCGGATTGGCTCTTCCCGATTTACTTTTTTATTGTTATGCTTTCCAATTTAAGAATTTTAGACTCCTGGCAAACAAACTAGATTCTTCCTCACACGGAAGACTTTTCCAGGCCATGTTATCAGACTTGCCACACGGTTTTGAGTTTTTTCTTTACAAATTTGGGGACCAGACGTTTTTTAAGAAGGTTCGCCTGAAGCTTCTTGGGACAGCACTTAACATCTGGAAGGCAATTCGTAGAATTTTGGACATACCCTATTATCATTCGCAGGCCCCCATATGGGACTCTCCGGGTACACCAGACTGCCTACTAGATCGGCTGGCTCTTCCCTTGAGAGCTGCAGGGTTAACCAAGTGGGGGGACCTGTGTAATAATTCCAAACTATTAAGTTGGGAATCTCTTTTAAATCTAACAGGGGGTTCCATTTCCAGGTTTAAATTCTACCAGTTGTCTTCCTGGAGGGGTAGCCAGTGTTGGGCTAATGAGGACGAGATTCCGATTTTGGAATTTATCAGTAGGGGGACAGGAAGGAAAGGAGAGGTGTCACTTTGGTACAATGCATTGGTGGGGGCGAAAGACGAACTAGGAGCCAAAATCATCAAGCTTTGGGCTAACTCCGTAACTCAAGACTCCGAAGAGATGCTGAAGGTTTGGACAGATTCTTTCACAATCTCCCAAAAAATGATAAAACCATCTAACCTTAGAAGGAACCATTTATTCACAGCATATAGGGTTTACTGGACTCCTGCGAAATTGTCAAGGATCTCGGCAGAAGAATACGTCTGCTTAAGATGCAGGTCTCCAGGTGCAGATGATAGACATATGTTTGTTGACTGCCCTGAAATCATCAGCTACTGGGACCAGGTCTGTGGGTTCCTAGAAGAGGTTCTATCCATGCCAATCACTTGTTCCCCCAGATTGATATTTTTTGGTCTCCTCCTGTACTATGATGTTAGTAACAGCATATCGCAGTTTATCTTCTATGTTATTGTTATAGCCAGAAGGGAGATCTGCAGGGAGTGGAAATCTGTAAGTCCTCCTCGATTTGCAAACTGTCTTAAGAATATTATGGCTGTTAGTCGTTTAGACCTACAGTGTGGAGGGGAAAGTGCTGTTAAAATCTGGTCTCAATTACCTGCATGGTCTGAGAGATAACGGACAAGGTACACAAAATGTCCAATGATTATGCCAGAGGTTTTGTGGTCCTGTCCTCCCAAAGGGCTCGATACATCATGAATGGGAGTGGGATAAGGAAACAACCTACCTCTTGGTGATCTCCGTTGGCTATCCACGGGATCCAGGGCGGGAACAGTTAGCCCGTGTTAGTGGCCAGGAGAAAAGCCCATCTAGAGTTGACAATCTGGTGGCATTTATGAGGACAAAAAAAAAAAAAGATTCTTAAATTGTAAATATGTTCAATATATTGACTAATGTATGAAAAGAATGTATGAATGTATATGCGCACACATAAGAATATGTAAAGTAGCTGGAATAGCACACTTAAATTATCAATGTGCAGTGCGTTTCCGGACTGCCAGTTCCACCTTTGAACACTCATCCAGACAATGTCGGAATAGGGGCGTCTTTATTGCATCCAGTAAATACTTACCATTCTGAGTTTTTGTTCCTGGAAATGACGCCTAACATGCAGTGTTAGTATTTATCACACTTTTTTGTATTTTTTATCAGGCCTTGAGGTGAGATGACGATCACAGAAATCGGAAATGCCTATCATCAGCCAATAGAGGGCAGTAACCACTTGTAAAATTGAAGGTGCACATTTTGGACACCCTCCACTGTATGTCACGTTGGAAGAGCAGACAACAGCCCCATTGCCTACCGTCTACTCACTTTGATATTCTTCCATTGTGTCTCTTTCTATGACAATATGACACATGCTCCTCAGAGAAATGTATGAGGTTGTGTAAATGAGTCTCCAAAACCATCTGTACTGTTCAAAGTTTTAAAGCCTTTCTGAATGAGAGACAAATTAATTTTACCTGAGCCTGACTGCAACTGGGAAGCAGGTGTGAAAACTTCTTCCTGGATTCCTTGCATTCCTACAATATCAGTAGGAGTCCTCCTGCATCTTGTTTAGAAGAAGGGCAAGGAATGTCATCCTTATGCAGGGTGGTGGGTTTGGTTTCCAAGGGAAGAAAATACAAACTCACTGGCCAAACCGCAACACTTCTCCAAAAGCCGGGAGTTGGTCCAGGTTTGTCCTGAAGCCGCAGTCACACTTCTCTTAGGGGACATTATCATTCTTTCGAGATTTCTACAGCTTCCTTAGATTTCATAGATATCTCCTATGGATGATTTAGATTTTATATACTATCCCCTGGTCCAATTTTCACAAAGGTTACCCAGTATGTGGGTGTTTTTTTAATTGAAAACTCGTTTGGACTTTCAGTTCTAGATGAATTTATTTAAATGTTTTTAATTGTTTTTTTTTTTTTTTACACAAAGCACCTTGTACACTTTTCTTTGACGTTTTCTTGGCTGCTCAGGCCGAGGTACTAAAGCTGGGTCATGGATACCTGAAGGATGATTAGTTTTCTCTGGTGGGTCTCTCTGTTTAAGGAGTGTGACAGCTCAGTTAAATCTGCCATTTTGATTCTGGCTACTGTCACAGCCTTCTGCTGGTCTGATAAACTACAATGAAGTTGCTTTTATTATATTTGAAAATTGACTTATTTGAATAAAGAAATGTATTTATCTCTAGGAACACCACGAGGAATTACTCAAAATGCTGTGAAAGACAAGATTTTATCTGTCAGTGGAGTGAAATCTGTTCACAGCCTTCATCTTTGGGCGTTAACAATGAACCAAGTTATTCTCTCTGCTCATGTTGCTGCAGGTAAGAACAAACATGTTTAAAATTAATAAATAATCATTTCCTTTCAACCAAAGATCACTATCGTTTTAGCAAAAAAAATGTTTTGTGTGATTTGTTTGCCACGTCTAAGTCAACAAAATGTATTTTGCTAATTTTTTATAGCATGCTTCACAGCACGAAGCCTTATGCATATGGTAGCCGACTAGAGGCACTGACTAGCGTTCTGGGCCCTCCATTTTTTACCACAGACATATTTATAATGGAGCTTGGAAAAGGGATGCAAAGATGTGCAAGTCGTCAAGTGTGGAGCTGGGTGCCAACAAGGTAGAAGTCACCATGGTCTTAAGGGTGCTTTGGCTACACACACCACAGGTATTTTGTATAATAGCGCCCACAATTACATATCCTAAAATAATTTGAGATTGTTGAATTCTCAGAATTTGGAAGAAATTTCAGTATAGGGTCCTCAAGATTTAGATCTTGTTCACTTTTTACCTTCAAACAGAAAGTTGACTGACTGCAATGCAAAATCTTGCATTACTGTTCCACTGACTCACTTTACACACTTTTATAGTCTACTGAACCTGAACCCTTTAATGAGTCAGTAGGTGGTTGATCCAGTCATACCCGAGGAGAAATTTGAGGGAAATGAAAGTGAATTTAGTTCTTTATTGCAGGGTCCAGGAGTTGAGTTGGCATGGAGGCTTAGTGACAAATGTACAAATCCATTTCATATATTCAAGGCGGGAGGGAGCACACTGCCTCTCATCACAGCACAGCTCACCCCATTGCATTCTGGTAAATGCAGTATGCTTACTTCAAAGTTGCTGTAGGTTTCCACCAAAGTTGGTGCAGGTAGTGCTGTTAGCTCTAGACATGTGTTCCTGGCTTAGCCCTCCAACAGTAGAGAGCAGACGTAGTAGAGAGCAAAGACATCTGGGGTTTCAGAAATACTGCCCAAGTTTCCACAGGTCACAGTACCAACTCCACAGGCGGCACACAGGTGCATACAAAGTGAACTAGTCAGCTTGTTGGCTCAAGAGAGCCTTTTAAACACCAGGGGGGGGGGAGCACTCTGCCTCTCATCCCAGCACAGTTTACCTCATTGTATTCTGGTAAATGCAATACGCTTACTTTTAGGTTGCTGTCGTTTTTCACCAAAGTTGGTGGAGGTAGTGCTCTTATCTCTAGACACATGTTTCTGGGTTTAGGTAGGCCTTCATCAGAATAGAGCAGAAGTAGTAGAGAGAAGAGAAAAGTAATCTGAGGTGCTAAAGATAACAGCCCACTTAATCTGGGAGTGATTTCATTCTGCTCTTTTACAAGGAGCATATCCCCTCACAAAGTAGTTCCTTTCAGTGAATGGGTCTCCTATGACAAGATGTTCTATTTGAGCACAAAAATATATTGTTGCTATTAGCCAATTTCCTCACAAAGTAGGTCCTTTCAGTAACTGGGTCTCCTATGACAAGATGTTCTATTTGAGCACAAAAACATATTTTTGCTATTAGCCATTTTTTTAACATATTGATGAGAACTCTGAAGCAGCTTAACAATAAAGTTTTACAAAAAAACAATTACAGAACAAGCATTAACAAAAACCCCAAAAAGGCCGACAGCCAACACCAATGCTTGTTTATAAACATGTTTCTAAATCTGATTGCCACTATTATATGCCTTTAATAACAGGGTGCCACATCGCCATTTTGAAATTCGGAATATATACACGCAGCTACATATTATAAGCCCTACTTTTCACATTTTCAAAGTTCTTGTTTTATGTGAAAACATTTCTTCAACAGGGAGTCGGAAAACAGAGCTAAAAAGTATTTTTCCTTTTTCATTGGTTAAAGAAATCAGTTTGCATAATACTTTTTTGCTGATACACAGGGCTACATATTATAGCCCTTACTTTTAACTTTTTTAAAGTACTTGTTTTATATGAAAATACGTCTTCAATAAGGTATCGGAGAACAGAGCTTAACAGTAGTTTTAATTTTTTATTGGTTAAAAAACCCAGTTTGCATAATATTTTTTTGCTGATAGATAGTTGGCTTCTATGGTGGTGGCTCCATGTTAGGATGCACCCAAGTGAACTGAAAGAGTTAGGACAACCATAGCTCACAGTCTTTATAATGCATGAGAAAAGTACATGTTGCATGTTTTTTTTTGTTAATCTTTGGCATCCTCACAGCGGGGATGCCAGTTTAGCAACTGAGGCAGAAAAAGCATCTGGCCTTTACAGCATGCCATTTCAATTACAATACACAGCAAAAGTCAAAGACCCAGGCAGACTAATTGTGGCATACTACCATGGCGTATTAAGCTCTGAGTATTATGGAATGAGAAATAAGAATACATGAATACCCAATGATTGGTATGTATTGCTTCATAAACGTAGAGAAGGCTATGCGGGGTTTGGTGTTTTTAGAGCAAAGAGGTGTAATCGAAATGTATTACGTACTAATGGCAACACATTCTCCCACAGTATGATTGTGCATGAGCACCAGAGCCTGATGGCATCTATGTTTGGCCAAGGAGGAAATATTTCAACTATGTGCGTGCTAACCATAGTGATTTAGCTAGGTGGCACATAAGTATTGCAACAAACCACCCGAGACACTATCACTGCTGCTTAAAAACCTATGAACCTGCTTGGTTCACTTTTTGATGTCCTGGATAACTGGCCCTTCCAATAAGGGCATAAGAAAAAATTAGCCCCTCTCAAACTAAACAGAGGCATTGTCTTGTGGCTGTCTCTGGAAAGCAGGATGATGCAAAAGAGGATTTCTGCGGGAAATTGATTTAACATTTGTAGGAAATCTATCCAGCAAGCTGATAGTGGAAGTGTGCACACATGTATTGTGCTATGAACCCCTCCCCAACCCCCAGTATGCATAACCAGTCTTTCTTCCTAGTACATGCTCTGGCTTACCTTTTGGTAACTTGGGTGAATGCAAGTCACCCAAGTGTAGGAATGGGTAACATAGATGGCCAAAAACTGTGGAAAGATCCCAAAGGGAGGATGTAAATTACAAAGACTACAAGGAGTGCATTGTAAGATGGTTGGATAATAGTTCAACCTGAAAGGATGCGCTGAAGGCATGGTCTACAAAGCAAGTAGACTGGCTGACAGCTGACAAAACACCAGCAGCTTGTCAGAGCCCAAGCACTGTAAGACCAAGCACAGGCAGTCTAATAGCCAACCATCAGCAGTCCCCAGAGTGGAGTGCAACGTAATTGTCAGTGGCAGGATGTAGGTGAGGCTGATAGCCAAGACTCACAATTGGAGCTGCACTCTGGGGTGAAGAAGTGGAGACTTATGCCCACACATGGGCCTTCCAAGACACATTGAGCCAGTGGACCTTGGGATGTCACAATGTGTCAACATAGACTCAAAGTACCACAACAGCCGAGACGTCAAGTGAATCTCATTTTAATGCACAGCTTTGTTTTAATCTCTTGATTATAGACAGCATGCTGCAATTTAGGATACATTTTAGCTTGTGACCTATTGCTCTTACTATACACTTTATTGGCCTTACATTATTCTTCACTAGATTTCCAGAGTCAAAAAAGTCGAAAAGAATTTGATTATTGAGTAGAGCTGAGTCACAGCACCCAGAGGGAAACAGTGGGGGTGATGAATGACAGTTGCACCCATGTTGCAAAGATTACCAGTTATGGAAAAGACAGACACAATGAAGTATAGAGGAACATAGTGCCTCACCATGTTAATTCTCAGCTGCATTCTAGTTGTTCCATTACCCAAATCCATTCCTAACCTTCCGCAAAAGACAGTACAAGGATCATTGTTTCATTATTTTGGCACTTTGGCAGTGGCAAGCAGAGGAAGACAGAGAAGGTGCCATGTACTGAGAATGGTCAGATGAAAGTTAAAGCATTGGCAAGGAATGTTCCATGATCTCCAGCTTATCCTCATGTCCTTTATCTAACAGCCACAGCCTACTTGGGAAAATGTATCATCAAGAAAATTCAGGTGGATTAGCAACAAACAGGGCCAACAGAAACATTCTGATGTGCCATTTCCCCCATTGGCTGGTTGTGAATAATTCTGGTGTTTCAATAACCTTGCTACTGTTCTTTTCATCAAGATTCCTTTTTTAATTTTTTATGTTTTTGTCAGTTATGACAAAAGAGCCCCACCAGCTTTGTTCCTTTTTAAAACAGTTAGTACCACCTTAGACCAAGGCTTCCAGACAATTTGACCCTATTTTATCTCACTTTTGTGACAATACTATGTTTGAATTCAGTTCCATCCCGGCCCTGTCCCTCCATTCTTCCCATTTCTGACCTGCTGCTGATGAACTAACAAGTCTTTTCTTTAATGATGTTATGCACTTTACGTAAATGCACTGAAAACACACAGGTCAAAAGTCTAGGAAAAAAGGTTATAGGTTAACCTTTTCATGCTGTTGCCAAATTAAATGAACTTAACGTTTGAGTTTCAGATCAACTAACTGTGTTACGTTCCAGCCCCCTCCCCTTGAATATACATGCTGAAAGAGAAATATGGTCTTGTTTAGCATTTAGAGGACTCTTTGCTTTATGGCTAGGGTGGCCCATCCTCAAGAATTGTCGATCGCTGACTCAATGTCCCCACATAATGGTAGTCTTCTCCCAGCATCTGGTTGACACTGCAGGATTTATTTTTGTTTGGGTTTGCTAAAGTTGTCATGATAGTCCAAAAAGGAAAAATGCAAGTAGCATTGCTTTGGGTGGGTGAATCTTCAGACTCCTTTCCTGCCATGCCAGGTCCAGGCAGTAGTTTTCACGACAGCGCATCTGATTGGGACTCCACCATCAGGAAAACTGTGTTCACACAACCATCAAAGGAGGGAAGGGGAACGGAGAGGAGGGTACCAATTTGTGTCATATCTTCCATCAACGCCCACGTCTGCAGGAGTCCCGCGTTTTTTCATTGATACACATGTTCCTTTTTCCCATGGCCATGTCGTCAGGTTTTTCATTTGTATATTTGATGTACCCATCCTCATACATTTCTTGCAAAAGCATTCTTCTGCCGAATGTAGATACTATAAAAAGTAAAAAAAATAAACAGATAAGACATAAATTAAAATGCTTCCATAGAATATAATGGGAATAACCTTTTTCATTGCAGTCAATGGTGAAAGAAAAAAATATCAGAAAATGTGTTAAAATCTCTTAGTGACAAATGCTCAAGTTGGCCTGACGATGAGTTTGTGTGGTCAGATATAATTTAGTTTAGGCAAAGTTAGCTAGCTATACCTTTGGAATTAGTATATAGAATGGAGTGAAAAAAACATCAAATCATTCATCACTGGAGGGTAGTAGCTGAATAGACCTTACCAAGCTTAGATTGCAGTCACAGAAATGTTTGCAGGCGAGGTTTGGCAAACTTGGATTTTCTGTAAGCAGAATAACGTACTACTGAAATCCAGTAGAATGCTCCTTTTTTTAGATAGTTGTTGCTTTGTTCTTGGGGTCCTCCCATGGTTCCCTGCAAAGGTTAACTTTTTTCTCCAGTGACAGAATAACAGCTTATTGGTGCTCAGGTGTGAATAGTAGTACTAACTAAATGTTGTTTGAATTTAGGATTAAGAAATTCAGTGTACGTGAGCAACAGCTTCTCAGGGGGTCAACATATACTGTGCAAAACGTTAAACATTCTTTCACAACGTTCACTAAGATAGGGGCAACAGGGGATTTTTCTTGCATTCATGTAGGTTGCAGACACCTCTACCCCCAGGACCACACAATGACAATGAAAGTATTTACAGACTTGAGAGATATTGTTGCCAAGCATCAGGTTGAAAATGGCATTTGGGTGTAAGCCTATTCTAACATGTTTAAAGGAGAGAGCACAAGCTCTTTAGCAGTGGTTAGCAGTTGTAAAGTGCACAGAGTACTAAAAGTCAATACAAATTGGTTCAGAAAACAGGAGGGTGAAAGCAAAAAGCTTTGGGGTGAACCTACTTAAAGGGCCAAATCCAACAGTCCCACGTTGCATGGCATTACACCAATTGGGCAAATTCTGTGTTTACATTTTTCAATATTAAGAAGAACATTTACAGATTAAAATCGTCTGCAACCCCATCATAGTTCTACTGGTTGAATACGCCTTAGGTGAAATATCACTAAGACATCTAAATATGGTTTACATCTTGATGTTAGTAGCATGACCATTGTTACTACAAAGGTGGAGGACTAAACTAATTCCTTGGTTTTCAGAGTGGCTTAGGAAAATGAAGAAAGAAAGGAAAAGTAAGATGCTTCTCACTCCAGGAATGCTGCTAAATTGACCAGACTGTGGGATTAGTTTGCGGATGGTATAGATTAGGATGCAATCTGTGCCTGGGCACGTCTGAACTAATAAGATTATGTTGAGTTTATCATGATCAATTTATATTTATCAATGAATTCACATTTTAGAATTTATTTAGTACAATAATGCTACATACATGTATTGGTAGGATAATTTTGAATGTGTTAAGGTTTATAGGAATATGGATTATGTGCATTGTAATAATATTTATAACTAAATGTATATCAATGTATAGATTTGTTTTTCTTTTTTCCGTTCTTTTTTAGTTAACCATGCTTCCCTTCGAATAAATAAAAGGCTCTAACTTCAAACTGAAATCTCTGTTTTACTTGAATGTGACAGAACAGCCTTCCCTTATGGTGAGCTGATAGGTAGGGTCATTGATTGCTCTTTCAATAGGGATACACTGCTTTGACTCTATCAAATGATCTAATAAAGAATGCTGTAGTTAGATCTGAGATCAAAAATATTTTGGAGTTTATTAGACTAAATTGGTGATGCAAACACATCACATGTCAGGATCTGAATATAAAAACACCTTTTCAGTCTAATACACTGACATATTAGCCTAGGATAAAACAAATCTAAAACTTGCTAACAAGAGTAAATTATTTCTTGAATCTGGTCAAGGGTCATACTCAGAGCAATAGAAAAGATAAAATCAATGACAGCTGCTTGAAAGGAACACAATCTGATACTATAGACAACTGAATGTGTTAGACTGACCATAGCACTCTGATCTTCTGAATAAAAACAATATAAATATATGATCAAATGAATTCATTTCCAAAATTAAGTGAAGCCTCATAGTTTAATAAATGGGTTCAAAGTCCTAATGTAGTAACCAATGGTCATGAAACAACTGTTGGCACTAACTATTAATGGAAAATGAGGCTTTTCTTAAACCTTGTTATAAATATTATCACATAAAGACATTTGAAATCTATATATCACCTGCCTAATTGACAATACACTGTGTGCCATCTGAACTCATAAGCCTACACCCACAAAGCAGGTGTTTACCGTCATCATCAAAAGTAGTAAACATTCAGCACAGAGTGAGGGACCTCAGCAGAGATGACCATTATCACTCCTTTTGACAATGCCAGTGGACTCCTTTCAGCCAGAAATCACATTTCTCTGCTCAGGATTTTTGTAATTATTACCCTTCCAAACTCTTCCTGTGGATACACTAGTCTTTCATCAGTGTTTGTATTTCCATAGGTATTGCAGTTCCTTGTTGATGGCTCTGACTATTAAATAAACTTTCCTCTGTATCCAATGACTTCATTTTCACTATGGACAACAATAAATTACTTCAAAATACATCAGTATACTCTTCCAGAGTGGTAGAATACATGATTAGGGGTTTGTAAAGTGTGAGAATAACCCGGAGGGTGTCCTGGCACCAGCAGACCTATATCAAATCAAAATTTACCATACTTGCGAGAAAATGTAGGTTTTTTCCATAACACATAGCACATAATTCTCTTTCCTAAGTGCCGGGGGGTTGGGGTGTTGGAGTTGGGGGATGATTTCGAAGATTAGGATTCAGGTATGAGAATGCAAGTCCTTCCGGATCTTGGAGACAGCCATCAATTGGGACATAGGACCAGAGTTTAGATTTCAGATAGGCAGGGCCAGAGGCAAAAAGTATGATGGCGAAAAGAGATTAAAAATCGTACAGGGAGTCATGGTAATTTTTCAACATGAGGTGATGCAAAAATCCAGGGAGGAAGGTGCAGGAAAGCCAAAGGATTACCCAAGTATGGTTTCAAAACTTTAATACTCAACTTACAGATTTAATTCTTGGGAATTCCTGATGGCTTTAAACAAGGTCAATGGACCTTTGCCACCGTGATGTGAATAGAGCTAGAAGAAAACATAAATTAGGCATATATCATCGACAATTAGAATTTGAGATGTTCAGTCAATGATGAGAGGTTTTGAAAAGTTTTAAAACCTTTATTAATCTTAAAAGAATAGTATTGCTTTTGTAGTTTAATTCAAATTATTCAATTTACAGAAATCAATAAAGAAATTGATTACAGACAGCATAAATCAATACACAGGTGTGCCATAAAGGAAAATGTCACCAAACTAACTAAGGGACCTATCTTCCTCTAATGTGGAATTAATTAATTAACAATTAACTAATTACTCTAAATAGAACCCATGAAGAGTTTTCAGAAAAGAGCAAAGTAAGAATAAAATGGAACTTCCCATGAAGAGTCATTCTGGAAACTCAGCTGAGTACCCCACAGTTGCAGTAGCAACCGTCAATAATAAGAGTTTTTCTGGAGTAGAATATTGATCCTAAAGAAAAGATTTTAAAGTATGGAAATTAAGTCACCTTTAGCAGTAGCTGTTGGTAACAGAGCAAACACACCTCTCCAGTAGAAGAGTAGCAAGGCAAGGATGATGGATCCACCGGCACCGCATTCTGACTTCTCCAAAGCCTCTTCTCAACTAGCTAGTAATACTTATTAATATAAACTGAGAAATATTGTAGAAAACAATATTAGGCACAGATCATTCTAATCCAATGATATTCTCTCATTGGATGGTGTTACTCGGCTTCCGATGTCCCTTCCGTCGAATCCCACAATGAGCATTCATGCTGGTACATTAGTATAACACTGTCTCCAAGGTCCTTACATGGAGGAAAGTTCTCATAAGAACCTTCTTAACTAAGCTAATGGATTCTCTAGGTGTTTCAGTATGACGACAAAGGCCAGTTTGGAAAAGCAGAGGCAAACTTTTAATGTATTCTAATGGAACATACATAAATGTCTAAATCAATATTTAATATAGCAAACTCGTCTCTTTTTATGAAGGCAAATAATCTAATATGGAGTGTGGAAGCTGAGTGAATAACATGATAGGAGTCAGCAAATTCGTAAGCAAGATGCTGATGCATGATCTAAATAAATATTTATTAAGCTATAAGCAAATGCCGAAATAATAGGATATTGAGGCCTAAACTAAAGGTGCCCGTTCTTAAGAATAATAGCTTGGTACAAAAAAATGTTTACACATGTGTTCTATGTTTTAAACATTTCAAGTACATTTTCCCTGCATTATTAAATTATTAATAACTCCTGCGGGTATTGGTTATACATTAAAGAATTATTTCGCATTATAATGGGAGTACATTATTTTGCGTGTCATTTCTAAGTGAAAACATTTCCGCAGCAGCTTTTAAACGCATTCTAAAGGTGCAGTTCTAACATTGGGTTTTAAGTCGAATGTCAATTTTTAACTAATTTCTTCCAAAGGCATCATAACTTGTACGCAGCAGTATTTTGCGCAGTTTGGAGTTGCGAATGGAGATTGTTTGGGAATCCCAAATTAAGGACGTTACAGTAGGTCAGACGCAAAAGAGGAACCTGTACAGAAAAAATGGAAAGGCACAAATAAAAGATTGAATACAAAGTGTACAAAACAGCAAATTGTGTTAGTGGATATGCATGAGATGGAGGGAAGCTAACTTGTGTGCAATGCTCAATTCTTTAGTGATGAAACCTTCCCAAAAAGTTTGTTGTGTGGACCACACTATGAAGAATGCCACTAAACCAAAGAACACAGCCTAGAACACCATATGTCCAAACAGTCTACACAGTAGTGATTACTACAAGCCTCTTAAAAATCACATAAAAAATACACAAACGGGCTACATTACAATACAATACACTAACAGTTGTTAACTGCATCTATCCTAAACTGGGAAACCCCTCTGGGTAGCTGCCTGCATTAGAAGTCTGTCAAATAAATACATAAATATTAAATACATAACTATTGTGAAATTTAGAAGTGCATACATGGTAACCAGTAGTTATAGTGACTTTTGTATAGCTCTGTTATTAAAGCTGTGACACATGCTTTTGCTGTATTTACACACCTTTTGTGCATAACAATGTGTTTCTATTTTTGCCAACAACAGCAGATTCCGCGGATCAAGCACTAGTGCTGAAAGAAATTACTGAGACGGTATTCGACAGCTTCATCTTCCACTCAGTCACCATTCAAATTGAACAACAAGCGGACCAGAAGCCAAACTGTACCTTTTGCCAAGATCTGAAAGAGTAAAGCAGACAGTTTAATGTACCAGAACAAACCACTGCCTTGACAGGTCAATGGTTATCGCTATGTACACGGTGTCATCCATAATGGGCCAGTCAACACGAAAGCACAGTGCAATCCAGCTGACATGACAGCATAAAAGAAAGATACTTTTCATTAATGAAGCTATTTAACCAGGAATATTTAGTAATTTCTCATTGTTTGCAGTACACTAATGCACTGAAAAGTTTCAATTTGGTGGTGTATGGCACATATGGTGTGCTCCCATCAAAAATAAAGGCATCATCTGACACGATAAAGTAGCCTTATCACGGAAAAAAAGTCTATGCCACGATGGATCAGATTAATTACCTCTAAAAGAAGAATTAGGATTCAAAATACTTCTGTAAATTTACTGCGTTTTATTGCGGGAGGCACAATAGAATGGACTTGAGAAGGGAGGCATAATTTTACTGCAAACATTTAGTCACCAGTCTGTATTTCCTCCTCCATCTTCCACAACTCATTGATACGCAGACCAGTCTAAAAATATATATGTATAAGAAAACGTCAGAGAGAGTTATCACCAAGCAGCCTCACCCCTTTCTGGACATCCATGAGAGTAGTACTAGACAGATTGCTGTGATGAATTATCCACGTCTGACCTTCAAATGGATAACATTTTTAAACTTTGTTTCCGATGCTCCCAAGTTTGGACATTCGCCACCATAATTGTGTCTTTGGTTGGTTGGCTTTGGTGACAACCACTAACTGGGATGTACCTATATTTTCTAAAAAAAAATCCAGAATGACTGTGGTTTCTTATGGGTGTTTCAATGTGGCTCCACTTGTAGTTTTACTTGCTGACTCCTGTTTTTTTCCTTCACATGTCTACACTTTTTAATGTATTTCGTTCCAGTTTTCAATGTTATCTTTAATTGTACTCTAAAGATATGCAATGCTTCTCACTTTTCAAACAACTGACATAATTCATGATCTAAAGACTGCATTTGTTTTCAATGGTAATCCAATTGCCCTGAAAATTGTTTTTTACTTACTGTAAGAAATTGGGTTATTAGTTGCAAAATATATGAGTCCTTCACAAGCAATACCTCCTCAGCTTTTTCTTTACTAGGAAACAAGGACCCTATTGTAGCACTTGACTCTCACAGGGTAACGCAGCATAGCAGTCCCACGCCTACTCAAAGGATGTGGTGTGGCCTAGTAACTCCAGCCCCAAATCATTATTCAGTCAGTGCTTTTTTCTTCTATAAGGGAAAACTGTTTTTTGGACACATTTCTAAATACTTAAGAAAATATACAATAAGGTAGCTGAAAACACCTTTGGTGCCAACCGCAGAGAAGCTGGCACAACAGCGAGCCACACTCCTACACATATGCATAGAAACAATATTATAGGGTGAAATTATAACATGTTAGACCTAATGGCTTTTTAAAGGTGTCACCACGGTCTTAGAAATAGAAATATAGCTTTTAAAGCCGTTGTAAACCAAATCAAAAACATACTCTGATGATACCATCTCTCAGTGATCTTGATTAACGTGTTGTGACCCACTGTTCATGTAACCATTCAATAAAGTATTGTCAATTCAATCTCATGTGGACATGAGTAATTTCTCTACTTTTGATATGATGCCACTGCAGTTTTAGGACCAACCAACAGGTGGTCCCTAACTCCAAGACCCCATGTACAAAAGTACAGGGTCCAGGAGTGCTTAAAAATATGAGAAGCCTTTCCCAGGATCATGGATTTATTGCCCTCGCACACTTGGGGCTTATGGGGCACTCCGTGGCCCCACCGAAGAATATGTTATTAGCTTTTCTTTTGTCGTAATCTCTGAAGCTGTTTCCTTTAGTTACAGCACAGCCTTTGGGTACTGGGTGCCCATGACCCTGTAATAGGGGGGTGATTCAGATAAGGGGTCCAGAGGCTGGAATCAATTGAATAATAATTAAACAAGGAGTACCTCTGAAACCATAAATGAAACGTTATTTGTGCCACAGTAGTCCTTTTTATTAACTCTCGGCTTCAATCATTTTGATTCTTTTTTTGATTATTTTCAGAGAAGTTTCTTTTCACATAGTACATTAACACATACACCTCCGCATTTTTTATACAAAATTTCAAGAAGGCTGTCAAAAAACAATATTTATATCACGTACAAATATTTTGTCACTAACCACAAATAATATTTTACACCCTTAAAAAGGACATCAAACATTGTTATACATATACTTCCAATTTATCAAAAGATAATATTTCCATTAGAACTTATTGTCCTACTGATTTATGTTCGGTATCGGGATCTTTTTATTTTGTATCCTCAATACTGTCTATTCCATGGGTCATAATGAGGTCAGAGTCTTATTTTCAAACTGTATTCTAGAGCTAATTCAGTTAAACTCAAGATGCCTATTATTTAGCGTATTCTTTTTCTTGGTTGCTCAAGGTCTCTTATACATATACGCCAATACATTTCAACCTTCTTTAGGGGACCAAGACGATATATTTACAAGAAGGTCTTCATCAGGGTAGGACTTTGTTCAGGTAGGACGTATAATGCCTGAATAAATGGAAATAATAATACTATGAGTCTATTGCCTCTGGTTTTTTTACACTTAAATATTGCTTGAAATGGGCTCCTTACATACCAAGTATGGTTTTCTTGATGCGCCTGGGTGCAGTTGATTCTGGTCACCTAGGCTGGTCAGTTCTGTGTCGTCTTTGAATACCTTGTTCCCTTCAATGATTGGGCATTCTGGAATTATCATAGGGAAGAGAAAGGGTCCATCTTGGGTTTTGGTGTTAATGTTTAGTATCTGTCATGCACTATCACCTGATTGTGTTTGGAAGGGTGATGTCCCTCATAATTTTTTTTTAAAACGTGAATGAAAAACATACTTCACATGCCTCTGATGTGTTAAACACTCATTAGCACTCGCTTCACCCGTCGTGCAACAAATTGGGAAGACATCTATGTGCCTACTACTTTCCCTGTGAAAACGTAAGTGCTCGGCAAAGTGTCTGAGGGATTTAAAAGCAGTGGAGTCAGTGCGCTTGCAGCATGCAGGCTCAAATTGTCATGTATAATGTTTTTATGCGCCCGCGTTCCCTGCATTTCCTCCCTCATACCTTGTTTTATCTTCATTATGGGCATACATTTCTCTGCGTTCCCATCTGGGATCCTCAAGTCTCGCGGCGTTTATCGACCGCTGGCGTTTTTGTAATGCTGGGTCAGTCTTCATTGTGATTCCTTGCATATGACGTATTCACGCCGGTGACGTGTGGAGGCCATCTTGCATGACTTTGCCTATCTTCCTGTGTGGACGTCGTCATGGTAATGGGTCTTTCAGTACAGCATTTTGACATGATTAGTTGCATGTTTTATACTATCAGGGTGCCTCTGTATCTTATGGTCTTTTACATGTTTACCGATCACTCAATTGTCAGTGAAGAACAGGGTTCCTAATTAAACTGCACTTCCTGGATGGGTGTCAGCCGGGCGCTTTGTCATGCGTGCGTTGCAGTGTAGATGATTTAGTCTGGAGCATTATTAGATGTGTGTGACAGTTATACCTAAATGCAGTCTTTGCAACATGCGGTCTTCTTTCGTTGCTTACACTCATTTCAGTTATTCACAGTGTGTTATCTCATTCATTTCGTTGAGATCATTCTCAATTGTTCCCAAATACATTATTGTTTTTTGCTTCAATCTAGACAATAGATTGTCAATATTGTTTCCGGTTACGTGTTTTAACACTGTCCATTTGATGTAATTCGGGCCATGCCCTTTTTTGATACAGTGTGTTACCATTGGTGCACTTTATACTTTGCATCTTATTCTCGAGCGATGTTGGGTTATTCTCTTTTTTATAGACTGGGTAGTCTTACCAATGTATGCCTTTGGGCATGGGCATGTTACACAGTAGATGACGTTGTGTGTGTTGCAATTGGTGAACTCTTCATGCTTTACATATTTGCTGCCGTAAGTGAATTGGGTGCCCTCAGTGGTACTGCTGCATAAAATGCAGTTTCCACACCTCCCGTGGCCTTTCATTGGAGGTAAGGCCAACATTGTGCGAAGCGACAGGGCACTTTTCTTTGCTGCAGTGTTAGCACGCACTAACTTATCTTTAATGCTTTTGTTCTTCTTCAAGGCAAAGAAGGGCGTGTTCACAAATAATTCCAGACCCTTCACTGTGTTCCAGTTTTTACATACAATTTTTTTCACTTCACTAGTGAGGCCGGAAAATGTGGTGACGCAGACCAATGGCATATTTTTGGCTTTACTTTTGGCGTCAGGAGAGTCTCTCTAGGAGTATACCATGCCCTCTTCATTGCGCGCTTCAGTAGTTTTCTTGGATAGTCTCTGTCAGCTAGTTTGTTTAAAAGGAATTTACCATTGCTGAAATAATCCTCCTTTTTGCTGCAATTGCGCCTTATTCTCAGAAACTGACTGTATGGTAGATTCTCACACAAATTTTGTTGATGGAAACTTGAGAAATGCAGGAGTGGTTTCTGTCAGTTGTCTTTGTATATAGGGTGGTGTATAGAACCCCCCTTGATGTTTCACCATGAGATCCAGGAAATCCATCTCAGTTTTGCTGAAACTTAGGGTGAACTGAATGTCTGGATTCCTGTTGATCAACCAGACTAAAAATTATTTTAGATATTCTACTGTTCCTCTAAAAACATCATCTATATAGCGACAACACATTTTTATGTGTCTATTATAGGGGTTGTTACTGTATATCCATTTTTCCTCATAGAGCCATAAACATCACAGCCATTTCTGGAGCGAAGGGACACCCCATTGCGGTCCCCTTGATTAGTAGAAATTGGTTTTTGTTAAAGTTGAAGAAGTTGTATTTTAGGCATATCTCGGCCAAATTGTAGTACAAAAAAAGTGGGCCTGTTGTGAGGCTGTACTCATTTGTCCAGAAGAAATGGAAGGCTTCTAGTCCTGCTTCTTGTGGAATGTTAGTATATAAACTAACTATATCCAGCGTTACCAGTAACTCCTGTTCGACATCAAAGGGTTGGCCTTCCAGCAGCGTGATGGCTTGCATTGTATCTCTTATGAAGCTGGTGGTTTCACTCATCAAAGGTTTAAGGAATGTATCAACATATTTTGCCGGTCTTTCAAGAATGGAATTAACTCTGGAAATTATAGGTCTTCCCAGTGGATTTTCCGTATCTTTATGGGAGGACGTGCATCATGGGCGTCCTAGGGTTGTCATTTATGAGATATTTGGCTTCTTTTTTTGCTGCTAGCCATCCTTCTTCCTCTCTAATGGATGACCTTGTAATGGGCACCTGATGAATGCTTACTTCTGCCCAGTGCAGAGAGCCCCCTCCCGCGTAGCCAACACCTTCCTGTGCAAGTGTGAAACCTGGCATTGTCTCTCCCACCTGTACAACTGAAGGTGGATCCTGCAGAGCTGGCTGTGCCTCCTCATGCCTCCAGATCTACTTCATCTTGTCTGAGCCTCCTGTTAGAGAACCAAACCCATTGTTCATAATGACAAAAGATTGCACCTACCGAAATAGTTAGATGTCCTCAAATTCCGACTCAAGGTGTGCTTAAATAGTTTTCCAATGCGTTCCAATAGCCGTTATGTTATGAGCTCTTGTATAGCGCGTGACTCACCCGGGGGCATCTCAGCGCTTACCTAGGATATAACAGGTCAGGATAATAGTTACTCGAGCAAGAAACCAAGTTTGGAACAGGAACGTTTTTAATTGTTTCCTGAAGGTCATGAAGGAAGTTGATTTACGCAAGGCCTCTGGTAACGAGTTCCAGTATTTGGGAGCATGTATGAAAATGCTCTACCACCTGTGCGACTTAACCGAATGCGTGGGACCTTCAGGAGGGCCAGTGAGTTAGATTTTAAATTGCATTCAGATACCTGCTTGAAAAGCTTGTTTTGCAAATAGCGAGTGCCCTCCCCATTAGGAGCTTTAAAAGAGAGGCAGCAGATCTTGAAAAAAGATCGCTTTTTCAATTGGACCCAGTGCAGTTCTCTAAGTAAGGAAAGAGAAGGGGATCCTGGGGGGCGATTTAGAAACATCCTTGCAGCAGTGTTTTGGATCACTCGAAGTTTAGGTAGCGTTGTCTCCCCCACTTCAGCCAGCAACACGTTCCCATACTCGAGCCGACTCACAACCATTGCCTGGACCACTGTTCTGCAGTGTTCTAGTGGTAGATAGGGGAGTATTCTACGTAATAGGCGGAGGCTATAATAGCAAGACCCTGAGATATTTTTGGTGTTATCTTTCATAGTGAGTTTGTGGTCCAGTTGGATTTCTAAACTTATTACTGAGGAGGAGGGGGGGGTAGGGGCTTCACCCAGCTCAGATGGCCACCAGTCTGTTGACCAAGAGTGAGTGGCTCTACCTAGGAGCATAAGCTCAGTTTTTCCCGGGTTGAGCTGGAGATAACGCTCCCTCATCCACTCCGAGATTGCTAACATTCCACCTGAGAAGCGTAATTTCTCGTCCGAGGAGTTGGAACCGATTGGAAATAGCAATTTTGTATCGTCGGCATACGAGACTATCTCGGAGCCGAATGGTTGCACAATTTTGGCTAGAGGAGCGATATATACACATTAAAGAGCATGAGGCTCAGGCACGAGCCCTGAGGCACACCCTTGTCCAGCAAGAATTGTTGAGATGCAAAGGGACCCAGAATAGTAGTTTGGCATCTATCAGTTAAACAATTCTTCAGCCACTGCAGGGCCACCCCCCCCTTGCCGCACTCATGTAGACTCTCCGCCAGCAGTCGGTGAGATATGGTATTGAATGCCGCGGAGAGATCTAAAAGGATCAATATCATGGATCCTCCGGCATCAAGGATTAGTATCAGTGTATCAGTTACAGCCAAAATGGCTGTTTCTGTGCTGAAGCCCGGGCAAAAGCCCAACTGTGAAGGGTCGAGAATGTTGTTGCATTCTAAATACTGGCTAAGTTGTTTATTTATAACTGTTTCCAGCATTTTACCCAACAAGGGCAACAGGGATATTGGTCTGTAATTACCAAGCACCTGGGGATCTGCGGATTGTTCTTTAGAATGGGGCGCACGTATGCTTCTTTCCAGGTAACCGGAATACGACCGGTCAGAATGGAAGAGTTAAAGACTTTTTGTATTGCAGAAGCACAGGTTGGAGAAAGAAGGGCCATAGTGCTCGGAGGGCATAGGTCAGCCGGTGTACCTGATTTCGCTGCCAAGAGTAAGTTGTTTGTATCCTCAAGCGAAATGGTTTCAAATTGAATCAGAATTTCCAGATAGTTCAATTTGGTTACGAAGGTATGAACATCTGGCCAATCTGATTAGTTGATGGTAGTGGGGTAAAGATGATTTATAAGCTAGTTTATCTGCAGAGTTTTTTGTACTCCTCCAGCATCTCTCTAAAGCTTTGCATTAGGACTTTTTGCTTTTCAGATCGCCAGAATACCAGGGGGCAGAAGGCCGCCGAGTGACCGGGTTGCTATTTTTCACCCGAATAACAGAATCAAACATCTTAGCCATGGTAGAATTAAAACTGGCCAAATGGCTGAGGGGTCCTGGCAGAGTAGCCCGGATCCACCCAAAATTGGGAGAATGTCTTGTTAAAGGCTTCCAGGGTAAATTTTTGACATGGCCTATTCCTACTGTTTTTCAATGGCTTCTGATGGCTCATATGGATTGATTTGGATTGGGAGAGGAAGGAAAATTGGATGGATCATACTATAATCTGTCCAGGTAAGGGAAAGGGGGGGTATAATCTTAAACATTCAGAGCTTGTGAAGATAAGATCTAACGTATGGCCTGCACAGTGGGTGGGCCCTCGCACCCTCTGTGATAGGCCAATATCGCTCAGACTGGAAATGAGCTTCATTACTTCTGGGTTCGTTACATCTTCTCCATAGAAGTTGAAATCCCCCCAGGAGAATAAAGTTGCTGGAACCCAATACCTGCCTGGCAATAAATTCCGTCAGGAAGCTGGCAAAGTTTGTTTTGGGTCTGGGTGTCCGATAAAGCAATGCCCCGTCCCAAGATACTGATGGAGACATGGCAACTTTAAAAATTCCCAGTTCCATTGTACTTTTGCACGTTGTGGAAAGCCATTGGACTTTTAAATGACTCTTGAAAGCGATCCCTATGCCACCACCTAATTTCCCCGTTCTATCTAGATGGATACATTTATAATTGGCGGGAATTGCAAGATTAATGGCAGGATGATTAGTGGGGGTTAAACAAGTTTCGGTTAGGAAACATAGATCAGGGGAGCAAGTGGAGATAAAATCCCAAATCTTAAAGGGGTGTTTCGCAAGGGATCTAACATTACATAGGATATAGTTTGGATTATTGTGGATTTGAGTAGAATCTATTATGGACTCATTAGCGGGAGAGCCAACCGAGATACACTGAAATCTACATGACTTGCAGGTTACAGGGCCCTCGAGCATGGCAGGGAATGAGATGTAGCAACTACTGGCAAACCCCTGCTTGTTGGATGCAGTAGATCTTAACTCCAGCAAAGTGGCCCCCGTATAGGTGCAGCGTGAGGAAGATGAGACCTCGGGAACTATTTGAGCAGCATTTCCCACCTCCCGGCGTGGACTGGCACGGACGGGCGTGGACGGGCCGGTGAGCTCATTATATGCTGATATGGTCAGGTGGTGCTTCGACAACTAGCCGCCAACCCCAAATCACCCCCAAGATGGCGGCTCAAAGGTGTAGGCAAGCCGTTCCTGTCTCCATCTCCAGAGAGCGCCTAATCGGCTGAAATGGAGAAGCGGGAGGTGCGTGGGCAAATGAAAACTAAGAAACAATATTTGTTAAAAAGGATAGTAGCAGTTAAAATAGTATTTTACTCGGGTTCCCGGCTTCCGCCGTGGGCCACCGCCTCTGTTTACAGTATTACAGTAAGCACAGGCAGAGACTAATTGAGTCTGATTATGCCTGTGAAATATTAGATGGGGAGAGGGGTTGGCCTAACGGCTAAGGCGCTCGACCTTGGACCTGGGGATCTGGGTTTGAGTCTCGGTAACGACGCCAAAAACCCCCTGTGATTCTGGGCAAATCACTTAATCTTCCCGTGCCTAAAATGAAAGTGTGTCCTCATGTAACGTAACTGGTGCTATGTAAAGTGCTCTGATAGCTGATTCGGTTCCGTTCTAGTTCGCGCTATATAAAACTGCAAAAAAAATAATAATAAATTAGGTAACGAAAATATGAAATACTGGTCATATTCTCAACACCTTCGATGTACTAGAATATGCTAGTTCTAGTACCCTTAAAAAAATAATAACAAATTGCCACCGTCTTTATCGGATCCGTCGGTATTCAGATCTCCCAACGTCTATTAGTTGTGGTTCTACCCCATTTATCAATCTCAGCCCTTCCAGTCTGCCCTGATGCTAAAACAAATAATAAGTACCGGCTTACCTAATAAAAGGACTGCATCAGCCCAATAACCAACTTGAAAGAAATTTTAGACGGCCGATATCCAGCTCGAAGAAAATATAAACGGCTGATGTGCCTGTACTAAAATTATATACTCTTAAGCAATCTGCCTCTATTCATCTCCGATGCAGTAAGTAATCTCTCGTCTAAGCAAAGGCGCCCTATTCCTACTTCCCTGATATGCATGTTTAAAAACAGTTCCCACGGCGCATGCACCCATACGGAGCGACACCCAGGCCACCCCCACCGCAATCGACACACAACAAATCCTCAGATGGCAAGCTAGGTTTAACAAGCAAATGCGCCAGAAAGAGCAAACCTATTACAAAGCCAACAAAAGAAAAAGTTCACAGATTGTAAGTGGACCCTCGCAAAATCCGACCGCAAATTGGGCCCTTAAGGGGAGCGTCGTGAGCCGTCTCCCCCTGGGGATATTCGCGCACGTGGAGCGGTCCACACGCTAGTTAGATGAGGGAGCGTTAGGCAGGGTAGCGCGCGCTAAGGATTGCGTAGGTGCGTAGGCAGGACAGTTAGAAGCGCGAGTGAGGAGAGGGCGGCAAGGTGCGTTTTTTCTCGCTAAATAGCTTATTGAGGTGGCGTTTCTTGTCATATTGTTTGACAGAGACTGTCACATTTAAATTAGTGTTAAGACGATGAATATGAGTTTAAAACTGGTAGAAGCCCTGCGGGTCATTTAGCAAGAAGGAAGAGAAGATATGCATGTCCCAGCACAAGTGCGACGCTGCAGAATTCTATTGAGGATATTGGAGAGCAATTTAAGACAAATTTAGGGGGGAAAGATAATTTTAATAACAAAACGGTTTTCTAATAAAACAACAGGTACGGTATCTAAAACCAAAGGGGGTAAAAAGGGGGGGGGCAACACAAAAGTCTTTTTTATCGTTGTGTGGACTATGTGTGGGATACTTGTAAAGCGCACTGTTACTCTACCCGAGTGTCCTGGCGCTGTAGACAGTTGGGGAACCCGTCCTGGTTTTCCCTGTGAGATGGTCCCTTTCTGGGTATCTCCAGGGTGAAACCAGGCATCCCCGGCGTCTGTGGGGGGCTGTTGTAGAGATGAGGCAAGCTTAATGCCCAGAGTTACAGAGTGTGTTCCCTGGTTAGAGTAGGCACTGAGGCGAGAATTATCGAGTCCGTTGACCCTGGTCCAAGAACCTGCCGCGTCGGGAATTGAACCCTGGTCCTGGGCCGTTCTCTGCTTACAGGTCTGCCGCCTCTAACCAGTGAGCCACACCTCTCCACTGTTATCATACAGAACAAACGCCGAGAGGTTATCAAGAGCGGATGTCTCAGACGGAGTTTCAGCAAAGAGCGGAACAGTTACCTTACGGTAAGCCCCATTGGTGGGCAGCTTGGGATGATATACATGAAAAAAAGGGAGGCTGGGAGAATACAACCTGGACCAAAGAATGTTGTTGCACTTGAAGGTGGAAAAGGTGGGTTGCCGGACAGATCAGTATCGCCTGGGGTTTTGACACCTGTTTAGCGGAGTGGGTTTTGAAGGGTCACAGAATAGGCAATCTAGTATAGCGGATGGGTTGTCCAAAGAAGAAGGGTCTGATAGAACTGTATCCATTAATCTTAAGAGAAGGCTTCCTTATATGGGTCTAGCAATGCCATTGGGAACTCATTTAACTGAAAAAAACAAACAGAGGATATGAAATCATGAGTTTGTGGACGTATTCAAGTTACTACACAGAGATATTCAGGCTAAAGAGGGGTCAAAGGAAGAGGAATGGGAGTTGGCGCGACGTCCCAGGGTACCTCGTACCATAGAAAATTGGACATCGGCTTTTCTGATATATGCGAGTATTTATTGTGAAAAATATCCCGAGAGGTCAGTAGCCCTCTAAAAATACATGGATATAGTCAGAAAAGCGCAAATGCATTTTGGAGGGTATTCATGGTTAAACTATGATGAAGAATTTAGAGCAAGAATCAGTTTATGCGCTGAGAAGCCGTGGGGGGATGTGGACTCAGAGCTTTGGCTACAATGGATGTCCACGTCCCACCCACCTGCAACGACACACACGGCAAGTGGGTTGCCAGTCACTTACCGGCCCTTTCTGTGGCCTCCCGCCCAAACAGGGGCGGGTGTTTGGGGACGGAGGCAAAGTTCAGGGACAGGAGCCTGCTGGAATTTCAATAGAGGATTGTGTAGTAGACAATTATGTTGTTTCAAACATGAGTGTTCGCAATGTGGAGGGCGACATCCACTCACGCATTGTGGTTCCCCAATGGGAGGCATTGGCGGCCAACGATTTAGTGAGCAGCAAAGATTTAGTGAACAGAACAGCGGTGCATATAGGGGAAGAGGTGTCCCTTTCCCTGCTTTTCCAAAGGGCACATACACCAGTTAAGCTGGCAAGTCTAAGGCCTTGGTTGGAAGTGTACCCAAATACCGAGGCAGCAGCTACATTATTCTGGGGGTTCAAAAACGGTTTTAAGCTAGGATATCAGGGCCCTCGTCAACGTAGGTGGGCTGATAATTTGCGTTCTGCAAAGGAGTAGCCGGAGGTGGTACAACGCAAGTTAGATGCTGAAATAAAAGAAGGCAGGATAGCGGGACCTTTTAAACAATGTCCTTTAGAAAATCTAATGGTGTCCCCACTAGGTGTCATTCCTAAAAAGATAGAAGGGGAGTATAGGATGATACAACATCTGTCCTGGCCAGAAGGCTGCTCTGTCATCGATTTCATCTCAGCAATAGATACTTCGGTGTCATACACCACAGTAGATGAGGCGATACAATTGGTGACACAGATGGGTAAAGGGGCGGAGATGGCAAAATGTGACATCCAATCAGCGTTCAGATTACTGCCCATACACCCTTCAGATTTTGAATTGCATGGTATGCTCTTTCAAGGCCATTTTTATGTGGATTTTGTTTTACCAATGGGCTGTGCGGCTTCGTGCGCTCTTTTTGAAACATTTTGTACTTTTATTCAGTGGATATTTTCACAAATATGTGACAAAGGTGCCAGTTGTCATTATTTGGACTATTTCCTATTTGTGGGAAAGGCTCAGTCAGGCCATTGCATGGCAGCACTTACTCAATTTCAAGAATTGACAGATTTTTTAGGGGTCCCATTGGCTCCAGATAAGACAGAAGGGCCTGGTCCAATAATGACTTTCTTGGGAATAGAGATAGATACATTGGAAATGACAGCGCACCTCCCAGCTAGTAAGCTGCAAGACATTAGATCATTCTTATTGTTGGTGCAGGACAAAAAGAAAATTAAGTTGAGGCAAGTACAGCGCCTGTTAGGCTACTTCAATTTCGCTTGTAGAGTAGTGAGGGCAGGAAGGACATTTTGTAGGCATTTGGGAATGGCATTATCTGGTGCTTCTCTTCCACACCATAGAGTCTGAATTTGTAAGGGAATTAAGGAGGATTTGAGAGTTTGGTTGTGTTTCCTTGACAGTTTCAATGGAGTACCCTTGCAATTCGTGGACGATGATTTTGTTTGGCAAATACAGATCTATTCTGATGCTGCGGCATTGAGTGGATTTGGTTTGTTTTGGGAAGGGAGATGGTGCGCGGAAAGTTGGCCGGAGCATTGGATGAAACAGGGCCGAAGTATTGCTTTTTTGGAACTGTTTCCCTTAATGGTTGCCTTGTTGGTATAGGGACATGAGTTCCGGAACAGATCTGTATTGTTTCATGTCGATAATACAGCAGTGGTCAATTTAGTGAATAACCAAAATGCTATGGATGTGAAGGTTCTGCAGTTGCTTAGAATGTTCATGCTTCTGAGTCTTAAGTTTAATATGGTTTTCAAAGCTAAGCATGTCCCTGGAGTTAACAATTCCATTGCTGACGCACTTTCTCGTTTTCATTGGCAGAAGTTTCGTGCATTGGCGTCAGGGGCGGACGTCAGCAAAGCGATGGTACCACACAACATTTGGGCCCTAGGGGAATGAGGATTGTACAACTAGTCGAGCATTCCATAGCACCTTCGACTAGAAGAAGTTATCTACAAGCATGGGAAGATTTTTTTAGTTATAGGAGTTGCTTGCATGAGAAAGGGTCCACAGGAAAAGGTGGTGCATGTATTTGTGATTTTGTTCTAATGTTAATAGATAAAGGGAAAGTTATCAGGCGTGTCATTTTATGGCCAATTGTTATGGGGCTTCGATCCAGTTGACAACATTTTAGTTGGTAAAATGCTGAGAGGGCTCAATAGGGAAAAAGTTAGCTCCAAGCAGCTCCGGGCTACTATTACGTTTGAGCTATTACAACAACTGTTAGAGCATCTTTCGGTATGTTGTTATAATGGGTGGGAAAAGGAACGTTTCAGATTGGCAATGATTTGGATGTTTTTTGGCGCATTCAGGGTATCAGAAGTTTTGGGTTTGGGTGGGGAGCGGGGTTTATGCAGTGATGAGGTTTCAGTATTGGGACACAAACTAGGTATCTGGCTTAAAAAATCTAAAACTGATCAGCTGGGCAGGGGCATATGGGTTTTTCTAAATGGCAGCGGGGTAGCGCAATGCTGCCCAGTACAAGAAAGGGTACAGTTTTCTTCTTCAAGTACATTTCAACAGGGCCACATTTTCATTCACAAAGATGGGGCCAAAATAAAGAGTGCACATTTCTTGGCGGTTTTGCGAAAAGCTCTAATGTTAGTGGGTCAGGACCCAAAAGATTTTGCCACGCATTCGTTTAGAATTGGGGCAGCTACAAGATTGGGCTTGGGTTTGGAAGTTTTGCAACGTATTGGCAGATGGAAATCAAGTTGTTACAAAAGATATGTACATAAATAAATATGTTTTTGATAGTAAAGTGTTTGCTACATGTTAATTTCTGCCTTTCCTATTTAAGTGATGTTCGGGGCGCACCCTCAAAGTTTAAAAAGCAAACGTGGATGATGGGTCATTCCTTTGTTAAATGGGCGGCTCTTTTCGTGGAGAAACAGATTTATGGAAGATCACTCGGTATCCCCAGTGCTGGACATGAGTTGGTATGGAAGGGTAAAGGGGGCATGAAATGGGAGGACTTGTTCCCGATGCTCACAAATTTGTTTCCTGTAAGAGGTTGCCCATTTAGGAGAGAATGATTTAGTGGATTTATCTGGCTAATCGCTCATCAAAAAGATGCAATTGGACTTAGCTGCTATGAAAAACAATTGGCCGAGCACTCGCCTTATTTGGACTGAATTCAGTTATAGACAGTCCTGGAAAAAAGCACGGTGTCATGCAGCAGTGGAGAAAGCTGAATAAAGCCATGAGGGTATTTTGTTCGGTAATGCAGATCAAATGTATTGCTCATGATAATATCACAAGCACAGAACGTCACTTTTTTATAGAAGACGGAGTCCATTTATCGCATCTAGGTGTAGCTTACAATTTAATGGAAATCAGGGATATGTTGCCTCACGAGTACAGGTCAATTTATGGTGCAATTCCAAATTATAAATCACTTCAATTTAGGAGGGGGGTGGGGGCCAGGAAAAGTCTTTGGTTTTCCTGGGTGGCGTAAAATCGGGGGAGGAGAAGTCTAGAGCGGGCTTGTCCAGTCATTAGTGGGGGGGATAGGGGGAGTTTATAGAGAACAATTGAGGGGAAGAATGTAAAGAAAAATGTTGGGGAAGTTTAATTCAGTATTGTGACACAAGAAAATTATATTGATGGTTTTGCTGCAATGTTATATATATATTTCCAAATTTAAGATGACAAATGGTTTCGGTTTTAATTGCCAAATTGCATCATATAATAAATGGTTATCTGATGGGAATTCATATGTCTTGAATAAAGTGGCCTTTTATGGTACGAAGAATTTGTGTGGTCTGGATTATGTGGGCGAATGGCCCTCAGGGGAACGGCGCAAGCCGTCTCCCCCTGGCGATATTCGCGCACGTGGAGCGGTCCACACGCTAGTTAGATAAGGGAGCGTTAGGCAGGGTAGCACGCGCTAAGGATTGCGTAGGTGCATAGGCAGGACAGTTAGAAGCGCGAGTGAGGCGAGGGCGGCAAGGTGCGTTTCTTCTCGCTAAATCCCTCCCACCTACCCTATAAAAAATTTAAAAAAGAGGCTATACGAAGTTTTTTTATATATTTGCCACTTCAAGACATGATATTCTCTAGCAGATGTTTGGAGGCGTAAAATCAGGGGAGGAGGAGTCTAGAGCGGGCTTGTCCAGTCATTAGTGGGGGGGGGTTAGGGGGAGTTTATAGAGAACAATTGAGGGGAAGAATGTAAAGAAAAATGTTGAGGAAGTTTAATTCAGTATTGTGACACTAGAAATTTATATTGATGGTTTTGCTGCAATGTTATATATATATTTCCAACTTTAGGATGACAAATGGTTTTGGTTTTAATTGCCAAATTGCATCATATAATAAATGGTTATCTGATGGGAATTCATATGTCTTGAATAAAGTGGCCTTTTATGCTCCGAAGAATGTGTGTGGTCTTGATTATGTGGGCGATAAAGATGCAACAGACTGCATTTAGGCTGCCTAATATTCCATCGTGCAGGGTAACAGGTGCCTGTGAGAATGTATACTGATATGCCTAACAAAATCACGGCCATAATTGTTCTCACCAATGGCACGTAGCTCAAGTTGCAGGGTACACATCCCCACAACTCCCACATCCAGGGGTTCAATATTACCCTCGTGGGCCTTTGCCTCATTTTTGTCCCAAAATGAAGTAAAGTGGGAAAAAATTCCTAAGGAAGGTAGTTGGATGCAATTTTCTAATCTATGCCTATAAGAAACTATTTAGAGACAAATTTTAAAGGCAATGAGTAAACCTGCGTTCACCTCTACATGAATGGAGGAAAAGATGCTGAACTTTGATATAGTAGAATGTCACCTACCACCAAAGAAAACCTCACAGTAGTGGCACATGGCTCAACAAGCAAGGTCCGAGCTCAAGGACTCCCACAGTAAAGGACTCGATTCTCCTCCAATGGAAATGGAAACCCTCTCCATCCAGAAAGTGCCCGATCCACCAGAACCAACCCACAATTAGCTCACAGCAGCATCACATAAAATCGCATCGCAATCGATACATTGACAACGTGTTTGTATCGGCTTACAAACCATATTTGGGCGTAGATGAAAATTATTAGCATACACCTGTCCGGCTAGCGACGATGTATCTATCCGCATCAAGAATCAATTTTCCAGCAGAGGCGCATGGCTCAAGTTGCAAGGGAAGGGTGCAATCGCCGTCATAGACAAGGGTTCGATTCTCCTTAGAGGGAACTGAACAAGTATTATCCCAAAATTATCTGGACCATTAGGTTTTATCATTCATTGACTGATGATCATATCATATACATTGACCAGCCCCTGTATATGCTATCATCATTTACATTAGTATCATTGTCAATATGCCGTCAAAGCCCCCCTACAATAGTATTAGCAGTAATGGCTCCAGTCCCTATTGCTCCACAACTATACAGAGGGGATAGACCACATCCCAACCACGGATTATCATCCCAGATTTTACAACCTCCACTCATGGTATTGTTCTCTTTGGTGTGTCAATTTAAGTAATGCAACTGTAATTCAAGAGCCGCACTAGGGATCACATAAAGTAATGTAGCTCATCATCAGTGTTATGTCCCATCTTGGTACAACGCAACCGACAAATCCAACCCGCCTCATTTTGGCGAAGGGACAGCTCCCTGTCCACCCCTCGCTCTCCATGAGGGATATGATTAATGCCATGGAAGCAGATTTCTGGTCTTCAATGCATGGCACTCCCTCATGTGCACAGTCGTAGGATACCTAGTATCCTGATGTCGGATCGCCCTTATATGTTCCTGAATTCAAATTTTGAGTGTCCGTGTGGTGCTGCCCACATATATAATGTTACAGTAGTACTCAATTATATATGTGACATAAGAGGTTTTACATGTTATCATCTGCCGCATTTTGTAGACCCAGGAGGTATTATAGCTAAACTCTTTCAGTCTATTTTTACCATATTGACATACATTGCAATCTGTGCAATTCACTTATGTGGGCAACCAAGTATTACTGGCCTTTTTTGATGTCACATAACTAGGGCACAACAAATCTCTCAATGTCTTTCCCCTTCTGTAAGTCACCTTTGGTTTTTGTGAGATTTCACCCATAACTCCTGGCACTTCCTGTAACAATTTCCAATGTTTGTAAAGGATTTTGTAAATATCCTGACTGTGTTTATTATATTTTTTAACAAAGTTAATTGAAGACCGGGCATTTTGTCTGCCATTTACAGTGCCACACTCTTGTAATGTTGATTCCCTCGACTTCTGTATTGCTTTCTTTTCCGCTTTGTCCAATACCTTTTGCTTGTACCCTCGATTTTCAAATCTTCTCCTATTGACTCTTAGATTTTCTCTAAATATATGATTGTCACTACAGTTTCTGTGCACCCTCAACATTTCTCCATAGGGAATGTTATCTATGGTTGCCTTTGGGTGCCCACGTCACGTGTAATAGGCTATTGCTCTCCATGGGTTTGCGATACAGCTTACTGTGTATTTTGTTTCCCTCCACGTAAAATATGATATCCAAGAAATCTATCTGCTCTATGGAATGGTTCATTGTGAGTATCACGTTGTATGGGTTTTGATTGAGAAAGTCATAATAGTTCTGCAACTCCCCAATAGAACCATTCCACAGGAGGATAATATCATCAATATACCTCCCCCAGAATATGATGTTATCAACCCAGGGGGAGGCATAGCTTCCCCATGTGTGCTCTCTTTCCCACCAACCCATAAACAATCCTGCGTACGATGGAGCAAATTTTGCTCCAATCGCCGTACCTTGGAGTTGGTGGTACCATTGTTTGCCATGAAAGTTATTAGGTTATGAATGAGAGTATTGTAAATATCTTGGAGAAAGGTCAAGCTCTCCTGTCTTTTAGGCTATGTAATTAATAGTTTGTATATAAGGAACTATTTGTATATAAATATGTCCTTCATTACAGTGTATTACATATGTTTTTAAATATTGTCTTATAGCCCTTATTATTGTCATGTATCTATATGAATGCATTTATTCATTGTTTTAGCACTATGATAGAATTCTACCTTTTCTTTACTCTGCTGGTGCTTATAACTGTGTATATTTGTTTCTGTCTCATGGTTGTTGCAGCACACGTATTTTACACTAGAATGATGCTGGTTCAATAAATGGTTATTGAAAACTTCCCCACCATTTATTCTGTGTATCTCTCTGAGGCAAAGTGAGCACTAGTTATGGAGCGAAAAGTACTGCACTGTTTCCACGATCCTTGAGGGGTCAGGGTTGTTATGTTTGATACTTGGCAAAAGCTATTTGCTCCTTGGTAAGAGGGGCTTGTAGTGGCACTGTGAGCTAGCAGAACTAACAGACAAACATATCCTTTGGGGGTGTCTGGAATCAGTCTGGACACCAATCCTTTAGATTATGTTGTCTAAACATTCAGATCTTATATAGATTTGTAGGAACTACATAACAAGGTAGGCTGATACTGGATAAGAACTATTCTTTGTGGGGAAGAGCCTGACTCATGAATACATGATGGGTGCCGAATCACTGCACCCATAACATGTGGGAGTGGGGACCGCCTTGTAATCGGGGGCAAGGTGCTCCAGGGGGGTTTCGGGAGGTTTGTGGAGTTGGTGAGAGGGGGAAGCAGGGGGTCACAATGGGGAGGGGAGGGGGGAAGCTGAGGATATTGGGGGGTTGGGAGGTGGGAGGTTTAGGCAGGGAAGGATGGGGTGTTTTGTTGCTGGAAAATAAAGCCTGATTAGATATTTAAGGAATTGCTGGAGCAATAAGGCAAAACATTTTAAAGAGGGAGCGTGGATCGATCATGTTTTGATACATTTTACATTTGGCATTAGCAGGACTGTCACTAGTTAGCCTCAATGGGAATGAGCTGAACAATAATATATAAAGGGAGGTTATATTTACCTGGTGTAGGCAATTCAGCCCAAGAATAATCTTGCTGTAAGAAACTCATTGGATCAAGGGAAAAACGGTGAATATAGATAAAACATAGGCATTACTGAGAAAACTTTTTCTCATGAGCTACATCTACTCAAAGAGGAGTGACTATTTGATAAACAAGGGAACATTAAGAAGATACTCCAGCCAATTGTAGATAGTACAGGATATTGGGCAATACTTCCACTAACAGAAAAATGAATATGGGCTTGTATTACAGCCTGGTAATTGAAGAGCCGAGCCACTCAAAAAAGTTAGGATGGGAACTAAGTAATTTACAAGAAGAGGTTCTAATAGGAGGGGATTTTAATTATTCTCCAGATGTTTGTTTAGATTACTCTAATTCCTGGAGGCAGCAAAGGAATACAAAAACAGAAAAAGTCTTTGAGGTAATTTGCCTTCACCTAGGAGTGGGGAATATTTGCGGAGAAAGAATGAAATAGGGAGATCATATACCTTTTTATTCAAAACAGTTTATATCCGCTTCTAGAATTGATTTATTTTTGGGGTCCCCCTCCCTCTCTATCAGGGAAATCTCACATTGTGCTAGTGGGCTGACAGATCATCGGCAGTTCTTTTGAAAAGTGATGTTACATTACCAACTAATACCCAGAGGTAAGTGTTTGATAGAACGATAATAATGGAACAGCACATTACCGTTGTAATTTGGAAACAGTTTGCTTTTTTATTTTCAATGAGTCCTCTGCAGACATTTCAATGGTATGGGGGGCATTTAAATGTACTATTCGGGGGGTTCTGGTTTCCTTACGAGCATATAGGAGAAAAAAAATGAGGGAGGAAATCGGCTCCCTACAGGAGGAAGTAGATAGCGGGAATCAAGCATTAGGACTGGATAACATGAGTCATGAGAGAAATGGTGTGACGCCATAGAGAAGATAATAGATTTCTATCTCCAAAAGCAAATAATTATTAATAGGACTTTTTTTGCAACAGATATATGAGGAAGGAGAATTATAGGCCAGTTTCTATCCTATCAGGGAAAAGAGAGGACTAATCAACCCAAACACCAGTCAGTCTACAGAAACGTTAGAGGAGATTAAACAAGTTTTTCAAAATTAGTATTCAAACCTGTATAAGGATGAACAATCTGGAACGTTTGCCCCGTAGGAGTTGCCTGGTTTACCGGATGAAGCCGCTTCTATTTTAGTCGAGTCAATAACGAAGAGGGGACACCACAATCCAGCTCCCTAATGATAAAGACTCAGTGGAAGACTGGTTTGACCCAAACATTTCTAGTGCTTTTGTCTCCTCTCTTAGTCCGTTTTTGGCTATACTTTGTAATTATCTGCTTGAGGGAGGGCAGGTTCCAGATTGTTTTCCGAGAGGGGTCTTTGTGAATTTTTCGAAGCCTGGAAAAATCTCAACAGATCTAAGGTCATACAGGCCAATAACTTTATTGTAATATGATTTTAAGATCTATACGTAACTTTTTACAAATCGAATAGACAAGGTAAACCCACTGATAGCCAGGGACCAGAATGGGTTGAACAAATCCAAGCTACAACACATTTTATTAACTAATTTATTGATTTGGTAATGGCGGATCCTATTCCAGCCGTGATCCTGCTGCTAGATGCCGAGAAGGCTTTCAGTCTTGTTAACTAGAGGTGTTTATTAAAATGTTGTATAAATTATACTACCCTACCCAGTTTGTGGGCTCTATTCAGTTATTACATCCAGGAGCCATAATTACCCAGCAGGCCAAATTTGTTTCAGTCAGGCACTCGTCAAGGGTGCGCTCTTTCTCCTTTATTATTTGCCCTTTTTATTGAACCACTGGCACAATATATTCATCTTAATCCGAACATTGTATCTCTGCCTTCTGAATCTAAAAGTAAGCTCTACGGAGATGACATGGCTCTTTATTTAACCCCATTTTCTGGCAATATTAAGAATGCTTTGCAAACTATAAAAACTTTTACAAGCGTGGGGGAGTCACAATATCAATGAGGAAAACACCTTCAGTTTAAAACTAATGCAGAAATCCTTCCCCAGGTCTGAAAAGAATTTAGGGGGCTTTAATTCTGAGGAACCGAATGAAGTTTTTAGTAATCATTGCCTCTATCATTTATAGGCTGTGTTACATTAATCAAAACATCAATTTTATCCTTATTCTTTTTTTATCAATCATTTATAAGCTGCACACCTCTTTTTTTTCAAAATACTGGAATAATTACTTTCAGCCTTTCCATGGAATCAGAAAAGCTCATGCATCAGACTTAGAAAACTGAAAATGCCTAACACTAAGAGCGATCTGGGACTCCCAGATTTTCAAAAATATTATATGGCCTCTTTCATCTTACAGCTCCACTATTTATCAACTTGAAACTCCACGTTCGACAATGAGATCTCCGACTGATGTTGAAGAGACTAGAGGTTTCTAATTTAAGTTGTCCTATCTTAATCCCCAAATACCCTAACAAAGTTAGGTATACATCTTTACATTTTATTTGTGCTTTGAAGGACAAATTATTCCAAAAGTATGGAATTCCCAGAGTAAATGCTCAGACCCAGTTGAGATACTGAAAGTTTCTCTCCTCCAGCCTGACTGATGTTATAATAGGTAAATGGGCGGATGTATTGGTCTATTACATGGTCTATTACAAGAATTTAGGGGGCTTTAATTCTGAGGAACCGAATGAAGTTTTTAGTAATCATTGCCTCTATCATTTATAGGCTGTGTTACATTAATCAAAACATCAATTTTATCCTTATTCTTTTTTTATCAATCATTTATAAGCTGCACACCTCTTTTTTTTCAAAATACTGGAATAATTACTTTCAGCCTTTCCATGGAATCAGAAAAGCTCATGCATCAGACTTAGAAAACTGAAAATGCCTAACACTAAGAGCGATCTGGGACTCCCAGATTTTCAAAAATATTATATGGCCTCTTTCATCTTACAGCTCCACTATTTATCAACTTGAAACTCCACGTTCGACAATGAGATCTCCGACTGATGTTGAAGAGACTAGAGGTTTCTAATTTAAGTTGTCCTATCTTAATCCCCAAATACCCTAACAAAGTTAGGTATACATCTTTACATTTTATTTGTGCTTTGAAGGACAAATTATTCCAAAAGTATGGAATTCCCAGAGTAAATGCTCAGACCCAGTTGAGATACTGAAAGTTTCTCTCCTCCAGCCTGACTGATGTTATAATAGGTAAATGGGCGGATGTATTGGTCTATTACATGGGTACTTGCAAATTTTCTCTCGGGGCCAAATTTACAGTGTGGTTTGTGTCCGAGGGCAGCGTCAGTGGGGGAGGGGGCGTGTGAGAAGTTGGCCTGATATATGATGCTCACTAGTTCTAGTGATCACCTTGTATCAGTCCAAACAACCCTTATGGAGATTGGTTGTAAGTCAACCTTATAGACCAGCTATCCCAATGGTAGCATGGACAAAGCAGTCTTAGGCTAAACTCTTTTGGCATGTGAAGCCAGCTGTTTTAACACAATATAACCCCTTGAATACCAGATGAAAGGACACCACACAGGTTGTTATAAAAATAAACAGTATATTTATTAATAACAACACCTCTGAACTCTTTATGAGGTCAGAGGGCTAAGCACATGACAATCTCTTACGAAAAATACTGCAAGTTGCACGAAATTACAATGGTGCCCTAGGGGCACGACAAACCATATACTAAGTAAGTGGAATGTGAGAGTCGATAAAAGGAATGGAGCTGTCCAGAGGCTGTAGGATCGATGGGACCACGCTACACTAACTTCAGGTTAGTAATAGGAGGCCCAGGAAACGCGTGTGCAGAGTGTGAACTCACACGCGAGATGCGTAACAACGTCTATGGACAGTACAGTTCAAGTTAAAGGTGAGTACGGACAATCCTGACTAGATAGAACAACAACGACTGTGGAACTGGACACTAGGACAGTTAAACCACCCTTGAGCACTGAAATGCTCTTGTTACCTCACCCACGGACTGCGGGTGCACAGGTGTCAAAGTGCGTCGGGTTTTCGCGTTGAAGTCTATGGAGCCTGAAAGAAAAGATGCTGCAGGCGACCAGGAGGAAGATGTCCGGTGCAATCCAAGGGTGGATTGGTGAAGAAGAGGACATGAAAACAGAGGGGACAATGTTCACAGTCACTAGCCAGTGACTGGAGTGGAACCAGGAAGGAACCAGATGTCGACGTCGCGATCAGGTGAAGAGTGGACGCTTGACTCTGCAGCCACGTGGACCAGGAGGTGTCTTCGACGACCAGGATGGAGGCACGAGCTGTCCCACGCAGGCTCTCGCTGTCGGCGGTGTTGGATCCGGAATCGGCGTCAACAGGCCTTGGCAAAGGCAACCCACACGGTGAGTGAAGAAAGCGTCTGGTGCGGACTAGGAGAGTCCGGGGTGCCCCTCTTTTGGAAGGGAGCAAGGGCCAGTCTGGAGCAACCAGACCAGCAGCAAAGATTCAAAGGTTCGTCGTCTAGGAGGCCACTAGCCAGCCGGCAAGTGACCAGACAATGCGTCGAGCAGCAAACAAGCAGAAGGGCCCAACGCAGATCTCGTGGATGCTGGAGGGCTGATCTTCGGTGCAGGGGCTGCTCGGGGCTGGGGCTTCTCAGTCCCCAAAGCACTTGGTCGAGTTTACCTCGGGAGTTGTGCTGGAAGCGAAGTACAGGTTCGTTCAAGATGGCCGGTCCCACGTGTCTCGTCGCACCCAAGGGTCTCAGCTTTGCTGCAGATGTGGGTTGAGGTCGGAGAGGCCTGAGAATCCGGGTCTCGTCGGGCTCTGAAGTCTGGATCCTCGAGGGAAGATGACAAAGTGAAGCCGCTGGACGCTTGATGGTGCCTGCAGTTGCAGGGTGGACACTCCTTGTCCACAAGGGAGATTCTTCAGTCTTCTGTGGAGCAGAACGTCGAAGGCCAGAGTTTCTTCTTGTTGAATAGTTCAGGATAATCTAATTTGGAATGGGACCAGCTCCTACCTTTATTCTCCTAAAGGGGGCTGCACTACTGACTAGGTACCTCCCCCGGGTGGGACCAGGAAGGGGGGTGGCTACACCCCCTATCCTTGGTCCGGTTTCCCGCCAGAGCTGGGGCTGGGATGCCCCGGCAACTGGTTTGAACCGGTGTATGCACAGGGCACCTTGTGTGCCCCAGGCATATCTCATTCCTTTCAGGCCTCCCTACCTCAATACACAAAATCCTGTCTGGGGTGGTGCTAGCACCTCCCAAGGCAGGAAACCCTTTGTCCAAGCCATCCTCGCTAGAAGGACTCCCAGCAGCAGGAGGTCAGACTTGTGTCTGTGGTGGCAGCATCCATTTTGTGATGCTGAGGCTCGAGTTAACTTTAACCGGGGTTCACAGTTACATACATGTCGTGTCCCTCTAGAAGGGTGGAATGCTACCCCCGTCGCCAGAATTGGCGAGGGGGTAGTATTCCAAATCGTATGAGACCTTACTCAACATGTTTTGATAATGTTATACCAGAGTTAGCATTTAACCGCGAGGTTGATAATGCACTTAAGAGTATATGGTATAGCGTTATCATGGAACAGCTATTAGGACTTGGTTCCGCAAGCTGCAAACGGGCTCAGCTCATGCCAGAGTACCATCTCACATAATTCCAAGCACTCTGCCTTCAGGATTGATAAGGCCTTCCATAGGAGTGACTGATAGGAATATATGTGTCCATTTTAGGGTTAGATATAGGTATACTATATCTACAGCAAAGGGTGTTTACACCACCTTGCCCCAGCTGTCATGCAGCCAGTTGTGTCAGATTTAGATGGCCAGCCAGGGGTGGCATAATACATGCTTCAGCCCCTGGTAGGCCCTGGGTACACCTATGCCCTGGGTACAGGGACTGATAAGGTGGCCCAGTACCAATTGGTAAATGCACCTAAAGTACATGGTTGTCAATTTAGAGAGAAAACAGCTAGGCTGTGGGTCTGATTAGCAGGCCCACAGCCAGGGAAAGTCGTAAACCAGTGAAGCAAAAAGCAAAAATCTGGGGTGACCATAGGATTGCAGACCCCACTCTCCTACAGGGCGGGGCTAGAGCAACAAAAAAAACTGACCATGAGGTTGATCACTGGTCCCTACAGCGGACGCCTTCGTCCACTGAGCCATCAGACCCGGCATACACACATCTCTCTCTTGCTCTCTTTCTCTCTCTCTCTCTCTTGCTCTCTCTCCCTCCCTTTCCCTCCGTCACTCTGTCTCCCTCACTCTGTCTCCCTTTCCCTCCCTCACTCTGTCTCCCTTTCCCTCTCACTCTGTCTCCCTCACTCTGACTCCATCACTCTGTCGCCCTTTCCCTCCCTCATTCTCCCTCTGTCTCCCTTTCCCTATCCCTCCCTTTCCCTCCCTCCCTCTCCCTCTGTTTCCCTTTCCCTCCCTCACTCTCCCTCTGTCTCCCTTTCCCTCCCTCACTCTGTCTCCCTTCCCTCCCTCACTCGGTCTCCTTTTCCCTCCCTCACTCACTCTCTCTCACTCTGTCTCTGTCTCCCTTTCCCTCCCTCACTCTCCCTCTGTCTCCCTTTCCCTCCCTCACTCTGCCTCCCTTCCCCTCCCTCCCTCTTCCTCCCTTTCCCTCCCTCACTCTCCCTCTGTCTCCCTTTCCCCCTTTTCCTCCCTCACTCTGTCTCCCTTTCCCTCCCTCACTCTGTCTCTGTCTCCCTTTCCCTCCCTCACTCTCCCTCTGTCTCCCTTTCCCTCCATCACTCTGTATCCCTTTCCCTCCCTCCCTCTCTCTGTCTGTCTGTCTCCCTTTCCCTCCCTCCCTCTCCCTGTCTCCCTTTCTCTACCTCCCTTTCTCCCTCCCTTTCCCTCCCTCCCTCTGTCTCCCTTTCCCTCTCTCACTCTCCCTCCAATTCCCTCCCTCTCCTTCTCCCCCCTTTCCCTCCCTCACTCTCCCTCACTCTCTCTCTGTCTCCCTTTCCCTCCCTCTCTCTGCCTCCCTTTCCCTACCTCCCTCTCTCTACCTCCCTTTCCCTCCCCCCTCTCCCTTTGTCTCCCTTTCCCTCCCTCCCTTTCCTTCTGTCTCCCCTTCCCTCCCTCACTCTGTCTCCCTTTCCCTCCCTCACTCTGTCTCTGTCTCCCTTTCCCTCCCTCACTCTCCCTGTCTCCCTTTCCCTCCATTTCCCTCACTCTGCCTCGCTTTCCCTCCCTCACTCTGCCTCGCTTTCCCTCCCTCCCTCTCCCTCCCTCTCCCTCCCTTTCCTTCCCTCCATCTCCCTCTCCCTATCTCCCTTTCCCTCCCTCCCCCCCCTCTCTCTCCCTTTCCCTACCTCCCTCTCCCTCTGTCTCACTTTCCCTCCCTCCCCCTCTCTCTCCCTCTTTCCCTCCCTCCCTCTCCCTCTGTCTCCCTCCCCCTCTGTCATCTCACCCTGCTTGTGTGTGTCCGGGCTGAGACAACTCTGTGCACACACACAGAGCCGCACCCGAGCACTTCACAGGTCTTTAAAAGACCATTCGCATGTTAATGAGGCTGTGTTGTATTTCACCTTTTAGCGCCGCAGCTCCACTCTGACTATGGGTGGCCCCCACAGAGCAGCAGAGTCTCCGAGTCACACTGGCAGATGTCTGCAAGGTCTGCGGGCCGCCTGGAAAGGCTTGCCGGGTCGCTGGCGGCCCACGGGCCGTACTATGAACAACCGTGGTCTATTAGATAAGGGATTTGTTTAATGGTACTGTATTAAAATCCCCCCAAGCCTTTTTTAGGAGAATACATGTGCACAAGCACTCGCACTTTTTGACAGATGTTCAGGAACAAGAATGTAAACACAACCCTGAGTTATTGATACAGAGGGGATCGGAAGAGATTGTTGGAAAGATAAGGGAAACGTGGAAAAGAGATATCGGTACAAAGATAAATGAAAAACGACGGGAAAAATATTTTAATTTTAGATTCATTTTAATGGATGGATGTTGTACCTTACACCACGATTTTTAAATAAAGTATATCCTGCAGTTTCTAGAAATTATCCAAAGTGCGGTTGTATGTCCTGGTCCTGCTATCAGTGGAGTCATTTTGGAGAGGAGTCTTTGGGCCAGTAGGTAAGACGATTGGCTTGAATATCTCTCCTTCCTCAAAGACAGCTCTTACATGTTTATTGGAGGAGGAGAGACCAGAATATCAGGGCACTGAGGATTTATATTCCTAGTGATGCTGATAGCTTGATTGCATGTCCTCTGATTACTTCTTATTGGAAAGTTTCAGCCACTTCAAGGGCTGAGGAGTGGGAAGAAAATATGTGGAAGGTCAGCCAGAGGAAAGCCTGGTATCATCTGTAAGTAAATTGTCTGACCTCAGGTCGCTCCCCACGCCGCACGGCTCCTCCTGAGACTCTGCCCCACTTCACCGCCGCCGCCGAGGGTCCGCCGCTGGTGTGCCCCGGGTGACTGCTGTACCGCTAACCTTTCTTTTCCCACTGTACTTTGTTTTCTTATATAGTGCATTATTGTATTTCAGGCTGTTTACAGTGTCCTAGGCGTCCACTGCGCCCTTCCCTCTGTGCCCCCCCACCCACCGCTTCCCGCCGCTGCCCCCGTGCGGCCCCGCCCCTTTGCCTTCTACTGTCCCGTTCCTCGCCCATTGGCCGCCATGCTCTTGCCTCCCAGCTGCTTCTTCCTCCCACTTGGCCTCCTATGGAGGGCGCGCGGCGCAGGTGAGTGTGATCTGACCTCATGTCGCTCCCCACGCTGCACGGCTCCTCCTGAGACTCTGCCCCACTTAACCGCCGCCACCGAGGGTTTGCCGCTGGTGTGCCCCGGGTGACTGCTGTACCGCTAACCTTTCTTTTCCCACTGTACTTTGTTTTCTTATATTGTGCATTATTGTATTTCAGGCTGTTTACTGTGTCCTAGGCGTCCCCTGCGCCCTTCCCTCTGTGCCCCCCGCCCACCGCTTCCCGCCGCTGCCCCCCTTCGGCCCGCCCCCTTTGCCTTCTACTGTCCAATGCCTCGCCCATTGGCCGCCCCGCTCCCGCCTCCCAGCTGCTCCTCCCTCCCACTTCGCCTCTTATGGAGGGCGCGCAGCGGGCAATGGCACGCCAAAGGCAAGCCCGTCTGCACCCGTCCGTGCCTGGACCGCGCCCAGCGCCAGAACCCCTGGATCCCGCAACGCCAAACTGCACTACGACTCCAGCACCCTCCACGCACTCAACACCGGACGAAACCACCCCTGCTACTGGGCTACCCCGAAGCACACCCAAGGGCCCTTCGCCTGCTGGAACTGCAGATTCACCAGCATCAAGCCCACCAAACCACCAACCATAGAACCCAACCAACTCCGCTGCATCCTCCTCAACACTCGTTCCGCCCGCAAACACGCCATCAAACTCTGGGACCTCCTAGACTCTACCGCCCCTGACGTTGCCTTCCTGACTGAGACCTGGCTGAACGCCACCTCAGCACCAGACATCGCCATAGCCATCCCACCGGGCTACAAGATCTCCCGCGGAGACCGCACCAACGGAATGGGAGGGGGAATCACCATCATCCACAAGGACACCCTCAGAGTCTCGACAGCCACCGACGACACCCTCACCACCACCGAGCACATGCACTTCCAGATCCACACCGACCCCAACACCACCCTCAGAGGAACACTTGTCTACAGGCCACCCGGACCACAAACACAATTCAGCGACACCATCGCCGACCTCGTCAGCACCTATACCCTCGCCTCCACGGACTATATCCTCCTCGGGGACCTGAACTTCCACCTCGAGAACAACAACGACGTCAACTCCACCACCCTGATCGACAACCTCGACAACCTCGGACTCAAACAGCTTGTGACAATACCCACCCACACCGCTGGACACACGCTGGACCCCATCTTCTCCACAAGCCCTCACGTCTCCTTCAACCACACTGGACTGACCACAGATGCGTCCACTTCACCTTCAGGAAACCCACCTCACACCACCGCACCCAACAGCTGCCACGCCGCTGCTGGGGCAAAATAACCAAGGACCAACTGACTACCATCCTCGCCCTGAACCCACCCGCCGACCCCACTGACCCAGATGCCGCCGCGACCAACAGTGGATCAACGACTGCGCAAACACCCTCGCCCCTCTCAAGACCTCCACAACCAACCAAACCAACAAGAAAGCAGCCTGGTTCACCGAAGACCTCTGGATCTCCAAGCACACCTGTCTGAAGATGGAGAAGAAATTGCTCCACGACCGAACACCAGACAGCCACACTGCCCACAAGAACGCCACCCGCAGACACCACCAACTCATCAGGACCGCCTTCAAGGAGCGCCTAGACAACAACGCACACAACACCAAAGAGCTCTTCAGCATCGTGAAAGAACTCTCCAACCCCAGCTCCAACAACAACGACATCCCACCATCACACGACCTGTGCGACTCCCTGGCCACCTTCTTTCACTGCAAGATCGCCGACATCCACGACAGCTTCAACTCCGACACCCCCGCACCCCCCACCGAACCCACCACCCCTGCGACCACCACCCGCACCAATCGCCTGACTGTCTGGTCCAACGTCAGCGACGAAGACATCATCAAAACCATGAACTCCATCCACTCTGGATCCACCTCTGACCCCCGCCCTCACCACATCTTCAACAAAGCCAGCACAACCATCAAGCCCCACCTCCGGAAAACAATCAACAGTTCCTTCGAGACAGCAACCTTCCCGGAAAGCTGGAAGCACGCCGAGATCAAAGCCCTTCTGAAGAAGCCCAAGGCGGACCCGAAGGACCTCAAGAACTTCCGGACCATTTCCCTGCTCCTGTTCCCGGCAAAAGTGACAGAGAAGATTGTCAACAAACAGCTAACCCGCTACCTCGAAGACAACAACATCCTGGACCCTTCCCAATCCGGCTTTCGCAGCAACCACAGCACCGAGACCGCCCTCATCGCCGCCACTGACAACATCAGGATCCTGATGGACAAGGGAGAAACAGTCGCCCTCATCCTCCTGGACCTATCAGCAGCCTTTGACACACTCTGCCACCGCACCCTATCAACACGCCTCCATGACGCCGGAATTTAAGAGAAGGCCCTGGCCTGGACCACATCCTTCCTCTCCGGCAGAACCCAGAGGAGCGCCTCCCAACCTTCTGCTCAAAAAAACACAGAGATCATCTGCGGCATTCCACAGGGATCCTCCCTCAGCCCGACGCTGTTCAATATCTACATGGCACCGTTCGCCCATGTCGCACGACAACATAACCTCAACATCATCTCCTACGCTGACGACACCCAGCTGATCATTTCCCTCACCGAAGACCCCCACACCGCCAAAGGCAACCTCCACAGAGGAATGAAGGCCGTAGCCGACTGGATGAAGGACAGCAGACTGAAGCTGAATTCAGACAAGACGGAGGTCCTCATTCTCGGACCCACCCCATCAGCCTGGGATGACTCTTGGTGGCCCACATCGCTAGGCACAGCCCCAGAACCCACAGACCACGCACGCAACCTGGGGGTCATCCTCGACTCCACCCTCTCCATGACCAGGCAAGTCAACGCCGTCTCCGCGTCCTGCTTCAACACCCTCCGTATGCTTCGCAGGATCTTCAAATGGATCCCTCCCGACACGAGAAAGACCGTCACCCAGGCCCTCATCACCAGCAGACTCGACAACGGGATCGCCCTCTACTCAGGAACAACAACCAAGCTCCTGAGACGACAACAACGAATCCAGAACGCTTCAGCACAACTGATCCTCAACATCCCCGACACAACCACATCACACCCCACCTGAGAGGCCTGCACTGGATCCCCGTCAACAAGAGGATCACCTTCAAACTCCTCATCCACGCACACAAAGCACTACACAACACCGGACCTACATACCTCAACAACCGACTCAGCTTCCACACCCCCACTCGTAGCCTCCGCTCAGCCAACCTCGCCCTCGCCACAGTCTCTCGTATCCGGAAAACCACCGCTGGTGGCAGGTCATTCTCCTACCTCGCTGCCAAGACCTGGAACGCTCTCCCTACCAGCCTACGACAGACTGAGGACCTGCTGGCCTTCAGAAGACTTCTCAAGACCTGGCTCTTTGATCAGTAGCGCCTCCCCCCCCCAGCGCCTTGAGACCCTCACGGGTATGAAGCACGCTTTATAAATGCAGTGATTGATTGATTGATTGAATATGATAAGAAATGGAAATCCTTGGGTTCTGAATTTGTAGGGTTTGTGATGCTGGGATCAGCTTTGCTATTCTTCGGGTACAAAAGTACTTTATGATTTTAATTTCTTTTTTGTAAAATCACAACAGAAAACAGCAGCTTAGCAGGGTCTGTGATCAACAGGCCACGTTGCATATGAATGTGTAGTTTACCCTCAAATCCCCCCGCCCTCCCCAACCCTGGACCCGATTGGTACAAAAACAAAAGTAAAAGTGAAGAGATAACACTGTCTCCCACCTTGTCTAGCCCAGAGTGAGGGTCTCCTAGGTGGTGTCTGTGGGGACATCGGACATGCGGAGAAGGTGTAGATATTTGGGGCAAGTAAGTTTGCGGAACTCTGACATTAGCAGTTTCAAAAATGGGCTTCACAGCTTAGCGAATTTAGTGCCTTGGTTTACCAATGTATGGGTTATTCGCTCCATCCCCATTGTGTACCACAATCTATGTAACCATCACTGGTATGTTGCGATATGCCCTGTGCCCCAGTGCTTAATTTGTGCCGGTGCTTTGCGGTGCTGAGCACCGGTACTTATTTTTCAGGGCCAGGTCTACACTCTGCACGAAGTATATATAATACAATTGGTTGCGCTGCGTAGAATTGGTTGCGCTGCGCGCTGCTTACTAAGGTTTGGCATGGGTCCCAGTCTCCCCGGTGACTGCATGCGTGCAGCATGTAAAATATTTAAATTGGATGCCGTTGCTTGCCGCGGTTATGTAAGAATTATCGGCGGGCGTTCACAAGCTGCACTGCATCTGCGTATTGGAACGTGACTTATTCCAATTACAGGGACAGCGCAGGTATTTGTTTAAATGTGCTCTCTGCCTCGGACATCTGCTAGGAAGAGGTTGTCTCGGATACTCGGGGTAATTAAAAATAGAGCTCTCAGTAGCGGCACCACAGAAGAATTCAAGAAAAGAGACACAGCTGCGCGCTGCTTACTAAGTTTTGACATGGGCCCCAGTCTCCCCGGTGAAGAGCCTCATGTCATGTGACTGCGTGCGTGCGTGTAAGATTATATTTATATTGATGCCATTGCTTGCCACTGTAATGTTTGCCCAGCACCGGGCCAACCCACGTTGAATGTTGTGTAAGGGTTCTGTGCATACCCGTAGTGGGCCGACCCTGCGTCCGCACGGTAGGCATGTTGTAATGAGAATAAAAGCCCAGGGCTCTGGGCGTGGCGTCAGTGCAGTAGCCGGCCACTAGAGTAATCGTCCCACGTGTGTTGTGTGATTATTTCCCAGGGCCTACCACAACTCTACATTCGCGACGAGGTGGTCTCGCCACCCCGCCGCGTGCACCCACGCCTTAACACTCGCACTGGGGAGCAGCCTGCAGTGGCCCCCAACCAGCAGCCTACCTCGTCTCCCGGCGCCCGTGTGCGGCCCGACACCTACCTCCTGCTCCGGCCACGCTGCGACGCGGAGCGAGGCCGTCCCTGTGCCGGTGCCCTGCTGTGTCTGCCTGTGCCTACCGCCCGCCTCTCCACGCCGGCGGGGCTAGCGCTCACTTCCAGCTGTGGTCCCCGCTGTCTCCCGGCCCGGTGGCCGCATCGTGCCCAGAGGTGAGCGCATGCGAGGTACGTCACTCAGCCTGCCCCGTGCCCGGCAGAGTGTGCGGACGCAGCCCTACCTCCTTGGCGGCCCCTCCTGCCCGGCGACTCGCTCACCCCTGCAACGATGCACCCTGGAGCGGGCTGCCTACAACGCCATGGACCTCCAGGCCCCCCCCCCTCTGATTCCTCACGCATTTCGCGTGACACGGACCTCCGGATCCCCTCCGAATCCTCACGCTTTTCGCGTGGTATTGGTAGGCCCGACTTCTGCCTGTTTGAGGACCTCCTCCGGTGTGCCTCCCACATGCCCCTGGTGTTGAGGATCGTCTTCACGCCTGCCAGTCAGTCGCCCCAAGCCAGGTGCTCGCCTTCTGCAAGGTGGACATTTTGTCCTCGTCGCCCAGACCCGTCCGCAGCTGACATGACCACCGTACCCCCCCTGGAGCCGTTTACAATCACTGGCCCACCGCCGTTGCAGGCTGCGAGGTGGAAGAAGTGGGTGGAACGGCTGGAGAATTTCTTGGAGGCAGCGGAGATCGCGGCCCCACGGCGGCGCGCCATGCTGTTACACCTGGGAGGAGAGGCCATCCACAACATCGCGAAGGAGGTCAGAGAGGGCGGCCCACCTTGAAACTACACCACGATGCGCAACGCAATTACCGCGTACTTCGAACCTTCCGCCAGCGCCGACTATGAGAGGTTCCTACTCTGCCAAGCCCGCCAGCTCCCGGATGAGTCCGTTGACGTCTTTTATGCGAGGCTGAAGAAGCTAGCAAGCACGTGCACTCTCCCTGATGCCGATGACGAGATCCACGCCCAGTTCATACAGGCTTGCGCGTCTTTGAAACTGCGCGAAAAAGTGTTGGAGGAAGACAATATGGCCATGAGGGACATCCTCGCGCTCGGAAGGTCCAAAGAACTATCCAAGGCCAGAGCCGCGCATATGGAGGCCAAGCCAGCCGTCATAGTCAAGACAGACCCGGTGTGCGCCCTCCAGACTGACGCCCCGGATGCCCATCCGAAGCAGCCCCGGCGAGGAACTCCTAAACCAGCCCAGTCACCGAGCAGCCACGCCTGTGCGTGGTGCGGAGGCCCGACACCTCACAAAGGGCCTGCCCAGCACAGGGCAAGGTTTGCAGCGCCTGCGGGAAGGTCAATCACTTCGTGAGTGTGTGCCGGTCAACACCGAAGAAGAAACAGAATGGCCCACCCAGGAGGGTAAGAACAGTGGAACCACTCCCTAACAGCCCCACCAGCAGCGACATGGACGATGACGAAGCCGACACCGCCTCCGTCCATGTTGTCCGGATGCTCAACACCCTCGCGGCCATGCCATCTGCCGCACCTATGTGCACCATCAAATTGCAGGACCAGGCGGTAGCAACTCTGATCGACACAAGTGCGACAATCAATCTGATGGCTGCCAGCGTATATCGGACACTGACGAACGCCCCAGCACTCCATCCCACCAGAGTGCAAGTGTACGCCTCTGGCACCACACGTCCACTCCGCCTGTGTGGAATGTTCCGGACAGACCTATCCCACGATTCTGCCCGCCTGCAGACCAAAGTCTATGTATCTCAGGAAGGCTCAGGATTCTTACTGGGATGTAGAACGGCGCAAGACCTGGGACTGATCCATTTTACCCTCACGGTCCAAGCCCACAGCCTCGACCATCTGGTGCAAGAGTTCACGACCCTGTTCGACGGAATCGGGTGTTTAAAAGGACCAGCCATTCACCTTCACATAGACAAATCAGTCGCCCCAGTAGCCCTCCGACACCGACGTATCGCATTTCACCTGCGACCCAAGGTGGAAGCAGAGCTGCGGGTGCTTGAACGAGCAGGGATCATCGAGAGAGTGAGTGGCCCCACCCTGTGGGTGTCGCCCATTGTGGTGGCAAAGAAACTAAAACAGCCAGACGCAGTGAGAATCTGTGTGGACATGCGCATTCCCAATCTCGCCATCAAGCGTGAACGCCACCTGACGCCAACGATAGATGACATCATCGGGGAGTTATCCGGCTCGAAGTGGTTCTCAAAGATGGATCTGCGGTCAGGATACCACCAAATTCCCCTACACCCAGATTCACGCCCGATTACCACCTTCTCCACTCATACCGGACTCTGGCGATACACCCGGCTCAACTTCGGAATATCAAGTGCCGCGGAGGTATTTCAAAACATCATCCAGAACGTCCTGCAAGGGCTAGAAGGCGTCTTAAACATCAGTGACGACATCCTAGTCCACGCACCAACCTTGGACGTGCACATCCAATGCCTCCAAGCAGTGTTTGCCTGACTTCAAGAGCGAGGCCTGACCCTCCACCAGGAAAAGTGTGACTTCCTGCGGAAGGACATTAGTTTCTCTGGATACCGCTTCTCTGATCAAGGGATAGGCCCGGATCCAGAGAAGGTCAAGGACATTCACGAAGCTCCCGCCCCAACATCGGTGACAGCCGTCCGCAGCTTCCTCGGAATGGTCACCAATTGCGGGCGGTTCATCAAAGACCTGGCGGATCTCACCGCCCCCCTTTGTGACCTCACCAAGTCCATCACCACCTGGGAGTGGGGCCTGGAACAACAAGAATCCTACCGCAGGACCAAAGCTGCGCTGTCAGCAGACACAACCCTGGCCTACTTTGACCCCCGAAACGAGTCGCAACTGGTAGTGGGCGCAAGCCCAACAGGCCTGGGAGCAGTTCTAGCCCAGCAGCAAGCCTGCGGAGAGTGGGCCCCCGTCGACTACGCGAGCAGGACCCTTACGCCAACGGAACAGCGTTACTCGCAAATTGAAAGAGAGGCCATCGCAATCCTGTGGGGGTGTCGGCACTTCCACATCTACTTGTATGGACACCCGTTCATGGTAATAATGGACCACAAGCCTCTTATCCTGCTGTTTCAGGGATCCTCCACTCGCCCTCCTCCCCGAATCGAGAAATGGGTGCTCCAACTCCAGGAATTCCAATTCACCGTGGAATATCAACCCGGCACCCGGAACCCCACCGACTTCCTGTCCCGACATGCCCGTCCAGTCACCGAAGCGGAAGCGGCAGAAGTCATGTCACGGAGGAGTATGTACGGATGATTGTGGAGAGGTCCAGGCCGCTGCCAATTTCTCTAGATGAAGTAGCGCGTGCCACCAAAGACGACGACTGCCTACAGATCGCAATTCAGGCCATCGCCTCAGGGAACTGGAAACGTCTCCAAAGCCTATCCTCTTTCCGCACTCCAGGAGCCCAAGCAACGTTGAAAGCACTGCACCAAGTCCGCAACGAACTGTCAGTCTCTCCGGAAGGGTGTCTCTTGAGAGGCCCTCGCCTTGTGCTACCCGACTGCCTCACCCAACAAGCAGCTCTCCTGGCACACGGCGCGCATCAGGGCATAGTGAAATCGAAAAACCGTCTTCGGAGCAAACTCTGGTTCCCAGGTCTAGATCGGATTGTGGAAGCGATCATCCAACGGTTTCCCGTGTGTATGGCAACCAGTCTGCCCAGCCACCCAGCTCCAGTAATCACCGAGGAGGGGCCGACGTCTCCGTGGGAACGGGCCAGTGCGGATTTTGGTAGCCTCCCAGGCGGAAAGTACATGCTCGTCGTGGTGGACGACTTCTCACGGTATCCAGAGGTGGAGATCCTGTCATTCACTCAGAAGTCATACCAAAGCTGGAGAACATAATCGCCACCCATGGCCTCATCGGTGAGCTGCGCACGGACAATGAGCCGCCCTTCAATGGCGTTGAGCTAGACAAGTATCTGCTGTCTCACAGTGTCAAACATCGACGTATAAACCCAAGGTGGCCCCAAGTGAATGGGGAAATAGAGCGGCTAATGCGGACACTGAACAAGACTATCCAGATAGCCCTAGCGGACGGCCAGAGTCTGGAGCTGGCCCTCTATCAATTTCTGCGCGAATATAGACTGACGCCCCACTGCACGACGGGAATCCCGCCAAGCAGCCTCTGTTTTGGCAGGGTAGTCACGGATACTTTGCCACACCACCCTACGTGGGCAAAATCTCCAGCCCCACCGAACCGATCTATGGAATGAAGAACAAAAACAAATGCGGAAGCATCCCGCCGGAGAAAAGCCATCGACAGTCAGATTGAGGTGGGCGACCGAGTGCTGGTGAAGGATCGCCACCCAAGGGGAAAATTCCACCTACATTTCGGACTGGACCCTTGGACCGTAATCCACATTAATGGTACAATGATCACTGCATCCCGGTGGGGAGAGAAGGTCACGAGAAATGTGTCATTTTTCAAAAGAATCCCAATGGATGACGATGGAGAATTCCCGGAACCAGGAGAGAACCACCTGGACACTTCACAGGATCGAGGGGAAACGTCTAGAGGTGATCCGCCGCCCAGGACCTCCAGCCCAAGGAGCGCCCCAGCCATGCAAGAACAGGAAGGCGCCCCGTCACAAGAAGCACAGAGCAGCCAAGACACGGCGGAGAGAGACTGTTCGGAGGACATGTTCCAAACCCCGCCGAGCAAGGGCAGTCAGGGCAGGTATACCGAGACATTGTTGCCGCTGCCAGCCACGGAAGTAGGACGAGCATGTATACCAGTCACGACCAAGTAAGACTTTCAATTTGTTTTTGTAACTTACAGAGACTGAAATGTCTTGACAGGCTATTTGATGCATCTCTTTGTTTGTATAATGTTTTGCATTTCTGGGTAAAGGAGGAATGTAATGTTTGCCCGGCACCGGGCCAACCCAAGTTGAATGTTGTGTAGGGGGTTCGAGCCCCCTCCCCTCTGTGCGTACCCGTAGTGGGCCAACCCTGCGTCCGCGCGGGCGGCACGCTGTAATGAGAATAAAAGCCCAGGGCTCTGGGCGTGGCGTCAGTGCAGTAGCCGGCCACTAGAGTAATTGTCCCACGTGTGTTGTGTGATTATTTCCCAGGGCCTACCACAACTCTACAGCCACGGCCCAGCTGCTCACCTTATTGTGAGCCACACAGTACTGCCAGAAACTGCCTGGGCTCTGAGATGATGTAAGAATTATCGTCGGGCGTTCACAGGCTGCACTGCGCATTGGAATGTGAATTATTCCAATTACAGGGACGGCGCAGGCATTTGTTTAAATGTGCTCTCCGGACATTTGCTAGGAAGACGTCTCGGATACTCAGGATAATTAAAAATATAGCTCCCAGCAGAGGCACCACAGAAGAATTCAAGAAAAGACACACCAGATAAATGCAGACTAATAATGAGGTCTTGGCTTCTAATTGTAGGCAGCACCAGCACTGTGCGACTGTGCGAGGGGGTTTGAAATTATTCATTGGTGAAGGATTGCAAATTTGCCCCTGCTTGGCGAATCGTCAACTGTGTACCCGGAGTGGACCAATGAGCAGTGTTTTTTGCCCGTGGTTGGCCCAGCATACTGCGCAGCCGCAGCCCTAATCAGCCGGCAACAGAAGCAATCAGCATGTCGAGCAGCAGGCCTCCCTCATAGGTCAATGAAAACTAAAAAAGCTGTCACATCACAGTAAGTAATGCATTTAACACTGTACCATGATGCTGGTGGACTAGTGTGTACGCTACGTTTTATGTTGTATTGTTGTGCAATAGGGAGTCTGCACCGGAACAGAGCAGTCAGAGCGTCTGTTTTTAGATAAACTGTAGCATTTACAGTTTATCATTCTCATAGTCGTTCTTTAAAGTTAGGTTTGCTCACTGCTGTATAAATGAAAATAAATATGACACTTCTGTGATGCTCTGATTGCTATCGAGCTAGCACGGGCTGGAGTCAGCATTTGTGCATCTGAGAACACATGAGTATTTAGCGCTTAATTTAAGTCTGGATGCCGGTGAGGACCACAGGCACACATTTTTCTGTGTTACACGTTTACCGAGATGAGAGGGAAAAACAGACAGAACAGAAAGACGGAGGAAGAGAAAGTCGGAAAACCTGTCAGGAAGGGAGAACGCGAGACCCTGCAAGAGTAAGGTAAAGGGGCAGAGAATGTCTGTTAGTGAAATAAAATGCATAACATTGAATTAAGACTGTGCAACCTTGGTATTCTGCGTGTCAACTTTTAATAGCTTCAGAGCAGAGTTTTGGGCACCATCACTCATTCTTTTATAGATTAATACTGAGTTTGTGTGATGATACCATACTATGTGTCTCCTTGTTCCGCCCTGTACTTGAAGTATTGTGCAGAAGGTTCATAGTTTGCAGCAGCTGAAACCATGTAAATGTTGTTGCTTGTTTTTGCATCTCACACAATTAATATTGCATGCAATCTAACAAGTCCTCTCACAATATTACTAAAATCGTACATTAAAAAAATTACCTTGATTTGTAACTTTTTCCATGTTTCCGTCTCCTCTCCTACTGATGAATGGTATCCTTAGCTATGTCCCTTTGCATGACCTACTCTCCTCGATCATAATTTTCTTTAACAAGTTGCATAATTGTTTGCCTTATTTTCTATGATATTATACTTTTCTACGAATTGTGAATACCTCATTACATAGATCATAACGTCGACTGTCAGCAGCATGCCTACAACCTAAGAATACCTTATCTTTTCTAGCCCAATGCACCCATCATTTGAATGAACTTATTAGTGAATTTATATGTAAGAAACTGAAGTAAAAACATGGAATGGTTACATTGTGAGCACAAGATTAAACCCAATAATCTCCGGACTAAAAGTAATCTTGTGTTCAGGAGTAGTGTTCTACAAGCTGGGAATCTCTACAGTGCCTCTGCAGGGGTAGTACGTGCTATATAAGTACAATTACAATATAAACCAACTCCCTAAGTAGAAGAAATTTGTGGGGTTCGCAAGGCAGCAACAATTGCACTTCTTAACTGGTATTGGACTGCTTTGATCTGCAGAGAAAGGACCATAAAGTGAACCTGCTCCCATGAGTTCTACTCCTCACATTACAGGCCTCAGCCTTTCACTGTTAAGCAACAGTCCCACAGGACAGTACTCCACTATCCTTCATATCATACATCATCACAGATGCTTTGTGCCTCAATGTCACATGTTGCGGTGGTGATGCCTTTGTGGCAAACCACTATCGTCTGAGAGGAGAAACAGTAATTATTTAGTGCTAGCCCCAGCAGAGAGAGCACAGATTCTCATCACAGAGCAGGCTGAGCAATCGTGCTCGGCACTATGCTTTAAAATGTCATACTGTTAGTGCAGATTGTGGTGGAAAATAGTGAAGTAAAAATAAAATAAAAATATTGCCATAACCATACTACCCACATAATGCACAAGCACATACAGACTCGAACAGCAAGATGGTAAAGTAAGACACGGGGCAACAATTAGAGAGAAAAAAGCTGTTTTATTAGGAGAGGTATGTAGCTAGCTTTCAGAAATAGAAGAAAAACAATCCCTGCCTCACTAATACTCTCAACAGCCTATGCCACCACCCTTAAGAGCCCCTAAATTACGAACGTCCCTGAAGCAAACAATCACAGCATCCGCTACCGTTCTGCTTTCTCTCCTACCATCCACCCTCCTTTCATATCTCACCACTGGAGTAAGTGGGTGGAGCTAGGGTAATTGGGCGTGGCCTCCTATAAAAAGTTTAGCACCTGGACTTATTTTTTTTACAAATTAAGCTCTGCTGTGCCCCAATGAGACAGGATGCTTTCCTGGGCCGCACCTTTTGCCAGCCCGATCTGTCTGCCCCGGCGAGATTTAAATGGGCATGTGGGTGCATTTGGAAGGTCTAGGAGGATATAGGCATGAAATCTGGGAAGTTTTGTATCAAGATGAGTGTCGATGTGGCTAAGGACCAGTGCCTAATAGGATGCTAACTTTGGGCATTCGCCATAGAATATGTAGGAGCGTGCCGGCGACCCGCTTTGGCGCCAGCAATTCGGCGATCTGGACGGTTTATATTTATGCAGTCGGGTCGGTGTGAAATACCAGTATGTTGCAATCTTTGACGCTGTTTAAATTCCGGTATGTTGTGGGCGGTATGTCGAGCACTGTAATATTTGTCTCCCCACTCTCTCAATGTCAGATCCCGCCCTATCTCTGACTTCCTTTGTAAACATAACAAGGGAACCCGCAAGGTAAGTAAGGACCTTGGGTATCAATTCTTAAACATTAACAGTGGTCCTTAAATGATCAATTTGAAATCACGATAAATATAGACCAGAATCAGAACTATATTGTACATGTCCAGCCGGACAGCCAGATGTTCAGCGCAATCGCCGGATTGCAAGGGTAGGATACCTATTGTTTGCTTTGTATAAACTTTCAGACTTGCACCAACTGCTATGTCAGATCACGCACCCTTGTATTCTGACGATTAGATCAAAAAGATTTGTGAGGGTCCTTCCCTTTTTTCTGACCCAAGTGACACTGTAACCAACACCAATATATCACTAGCTGACCAACTAGAGAAATGTAAAAAGAAGGAAGTACGTCTCCATCTCATGATTCTCATGCTCACAGAGTATTTAAAAGCAGACACCATCCCTGTCGGCATACAAGTAAGCAATATCCCCGGCATCTTCACGGACAACCCCAAATATATAAATAATTTCAGCTATATAGGCACTACTTGCTCAAGGCACTGGCTTGTGCTAGGAATTGATACAGCTGCTGATTCTCTTAAAAAACTAGCCGAAGAGATCAGCGAAATTGAAAAACAGATTAAGGACTCTGGCCCTGTTCCCGACAGTAAAAAACTGCTAGAACAAGTTCAAAACTGTGGATGAGTTTCAGAGAATAGAACAAAATAAGAAGACAGTTAAGGTCAAGAAATACACTAAAGCTTACAGTGCATAACTCACATCCCCATATTTACAAAAGGACTTCTACACAAACCGTATTTACTCCAACCCATAGAACACTAGACCCTGGGGCCGTTTTAACAGACGGAACACTCTGGTGAGATTCTCAGACAACTCTATAGACTCATCTGATAACTCAGACTCAAGAGAAGGTCCCAGCACCTCTAATCGCAACCCGGGCCCGAGTAATTTTTTAGGGCGAGATCACCCTGAACCACCCAAACGAGGGCACATCAAACAAGTGCAGAGATGGTACAATCCCCGAGGCGAGCGGCAAACCCGACAGAAGTTCTATCAGTGGTAGCCCCCAACCATAGCATCCCAGAACAAATGCCTATCTTTCATTTATCCCAACACACTCTCACAGACGCAGAACAATCTTTGTTAAGTAAGGGCCTTTCCTTCGTCCCAACCACTCTTCCCAATTTCCTCGAACAACACACGGAACTACTGAGGTTCTTTAGACGGTTACGTCTCAATGCATATTTCTCACTGAACCCCTCACCAGATATTATCTCCAATACTCCTTTCAGGCCTTCATCCACTTTTTCCCCCACCACTAACATGATTCCAGGTGAAATTGTCACCTTTTAAAAACTGATATTGAATGATTTATCCATCCTTGAATCCCGCAAACATTTAATTCCTTACAATATCTCGCTTTTAGAAAAGAAAGTGATAGGCATACTCAAAAACAATGAAACTCTTGTAATTAAATCTGCCGATAAAGGCAGAGGGATAGTCTTGCAAGAGAAGGCCTCATACAAAGCTGAAATCTTACGCCAGTTGGCAAACACCGATCATTATCGCAGACTCCCAACGAATCCCACCAAAGAACTACAGACAATAATCCTTAAGCTCACAGTAGATGCCAAATCTGATGGATTCCTTAGCCAGAAAGAATTCATCTTTCTTAATGTCAAATCTCCCAAGAATGTCGGTCATTTATACTCTGCCCAAAGTCCATAAAGATCAGACAAATCCCCCCGGTAGACCAATAGTTTCTGGTTGCGGTTCAATTTTGGAACCACTTGGCCAATATATTGACCATTTCATCAAGAACTTTGTACCTATAACCCACTGCTATGTTAGGGACAGCATGGCGATGATTAATTTGGTGGAACATTACCCTTTTGACCCCACTAATGACATTTTATGCACTATGGATGTGGAATCCCTTTATACGAATATTCCTCAGGCACAAGCACTCAATGGTATCCATGAGATCCTTGACACACGGCCATGCCCACACCCTGTTCCTACATTATTCATCATCCAACTTCGAGAACTATGTCTTACCAGGAACTTCTTCCAGTTTGATAATGAATATTACCAGCAAGTGAAGGGTACTTCAATGGGGGGCAGTTTTTGCCCCCAGCCTAGCGATATTGTTCATGGACCACTTAGAAATGTCCTCCATTCTCTCACCCACCAACCCATTCCTAAGTGGCATTAATATGTGGAGACGCTACAAAGATGAGATGTTTCTTCTATGGCAACACAACGAGGAAACACTCTTGCAATTTCAACATTGGCTCAACAATAATTGCTCAGGTCTCAGCTTCACCATTACACATAACCGCGCACAGATCCCATTCGTGGATCTGACTATTTACCATTGTAGCGGCCAAATGCTTACGAGACTATACAGGAAAACAACTGAGCGCAATACTCTACTGATGTATGAGAGTAATCACCACCGGGCACTTAGGGATTCTCTGCCATATTCACAATTTTTGCGCATTAGGCGCAACTATTTCTCAAAGGGTGATTATTTCCTCGAGGCCACTGACCTATCCAGAAAGCTCAGGGCACGAGGGTATCCCAAAAAACTGGTGCACAATGCACAGAAACAAGCTTGGTACTGCCCAAGAGAAGTCCTTTTGTCCCCCAAAGAAAAAACTAACACAAACTGCATAGTCTGTGGCACAACTTTCTCACCTGTCTCAAATGGCATTGGTAAATCCATTCTGAAACATTGGCCGGTCATCAATGCTGGCACCTCACCATAGAGCGGCAGCTTTTTGCATTCTGCAAAAGCCGCAACCTTAAAGACCACTTGGTACGTGCAGCCTTACCCACTAGCAGACCTGCCACTACCATAGATGCACTTTGAGGTATGGAACCATTAATTGGCCATGTCAAATGTGGAAATTGTACTGTTTGTGATACAACAATGGAAGGCAAAGAATTCACATTTAAAAATGTTTCTATCAAACTGAACTCTTTTTCAAATTGCAACACATGTAATGTTATTTACTTTATTGTATGCCCCTTCCTTAAGATATATATCGGACGAACAACGAAAAAAGTAAAACTGCAGATTGGACAACACAGGAACAGAGTTCGATGTAAAACCGCCAATGCCCCTCTTGTGGAACATTTTTCTGAAGCTGGTCACAATGAGAATGAGATCAAATGGACAATTGTCAAAGTGGTAAAGCAACCTCTCCGTGGCGGCAACCTTGCAAGAATCCTCAACAAAGAGGCATTGAGGATGATTATCCGCACTGACAGCATCAAAACTGGGCTCAATCGCAATGAGGATTGGGCCAACTTGCTTTAGGGACATGGCTGGCTGAAAATATTGAACAGTGCTAGGAACCATGGAACACCTTGTCCATGGGTCAACTTCATACCCACCCCTTCCTTGTTCTATTTTGATGCAACTCTTGCTTCTCTTACCACCCCCACCCCCCTTTTTCCACCAAGTAATTCTTTGGTTGTTGTTATTATTATTTTTTCAATATGCTTCATATCAATGTATTTTGATTGTTCCCTTTCTTAACCTCTTGGCCGCGGCGGTAATTCCTCAGTGTCGCGGGGGAGGGGGGGTCGCACGGTGCCGCCATGCTTGTGACGGAAGCACTCCGTCATGAGCCACGGGCGCGCTGTGCTTATGACGGAGTGGTTCCGTCACGGCTCCTCCCACTCACTAATTCGCCCGCACAGGCAGGGAATCAGTGCCGCGTGGGCGGAGCGGCCACGGCGTGACAGAACCACTCCGACATGAGCACACGCCACCCGTGGCTCGTGACGGAGTGGTTCTGTCACTAGCATGGAAGGAGTTAATGTTAGCCTAAATAACAGTCTAATTCACGTTTTTTTCAAATTTGCACAACAGTATGGCATTCATGTATACAATATGTAAATCCTGTCAGTCTGCAGCCGCTGCATCCAGCATTTCTTCCCTTTCGACCTTTTTCACTCACCCAAAATGGCGTCGTGTTAATCATCACACGCGCACCACCGTACACAATTTAAGCTCCCAAATGCCGGGCTCACAATCAGCCACTAGTCATCCCTGAGAGCAGATGCCACATTGTATCGGTAAGAAAGGGCTTAATGGTGGTTTCACTGTTGCTATCGTCAACGTGTAGACGCTTTTAAATAGTTTTTTCCCTTGCTTAATTCGCCCGTGTTTAGAATTAGAGCTAAATTGCTACTTTCCCTCTACAGTGCATTTTCACACCACGCGGCGACGGGCTACAGATTCAGTCTTCTTCGCCCTAAATTATCAGTCCTAAGGTGAGCGCACACTCGTTACTTTCACGCTTGGTCGCAAACCCCTGTTATTCCGTTTTCGCTAAACCCCTGACCTTAACTTTTCTAGATTAGTCGCCCCGAGGCCCCTTGAAATTATTGGGTCTTGCCCCTACTGAACGGATGCCTTAAATTGGATTCATTACCTACGGAGATGGGTTACAGTGCAGCACATTGTCTTATAAAACCGGCACGACTGCTACAGAGTTTGTTTGTCCAACCTTACATGTACGTTTAATTGGTGATGGAAATACTCGGCTACAAGACTATGGCGGGCGCACTTGTTATCACGGAGGTCTCTCCCCTTTTTTTGTAACAAATTTGGTCCAGTTGACATTAGAAACTGGCTTGGTTTGACAAGTTTGCTCCGTTACCGTTTTGAATAATGTGGAACAAATGACTCCAATACACCTGATGGTCCTCTTATTCACAAACGCTGTTTGAATAATACAATTGACTAGCAGCGTGGCTGTTGCACTGTAATCTGTGTATTATGTAGAACCTATGAGAGGCTCCTATAATTAATGAATCTTGGATAGCTTGTACATGTGTAAATGTAAATGTAAATGTAGGTGTACTTATATAGCGCAAACCTGTCACCAAAAGGGCATCCTGGCGCTTGCTTAGGGAACCCGTCCTGGTATTCCCCTGTGAGAAACCCCGGCAGGGTGTCCACAAGGTGAAAGCCAGGCATCCCGCCGCGAGGGGCCGTAGTGGAGATTAAGCAAGCTATTGCCCAGAGTTGCAGAGTGTGACCCCGTGATTCGAGAAGGCACCGGAGCGAGAATTGTCGAGTCCGTGGAATTTTGAGCCCGAGACCCGCCGAGGCGGGGAATCGAACCCTGGTCCACGGTCGATCTCAGCTTCCGGGTCTGCCGCCTCTAACCACTGAGCCACGCTTCTCCACTAGTATTGAGTGTGGCGCACCACAGTAATCACTCTATATGACCGGCCACACTAGATTCCTCTTGCACCACTCGCTCACAAACCCGCTTTGGGTACAGCATGTCTCGGTCCTAAACCTTTATTCTCACCAGCACAGCAGTTTTAGCAATACTCCACGCAGTCAGACTTCTCCATTAGGCTTCTGAATCCTAATTTTTTCTTTTTCTTTACCCTTTTTTCCTCCTCCACAGGCAATTTCTTAAATCATTTCAGGCATGTACTCATTAATGTCCTGAAGATGATCCTAATATCTTGTTCACATGATCGAAACGTCGTCAACTCTTGTTAAACAGTACTGCACATTACTCCATTGTGTAAAATAAGCACATTAACTGTCTCCACAAAGCTTGTCTTAATGTATAATTTGAAAAGCTACAACTGACTTGCCTGAAATGTCTTTGTGTTTGTTTTGTATTTGTCATGTTCTAAAGAGGATACAGGACTGTGTCCCACTAGATTGAAGGTATCAACTACGGCTGTTCAATTTTCGCTATTATTAAATTACTGTCCTGCTGGACATGTACAATATAGTTCTGATTCCGGTCTATATTTATCTCGATTTCAACTTGATCATTTAAGGACCACTGTTTATGTTTAACTATCTCTGACTTCCAACATTTCTTGCCAGTGGATTTAGGTGGTGAGTCTGTGGGGTTTATGAGGCGGTACAATTGCGTGATGAGGCGTGTATTAGACAAGCTCGAAAGCAGCTAGCGCTCAAACGGGGTGAGGTGACGCTGTGCTCCTGGCCGAACTAAGGGATGTGTCATCTAGTGGCGTATCTGGATATAGTTCAGGCACTCGCTTACAGGCAGCATGTGATCAGTGCAGACAATTTCACAGGAAATCAGTACCTCTGTATCAAATAAGTGGCCGACGAATCTACAACCCGTTCGGTTCCATAGGTGAAACGCTGGGTCGATCAAAGCTGGTGTGAAGTCTGTCTTCCCTACTATAGGCGTCAGTGGGGAGGGAAAGGAGGTAAGGCCCGCCCATGTTACCAGTCTGTCCCAGAAGGCCCATGTGGGCTTGGTGATTAAGGAGAGATATACGTTTTGGGCTCAGGAACGTTTAGGAAGGAATGGGATTCTCCACAGAGGCGGTCCCACAGAGTCCTATCCATGAAAAGCCAGTGCTTTTCAGACTCAGCACGCGACCTTTCCATGAAGACCTTGAGTTGGGTAGCTTAATAATATAGGGAAATGTCAGAAAGCCCAAGGCCGCCCTCAAGGGGGTGTCTGTAGCTGCCATCTCTGCTGGGGGGGAGCCATTTGTCATCCCAAACAAAGCGGTTAAGTTCCTTCTGGAGGGAACAAAGCGTGCCAGGGAGGTGCGGGGGGAGGTACGGCTGGGAGGGCCTGGATGAGGAATAAAACCCGGGGTACAATCACCATTTTCACTACTGCAATACTTCCGAGCCGAAAAGTGAATACGGCCTCCACCGGTGGAGGTCTGACCTGACAGGTCAAAGTGTGATAATTGAGGGCTAGCGTTGCTGAAATCGTGGGTGTGATTTAAAGTCCTAAGTAGGGAATTAATGTCGGCCCGATTGAAGAGGGAAGGCCTTTTGGAGGGTGTCCAGTGTGCGCAGTTGTTGGGTCAGGTTGGGAGCCTACAATTTATGAATGTTCTTTTTAAATCCAGCTGCCCGGCCAAATGCCGTCAGTTCATCAAGGAACGCAGGTTAGGAGGTAGATGATGTCTGCAGGGTTGCCAGGACATTATACACTTATAGTCTGATTGTGAGCAGTCTCCGCCAAATCTGATCCCTTGTATCATGGGGTTAGTTCGCACTCTATAAGCCATATGCTCCATGTATAGGGCGAAGAGCAGGGGTGACAAAGGGCACCCCTGCAGAGTACCCATGCCAATGGAAAATGGGGTACAGGAATGGCCACTGACCCAGACTACTGCAGTGGGTCGAATGTAAGTGCTAAACATCCACCCCCGGAATCACTACCCGAGACCAAAGTGTTTTAGAGTGGCCTCAAGAAAGGGCCAGTGGATTCTATCATACGCCATCTCAGCGTTTACGGTTAGTAGCATCCGCTCTTGGTCATATCATTGGGCATTGTCAATGAGGTGAAGGATCCTTCTCATTTTATCAGTGCATTGTCATTGTCGGACAAATCCTGCTTGATCCGGGTCTATGAGGTAGTAGGGGATTGAGACGAGCGGCTAAGATGCCAGTAAGGAGTTTGAGGTTGTCGTTTAGGAGGGAGATTGGCCTATACAAGGAACATTGTGTTTTATCCTCCCCTGGCTTGGGAATTACTACAATCGACGCAATAGACCATGGGGGAGGATTGAAGAGGTTCCTATAGCGTTGAACAGTCTGGTGAGAAGAGGTGCCAGAATCTGGCAGGCAGAAGGTATTGTAGAAGATGGCAGGAAAGCTATCAGGGCCTGGGGATTTGGATGATTTCTGGAAAGCTATACCGAGATGACCTCCTCGATACAAATGGGGCAATCTAATTTGGCTGCTTGTTCTGGCATCAGAGTGGAGGCATCTGCTGGGAGAACCTGTGCCATGTTAAGATCTTGATAAAACTCACAGAACGTCTCTACTATGGGGCCTATTCCGATGTTGGATGGACTCGTTACAGCCCTGCTAGTACGATGCGACCGAACAGGGTTCAGTCGCATTTGTATACCTTACAATGCAAGCATGCTTTCCGACTGGAAAGCATGCTTGCAATGTAGAAAGCAGGGGTGCAGTTCATCCATGCAACCTGTGGCCGGCACCCCAAGGTGCCTGCCACCAGGTGCAGGGATCAACGGAGGGGCATGATAGGTGCCCCCAGGCCACCATCCTGCGGCCTCACACTCATGGGGGCCCTGCTCGGGGCCCCCAGAGACAGCTTCTGACTGCCTCTTTGTGCCGGACACACCGGCACAAAAAGGCAGTGAAAAGCTGCCATTGTACTCCCTCGGTCATACAGAGGCGACCGGGGGAGTACTGGTGGATTTCCAGACTGCGGACAGGCTAAGCCTGTCATCCGCAATCCGGAAATCCTAGTCTGATTTCTTTACGACCAGGCCCATCAGAGTGGCTCGGACGGAAAGGAATCCGGCCCACACATTCTGTTTATTTATTTATTTATTTATTCAAAGTTTTGTATAGCGCGAACAAGATCCTTACAGATATCAGAGCGCTTCACAAAGACAGGGTAGGGGCAGTAGGAATGAACAGAGAAAATGGGAGCAGTATAATAGTCACTAACATGGTAGGATAATAAAAACATACATAAAACATATCAGTATACAATCAGGTAAACAAGTAATATCAGACGGTACAAGTCATTAATCCCACTACAGAGGTGTTCAGGTACACCTTGGGTGTGTGGATGGCTTATACCAATGTTTTAGTATAGAGAGAACACTGAGTGGGGGCATCGGGAGAGTGAATCGGTAAACCAACGTGTATCATATATTGGTCGGTAGTAAGAGAGTAGCGTAGTAGTGTCCCCATCAAGTAGAAGTATAGTGCCAAAGGACAAGGTGAACAGTGATACAAAGCAATGCAGAGTCTCTGATCCAGCACCTATAAGGTTCAGGAGATCTTGGCCAGAAGGATGGTTTTCACCTCTTTCTTGAAGAGTGCAGTGGAGGAGATAAGCCTGGTTTCAGGAGGGAGCACATTCCAGATCCTGGGTGCCATTCCTGAGAAGGAGCGCTTGTATGTTTTCTCTTTCCGGAATCTACGAGGTTTCAGGAGTAGATTTTTTGTACTTCTATTGGATCTCGAGCCTCCTGATATAGACAACTTTTGAGCGAGGTAGTTGGGTGCATTGTGGTGCATGGCCGCGTGTGTCATAACTGCAATTTTTAGCTGTATTCTGGCTTCAAAGGGCAGCCATTTTAGAGACTTTAAGTCTGGGGATATATGCAAATGTTTTCTTGAGCCAGTAATGAGTCTCGCGGCAGCGTTCAGGGAGGCTCTTAAGGGTGCTGTTGTGGATAGCGGGAGTCCGCTGAGGGCAACAATTCCGTAGTCTATTCGAGGGATGACTAAAGCTTGTACAGCAGTTTGGAAGTCTTCGGCAGGGAAGAAGGGTTTAGTTTTCCTCAGTGTGTTGATTTGGAAATTAGCTGCTTTTGTGGCTTTGCTAACGTGCTGCTGCATGTTGAGCTTGGCGTCGAGTGTGATGCCTAGGGATTTCGCCGAATCCACGATGGTAGGTTGGACATTGAGTGCTGTTAGGTTATTGATTCAGAAAAGGGGGTGGTGATGAACAGAGTGTCTGAATTAAGCAGACCACTCTTACCCAGTCCAAAGATCAGGGCTTGATCCATCACCGTTATTTATCTCACTGCCCCATCCCAGCTCAGAACCTGGCTATATGCAAATTAGTCTGTCCCTGGCCCAGTGCATCATGGGAACAGGGCAGACCAAACTACCAAGCCAATTCTTCACCAGAAAGGAGACAAGCTACCGGGGACCGGTTTCTGGCATTTCAGCCTCTTCGGCCCGGCTTGCTTGAATCCTGATGGAGCAGTGAGAAAGGGACTCATGTCTGAGTATACCCTGCCACACCTATAGTGGCCAAAAACGATTCAGAAAAGGGGGTGGTGATGAACAGAGTGTCTGAATTAAGCAGACCACTCTTACCCAGTCCAAAGATCAGGGCTTGATCCATCACCGTTATTTATCTCACTGCCCCATCCCAGCTCAGAACCTGGCTATATGCAAATTAGTCTGTCCCTGGCCCAGTGCATCATGGGAACAGGGCAGACCAAACTACCAAGACAATTCTTCACCAGAAAGGAGACAAGCTACCGGGGACCGGTTTCTGGCATTTCAGCCTCTTCGGCCCGGCTTGCTTGAATCCTGATGGAGCAGTGAGAAAGGGACTCATGTCTGAGTATACCCTGCCACACCTATAGTGGCCAAAAACGATTCAGAAAAGGGGGTGGTGATGAACAGAGTGTCTGAATTAAGCAGACCACTCTTACCCAGTCCAAAGATCAGGGCTTGATCCATCACCGTTATTTATCTCACTGCCCCATCCCAGCTCAGAACCTGGCTATATGCAAATTAGTCTGTCCCTGGCCCAGTGCATCATGGGAACAGGGCAGACCAAACTACCAAGCCAATTCTTCACCAGAAAGGAGACAAGCTACCGGGGACCGGTTTCTGGCATTTCAGCCTCTTCGGCCCGGCTTGCTTGAATCCTGATGGAGCAGTGAGAAAGGGACTCATGTCTGAGTATACCCTGCCACACCTATAGTGGCCAAAAACGATTCAGAAAAGGGGGTGGTGATGAACAGAGTGTCTGAATTAAGCAGACCACTCTTACCCAGTCCAAAGATCAGGGCTTGATCCATCACCGTTATTTATCTCACTGCCCCATCCCAGCTCAGAACCTGGCTATATGCAAATTAGTCTGTCCCTGGCCCAGTGCATCATGGGAACAGGGCAGACCAAACTACCAAGCCAATTCTTCACCAGAAAGGAGACAAGCTACCGGGGACCGGTTTCTGGCATTTCAGCCTCTTCGGCCCGGCTTGCTTGAATCCTGATGGAGCAGTGAGAAAGGGACTCATGTCTGAGTATACCCTGCCACACCTATTGTGGCCAAAAACGATTCAGAAAAGGGGGTGGTGATGAACAGAGTGTCTGAATTAAGCAGACCACTCTTACCCAGTCCAAAGATCAGGGCTTGATCCATCACCGTTATTTATCTCACAGACTAATTTGCATACAGCCAGGTTCTGAAACTGGGATGGTGCAATGAGCTAAAAAACGGTGTTGGATCTAGCCCTGATCTCTTGACTGGGTGAGAGTACTCTGCTTAATTCAGAGACTCTGTCCATCACCATCCCTTGTTGTAAATAATTTTGTCCACCCTAAGCGTGGAAGGGTATACTCAGATGTGAGTCCCTTGCTCATTGCACCATCAGGATTCAAGCAAGCCGGGCCGAAGACGCCTGAAATGGCAGAAACCGGTCCCCGGAAGCTTGTTTCCTTCCCAGTGTAAGAATTGGCTTTTGTAGTCTGGTCTGCCCTGTTCCCATGATGCACTGGGCCAGGGACAGACTAATTTGCATACAGCCAGGTTCTGAAACTGGGATGGTGCAATGAGCTAAAAAACGGTGTTGGATCTAGCCCTGATCTCTTGACTGGGTGAGAGTACTCTGCTTAATTCAGAGACTCTGTCCATCACCATCCCTTGTTGTAAATAATTTTGTCCACCCTAAGCGTGGAAGGGTATACTCAGATGTGAGTCCCTTGCTCATTGCACCATCAGGATTCAAGCAAGCCGGGCCGAAGACGCCTGAAATGGCAGAAACCGGTCCCCGGAAGCTTGTTTCCTTCCCAGTGTAAGAATTGGCTTTTGTAGTCTGGTCTGCCCTGTTCCCATGATGCACTGGGCCAGGGACAGACTAATTTGCATACAGCCAGGTTCTGAAACTGGGATGGTGCAATGAGCTAAAAAACGGTGTTGGATCTAGCCCTGATCTCTTGACTGGGTGAGAGTACTCTGCTTAATTCAGAGACTCTGTCCATCACCATCCCTTGTTGTAAATAATTTTGTCCACCCTAAGCGTGGAAGGGTATACTCAGATGTGAGTCCCTTGCTCATTGCACCATCAGGATTCAAGCAAGCCGGGCCGAAGACGCCTGAAATGGCAGAAACCGGTCCCCGGAAGCTTGTTTCCTTCCCAGTGTAAGAATTGGCTTTTGTAGTCTGGTCTGCCCTGTTCCCATGATGCACTGGGCCAGGGACAGACTAATTTGCATACAGCCAGGTTCTGAAACTGGGATGGTGCAATGAGCTAAAAAACGGTGTTGGATCTAGCCCTGATCTCTTGACTGGGTGAGAGTACTCTGCTTAATTCAGAGACTCTGTCCATCACCATCCCTTGTTGTAAATAAGTTAGGTTATTGAGCCAGGTTTGGGTGGTGGAAATTTTCGCCGGTGGTGAGATGAGTAGGAACTCAGTTTTCAGAGCGTTTAGTTTGAGGTGATTATCGGCCAGCCAAGATTGAGTGTTAATAAGCGTGGAATTCAGATGTTTGATATCTTCCGGGGATTGTAGCTTTAGGTAAAGTTGTGTGTCGTCGGCGTACATATGGAATTGGACATTGGAAGCTTGGAGCAAGGTGGCGAGCGGTTCCATGACGAGGTTGAACAGTGTGGGGGAGAGGGAGGATCCTTGTGGAACACCTAGATCTGCCGGCACAGGTGTAGCTAGCACATTGTCGATCTTGAACTTCTGAGACCGGTTGTGAAGGAAGGACGAAAAACATTTGAGAACAGTTCCCGATAGACCCATTCTGGTGCTTAGCAGCTCCAGCAAGTTCTCATGTTTGACCGTGTCAAATGCTGACGAGAGGTCAAGAAGGATGAGGAGGCAGGACTCATTGCATTCAAGAATTTGGAGGGCGTCATCAATTATGTGTGTCATAGCTGTTTCCGTGCTATGTTTCGCTCGGAAGCCTGATTGATGAGGGTTGAGGAGGTCAAATTGGTCAATGTGTTTTGTTAGTTGGAGTTGGACACATTTCTCCAGCAGTTTGGCCAGGGTGGGGATATTGGTGATGGGCCGGTAGTTGTTTAGGTCAGACGGATCAGCTGTAGGTTTCTTGAGTATAGGCGTGACTTGCCCCACCTTGAGGGAGTCTGGAATGAGGCCTTATTGCAGGGAGCTGTTGATGATTTTGGTCCAGAGAGGGAGGAGCAAGGGGATGAAGTCTTTTACAGCATTAGCAGGTAGAGGTCTGTGAGGTGATTAGAGGGCTTCAAGGTGCAGAGCAGTTTGTGTATTGCTTCTTCCGAATAGGTATCGAAGTCCAGCCAAGATGCCTTGTTTTTAGGTTGAGTGTTAGTCATTCTGGTGTGGTTGGGGAATCGGCTTACATCCATGATGAGGTCATTTCTTATGTTGTCAGTCTTTAGCTTAAAGAAAACAGAGAAGGCTTCACAGTGTGGGGTGTCGCTTGTTGTGCTGTTTGATTGTAAGGGTTGTGTCTTTGTTTGGGTCTTGATTAGTTCGAACAGCTTTCGAACAGTTTTCCAATGTTGGAAAACGAGGCAGCATCTGTGAGGCCTGCACAAATAACATGACACATTTGTCCTTCACTGGGAACCAAACACCCTAGGGCAGCGCCTGACTCTCAGAGGGTAGCGTTGCAGAGCAGTCTGAGGCTTACTCAAGGGAGGTGGTGTGGGCTAGTAATCGCCATTTGCAGGTGCGCAAAAATAACACTCAATAATTGATTGTCCAGTCTGTACTTTGCTTTATAAAAGTAAGAATACATTTATTAAACACACACATCACTCAATACTATACACCAATTTACAAATATACATAAGCTGTTGGAATTACTTTGTGACATTGCATAACATCTCCACCCCTCCAGCAGGGGGTGTGGGGTCTAGTACCACCACTCCCATGTATGCACATCATCTTGCCCCCAATGCAATTAGTTGAACCTATCCTGGAGCGAGGGCCCTGCGCACTGGCACCATCCCAATGGCGTCCCCCTCCCATTACTTCAACAAGCATTAAACAGGGATACACCTGCCTTGGTGACACATGACCCTGACCAAGCATCTCCTACTGACCCTAAAGTATACACCTCTACATCTTAAGGGCTAACAGTCTGGGGTCTTCACCTAAGCGCAGCAGCAAGACTACATGTTTACGCACACTTTAGAATGACAGTACTCAGCAAATTTGGATATCATTAAAAATGCATTGCAATTACAGCCCCCCAAGGCATCACAGATGATCACAGGATTAAGTTGTAAATACCGTCAGACACCCTAGCAGGAGTGTCTAGCCACTTAAATCCACTTTGCTTGTGACATCACCTTACACCAGTACTTCACATTGAACATCAGTCCCTCTAAAAGAAATAACCATTAATAAATGCATTTCAGTGCAATTACGCCATTTCACCTCCAGGGGATGCCCTTCTCGAGACATCTCCAACTCAGCCCTTCAATCTTTGATGCACTTCTCAATGAACCCCCAGCTGTAGAACAAAAGTTCCAGCCTAGGAGATGATGCAATCTTCGCTGAGAGTTGAGGGGTTATTCTTTTTAAATCCTCAAGAAACTTAGGGTGGGGCTTAGCTTTGTGCTGGGGGAGAGACTGCGCTGCTCCAGCAGCTCCCCCCAGCACCTTTTCACACTCAAGGGTGACTCCTCTCCTCTGGGGGCCACCAAAACGCCAAAAACAATCCATTCCTCATGCCTTGCAAGGCATCATGGGGCGCTTCAAGCTCCTGCCGCTTTCTGGGGCCTCGGTGGGGGCCCGGTCCCACCCGGACCCCTGGGTAAGGGTATGCGACGTGGGGAGCCCACACCCTGGCCGCTCCACGCTTTGGTCGGGGGCCCGGTCCCACCCGGGCCCCTGGCTCCTCCTTCCTTGTCCGGGGCCCCGGTCCCACCCGGGACCCCCGCAGGCTCTGCACGTTGGAGGGCAGTCCCCGGGACCTGACCCACCCCGGGGGCCTTTCCTGGAACAGCGGCGGAGCCTCACGCGCTTCGCCGTCAGGGGGCCACAGGTCCAAGGTCTCTCACCTTCTGGGGGCCATATCTCAGCCCCTGGAGGTCCGATCTGCCCCATTTTCGCATCTTCTTGCTCCTGGCAGCGCCCCCCAGCCACTGGGAGCACTCTCCTTCACTCTCCGGGTCTCCAAGAGGATGCACTCTGCAGGGAGCGGTCTGCACTGGCTCCCTGCACCAGCCTTTCGCCTGGCTCTCCTCCTGCGCCTCTCTTCTCCCTGCGCAGAGGCCCCTGCTTCTGCGCACCGGTCCTGGGCGCTTCTTCTGGTGCTGTTAGGGGCCTGGGTGACAGTCAGGGGGTCTCTGCTTCCAACTGCCCATTGCCAGGCTCCAGCACCTTCCACCTCAGCAGACCACACCCCAGAGAGAGCTTCTCTTCCTGTGCAAGTACTTTTTAAAAGTTGAGTAGGGGGCTGGCAGAAAGTCTCTGTGGGTCCTATCAAACAGCGACACATCACTTCCCTGCCCCTGCCCCCTCCTTCTTGTCCAGCCTCTGGGTTTGTTCAAAATGGAGTCCTCCGGTGTCTCTGGCCACATGGCCTCTGAAACCCAACTCCTTCCCCCCTTCACTGCCTTCTCTCCTGGGTGCAAACTGGTGCCTGGCACCCAGTGACAGCTGCTAATGGATGAGCCTGTAGCCCCACCCATCTTCTTCTTTGTGGAGAGGAGGCCTTAGCTTGTGGAAGAAAGGTTATCAATCCATCCAGCTGAGGTCAACCCTCAGCCTCGGTCTGGTCATGGCTGGCTCAGAGAAAGGGGGGGGGGAATGTTTGAGGGGTGGGTGGTTCAGCACCGCGTAGCAATTTATTAGACCTAGCAGGCCCGGGGTAGAGATGGACAGGACCTGCTGGGAGCGTGCAGCCTGGGGCTTGACGGTGCAGGGAGGGAACTGGGTGTTGTGGGGTAAAAGCAGATGATACACGACGTTACCGACCTGTCGCCCGGACAGGGCATACACTGGGGCGTCTACCGGGGAAGGGAAATTTGAAGTGCCGCCCAGCCTCCGGGATGTGGGCTAACTGGCTGTGTACTGTATTCCTGCCATGTTACCGATGGGGATGCCACAAGTGTGTTGGTTGGTCTATTGCGTGATTTTGTTTACACTTCTGCAATAAAAATATATTTAAAAAAAAAAAAAATGGCTGGCTCAGAGAAATATGACAGTTCTGTATGACCCAAAAGCAGTACAAATATGAATTTGGACTCTGCAGAATACTTATTTTCACCTACTCTACAATGGACTTTAGTGCATGTCTGGAATCTGTAGGCTTTGTGGAAGTCATTTTAGCCATGGGCCCCACATCCCCATTGGGGAATAATGAAGTGAAAACACAGTAAAACGCACTGACTTTCCCTGGCATGTTCCTTCCCAGGGTATAAGACCTATTCCATGTCACCACCCAATTCTGCATAAGTCCTGCCACACCATTCACTCTGTAGCTGCTCCTGGACTGCGCACGCTAGGAATCTCCCCTGCGCAGCTCCTACACGTGTGCACACGCATGTACACCCATGTCTGCATGTAACCAGCACGGTGTCCCATACTCCAGCTGCTGCGCAGCGGCCTAGTCAAGCCAGGCGGACACCAGTAAAATCTCCATGCAGTCTCCTTCATTATGAGTTCACTGTGGATGAGTCCCAGATTATGAGTCTCCCCCACAGTAAAAGCTCCATAATTAGGTGCTCAAAAATCGAAAAATCTGGGCTGCCCTAGTGTCAGAACCACCTTCTAACACACGCCGCGCCCAGCTGATTCCTACAAGGAAGAAGTAGCCACTCTACATGGGTACACTTCCCGTAGTCAGCGATAACTAGTTATAAGGGGTTCTGACCAGACCCCCCCATTACTCACCAGTTATCCGCTCAGACCACCTGCTTCTCCCATCCATGAAATCTCCACCCATGACAAGGATCCCAGAGTACCCTTAGAACCCTCCAGGCTCTAGGTTAGATACCTCCAGGTCATTCATGGTCTACATGGACTCAGCCTAATTAGGCCCACCTTTGCCCGTGGGCATGCAACACTATGCCTACCCGTTCTCTGGACAAGGGTACAGTGCCTCAGCACTGATGCGGTCTCCCGGGATAGGTCTACCCCCATCCCCGGGTCACTAGCTGGTCTCCCCTCCAGAGTTTGTTCCAACCAGTACCCTCTCTCCGTTTTGGTCCTTGCACCTTGTTTCTGTCGGAAGGGCTCCGAACATGGTTTGGAGCCCTTCCGGACAAAATCGGAATAGACCCCTATATGTGGGTTGTAACTCGTTTCCCGACCCTTAGAGTCAAGCTCTGCTTGGATTTGGATTCCCGAAGCTAGATACAAAGTCGGTTAGCAAGAAAGCATCCGCACATATCACCTCCGACATAGTATCAGTGACGGATGCTAAAGGTTAGATATTTCCCCCATGTCCACATCCATACCAGCTGGTTGGGCCCGGGAAACTGAATAGTTGAATTGTGGCCTTCCTCAGGACCTAGATGTAATTATGCTACTGCATTTTAGTGAATCAGTGAAATGTTCATCACAACTTTGGTTGTAACATACAAAATTTGTAGTCTTGGTTCTCGGTTGATTACAGTCTGCTGGTTGCACCTAAAGAGAGAAAGGTGACATCAGAATTTATTTGACAACAAGAAAAGATCAAATACTTGTGCTTAGTAATTGTTCAGTACGTGGGTCATAAAAAAACCATCGTACCTTGTACCTATACAGTGTACTCAAAACATAATGCTCCAAATTTTGCTTACCCGTAATTTACGAGAAACAGCCTCACCTCACCTGGCTACAGCTCAGGACGTGAGGCCCGCTCTAGAAGAAGGGAAAAGTATAGGTGATAATCAGACATGGAAAATGTCTGTTGCACCTATACAACTGATGTTGTAATGAGTCAATTCCATTCACGGTGTGATAATATAGTGATATTTGGGGAATATATCCGCGTTGGTCTTAGTGCTCCTCTTCAAAGTGTAATTGAGACCCTTAACATTAAGGGTGAGAACCACTAATTGGTCAAACACAGGGTGGCGCAATGTGGGCCGCTAAGGATGCCTCCCCCCTTCCCTGGAAAGAGTAAGCTGGCGATGAAGAGTAGGAATATCGTATCTGAGGGCGACAGTGACATAGGCTTATAGAAACCATCCCCGGGTCCAACAAATAGGAACAGTAAGTTGCCCAACCAGTTGACGTAAAAAATAACATAAAACTAGCATGACATTTGTCAGAGTCCATATCGCACTGCTTCATTGTGTGTTCATGAAGTAGGGTATCAGTGGCTGCGGCCCCCTCTCTCCCAACCCGGGCGCCCCAGTCCCAGAGCAGGAAGGACAGCATGGAAAGAGGCAAGGTGAAAAGAAAGATGGAAGGAGGGGCAGAGAAGCAGCAATTCTAGGACAGCCTGATACTCTTCGGCCATGGTTTCTGGATCTGGGTGGAGTTTAGTTGGAGAAGATCTTGTGCCACTCTGGCCGCGCGTTCTCCTTTTGTCTTGATCATGGTCCCTGCCCTGCGTAGGCTCTGGTAAACTATCCTTGAGGTATGTGGTGCGCCTCCTCCAGCAAGCGAAGTTGGTGTGGTTTCCCTTCATGGTGGAAAACCAGGGGAAAGGGGTGCCCACACGAATACTGTTCCTCTGCTGCTCGAAGGTGGGTGGTGATTGGGCAAAAGGCTTTGCATTTCTGGAGGGTTATGGCTCCAAGATCTTGGTAGAGGACTGGGTTGTGTCTCTGAAATTGGAATGGGTGTTTATCTTACGCCCGCTGGAGGATGCGCTTCTTCAGAGGGACATCATGGACACACATCAGTATGTCAGGTAGAGGGGTGGTGGATGGTCGCCTGGGGCCAGCTCTCTGCGTGCGATATAGTTAAATGTCCAGGTCTGGGGAGTCCTCCAGTATCGTTTGAAGAGCTCCTTTACGAAGGAGGAGATATCTGATCCCTCTGCCCCAGATGGGATGCCCCTTATGTGGATGTTATACCGGCGCAATCTATTCTCCATATCAGCATGGGCCCGAAGGTCCAAATGTTGATCTCTAAGGTGGAGGATCTCCTGTTCCTCCAGAGTGGAGACTCTGTCCGTCAGACTGTCTATGTCATGTCAGACATCTTTCAACTCAGTGGTGAGCTCCTTCTTGAAGGACTGGAGATCCCCATGGAGAGAGGAAAATAGTGCAGACAGGTAGGGCCGGGTGATCGGTCCCTCTGTAGCCCCAGCGCTTGGAGTCCCATCTGTGGACGTGGCGGACACAGCATCCCCGGCCGGGCCTCCTGGGGTTTTGAGTAGCATGTCCTTGAGGTTACAGTCTTTCTTTCCTTTCCCGTTGGCCATACCAAAAGGTGATCAGAGAGCCAAAGGCTGAGCTAGGCCGAGCTAGGCCGAGAGGTGCCGGGGTTCAAAAGCACTTTAAAGAAGGTTGAGCACTATCAGTTCTTTCACTGAGGTACTTCAAGGAATAGGGACCTTAGTATTTATGAATATTTAAAAGTTTATTGCAAAGTTACTTTAGCTAGGATGGTTCCACAGAAATATTGTAGTGGTCCTTTTTTTTCGATATCTGTTAATTTTTAGAGTAAGGTTCTTTTGTGAATAAGGGGACTGCGGGTTTTTAGAATGGCAATCATGGAAAATAAGAGTTGCACTGTACTACGATGTTAATGAGAATTTAAGAATTGTGTTGGGGGATAAGGCATGGTTTTAGGATTACTTCTCAGGTTAACCATCAAGTTAAATATTATATATGGATTTTCTTTTTCCTTCAAGGAAAAACAAGAAGTTGAACATAGACTGCTCTTTTAATGATCATCCAACCCTAAATAATTACTTAGACCAATGGTGCAAGTTGATCGAAATTGTAGGGCCCAAATAACATTCAGGATCCTTTGATTAATTCTCAAGTAGAATAATGGGCCAATGAATGTATGTATGTCACTTGTAAAGCACAACACTATCTAGAGAGCAATTCCCTGCTGAACACGGGCATAGTAGCATGAGGGGGCATAAGGCCCAAGATCAGATTCATGAGCTTTTACAATGAAAGAAAATAATCAGTAAGCTTGAACTTATGCAGGGATGTAATGTTTGCTAAAGGGGCGTGTCATTAGCCCTTTAGTTGATGTTGAGGAGGATCTCATTCCTGATATTTGGTGCAAAGGTCTCTCTTCTGGTTTTATCTTTCTTTGTTTGCAGCCTGGTGGTTACCTGACTCCTGGTGTACCACTTTTGACATATGGCAGTGATTTTTGGTATTCTGTTTTTGGTGGCGTTGTATGTGGTGCAACTGGTATTACTGGCATTAAAGGTGATGAAGACTTGGACTGGGAGTCAATGAAATTCCTATAATGTTGGGATGATGTGATTCAACTTTTATGGTCCTCTGATGAGACATGCTTCAGTATGTAGGGTGTCCATCAGACAGAGCTAAATCGGCCATTGTGTCGACCCGGGCACTTTCTCGGAGTGCTACAAAATGGGGGTTGCTTTCAGTGCTGAATGTACAGGCATGACCCAATCATGAAAGATTTCATGGCCCAATTATGCTTACAGCCTCTTGCAGTGTGAGGCTGTTTGATCATTTTGCCAGGGCTGGTTGTGGCTTCCAGTTCAGTGCAGCCGTCAAGGGCAATATGGCAATGCAGAGGTCATTAAACGAGGGTTGCTTCCACCAGGTAAGACAGATCTATGCCTTTGACTGTTGTTATAAAGTTGGCTGCTGGTAGGGAAAGTTTCAGGAGAGAGAGCTGATATGCTGTCTTGGTTTTTCTTTAAATTGGATGATTATGCTGAGGGTAAATACAAGTGATTTTACATTGTATGCCTGCTGGGGTGTAACTGTCCAGGTCCGCATTGGATAGTAAGTCTTAAATCTGCGCTTGTTTGGCACCCTTGTTGAACAATTTGAGCTTTAGATAGGTACCTGACATCAAATTCTGGATGAGACACTATCAGGTTCTCAGTCTACAATTACCACAATGAATGGGGAATGTTTGCTGTAATGTCTGCAGTGTACTGCCTCGCCCCTTTCCCCTACCTCCAAAATTGTTAAAACTGCTCTGGGACTGATTAGGCTGACAAGCCTTGGGAAGCACGTACGAGCATTGGAGTAGTACTTGATCCGATAAAATACAAGTAGCATTTAAAGGACCCAGAATGAAAACTGTCACTACCTGTTGATTCAGACAATCACATAACAGTGGCTGTGCCATCTGATCGTGAACACGTCTGTGCTTGTGAGCTACTGAAAATATGTCAAACTGGAAATACCACAATGCAGTGGGGGAGTTATGCTGACATGGGTTTCTACTACAACTTTTAAATGAAACAAAAGTACAAATCCACTTTTGCATGCATTTTTTATTGACCTTTCTACCACTTTTGACATGGAGATAGGTCAAAGCTGAAAGTTTAGGGCATGCACAGTCATCTTCTAAAAAACATTATCCAGCCTTCTATGTTGTTTCCTGATATGAATTCTACACGCCATTCATTTTGTCAAAATAATTGATTTCCTCGCCAATTTTCTTCCTTCTCACTATTTCCATTTACGCTCTCAGGAAACCATTTTTTTTAGATGTGGATATGGATATGTTTGAGTGTGACTGGTTTCAAGCAGGGCTACAAAGTTCTCCAATCCTTCAAATGTGTGAAAAAAATTAGACAGTGATTTAGTGTAGTCATGGTTTACCATAGTAGCTTAGAGGGCTGCGGCCATGAAGCAATTGCTTCTGACATTACATTGTTGCATAATGTTTGAAAAATATTGTCATGGTGAGAGATAGGCTTCTTGCTTGCTGACCAGCATTTGCACCTTTGAAGACAGTGGCTCTATTATCATTCCAAATTAAGAGGCAACAACTAAAACTCCCAACAAAAACTGCTGTTTGGCCCCACCTCCAAAACATTATTTGTTGGGACATGAATGTCCCCTGCATGGTATATAGGCGTGTTCCCCTGCCCTGAGTGCCGGCTGCAGGTTTATCTGGTAGCCAGACTTTTATTTTGGCCCTAATGTCATGATAATGTAAGGTGCAGAGAGGCTTAGACCCACACCTGGCTATGTTGGGACCTGCCCTATGACCTGCAGGAAAGCATCTACATGTCCTCATAACAAGCAGATGACTTCTGTTCCTGTCCTGGGAATGTCGTAAGGTGGTGGCAGCATACGGTGTATTGAGATTGGTAGTGTGACCATACCTTTTGTCTATGTGAGTGAGTGTGTGTCAAGTTCTGCTGTTATGTGACTTCCCAGAACCTTACGCTGACACCCTTATGTTGTTCATGGATGTATGTTTAGTGTGCATGCGGCACATCTGCAGTAGTAGGACTCTGTGTGTGTATGAATCAGAGTGCTGAAACCATTGGTACCCATTTTGGATGCCATTGGTTTGCTAAGGCACAAGATGGAGGATGAGGTCAGCTTCCCTATACAGATGCCAGCATTTTGGGGCTTGACTGAGGAGATGCAGACTGAAGCGAGGAGGATGGAGACAGGGATACCTTTAGAAATTTAATGAAGGCTTTTATCAGCAGAGAACTGCTAAACGTCTCTTACTGAGCATTGTCATTTGGTGTGTTGCTAGGATGAAGGGTGGGACTGCAGTTTCTGTTTTTCAAGTTGATGACGTTTTTGGGTCATATACTTGCCTTTGGACTGAATCACCCTATTCATTGTGTTTGTTCTTGGTGCTAGGTCTATGATTAAAACTAACTGACAATAGGGTCAGTTGTAAACTAACCTGATGCTGTGCTCTGTTCCATAATTTTTTATTCTAAGTTTTTTGGTCATGCCTGCCCTTTTGTCTTTGCTTGACTACTTATTCTGAGAGGGTGATGACAGCCAGGTGCAGAAATGTCTCATATTATCATGCTCCTTTTGTGGGGTCACCAATTTGGAGACAGCCTCAGTGCTACTTGCCATGAGAAGTCACACATTACAAAAAGGCTTTGTCTGGAGAGCAGCTTGAGAAGGGAACATGAAAGCAGAACTACCCTCCTTGGTTCCATTCCAAGTTGTTCATTACCAAGAAAGGGAGTGCTCCACAGATTACTGTGTAGTATTGCAGATAGAAATGTCGCAAATTAGAGAAAAAGCGCATGGTGAGAGCTAATTCAATCAAAATAAGTAAAAGATCACATCTCACCTAACTCACAATATGCGTAGATATAGGTTATTTGTACCAAAAGAGCGAATATCTTCGGAAAGGCGTATGCCAAAGTTCGGATTATCCGAAAGTATATTTACGTTGTCTAGTGTTGAAAAGAATATATATATTAAAACATTATAGGGGTGTGTGACGATATATAATAATGTTGGCACTACATGTTAGCTAAAAGAGGGCGGGTGTTGTGGGGTGGGGGACGGGGGTTTTAGGAGCCTCCTATTTGGCTATAGGTGGTAACCAAAAAGGTGGGAAAAATCAATATATGGACTGGCAGATTGCTTTTATCCCTCCTTGAAGGGATCACAAAAAACCGTATAGATAATGACCACGAAATGCAACAGCCGTAAATACAACTTCGAACAGTATAGATCATTACCATCAGTGATTAGACCTACATCCAAAAATACAAAAGCGCAAAAACCCATATTGTTAAGGCGGTATATAACAAACAAAATATCTCACGTCGAAGTGCCTAAATATCGGCATAAACATCGAATTCAAATTCAACTAAGTTCGCCTCAGGGTTCGTATCACCAGTATCTGTAATAGATACGATAAAAATCAATAAAGATATTGTCTTAAAAGTAAATAGTAAAAACCCAAAAGGTGGAAACCCATAGTATCCCCGCATACCTATATTCCGGCGGTCGCGCCCCGTAATCCAAGGTCCGACATATCTGCGATCTGGCATTCTCGCGACATTTAAGATCAAAACACCAGAAACGTCAACGTGTCATCACGTGCAAGTTGTAAGCAAACCACCTATCAAAAAGCATTAAAAAAACTCAGTGAATCCGGCGGCCATCATAGAGAGTAAAGCCGGGTGTATATAACAGCATAGTGATATCGTATAAAGAGTAGTATGAATAAAAAGTAAAGCGGCAAGGTTTATGACAGACATGAATATATGTGATGTGTTCGCAACAATAACATTCTAGTTTGCCAAAGGTTGCAGGAAACATAAATATTGAAAGACCGAACATATCTAATAATGATATATGAATCATAATCAGGAACTATACGTCACACGGCAAAAGAATGCTGAATATCCCCCTAGGAACAAATGAGGAGAACCACTGGATCAGGTGAAGCCGCCAAAAGAAGGAAACTATGGCGGCCATACTTGACTGGAGGGCAGTATTATTCGTACCTAATGTGGACTAATGTCTCATGAAAGAAAGAAATAATTATAAAAAATCTGTATTTATCACAGACCACCAGGTCAAACATCTATCAACCAAAAGAATCAAAATTGAAAAATTATATCGAGGCAAATGCCAGCACCAAAAACACACAAGTGTTAGGGACAGCTATAGAGAAAGGTTTGTGAAATGCATAGACAGATTGATGTTAGGTATATTCAAAGGCAACATAGATATGGTCATATCAGGTCCCAATACAGTTCAAAAAGGGGCGATACATTGCAATGGACTTTGTGAGAGTAAAAAGACATAAAGTAAGTATAGATTCTATCCTCTGGCTATCCATGGGCAAAACAGTCTAAACATGTACACAAAGGTCAAATAAGGTCAAACACCTATCCCAGAAAACAGTGGAGTTCTCTATCGGTGTTATGGCCCTTCTGGGTAGCTCACAGACGACATATCCATCTAGATTCCCTTTGTCTGACCATTAGTTCACGATCACCACCCCTAATATCATATGGGACATGATCGATTCCATGAAACCAAAAGGATGAGTCCTCTGGGTGTGTGTCAGTATAGTGCTCACTGATCGGATATCGGCCGTCTTTATTAAGAATGGCTCTGCGATGTTCTTGAATGCGAGCCTTCAAAGGACGCACAGTACTGCCTACATAGATAATATCACATTTGCAACCTAGCACATATATAACATGTGAAGTGTTGCAATTGATATAATTGTTAATCTTATACCTTTTTGAAGTGTTATACATAAAGTCAGTAGTTGTATTCCTTCCGTAGGGACAGATAATACATGATCCACAGGTAAAGAAGCCATGTGGCTTTGGTGGTAGCCACGTTTCATGTGAATTTGTTACATGGCTAGCACACAAAGTATCACGTAATGATCTGCCCCTGCGGTAGGTGACCAATGGCCTATCTGATAGAGTATTTGCCAATCCGGAAATATCCCTCAGAATGTTTCAATTCTTTTTCAAAATCTTGTAAACATTACCACTATTTAAGTTGTATTGTGTAATGAAACTCACAGTGCGCTCTATTTTGTTGTTTATGGACATTCTGTCCCTGGGTTTGGTGCATAAAGTATCATCCCGGTTCAAAGTACTGGCCCGTTGGATTGCCTTGTCAATGATATTTCTATTGTAGCCCCTCTTCAGGAATCTGCTCCTGGTTTCATTTAGGTTCCTGCCATATGAGTCCTCCTCGCTACAATTTCTTCGTAGTCTGGTCATCTCCCCATAAGGGATGTTGTTGATAACCGTGTGCGGGTGAGCACTTGATGCATGCAAAACTGCAGGTCTGGTGTCTGTCCAGGGTCAGAACAGGACAGAAAATAGGCCTTAGCACCAAAATAAAAGCAGCCCCCATAAGCAAACCAGATAGCTAAAAAGTGGCCTACATTTGCAAAGCAGTGCAGTATTCAATGAGTAAAGACACGCTGACTAGGTGGTGTGGAAGGTATCAGAGACTGCATGCTTTTGTGCTTGCTGCAAGCACTATTTGTGGTAAAATCAGAAAACTCATTAGTAAAAACTGTCCCACCAGATCATAATATGGGCCTACAAACAGCCACAAAATTGGTCCACATACTGACCTATCAGACCAGCTCTTCTGTCACTACCATATTGTCTTATACAACAGTCTGTCCTTGTGTCTGTCTGACAGCCAGTCTAACATAGTTGAAGGGCTCAACTTTCTACTAGAGGAAGTAAGGGCTTGCCTACTGCCTCAAAGCCTGCCTGCTGAGAGCAAGGACAAGTCTGCCTTGCCCTTCAAGACAAGCGACTGGCCCGAGAGAGAATTCCAGGGTGTTCCTAGCTGAAGGGACACCCAGAGAAAGCAGTCAGTTGGAGGACGAAGCCAGGAGCGGCCATGCTAAAGAAGATCTCAGGTCTCTCTACGATTCTTGGTGGAAATGCTGCAATTGCTTTGAGGTTCGCCTAGCCCGATCCAGGTGACACCTGCCAATTGGTTTGCGTGGCCTTATTGGGGGCTCAATTGCCTTGAGGTTTGCCTGGCCCAGCCCACGGCCACAACTGCCATGAGGTACACCTGTCTTGATTGTGACTAATACAGCTTTGGTACTCATATCAGCCCAATCTGGACTTCCCCGCTTTAACAGCCAGGCAAAGCTGTCATTGCGGGCTGGTTCCTACATGGGTTCTCAGATCACTGTGGGTCAATGGATCAATCCATGCAGCTGCATGCAAGACAGACGACTGTGCCAGCCTTATCAATGGCCTCCATTTGACTGCAACCGATCGCCGCAGGCCCCCTCCTGTAGTAAAATCATGCGTTAAAGGGAAGAGATTAAAACTGATTTCCAATCAGCTACATCACCAGGGGCTAGAATTCAAGCAAATTAGTGAACTAATTGCATATTTAACTTGTGGGGCACCAGCAATCCCTACCTTCATGCTCAAATTCTTTGAACATGTTTCTAAATCCCCACACACAAACAACTTGATAAATATTAAATTAGGAGCTTATACATTCATACAATGAATAAGAGATCTTTAGAAGTGATCTTCTTGTGGCTGCAACCCACCACTGAGATGACCTTCATGACTATTGCCATGGTAAGTCACTGGCCACACTCAATATATAACAGCATATACTGTGCAGCTAAGGATGTAAGTTTTAGTTATGAGTTGAAAATTTTTATTAGAACGTCTGTAATGGTGGGCCTTATAATCACAGTTTGTATGATAAGGAGGTATTTGTTTGTTAAAAAAGTTTCCCAAGATCAGACGTTTTCCTTTAAATTTGGTACTGGGCTATATTTTAGCAACTGTGGCAGCATTTTAGTCCCTTTTACGTCACCGGGACCCAGGATTTGATGCATGTTGGCTATTATTTCCCTACTTTGAGCGAGCCATGTTTGAAGAAGTTCTTCATTTGAAAAAAAACGTGGAATTAAATATGAGGTAGTTCAAACTGAATATTTTCAACAGGCTATTAGCATATACACAATTGTTTAGATTTGTGAATAAAATTAAACATGTCAAATTAAAAGCTCCTAATTGTAAATATCAAGAGAGTTTGGTTTCTATTCCTTGATAATGTTAACAATGAATTGTTAATTACATTCAATTCCTTGGGGCTTATGTAAAAGCATCTTGCGCCTCTGCTGCCTCACTTTTAACATGGGGTAAAATGACGCACGGGCGGCGCAGGGGGCTTGTAAATAAGCCCCTTTGTCTTTATTCGATCTTCCAAAGGCAGATCATAAAAGATACACAAAAGAAATCATACAGTAAAAACTGAAATATTAAAAACATCTAAAATAAAACACCTTTGATAACTTACATTCAAAGGATTAAAAGTGCTTAGATCTTAGTTAAAAAAACTCGTGGTGAGATTAGCAGCATGTTAACCAATATACTCACATCCCCCAGCAGCAGCTTTAAGGGATTTAAAGTGCAATGAAGTGTCATATATTTGAGGGTAATGATGCATTGTAAGATGTTTATGCTTTGGTTACTAAACCTATGTGTTTGTGAATTTTTCTGTGAATGGTCGTTATTAAAAGTTTATGAAATTTCAATTTTTGGAGAACCCATGTCAGGTTTGAAAAATCAGACGGACAGCGAGATCACAGTTTACTATAGATAATCCAAACACATATCATAAAACCTTTTATTAACGTTTGCACTGCAGCCAAGTAGCTTCATGCCACATCTGAGCATTCAGCTAACGCTCACTCTTTTAACATTGAGCATTTGCATTCTGGGACTTGTAGTTATAACTTACAGCATAAAAACATTGTGTGAGTAAAAAGCCACACAACTGGCTGACGCTGCCAGACACCAGTGGATTCACTTCCCAAATTTGACTTGGAAAAATGTATATATAAATTGAAAGGGGCGCTACAGTTTTCAATCATAAAAATAGAGACAAGAACATGATTTGTATTTTACAATTCTGGGGGAATATATATTTGAATAAGGAATGCGTTTAACGGCTGGTGACTAGTATGGAATGTGATTCAAGTTATATTATGTGTACTGCATGCGTGTTAGATACCAAAATTAATCCGATCTTACTTTTAAGCTCCATTTGAAAAGAACATTTTAGGAAAATCTAAAGACAGTGATTGGTGAAAAGAATGCATAGGTTGGTTGAATATTAACACATGGAGCATTCCCTGGAACCTATAGAAGAGCGATGTTTTATATTGCCATGCTTGTTCCATTTTTATCTTCTTGCTAATGGAGAAGGGAAAAAAACTGACATTTTAATGTGCTGGAATAAATTGGTAAACAGTCAATTAGCAGCGCTAAATAGATCAATGAAATGGCCATGAGTGCATTTACAAGAAAACCAGCCTTCATAATGAAAAGATGACAAAGGGTTTAACATGACCTATGCAATTAGAAGCTGAAGGAAATGTAGCAACAGCACATTAAATGCTGCTGACGGTGCGAAACAGATGCTATTTTCATTGTGTCGACAAATTGTCTATTGTCGGAAATAATTGTTGGCAGCAAAACGGAAAACATATATCTTTTCTGCTGCGTCCGTTGCCATGAGAATAATCTTTGCATCTACTGGGAAAACCAATTAGCCGTCCAGCTGGGCCGCCATCCCTCTGTTAAATGTCCTGCGCCATTGTTAGAACCTTTCAATTCTCGACCATCGAAGAGACAAAGGGAGATGACTTATCCATATTGTGCACAACGGGGGTCACAGCAGACAACTGGGTAATGTATACAGTTCCGAACTAGGCCAAGAAAGAGGCTAGTGGGCGTGGCTGAAGGACGTCTCAGTAGACAGTGGTAAATGGTGAACTAACAGATCTGGTTTCTCCGGATTATATCAGGAAATACGTTTTCAGAAATCCAACAAGTAATATAGCAAAAAAACATGACTAGGCGTCTGTTGGATCGGCGCAATCTGTTGGGCATCATGAGTCTGCATCTCATTAAAAAAAAAAATCGAAAATCTTCTAAAGCATATTTACGACAATTTTAAAGTTTTTCCAAGAATGCTCCTGTAAACCTGCGGGAGTAGACCCCCCCTACCCTTCCCCTGGAGTAGGATCTGAGGATGCTTAATAACATTAGGGTTGTGGGGTAATATTGTGAACTGAGCAGATCAGTTTATGAGTGCAAGTTCACCTTTTGTAGGATGCTCCTATTCACAAATTTAGCCACTCGCACATGCCTCTTTGAATAAGGCACGTACATTTGATTCCAATGATAAAGAAAAACACATATGGAAATAGAAGAATGATCAAAGTATTCAAGGAAATTTAACATTTTGATGATAGCTCTAGTATTTATTTATTTATTTTTGCAATTTTTAAAGCGCTACAATTACCCGTAGGTGTCTCGGCGCTGAAAGCTAAAGTCTAAATAAACCAGTGATTAAAACGAAGGGACAATAGTAAAAAGATCTATATGTCGTGTCTATGAGAAAACAGCCAAGTCTTTAGCTGCTTTCTAAAGACCATTAGAGATGGACTGATCTTTATGTTGAGGGGAAGGGAGTTCCACAGTTTTGCTGCTGCTATGGTGAAACACCTATCTCCCCAGTTAACTTTCCTTGTTCTAGGAATTTGAAGCATGTGAGCTGTGTTAGAGCGCAACACTTAAGCGTAAACTTCATGCCTCCATTCAGAGATTCATCCTTCCCTGTAATCCACATGGGATTTACTCAAGAAACAAACTCAAGGAATTAACGGTTTGAAATAGTCAGTGTTAATTGTTGATTCTGTGGAAGATTTTTTTTTCTGAAATGGAGAAGTGGCGTTCCAAGGAAGTGTAAGTGGTGGGAAAGGCAGGGGTTATAGCCTTCAGTGCTTCTCATACCCTAAAAGGCCCAAACAGGAAAGTCACCCTTAACGTAAGAGTAAGGCGGTAAGAGGGCGGTAAGAGTTGGTGGCAGCTACTCCCCGCTTGGCGCTGAGCTTGCACTCTTGAACAGCCACGCTGGGCTAATTCAGATTCTCCTCGAGGCATCTCGAGTTCTGTTTTAAAAATACTTTCACCGTGTCACTAATTTCGTAGTTCCGATTTTAATATTGCTTCTGTGTTTTAAACTGTGTTTTTAGATGCACACTGTTGAATTATAACCACTTACCTGCACTCATTAAGGGATCCTAGACTTTACTGGGCTGTTCTTTGTTTTCTGACTCAAACCGGCACTGCAGCTAATCGCGGTGTGTGGAGGGCGGGGCAGAGGCGGTGCCACACGGAGAGTCGAGCGGTTAGCGCTCTAGACCTCCGCTTCTGCAGGGCTATTTAGGCGGCGAGGAGGCGGGCGTGTTCGCGGTAAGAGTTGGTGGCAGCTACTCCCCGCTTGGTGCTGAGCTTGCACTCTTGAACAGCCACGCTGGGCTAATTCAGATTCTCCTCGAGGCATCTCGAGTTCTGTTTTAAAAATACTTTCACCGTGCCACTAATTTCGCAGTTCCGATTTTAATATTGCTTCTGTGTTTTAAACTGTGTTTTTAGATGCACACTGTTGAATTATAACCACTTACCTGCACTCATTAAGGGATCCTAGACTTTACTGGGCTGTTCTTTGTTTCCTGACTCAAACCGGCACTGCAGCCAATCGCGGTGTGTGGAGGGTGGGGCAGAGGCGGTGCCACACGGAGAGTCGAGCGGTTAGCGCTCTAGACCTCTGCTTCTGCAGGGCTATTTAGCCCCTCGTCGGCCCCAGCGCGCAGCGTTGGCGCGCAGGGTGGCGCCAATTCTGCGCCAAAGACGAGCCTAAGACCAGCCCGTCTGGGCCCGTCCGGGCCAGGCCGGGTCTCGGGGCAAGGACCTGTGCTCACTTTAGTCCATGACACTGCAGGTATGATATCCTGCTGACCAACTAAGGGCTCTGCGCCCCAGCAGACATAGGAACTGCTCTATTTTAAGCCCATCCCACCCAGATCTGCTATCCTGCCCTCATTGCGATTTTACTCTGACCAATCTACAGCCATACCCTGGGGTTAGGCATAGTATCAGTAAGACAGCCCACCCCCCTGAGAAGAACCCAAAGGAATTTAGGTTCTACACCGTCAATTGCAGATCATTGCCGCAGCACAAACTTGATATCTTTCACCTCTTATTAGAAGAAAAGCAGAGTGCTGTATTCCTGACAGAGACTTGGCTACACGATAGTGCAGGACCAGATGTGGCTACCTCCCTTCCCCCGAATTATGCCATCGTCAGAAGGGATCGAGTGGGACAAGTGGGAGGGGGCATCGCAATTATCTATAGTAGAGAGCTTACGTGCAACATTGAAACAGTCGATATACCCGACTGCGAAGCGGCATTTTTCAAAATTGCTCTTAGTCCCAACTTCACGTTTTCCGGAGTGTTGATTTATCGGCCACCCGGGACTGGTACCTCATGGGCTGCAAATCTTGCTAACCATATCTCACCTTACCACCTTAATGCTCAAAACCTTACCGTATTGGGGGACCTCAACCTTCATTTGGAGGATGTAACCAATACTGCCTGTACGAATCTCTTAGAGGATTTTGCAGCATTAAATATGACTTTGCTTAATAAGGGCCCCACACACAAAGCTGGTCACCTATTAGACCCTATTATCTCTAATATGAAGGAACTGAAATGGCTAACTACTGAACCTATTTGTTGGTCCGACCATTATCTTACACTCTTCAGTATTACATTAAAGGAGCCCACACGCCCTTCCTCGGTTCGCCCAGGGATCCTCATGAGGAACTGGAAATCATTAAATATGACCGAGCTGCATACTGCACTGAGGAAAAATCCCCCTGTCCACGACCAAGATATGGAAAGCACTGCATTCGCTACACATAAGTGGCTTGAGGACGCAGTTGACGCTTGCCTTCCCACATCCCGTTGTAGAGGGAAGGCGCATCGCCCTCCTGCCCCTTGGTACTCCGAGTCTTTGAAGTTAGAAAAATCAAAATGCAAAGCACTTGAAAGGCAATGGCGCAAAAAGTATGACCCGAGCAAAAAGGAGGCTTATCGCAAGGCTAGGAATATCTATCATTCGGCCTGTATGAAAGCCAAAGCCTGCTATGTTGCAGATACCATCAATGCGGCCACCAATAGAGCTCGTACTCTTTTTGATACGGTGAAGGAATTGGCCGGGGAAAAATCTATGGCAGCGGCCTGTCCTTTTAGTACTCAAAAATGCCAAGATTTGGCCTCTTTCTTTGTTGATAAGATTGAAATTATTATCTCCAATATCAATAAAAACAATACAGTTATGGATGGTCAGGAAGACACTACTCCAGCTAATACAGGAGGGCATTGTTTAGATTCTTGGCCCCTCATCACCTTGGACATTTTGAAACCACTTCTGAAATCCATCAAATCAGGCTCCCCACGTGACCCAATTCCAATGAGTGTCATAAATCAGATGGATGATTATTCTTTATCAATCATCACGGAGACACTCAATGCATCCATTCAACTTGCTACAGTCCCAGCGGCATGGAAACATGCCATGGTGAACCCATTGTTAAAAAAGCCCACTGCCGACCCGGAGGTCTTGGCCAATTATCGCCCGATTTCCCTGCTTCCCGCTTTTTCTAAAATCCTCGAGAAACACATTCATGGTGCTCTCACAATATTCACAGAAAACAACTGTTTACTCCTCTACTCTCAGTCCGGATTTAGGGCAGGGTACTCTACAGAAACTGCCCTTCTTGGAGTAACAGAGAGGATCAGGGAACTCTTAGACGATGGCCAAACTGTCGCACTTATCTTGCTGGACTTAAGTGCGGCCTTCGATACCATTTCTCACTCCAGACTGCTAGCCAGGCTGGGGGAAAATGGTATCGGTGGCGCAGCGCTGGAATGGATAAGGTCATATCTGTCCCATCGCACCTTCCAGATTTCTTCCTCCCATGCCTGTTCTGACATATTTAACTCCCCCCATGGTGTGCCACAGGGCTCAATTTTGAGTCCGCTGTTTTTTAATCTTTATCTCCGTCCACTTGCCGATCTAGTGGAGAGATCCGGTCTTGCCTTAATGACCTACGCAGATGATTCACAGATTATTTTTTCACTTTCAAAGTCTGACCCTCTAGCTCCATCTGTGCTCAATCAAGGTCTTCAGGAAATCTTCAGCTGGATGTCAAACAACCAGCTGAAGCTTAATGGGGAGAAAACGGAGATTCTCCTACTAGGAAAGAATAAGGACCTCTGGAGTGCCCTCCACTGGCCACCGTCTTTGGGCACTCTTCCTACACCAGCTACCCAGGTCAGAAATCTTGGGGTCTCCATTGACAACTCACTATCCATGAAGCAGCAGGCCAATAAAGTGGCGGGCATCTGTTTTACCATCCTTAAATGGTTGCGTAAAATCTTATGGATGCTGCCTCCTGCCACCCAGAAGACCGTAGTCAATGCTCTTATTACATCTCGGCTTGACTACGGTAACATCCTCTATCTGGGCTCAAACCAAGCAGTGTTAAGACGACTTCAACTCGTCCAGAATTCCGCTGCTAGGTTGCTGTGCAAAATCCCCAGAACAGCAAGGATCTCAAAGCACCTCAGGGACCTGCATTGGCTCAGGGTGGAGAACCGAGTTAGATTCAAAGCCCTGAGCTACATGTTTAAACTTAAAGCCGGCACTGCTCCCAAATATTTACAAGATCTTGCTAGTCCCTACCTTATTAAACACAGCCTGCGATCTTTAACTGCAGCGAACTTTGCAGTGCCCAGGTTCAAATTGGCGAGAATTGGAGGAAGATCCTTTTCTTATTTGGGGCCTACCCTTTGGAATTCTCTTCCCCCCCCATATCCGTAAGGAAGAAAATTTCTCCAGTTTCATGAAAAGCATTAAGACCTGGCTTTTTGACAAATAACTGTCAGTTCGTCCTCCTCTCTTGAAAGGTGTAGCTCAGTATCACAGTCTCGGCGCCGGGAAACCCTTTGTGGGTATCTGTGCGCCTTACAAATGTTAAAAATAAATAAATATAAATAAATAACGTCTCAGTGATTTGCCTTGATGTCCATGCTGAACTCCCTGAGTGGAGATATTAAGACAAATGAGAAGTAGGCACATCATAGACTAGGTGACTGAGGGGTATTGGTGTCGCCTGGGAGGGGGGTTTGGGGGAGTTAGGACAGCTTTAGGTCCAGGTCACGTGGGAAGGACTTGAGGGCATGGACTGGTCACATACCTCTACAGCCTAGAAACAGTGGCACACAACTTGCATGAAAATCAGAAGAAAAAAAAGAAATTAATTGTAACATGACGCAGTATGGACAGAACTAGGACATTTCTCAATTTACTCCAAAATGTCAGGGATGGTGAGGTTCCTTTCACAGTGCTGCAGGGAGCAGGTTCCTCAAATCTATGCTTCAACATTCTCCTCTCAGCACTATTTTCTGAACAGATTAAGCTGTAAGAACATAAAAAGAAATTATCGTGCTTTGCCTCCCCTTCCTTGTGCAACCCTTTAAGGTACATAAACACTAACTAATGGGAAAAAACAATAATTAAGAAAAAATGCAAAAAATAGTTAAAAATAGTACACAGAGCTGTGGAAATGCAGGCCTGGAAGTCACCCATCTCAGCATGTCAGGTTCATGTGCGAGGAAGCAGTATGTCCATGGAGCGCCCTTTAGTAAAAAAAAAGGCTTACTGTCAGTACTAAGTGTAGATGCTTACTGGTCAGTGACATTTATTTCCAAAATGACCGTGGATGTTCATACATCTAATTAGACAGTCGTCAACTTGGATCCTTAGGCTTAACATCCCTCATTTTGCCTGGGACTCTTGATAAACAATTTGTCCTACAATGTTGCTGCAGCCATACCTCATCACATGGATGTTTGTTTTCTAGTATTGATGCCCCTATCTTTAAGGATTGTATTATGGACATTTTGGAGAAATAGTCTAAGGTGGTTTGATTCGAAAATGAACTTTCAACTGTTTTTCTAAATGTATTTGAACTCTAAAGACTGGGGTTGAATGTTCTGCTAAACTTCCTGAGAACTAAATCTAAAAGGACATTTAATATGTATGTAAGTATTAATGAACAAGTGTATAAGTTAGCAGTCAAGTGCGGACTATAGTCATCTTCCAAAAAAGAGCGTATAGTGACACAGCTTGAGCTCCCCCAAATGTCTAGTATAATTGGCTATAGAGAGAAATGACTAACTACCACTGGCTCTCATATTCTAGTATATGTGTCATGGTGATAGATGGAAAAACATGGCCTCCACTGGATTTCACACACAAAGTTAGTGAAAAACCTGTCAAATGCAAATTAGGGAAAATAGTGGATAGTAAAAAGGAGAGAAGTGGCAGTAACATACTCTAGGATTCTAATTTCACAATCTGTGCATTCTGAAAGTTGTAATCTTCATTTGCTTCAGTTGAACAATGGTCCTGATAACAATGACATATAACAAGGAAGTTCACAATTACAAACATGATTTCCTATCAAAAGAGAGTGTTGAACAGTGGAGAAGCAGCACTGGGAAAGGAGAAAAGGCAGGGTTTAAAAGTCTTGCAAATCACAAGGAAGAAGGCTTGAAGTAGCGCTGGTGTGTCCATTTTGGACCACAATGCCGTCTGGGAATTGTAGGTGTCGTGAGAACCCTATTTTGGAGGTCAGACAAGGGTAGATTTCTTTCCCAAGCCTTGAAAGGAACCTGTGATCTTTCGAAGGAAATTAAAAATTGACAGGTGTTTCTCACTCCTCAGAGTTATACATACAGGAGTTAAACAGCTTTGAATAAGGCAAACCTGTCAGAGAATTACTTGTTCTTACATGGGAAATGTTAGACCTGGCATCATTGGTGTGGGTTTCTCCTGTATTGTTTGCATTTGCCTCCTGTTATGTTGCTGTGTGTTCGACTTCGCTTTTGCTGTTCTAGATGATTTGGGCACTTTGCCACTGCTGTTCAGTGCCAAAGTGCAAGTGCTCCCTTTAAATTGTTGTTATGGATTGGTGATTCAATGATTTGCACACTTGGTTTCCTAGTCAGCCCCTAGTACAGTACACTGGGTGTCCCAGGGCCTGTAAATCAAATGCTGCTAGTGGGCGTGCAGCACTGATTTTGCCACCCACATAAGCAGCCTGCAACTGTAACTCAGACTTGCCACTGCAGTGTCTGTGCGCAGTTGGGTACTGCCATGTTGACCTGGCAAGTGCACCCACTTGCCAGGCCCTAACATGCCCTTTTCTTATATGTTAGTCATCCCTAAGGTAAGCACGAGGTACCCCAGTGGGCAGGGTACAGTGTATGTGAAAGGTAGGATAGTGAAATACTGCCAATTCCGTTTTTCACTATGGTAAGGCTATTTGTCCCATAGGATAGAATGGGGAGTTTGCTCATAACATCTTATTAGTATTACTGCCCATGGAAACAATATAGTAAAATAAAGTCTGATAGGCCTGAACTCAGAATATTAAGATGCATCTTTTAGTGAGGGTGATTCTTACATTCTGAGCGTGCAAATCCCACTTTTAGAAAGTAGGTATTTTCTTACCTAACCATCCAGTGTGCCTCTGCTAGATTGTGTATTGACTGTCTGGCTTTGAAGTGACAGGGGCTGGGGATGTGCATTCTGTTCAGACAGCCACTTGGGGGGGTTGATGTGTGTCCTGCCTGTGTCCAGGGTGAATCAGGGCTGGGCTAAATAGACCTGGGCTGCATTCAGAGTAGGGGAGGAGATTTTTTTCACACCTGAATGGGCCTGGTCTGCCTTGGACAATTCTGTCCCCACCTCCTGGCAGTAAGCTGCACCAGAGAGGACATAACTGGTTTTGGCTGGGCAAAGAGTTTCTCTGCCACAGGAAGGATTTTGTATTATAAAAAGAGGGGCCCAGACCCCAGACTTTTAGATCACTTCTGGGAATGAAGAGGAACCTTTGCCAAGGAGAAGAGCTGGAGAAACTGGGGAAGAATACTGCCCCTGTGCTCTTTGCTGTCTGGGGGTGGCCTGCAGTGGCTACTTTCTGCCAAGGAAAGGAGAAGGACCTTGCTGTGTGCTGTGTCCCCTGCTTGAGGAAGATCTACAAGGACTCGAAATAGAGCTTGCCTCCTGTTCTGAAGTCTCAGGGACACAAAGACCTTACCTCCAGAACCACCTGAACTCCTTTGCTGGGAGTTCTGACCTTCTGAGAGGTGACTGCCAGTGTTCTGGACCTCTGGAGGTTGTTTTGGGGCTGGAAACTGCAAGAGCTGTAAAAATCGATGCATAGCCTGGTTTCGACACATCGCAGCGGTGCGAGAAGAATTTTCGGATGCATCGCCATCGCCGAAGAATCAACGCAGCGCCTGCTTGCGGCTGAAGTGTCTGCTGTGCGATGAATCCTGTGCACCGATCTCCGACGTCCGAGATCACCGCACCGATTCTGACGCAGGCCCTGTTGTGGAATAACAAGCATCTAATGGACACAGCTGATATCATCGCAGAGCATCCCGGGTCTTCACGCATCGCATCATACCGAATTCTCACGCTTCGCAACAAAGCATCAAGTCTGTCGCACTGTTGGGGGATGCAGTAAGAAACCGACGCATCACCTCCCCAAACAGTAAGAAAATGATGCATCACCTTTTCTCCGGTAAGGGACCAACGCATCACCTCCCCTGCGCAGCAGTAAGGAACTGACACATCACCTCCCCCGGAGCAAGGAACAGACGCATCACCTTCCCTGAGTGTAAGGAACCAACTCATCACCATCCCTTTTTGCTTGAATGTTTCGACGCATCCAATGTACTTTGTGTAATTCCTATATTTTCTTGGAACAGAAATGTTAGATCTGGGTGTCTCTAGGTGGCATAGGTAGGTAACAATGTACAAATAGGGACCCTTGCTTCTAGTCAGGGTAAGGGGATACACTCTTTAGATAACCCCTGCTCACCCCTTTGGTAGCTTGGCACGAGCAGACAGGCTTATCAAAGGCAATGTGTAAAGTATTTGTACCAACACTCACAGTAACACAGTGAAAGCACCACAAATGGACTCCACACCAGTTTAGAAAAATAAAATTATTTAATCTAAACTACACAAGACCAAAACAACAAAAATCCAACATTCACAGTTCAAGAATATGATTTTAAAAGAGTTCTAGGGTTTGCGTCAAAATAATCCCCGGTTGCGTCACGTTTAGCCAACAGTACCTTTAGATGCGACAAAAGTTCCAAGTGGAAGCTGTAGCGTTGAAAAACAATCGATGCGTCACTCCTGATACCCTGGGGGAGGCGATGTGACAGCCCTGCTGGACGCAGCGGGCGTGTTGCGACAACTCCGGTCTGTATGGGGAGGGAGGCGATACCTTGAATGGATTGCGGTGAGCAGGTTCGGTAGGAAGCGTATCGCAAAGGCACGAAGCGACGATCTTCGGGACCACGACGATCTCCAGTGCGACGGTGATGCGCGGCGCAACATCGATCTTCTCCTCTCTCGGCCCCCTCGGTATGATGGCTCTGCGACGATGTTCGCAGTGATGTGATGCGATCCGCAAGCAAGCGGTGCAGCGATCTCACCCAGCGATGACAGGCTCTGCGACGATGTTCGCAGCGACAGTAATCTTCCCGCATCGGGCAGATGCATTCCACAAGCGAAGGATGAGTCGGCTCTTGCAGCGTCAACAGGCGCTGCGACGAACTCGATCTTCGCGGTGGTGGGAATTTCCTTGCACTGTCGGGGATGCGCTCCGCAAGCGAGCGATGCGTGAAAATGTGCAGATTAGGCCACAATTTCCAGAGGCTCCTCAGTCGAATTCAGCACTCTAGCAAGGGCAGAAATCTCTCAGCAGAATTCAGGGGGTAGCTGGGGGTGAAGTCCTTTTGTTCCTGGGACTTCTTAACAGGAGGCCAGCTCTCTCCAGGCCCTTGGAGATCTCTTCAAGCAAGGGGACTAAGCACCAACAAAGTCCTTCCACTCCACTTGGCAGCAAAGCAACTGCAGGTCAGCCCACAAACACACAGCAGGACAGTCCTTCCTCTTCAGTCTTCCAGCTTTCTCCTTGGCAGAGGCTCCTTCTGGATTCCAGGATGATCTAATTTTCTGTAGTCTGGGTAGCCCTTTTGATACCAGTCTTTCCTTTGTTCTCTAGAGGCAGAGAGCCCTTGGCATGGTCAGAACCAGTTCAGGTCAGTTCCTGAGCACTTTGTTTTTCTGTCTTCTCCTCTTCTTCCCAGCAGGAGGTAAAGCCAGCATTGTAGAAGGCAGACATAGCCCTATTCAGGCCCAGGTGCTATCCCCTCCCACTACTCAAGATGCAGATACAGTCATTCAGCCTAGGGCTGACTCATCCAGCCTCCTGGGGGTTCCCCAGCCCCTGTCACTCACAGACCAGACAGTCAACTCACAAACAGGCCTAGGCACAAGGAAAGGTTAGACAAGAGAACAACCACTTTCTAAAAGTGCTGTTCTCAAACACAGGATTTAAAAACCATCCTTCCTAAAAGATGTGTTATTAAATTCTGAGTTCAGGGATACCAGACTTTAATTTTCTATATTGCTCCAATGGGAAGATATGCAGGTAAACATTATACTCAGCATTCCCCATTATAGCCTATGGGCAAGATAGCCCTCTCAGTAGTGAAAAACGAAAATGGCTGTCCATTACTACCAGAGCATGTCACACACACTGGTACATGCTCTACCTTTCATATACACTGCGCCCTGCCCAGGGGGGTACCTTGGGCGTTCTATAGGGGTGTCCAATATGTACAGAAAGGGAAGGGTTAGGCCTGGCCAGTGTGGACACTGGTCAGGGCAGCATGGCAGTTAGCAACTGCACACAGGCACTGCGGTGGCAGTCCTGAGACACCATTTTAGTGCTACTCATGTGGGTGGCACAATCAGGGCTGCAGGCCCACTAGTAGCATTTGAATCACCTGCCCTGGCACACCCAGTGCACTTTACTAGGGACTTCCTGGTGATACAAATATGCCAATCATGGATAACCAATTACAATAACAATTTACTCAGGGAGTACTCTCACTTTGACACTGATCAGCAGTGGCAAAGTTCCCAAAGCATCTAAACCAGCAAAACGAAATCCAGCACAGCGTCAAAAATACAGGAGGTAGAGGCAAAAAGACTGGGGAAACCATGCCAAAGATGCCAGGTCTAACACGTGTCCCCTTCAGCTGAAAGTGGGGAGAACTGCCCACCCTCTTGGGAGTTTTCTTCACAAGGCGGAAAAATCTGGACAGACCATCAGCGTTGGCGTGTTCTGTACAAGGGCGGTGTTCAACCGCAAAGTCCATTCACTGTAGGGAGATGGATCACCTCAACAGTTTTGGGTTCTCACTCCTCATTTGCATCAACCATCTGAGGGGCCTGTGGTCTGTCTGAACCCGGAAGCGAGTCCCAAACAAGCAGGGCCTCAGCTTCTTCAGAGCCCAGACCACAGCAAAAGCTTCCCTTTCAATTGCACTCCCCCTCTGTTCCCTGGGAAGTAGCCTTCTACTAATGAAAGCTACAGGTTGGTCCAAGCCCTCATTGTTGATCTGTTGGAGTACTGCTCCCACACTATGCTCTGGAGCGTCTGTCTGCACTACAAACTCACTGGAGAAATCAGGCGCCTTGAGCACAGGTGCTGTGCACATGGCAGTCTTCAGGGCATCAAAAGCAGTTTGGCAGGCATCGGTCCAAATCACTCTCCCGGGCTGCTTCCTTGAAGTCAGCTCTGTCAAGGGGGCAACAATGGTGCCAAATCCCTTGACAAACATTCGGTAATACCCGGTGAGACCTAAAAAGGCCCTCACCTCTGTCTGGGTCTTGGGGGGCTCCCAAGCCAAAATGGTATCAATCTTTGCCTGTAGGGGCGCCACCTGGCCGCTCCCTACCTGGTGTCCCAAGTACACCACAGATCCCTGCCCTATCTGGCACTTACTGGCCTTGATAGTGAGGCCTGCCCTTTGCAGAGCCTTCAACACTTCGCAGAGGTGTTGCAAGTGTTCTTCCCACGTGGAGCTGAACACAGCAATGTCATCCAGGTATGCGGTGCTGAATTCCTCCAGCCAGGTTAGTACCTGGTTGACCAGTCTCTGAAACGTGGCAGGGGCGTTCTTCAACCCAAAGGGCATGACACGGAACTGGAAGTGCCCCTCTGGCATTGAGAACGCAGACCTCTCTTTGGCCCCTTCAGTTAAGGAAATCTGCCAGTACCCAGATGTTAAGTCAAAGGTACTGGGCAGAGCTCACCCTATCCACAAGCTCATCAGCTCTGGGGATGGGGTGTGCGTCAGTCTTGGTGACCGAATTGAGCCCACGGTAGTCCACACAAAACCGGAGTTCTGGATTGGCCCCAGGCGCAGCAGCTTTTGGTACTAAGACCACTGGGCTAGCCCAGGGGCTGCTGGAGGGCTCAATAACCCCTAGCGCCAACATCTTGGAAACCTCTGACCTTGTCAGCTACCCTGTAAAATTTCTGTTTCACAGGTAGACTATCTCCAGTGTCCACATCATGGACCCACCAATTGGTGACACCTGGGGTCAGGGAGAACAGGGAGTCAAACAGACCCAGCACCTGGCGACAGTCCCTCTGCTGTTCTGGGGTCAGGGTTAGTGAGAGGACTACATCATCCACTGACTCGTCTTGCTCCTTGGCTGCCAGGAGGTCAGGACGAGGGTCACTTTCCTCTTCCATTCCAGCATCTGTAGCCAGGAGCATTTGCACATAAGACCTATCAAAGTGGAGTTTTAATGCGGTTCACATGTAAGACCCTCAGGGGCTGCCTGGGAGTCTGCAAGTTAACCAGGTAGGTTACTTCGCTCCTGCGCTCCACCACCTCATACCGCCCAGTCCACTTGTCTTGGAGCACGCAAGGCTCCACTGCCGCCATCACCCACACGTTCTGCCCAGGTTGAAATTCGACCAGAGTGGTATTCTGGTCATACCATCTTTTCATTTCTTCCTGGCTAGCTTCTAGGTTCTCCTGAGCGAGCTTCCTGAAGCGTTGTGTCTGGTTGGGGAAGGTCAGCATGTAGCTGAACACATGCTGGGGGTTTTTCCTGCAGGATTTCTCCCACCCCTCCTTCACCAGAGTGAGAGGTCCTCTAACAGAGTGGCCATACAGAAGTTCAAAGGGACTGAACCCTAAGGACTTCTGAGGCACCTCCCTGTAGGCAAACAACAGGCATGGTAAAAAGACATCCCACTTCCGTCTCATGGGCTCCGCTAGGCCCATAATCATACCTTTCAGAGTTCGGTTGAACCTTTCAAGCAACCCGTTTCCTTGAGGGTGGTAAGGAGTGGTGAACATATATGTTACCCCCACACTCCTCCCACAGAGACTTGTTTTTTTTGTGGGTTTTTTTCTGAGATGGGGTAGCCCAGGTCTGTCTACCATGCGGAACAAACCCTGGAATCTAGTGAAGGGAAAAAACCAGTGCACATATGATACATTTTAGAAACCAAATGGGCACCCGAAGGGTGTTGAATTAAAAAGGTATAGGGGGAAGCTTTCTCCGGGGGCAGAGGAAATGTAGAAAACAAGGCCCGTAACAAGGAGCGCAGTCTGATCAACACAAAGGAGTCCATGAACGACCTTTCTGCGAAGCGGTGGTCCTCAGAAACTGAAAAAGCGTGACCATCCGGGAACAAATCGCCAATAGTGAAGATGTGGAATTTAGCCAGTGTATGGCGTACTACAGATTCTCCCGTAATCAGGAGCCACGTTTGGTTGGGTAAAGGAAGGGCCGGTGAATATAACTGCTCTAGACCAATGTATCTGCGTAGTCTATCCCACGCCCAGCAGGTCGACGAGGCCGTTTGGATATCTCGTGGATCCCGGGGTAGACCGGTAGGAAGTGTAGTGGACAACTGGCCGGGGAGAACAAGGTCAGCTTCTGGTTTTAAATATATGATGCGGGCATCAGGGTGAAACCACGGGAATGCATAAGAACATTGAGCTATCAGAAAATATAAATAAAAATCCGGAACTCCGAAACCACCACGCTCATAAGGGAGGGTCAAGAACTTCCAAGACATGCGCGGGTTTTTGCCACCCCATACAAGGCGCAGCAACATAGTTCGCAATTGGGAGAAAAAAACCTTGGCAAGGGGGATAGGAATATTGTTGAAAAAATACAGGAACCTAGGAAGGATGACCATTATGATTATGGCAATGCCCCCAGCAATGGACAAGGGAAGTCGGATCCATCTGTCAATCTGGCCCTCAAGGGTAGACATCGCATTGCCGTAATTTAACCTAACGATGGACGCTACGTCTAAGTGGACATGAATTCCCAAATATTTCACAGAATCCCGATTCCATGTTAGAGGAAAGGGGCAAGGCCACTCCACCGTACAGGGGGTGAGCGGGAAAATAACTGACTTGTGCCAGTTAATCCGAAGTCCGGAGAACTTTCCGAACCGAATAATCTCTAATATCAAAGGCTCAATATTAATGTGGGGTTCACGGACATACAAGATGGTGTCGTCCGCATATAACGATAGTAACAATGGGCCTGTTCGGAACTGGAGACCGAGATGGAGGTGCTTCTCCTGAAAGTGCCGGACAAGTGGGTCCATTGCCAAGATATACAATAACGGTGACAAAGGGCACCCTTGGCGTGTACCCCGTGTCAGGTGAAATTGTTCCGTAATGGTGCCATTTAGTCTCAGTCTGGCAGTGGGCAGAGTATAGAGCAGTGCAACTGTGGAGACAAAGCACTCCGGCATCCCCATGCGTCTCATAATGGACAAAAAAAGGGCCATTCCAAAGAGTCGAATGCCTTCTCAGCATCGAGTAGAACTGCGGCAGCAGGGTTGTCAGGATCAATGCGGGGCAGCACGGAAAAAAATGTTCTAAGATTAAGTGATGTCGAACGGTGAGGGACAAAGCCAGATTGAACCGGGGAGATAATGTTTTCCATGAGCAGCGACAATCGGGTAGCTAACACCTTAGCAAGGATCTTATAACCCAAGTTTAATAGAGAAAGAGGTCTGTAGGAACCACACAAGGTGGTATCCTTGCCTGGCTTGGGGAGTAACACAATAACTGCCTCCCTGAGTGTGGGGGGCAAATGGCCCATTTCGAGAGCCTCAGCATAGACTTCCACCAAGCGAGGAACCAGTTCCTCCTTGTAGGTCTTATAGAAGTCCGCAGAGAAGCCGTCTAGTCCAGGCGCAGACGAACCCCTCAACGAGTCAATGGCCTCAACGATACTGTCAGACGTGATGGGATTGGCCAAGAAGTCCTGCATGTGTTTCTCTAATGAAACCAGTGCAATATCGTCAAGGTAGGGTCTGCGATCTGAGTGGTCACCTAATAAGGTGGATGTGTATAAGGATTTATAATAGGTCAAAAAGGTGTCACAGATCTCGGGTGTGGAATGGTGTGTTTCTCCCTGTGGGCCCTTGATCTCCGTGACGTAAGAAGAGGAATTAGGAGGTCAAAGTAAATGTGCCAGCATCTTGCCTGGTCTGTCTCCTTCCCCATATTGCCGTGCAGTGTACTGTCTGGACAAAAATCGCAATTCTCTCTCGGCCTCATCCCGAAACTCTACCATCAGTTGAAGATGCCTGGTCTCCCTCTCCGCAGAGGGGGATCTAAGCTGCTCCTCATCGAGCGCGGCAATGTCACGTTCAATACGGGTCAGAGTGGTGCAGACGTCACGCAACACCCCAGTGTGTTTTGCTATGCAGACCCCTCGGATGGTGGCCTTGGAACCTTCCCACAGGACAGCCCAGGTATCCATCTTGCCAGTGTTGAACTCGAAGTATTCTTCTATGGCCCGCCTAATCTCTTCCGTGAATACCGGGTTCGTTAAAGCCCTCCCCGGGAATCTCCATTGCCGTTCATAGCCACCCACACTGGGAACCTTCAATCAAAGGACAATGGGAGAATGATCAGACCAGGTGCGTGGCAGTGCAAGAAGGTCTTCCACCCAACCGACCACCCCGGGGGAGAGCAGCCAATAATCAATCCTTGTCCAGGTATTGTGGTATCTGGAATAATGTGTGTATGCGGGCGTCGTTGTGTGCAGGCAAGCTTCAATGTCAACCAGTGTAAAATGGGAGCATATGTCTAGGAGCACAGAGTGCGAGCGGGCCTTAGGGTCAGGTGAGGCAGAAGTGCTATCCCTACCCGGGTCAAACAGCAAGTTAAAATCACCTCCCATTATCAGCAAACCTGGAGACAGAGTGAGCAGCTGAACCTGTAAGTCGTGAAAAAAGGAAGGGGTGTCAGCATTGGGGCCATATACCCCAACCAGTGTTATCTTGTGTCCCAGCAGGGACCCATCAACGATGACAAACCTGCCGTCCTTGTCTGTAATACACTGCGTTACAGCAAAGGGGACACGCTTATGAATACATATTGCAACCCCTCTGGAATATGTGCTGAAGCAGGGGAAGTATCGGTGATCTCCCCAGCCTCTGGCAACCTGTATGGTACTCGCAGTGGTCAGATGCGTTTCTTGAACAAAAACTATATCAATCCTGTGTCTGGAAGTGTAATTAAGGACCTGTTTACATTTCTTAGAGTTATTCAGCCCACGAACATTCCAGGACATTATCGATAGCTCGGAAGGTCCGAGCTGCAATCCTAACTTGGCCATAAGGTAATGCTTGCGTAAAACAAAGGAAACAGTGTCCCATTCCAAGGATTGACAAATATGGCAACTTGTGAGACTAAGTCTGTACTGAACCAACCCCCTCACCACCCCCCTCCCATCCTCCTATAAACCCTCAAGAGGAAAACCCCATACCCCATAACAGGAAATTCAAACGTTACACATGTCATACTACCAATGTACACGCTATAGAGTCCAGCAAAAAACAAAGAAGGTGGCAACGCCACGACACTCGGGAGAACCAACCAATTAAGTATGAATGAACCTCTGGTGGATTCTACTCAATGGGACCAAGAAAAAAAACGCCTACTCTGGAAGCATGTGGGTACATCAACCTGGGCCACCCCCTGAAAATAGTTCAACACTGTGCTGGGAGTCACTCTGTCCCGAGAAGGCGCTCTGGAATTGTTGTTTGATTGGGAACCCTGCTTTTTGTAGGTCTGGCAAAACCCTTGAGCCTCCGCGGGAGAATCAAATATGCGGAACCGGCCGGCTATCTCGACCTTAAGGAGCGCCGGGTATAGCATCCCGTATTTGAGGCCAAGATTCCTCAGGGTGGCTTTAACTCCAGTGAACTTCCGTCGCGTTTCTTGTACCATGAAGGTGAAGTCCGGATAGAAGGAGAGGGCGTTACCATGCCATTGTATCTCCCTTTATCACCGGCGGCTCGAAGAGCCGAATCACGGTCTCGAAAGTTCATGATCCTGGCGATTATGGGACGCGGTGGGAGACCCGGTCGGGGCCGAGGACCCAGTGAACGGTGAGCTCGCTCAACCACGAACCCCTGGGGGAACGTTTCCCTCCCGAACAAGTCAATGAGCAAAGTCTCGACGAATTCGTCCATTCTGCCAGTCTGGGTCGTCTCCGCAATACCTAAAATACGAATGTTATTACGTCGTCCGCGCGCCTCAAGGTCCCCGTTTTTAATGGTCACCTCCTTCAGGATTTTCTCGACACGTTCGAGTCGCTTCAACGACTTATTGGCATTATCTTCCGCGTCGGAGATCCGAGATTCCGCGATGTCCAGCCGACGGTCATGGGCCTGGACTTTGGACCCCATGTCCTCCAGTTTCTACTCCAGGGTGTCGAATCTACTGTCTAGCACCTTGAAGCCAGCCCGCATTTTGCCCATCATGGCAGTGACCAGGGAGGTGGTTTCCTCCTGTGCGGGGGGGCCTCTGCGCTGGACTAGGATCCAGGGGGGGCATCGGTGGCAAGCAAGGGGGTCTTGTCGAAGCTCAGCTTCCGCTGATTCGGGTCTCTTTTCCCCATGGCGGCCCGAGTAGCAGTGAAAATGGTAAGGAGGACACTCCCTCAGGTGTTGGTCAGGAAAAGTACAACGCAGGCGGAGCGATGGCGGGCCAAAGTCAGTATTGATCCGTTCCACTGGCCTACCGCCCAACCCAATGGCAGCTTTAAGGGTTCAAGTAAGGCACCCCAGAGTGGGGCTCTGGGGGGGAAGAACAGGCCTCACACACGTTGAGGAACCCGGCCAGTCAACGCACGTGGCAGGGTATGGCGCTGAGGAAGTAAGAGTCCAGAGTGTGCTACTGGTGCAACTTGGATGCGGGGAGACCAGCACCTCTCAGCCACCTCCGGGAGTGAGAAAAAACCTTTGCCCATAGAAGAGGTGCCCACCTATCCTTGTGGGGGAAATTGTGGTTGGGCCGTGTATGTAGGTCAGCTGCACTGTTTCAAGCGTCCAATTCAGTGCCGGTGTGGAGGCACTGAAGGAAGGAGGGGCCACCTAGGCCGGTACGGCGCACACCCCGAAGGCCCCCGGTCCAGCCCGCCAGTCCACCCGGGACACCCCACGCCAACACCCCAGGCCCGTCAGGGAAGGCCACAAATCGAGCCCCCGGCTCCGGCCTACCCACTCGGCCACAGACCAAGGCGTCCACCAGAGCCGCAAGCCCAAAGCCGCCCCCCCCTCTGTGCGGGCCCGGGGAAAGGGCGAGCGGGCCCCCGGCGCACCGAGAGAGCGCAGGGCTGGCCAGAGAACTGCCAGTGCAGCACTCACCTTCTGGCCGGGTGAAGGTAGGGAGAGCGCTAGGGGGGTGGCGCTCGATCCCCTCCGCCGTTGTCGACTCTCCAGCCGCCTCCGAGCCTGGCACAAACGTCGGATGACAGCAGATCGCTGCAGCTGTAGGATGGAGTGAAGTTGTGGGGGATAAGTTTATAGCATCACCACAGGATGTACGGGATTGGCCCCCCGAGCGCTGGAGCTTCAATCGGAGGTGGCCATCTTAGTCGCCTCCGAGGCCACGCCCCCTCCTCCCACAGAGACTTCATGTACCTAGAGATGAAGTTCGTACTCCGGTCGGAGACCACCTTTCTGGGGAACCCCACACGGGAAAAGATCCCCATCAATGAACGGCCCACCACTGGTGCTGTGATTGTCCTGAGAGGGACAGCTTCTGGGTACCGGGTGGCATGGTCCACCAAGACCAGGATGAACCTGTTGCCTAAGGCTGTCTTGGGGTCCAGTGGCACCACAATGTTGATGCCCACCCGCTCGAAAGGGGTGCTCACCACAGGAAAGGGTTGGAGGGGTGCCTTGGACGTCCTTCCGCTCTTGCCACTTGCCTGACATGTCTGGCAAGTCCTACAGAAGGTACCGACTTGCTTCTTCATCCGGGGCCAGGAGAAGTGGGTGACAAACCTTTGGAAGGTCTTGTTTTGCCCCAGATGTCCTGCGAGAGGCACGTCATGAGTGAGACCCATTAGGAAGTTCCTGAAGCGCTCGGGTACCACCAGCACACGGGCTGCACCTGGCTCAGCGAACTTAGGCTCACTATAAAGCAACTCATCCCCCCAGTAAATGAAATGATCATTGGACTCTCCACCTGCTGACTGCTCTGCAGCCTGCTGCCGCACACCAATGAGAGAGGGGCATTCCATCTGTGCCTTGCAGAACTCCTCCCTGGAGGGAACACCCTCTTGCTGCCAATGGGTCAGCTCAGGTTGGTCTCCCAGTTTGGCCACCTGTTCCCCGGTAGGCTCCAGGGCATCCCCCTCAGGTTCTGCTCCTTCCTGGGCCGTGGGAACGGCAGGGGCGGGTTTCCCGCGCTCCCTGTCCCTTCTCTCCGTGGCAGGTTCCTGGGCCACTCTTTCAGGCTCCAGGTCTGCTGAATCACCCCTACTGGCTGCCATAGACCGAGTGGACACACAGACCCACTCAGGAAGACCCAACATCTCCATATGAGCCTGGTGTTCTACCTCCTTCCATAGGGAACTCTCCAGGTCATTTCCTAGCAGACAGTCTAAAGACATGGATGGACTCATAACAACCGCCAAGAGACCTGAGACCCCCCTGTACTCAAATGGAACCTGCGCCACTTTGCAGAGGCACACCGAGTTGTCAGCTGCAACTACTTGGTGAAGTACATTGGGAATGACCTGCTCTTCAGACACCCATTGACACCTCACGGATGTCACGCTGGCTCCTGTGTCTCTCAGAGCCTCTATCTTCCTCCCATTGGCGGTCACCCACTTCCCGTATTTCTTAGTGTTCGGGGGCAGGTAGGTTTCCTGGACCATCTCTTGGTCTCCTAAAGAGACAAGGGTCATTACTGCTAGTCCCTCTTTCTCACTGGAAATTAAATCCCCTCCCAAAGCTGCACTCACTAAACCTGGTTTTCAAGCACCAGTGGGTGCTGGAGGTTTCTTGGGGTACTTAGAGGCAAAGTGGCCAACCTCATTGCAGTGAAAGCAGGTGAGGGGGCCCCTGTTGTCCCGCCTGCCCCTAGGGGACAAGGTTGGTTTAGGTTTGGGGGACTGGGACTCGTTTCCCTGGGAAGTGGTCTGGGGCCCTTGAGAGAACTCCTTTTGGTTACCCTTGTCCCCCCCACTCTTCTGCTCGGGACCCTGCCCACCTTTGGCTGTGGTACCCACAATTCCTCTGTGGAACCTGGTACTGGTCCAGTGGTCCGCCTCCTATGCAAGCTCAATGGGTCTGTCAGCTTGCTGTTTAAAAGATGCTGGCACAGCTCTGGAACACAAAGACTACTCAAGTGCTCCCAACTAATTAAATGCAACAACCCCTTATAATCAGTTACTTTGCTACCCTTCATCCAACCTTCCAGTGCACACGAGTACAGATTCACACACTCAGTCCAAGTCTCATACTCTTTCTTATTGAAGTTCCTAAACTGCAGTCTATACTGCTCTGGAGTAAGTCCATACCTGAGACATAGGGCCTCCTTCATATTGGGATAGGTCATGGTACCTGCTAATTCTAAGGGCTCTAGAGCACTCCTTCCAGAAAATGTTTCCACAGGCCCGCCCCCCCAATGCTGTTCAGGCACACCATTCATTCTCAGAGCAATCTCATAAGAGGTAATCCAGGCATAGATATCCTCACTCCTGTTGTAATTCTGTACCAAATCCTTGGGAATATATACTTTACCCCCCTGCACTGGCTGTGCGCTGCCACCATTTGAACCTTGGCCTTGATATCCAGTTCTCTCATGCTCAACTCATGAGCCAAAAGCAATCTCTTTTCCTCCAGGGAACAGGCATTCTTGCTATCCTCCGCCGCTCTGTCTCTCTCTTTCTCCATTTCCAATTGCTACATCTTTAACCTCATGACTTCCAAGTCATAGTTTCTCGCTCTCTGATTCTCCTCTAACTCTTCTGGAGTGAAACCCCTACTGGAATTGATGCTGCCAGGCCTTGAGCCTGGGTTGCTCACAGACAAATCTTGGGGTTGAAAACCATTCCTTCTACTTGCATCATTTCCCTCTTGAGCCTCCCACCAGGCCTTCAAGATTCTCTGCAGCTCCTCCTTCCTGAAGCTGCTCTTCATGGCGAAATCAAACTGTTTGCAGAATTGCTTAAGGTGCTCAACTTTGTATGAATACAAATCCTCAATGCAAAACTCCAATTCTGCTTCCACACTTGCTGCCTTTCCATTCTGAGACATGATTCTTTGAAGAGTTACTAAAAAATAGAACCAAAAATCAAAACACGGTATGTGGCTGCGTAGTGGTCTGCACTAAACTAGTGATGTACACCAATTACTGTGGGTCAAGTACAAATACAAGTTCAAATCCTCACCGCTGACCACCAATGTTAGTTCTGGGGGTCTCTAGTTGGCAGAGGTAGGTACCAATGTCCAAATAGGGACCCTTGCTTCTAGTGAGGGTAAGGGGGATACACTCTTTAGATAACCCCTGCTCACCCCCTTGTTAGCTTGGCACGAGCAGACAGGCTTATAAAAAAGGCAATGTGTAAAGTATTTGTACCAACACTCACAGTAACACAGTGAAAACACCACAAATGGACTCCACATCAGTTTAGAAAAAAAGTTATGTAATCTAAACTACACAATACCAAAACGACAAAAATCCAACATACACAGTTCAAGAATATGATTTTAAAAGAGTTTAGGATTTGCGCTAAAATAATCCACAGTTGCGTCACGTTTAGCCAACAGTACCTTTAGATGCGACAAAAGTTCCAAGTGGAAGCTGCATCATTGAAAAACAAGCGATGCGTCACTCCTGAGACCCTGGGGAGGCGATGCAACAGCCCTGCGGGACGCAGCGGGCATGTTGCGACGAATCCGGTCTGTATGATGAGGGATGCAGTACCTTGTATGGATTCCGGTACGCAGGTTCGGTAGGAAGCGTCTCACAAAGACACGATGCAACGATCTTCGGGATGGCGACTATCTCAGATGCGGAAGCGATGTGTGGCGCAGCGTCGATCTTCTCCTCTCGCGGCCCCTCGGTGCGATGGCTCTGCGACGATGTTCGCGGGGACATGATGCGATCCAAAAGCAAGCGGTGCGGCTATCTGACCCAGCGACGACAGGCTCTGCGACAATGTTCGCAGCGACAGTAATCTTCCCGCACCAGGCCGATGCGTTCCGCAACCGAAGGATGCGTTGGCTCTTGCAGCGGCAACAGGCACTGTGACAATCTCGATCTTCGCGGCGGCCGGAATGCGCTCCGCAAGCGAGCGATGCGTGAAAATTTGCAGATTGTCTTTGTTTCCACTTGTCCAGCTTCCAAACAGCAGGCCACAATGTCCAAAGGCCCCTTAGTCAGATTCCGCACTCTAGGAAGGGCAGTACTCTCTCAGCAGAGTTTAGGGTTGAAGCTGGGGATGAAGTCCTTTTGTTCCTGGGACTTCTTAACAGGAGGCCAGCTCTCTCCAGGCCCTTGGAGATCTCTTCAAGCAAGGAGACTAAGCACCAACAAAGTCCTTCCCCTCTCCTTGGCAGCAAAGCAACTGCAGGTCAGCCCAAAAACACACAGCAGGACAGTGCTTCCTCTTCAGTCTTCCAGTTTTCTCCTTGGCAGAGGTTCCTTCTTGATTCCTGGATGATCTAATTTTCTGTGGTCTGGGTAGCCCTTTTGATACCAGTCTTTCCTTTGTTCTCTAGAGATAGAGAGGCCATGGCATGGTCAGAACCAGTTCAGGTCAGTTCCTGAGCACTTTGTTTTTCTGTCTTCTCCTATCCTTTCAGAGAGAGGGGCAGGGTCATCAGCCGCCCAGCAGGAGGTGGAGCCAGCATTGTGAAAGGTAGGCACAGCCCTATCCAGGCCCAGGTGCTATCCCCTCCCACCACTTAAGATGCAGATGCAGTCATTTTGCCTAGGGCTGACTCATCCAGCCTCCTGGCGGCTCCCCAGCCCCTGTCACTCACAAACCAGACAGTCAGTTCACAAACACGCCAAGGCACACAGAAAGGTTAGACAAGAGAACCGTCAATTTCTAAAAGTGCTGTTCTCAAACACAGGATTTAAAAAACATCCTTCCTAAAAGATGTGTTATTAAATTCTGAGTTCAGGGATACAAAACTTTAATTTTCTATATTGCTCCTATGGAAAGATATGCAGGTAAACATTATACTCAGCATTCCCTATTAAAGCCTATGGGCAAGATAGCCCTCTCAGTAGTGAAAAATGAAAATGGCTGTCCTTCACTACCAGAGCTTGTCACACACACTGGTACATGCTCTACCTTTCATATACACTGCACCCTGCCCAGGGGGGTACCTTGGGCCTTCTATAGGAGATCACTTTGACACTGATCAGCAGTGCAAAGTGCCCAAATCATCTAAACCAGCAAAACGAAATCCAGCACAGCGTCAAAAATACAGGAGGTAGAGGCAAAAAGACAGGGGAAGCCACACCAAAGATGCCAGGTCTAACAAGAACTGTTTCTACTTTTTAAGAATCATATTTTGAGTAGCGTATTGGGGATTTTTGTCGTTTTGGTATTGTTTTGGTTTAGATAAAGATTACTTATTTTTCTAAACTGGTGTTGTGTCCTTTTGTAGTATTTTCACTGTATTACTGTATGTGTCCATAAAGGTTTTACACACGGCCTCTGAGCTAAGCCTAAAGAACAATTGATGGACAATATGCAGAACAATGTCATACATTCACCCCAGTACAGAGATCTGGGCCTAAATCCATTGGACAACGGTGCAAACCATTGCCAACTAGAGACCCCTATTTCTAACAAGAAAGATAAGAAGCCCACCTGAACCCCTTGATTCAGGGCACCCACGGACTTTGGTTTTTTATAATAATTAGTTGTTAAGTGCTATTACTATGTGAATAATATCAGTAACAGTTACTATCCTATTAATGAATGAATGTGTCAGCTGTAAAAAACATTATTAGGTCAAACAAAATATAAAGTCCAATACACTGTTTATCACAATGATCAAATCAATTAGTCTAAAACTTTCTACCTGCCTTGTGGCATTACATTAATATTGTTTAATTTATTGCAGAGTGATGTGATAGCCTCCATGTAGGGTGTCAAGATGTCCCGGTTTTCCCCGGACGTTCCCGGTTTTTCATGAAGTGTCCTGACACTTTCCTCCAAACTAAATACACTTTTTTGAGTAGTGGCTGAGTAAGCACTGGTGTTGAAAAGATGTGTGCATGCTCACTTCTCACTACTGGAGATGTTACGGTGTGGCGCCACTCCAGATTAGGTTGTTGTGGGAAGGGAAATCCTTTAAAGAGAGACATTATGCCAGGAATCGGGGCAACAGCATCTCCGAACCACCAGGATGACCTTGCTCACTGGAGTTGGAGGTCACTGCCTGCACCAAGATCCAGCTAGCCACCAGTGTAAATTGTAGTCCTGCGTCTATGTTTATGACCCGTCCCGTTTTTTGGGGGGGAATCTGGTCACCATACCCCCATGCATACATATATGGCAGAAGGCTTTCAGTTCCGTCATGAATGGGTTTTATACTGTTGTTCCCTTAACTCCTTGGTTGCTGAGACTTTTTTCTAGCAGAGCTGAACCGTTTTATGATGTTTGGAGCAATTTGCTACTAAGCCTTCCAAACATAATTTCCACAGAATGTATCCAGGTATTGGCTTTATTTTATTTCCACATATTGGGAGTTTTAAAAATACCCAGAGTTGGGAGAAGCTATACGCGCCTGAAGAGGATGGCCGCGTGAGCTCTCAGCTCCTCCGAGTACGCCCGCCGGCCCGACATCCTGCAACCTATCCTGCCCTACGAGCCCCGAAATTCACATCGGAGGCCTGGCGAAGCATCTGGAGCCAACTCCGGAGTTCCCACGAGACCGGGAACCGGAGATGAGCCCTTAGGGATCCTGGGCCTAAGTGGAGCCGTAGCCAGGAGCTGGGGTCAGTGTGGCGGCCGCTCCCTAGTTTGAAAACAGCGGGGACCCTAACCCGAAGCTGCCGGTTGGGTTCCCTCAAAGGGCAGTTTTGTGAGCGGCGGGGGCCGCGAAAGACAACGTCGGGACCGGGGGGTGCTCGCGGGGTGCGGAGGCCACCTCCATACAACAAATTGAGGCGCAGGGGGAGCCCTGGGACCTGTGGCCCTCTGGAGACTTCCGGAGGCAGACACAGAACATCTTTGCCTCAGCAGGGGGTGAGTGGGGGTCGGGGTTGCGCTGGGGCCCCTCCCCTTATTTTGTCCCTGGTGAATTGGTGCCATCTGAAGGCGGAGGGGGGCCTGGCGAGGCGAATAAATTGCCCGATTGACATCTTGAGCACCTACCTCCATGCCCACGAGTGGGAGCAGACTTGGCTGTAGTGAGGAGACCAGGGGAGAGCGTTCCCCACCTGATAGACGGTTAAGACAGTGGGGGCAAATCCAGTGCTGCACAGTAAAGTGGCCCTGGAGTGAAACGCTGGTAGTAAAGATTGCATTGGTGCCAGGAATGGCCGAATGGGACTTGAGTGGTGGTTAATGTAGGGGGCTCCCTGGTTAGATACTTGCTTGTCGACCCTGGTGAAGGGACAGTCATGCCAAAGAGCCTGAGGTGCGGAAATTCCCTACGCTGAATTGTAGGATTGGGGACCGGACCCTGAGGTGAGTGGCGTGAGAGATGACATCAAAGCAGGATGGAGCATTCCTCCAGGGGTTTGAGGGCCCCAAAGCCAGTAGAGTTGAATACGTTGGACCGCTATAGGTTGCGGAAGGGTTCACCGTCTGGTATGGGGTCCTCCGCTGTTTCCGCCAGGAGCCCCTCGGACCCGGGGGTAGAATTCACGCTGCACGACGTTATGGCAGCCATAGACAGTGTTAAATCCTCCCTGGGTCAACAATTGGTGACGCTGGACACAAAGCTGGACATGGTGTCCATTTAAGTCAATTTCATAAGAGCTGACCTCACCAAGGTTAATGAAAAGGTCAAGTCGCTGGATATCAAGACGGCCAGTCTTGTGGCTGACGTGGCCCAGCTGCAACATGACATGCGTGAGCTCCAACCTTCGCACGAATAAACGGGACCCAAGCTGGACAAATATGAAGGCAGGGCCCGGCGAAACAACGTCCATATGTTGGGGGTGCCCGAGAATTTGGATGGGCCCGCCCCGGATTTGTTTGTGGAGGACCTAGTCCTGAAGCATCTCAAACCTAAAGGCCTTAGTAATTTTTTCACCAATGAACGCGCTCACAGGGTGCCGGGGGGAGACCGAGACCTGTAGCCCCAACGCGTCCCATGATTGCCAGGGTCCTGAACTTTAGGGACAGAGATGTAATCCTGCAAGCAGCAAGGTCGGGAGGCCCCATTCATTATGAATGAACGCTGCCCTTTCCTTTTTCCCCGAATTTTACGCAGGCGGTCCAGAAGCAACAACGGAACTTTTTGACTGTCAAGAAGAAGCTGATAGACAGGGGGTTGAAGTACGCCATGATGTTCCCAGCACGTTTGAGAGTAGAGGCCAGTGGGAGGGCCTGGTTTTTTGACAACCCAGATACCTTGGCTCATTGGATGGCCAGTCTCCCATGTGATGGCTCAGGAACTCTGGATCGACCGGAGGAACAGGCGACTGCGGAACAGGAATAACACCGACTTTTGCTCTTCTGGTTTGACATAGTCTTGTCAGGTATCAGGGACAGTGAAGCCTCTGGGCGGTTGCATGGCTCTCCGGAAGATTAGACTTGTAACGGGACAAGGGGACTCTGAGAGGAACTGATTGTTTTTTGGAGGGGGGCGGGGGCCGGGATGCCGAACCCTCTCCTCTTTACTACCTTTAGTAGCATAGTTGATATAGTTGTTGTGTGTAGGACGACAGGCACTGCTAGTTGGGGATTGGCGAACGCCGTGTGCAAGGGTGCAGGGTGGGGGGAGGGGGTATGGGTTCATTTTTCTTTTGAGTTATGTGTTTTATATTTGTTTTCTTTGACCAGGTGAAATAAAGTTGCGGGGCTGGCCATGCCTGTGCGGGGGGTGGGATGTCACTTGATCAGAAGAGATCGGGTGAAGGTGCTTAGCTGGAATGTGAATGGTCTGGGTGACAAGCTGAAGCGGGGAATGGTCAGTCAGTTTGTCAGGAGGCATGCCCCCGATGTGATTCTTTTACAGGAGACCCATCTAGTGGGAAATAGATGTATGGCGCTTTACAGGGGTGGTTTTACAGTGGTGGCTCATGCTGGTTTTACATCTGGTTCTAGGGGGGACAGCATCCTGATAAAGAATTCCTTTCCCTTCATGATCCAAAACAAATGGGCGGACAGACGGGGGAGGTATGTCGGAGTCACCGATCTCTGGGAGGGTAGGGTGGCTACTTTCTTCTCCATATATGTCCCCCCTGTCCTGCCGACGGATACTTTCAAAGATCTTGGCACAGTGTTTCTCGCGCTATCGGTGGGTGTTCTGATGTGGGGAGGTGACTTTAATTCTGTTATGTCTGGGAAGGGAAGATCGGCACCTACCACGGGCACTTTGGCCAGCTTTGAGGTGGCTCCCAGAATGTTCAGCAACCTTGGGCCTGGTGGATGGGTCGAGGCAGCATAACCCCGGGAAATTGCAGTATACACATATATCAGGAGCCCTCCACAGCATGTCCCATGTTATCCTCCCTCCGCTGGCTCCCCATCGAGGCTAGAGCTATCTACAAGACTGCCTGCATCACCCATAAAGCCTTGCACTCTTCCTCTCCGCGCTACCTGGCGAATAAACTAAAACTCTCTGGAGGCTCTAGACCATCACGAAATGCGGAAAATCTACTGCTTGAACCTCCCACTTTCAAGAAGGAGAGATCGATGGCCCAATCCTTTTCAGGCAGCGCAGTGAGAATCTGGAACTCACTTCCGTGTCAGCTCCGGACCACCTCCTCCTCCCAAGCCTTCAAATCTGACCTCAAAGTTCTCTTTCTTCAAAGACATTTCCAAATGTAATTCATGCCCTCTCTGCTATCTGAAGGAAGCCCTTCAACTACTGAAAAATCTACTTTACATGACTATGGAAGTGTCTTCCCAGTGTGTTCTTGTGGTTTGAGAGTCTGCCTCTTATTGCAGTATTGTCCTTCTTCCTGTGTCTGGGACTCGTGGGTAACTTGCACCCGTCACTTTCTCCTGTAACACACTGTTTTCTACCTCCTACATTTGTTTGTTTCGACACCTGCACAAGTGCCACCAGTGCCTACGTAACGTTTGTTCTTGTGCTGGAGTGTCCTCCATATATTGCAGTATTATACCTCTATGTTTATTTTGTACGCTTTTTGTAACCTGCACACGTCACTTTTTCCTCCTGCAATGCACCGTTTGCTACCTCTTGTATTTTGTTGACTCACGATTGTCAGATTGTCACTTTTGTAATGCACCGTTTGCTACCTCTTACATTTTTTTGGCGCACAATTGTCATTTTTGCTTCATTTAATGTAACGTTTGCTTTTGTATTTTGCTCACTTGTAATGTTCTCATGTATCAATTCTGTTCCTATTGTGAAGCGCTCTTACACCTTCGGGTAAAGTCCGCGCTATATAAAAATGCATAAATAAATAGAACTGACTATATCCTGGTCCCGGAAGAGCTGTCCCACTTGATACGGGAGGTCTGCCATTTGGGACGTGGGATCTTGGATCACTCTCCTGTGTCGGTTCATATGGAATGGGATTATGTTAATGCTGGTAGGGTGGCTCCTATTAACCATTGGTATCTTAAAGACCCCCAGACGCGGAGCAGGTTAACTAGAGTCACCGATCCTTACTTTCAAGAAAATTTAGGTACGGTGGAGTCGGCTCAGACATTGTGGGAAGCCTATAAGTCGGTGAACCGGGGTGAGGCGTTGTCCGAGATAGCAGGGAAAAAGAAAGAGAGGGTGGCCGAGCTTGAAAAGGCGGAGGAAGAAGTATTGAAGGCAGAGGAGGAACTGGCCAGGGGGCGCACCCCAGAAGGGCTCTATATGGTTCGGCTAAAACAGGACGAGTTTCAGAGTGTTGCGAGAGATAGGGCAAATGCCCAGAGCAGGGAGGTTCAGGGTAGGATCTACGAGCTCGGGGACAAGGCGGGACGGTTGGTAGCGTGGCTGGATAAGCAGGAGTGGGTGTCCTGAGTGGTACCTGTATTAGAGGGGCCGGATTCGGCTCTGGTCACGGACCCACAGGCCATGTCGGATACCTTTGTGGGTTATTATCGCTCCGTATACACTGCAGAGGCCAAATACACAGAGAATGAAAATGCGGCAATGCTTAGAGACATACAGCTCCCCACCATCTTGGAAGCAAATAAAGCATATTTGGATTCCCCCATTACTGATGATGAGGTGGTGCAGGCGATCCGCGGTATTAACTCAGGCAGGGCAGCGGGGCCCAAAGGGATCCCTATCGAGCTCTACAAACTACATCCCAACAAGTTTGCCCCCATTTTCAGTCTATGTTGTTGGAGAGCAGGGAGAGGGGGCGGTTGCCGTATGACCAGCGAGTGGGGAATATAGTGGTAATACACAAAGAGGGTAAGCCCAATACGAACTGTGCGGCATATCGGCCGATATCATTGTTAACTGTGGAGCCGAAGGTCCTCGCTAAGCTACTGGCGACGAGACTAGTTAAAGTGATTGCCTCTCTGATTCACCCCGACCAGTCGGGGTTAATGCGCCACCGAAATACAGCTTTTAACCTACGGCGCCTTCATGGGGTGTTGGGGAGAGCTTCCACAATAATGGAACCAGCAGATCTATACTCTGATCCGATAGCACGCATGGTAGTTAACAACCGCAAGTCTCATGACTTTGCCCTTAGTAGGAGCACCCGGCAGGGGTGCCCGTTGTCCCCGCTATTGTTTGCCTTGGCGGTGGAGCCACTGGCTGCTTGGATACAGCAGGGTCGGTTTATCCGGGGTATGCGATGGGCTCCGGGCTGGGAAGATAAGGTGTCTTTGTATGTGGATGATGTCTTGTTGTATCTTACAAACCCTAGGGGATCGTTGATCTGTCTCTTGGACATACTGGCCATTTACGGGAGATATTCGGGATTTACTGTGAACTGGCTTAAGTCAGTCGTGTTTATGGTGAGCGGGCAACCACCGGTGATTCCCCGGGGCTGCCCCGTTAGAGTGGCTGTAGAGGGGTTCCGTTACCTCGGGATATATATAACACCGGATCCTGCTCTCTGTTATGCGAGGAATCTGACACTACCTTTGCAAAGGCTCAAGAGCGATGTCACGCATTGGCGAGCTCTCCCTCTGTCGATGTTGGGAAGGGCAGCCTTGTTCAAAATGATGGCACTCCCACGCTTTCTCTATGCACTTCAAAACACAATAGACCCGGTGCCTGCCTCCTACTTCAAGGAGGTCGAGGATCTCCAGAGACAGCTGCTGTGGGACAGGAGGCTCCATATTGCAGTCACCAAACTTACGCTAAATTGGTATGATGGTGGGATTAGTTTACCAGATATAAGGAAGTATTACTGGGCATCTCAGTTGGCAGCGATTAACCACGGGGTCTACGGGCGACCGGATGATCCCGGGTACGCAATGGATAGATGGCTGCTCCCCGGGCGGGACTATATTAGAGCGCTGTATGCGAGGCCACGCAGATTCCCTCGAACTGTCCCCACGGCGCATGCGGTGCATGTGTGGCACGCAGCGACCAGACACTTGCAGTGGGAGCGTAAGTTGATGTTGGCCACGCCGCTGTGGAATTCTGAGAGGTTGGGGAGCCTTTGGAAGATGAAAGTACTTGACAAATGGGATATCATTGGGATTTCTAGGATCAAAGATATATAGGGTGAGGGCAGGATACATTCATTCGCTGAATTGCAAGCACAGTATAAATTAGCCACCACCGAACTCTTTCACTACCTGCAAGTCCGACACGCGCTGTCAACCCATGTGCCGGAGGGCACGACTCTCCTTGAAGCCTCCCCCATCGAGGATAGGGTGTTGGACAGAAATATGACAGAAAAAAACATTGTTCTTATTTATAGGAAGCTGGTGAATAATATGGAGGGCCCGTTGCAGGGATTGAGAGGGAAATGGACTGGTGAAGGGCTGGAGTTCGATGATTAGGATTAGCAGGTGGCGATTTCCTCCCCGCGGGTGGTGGCCATCCCGGTCAGACTCCGGCTGGTGCAGCTTAAAATCCTGCACAGAGTTTATGTTATGGGTCCGGGCCTGGTGGGCATGGGGTGGATGGAGAATGCCCAATGCAGACGGGGTTGTCGGGAAGTCGGGACGTTCATGCATATACTTTGGAGCTGCAGACAGATACAACAGAATTGGGTAGATATTCATGAAGAATTGCGGTCTGTACTGGGGGTAAATCTGAGACCGGAAGCTCGCAGATGTATACTGAATATCTGGGAACCCACGGATTTGAACACATACACATCGCAGGGGGCGATACTCGCTTTTATGATAGTGAAGCGGATAATTGAACAATTGTGGGGTGCCAGCCAGCCTCCCCTGGTGGGGAAGTGGAAAGAAGATCTAGACTGGTGTATGTTCAGAGAGAAATCGGTCTTCATTGCCAGGGGTTGCCCAGGGAAATGGAGTAAGATCTGGGGAGCGTGGAATGGGTAAAGAGGCGACATCTGTACCCCACCAAGAATACTGGGTGAAATGGAAACTCCTGAAACCCCCTGATCAGCTGAATGTAATATTGGTTATTTATTTTGCTAAAGTGACTTTGCCTCTGTATTGGAAATGGCAGCCTGTATGTGCTCATATTATTGTCAATGGTCGACTGTTTAATAAAAAGAAATTTAAAAAAAATTTAAAAAATACCCAGAGTTTGTGGATTTCTCTAGATGAAAGTGAGTAAACAGCCAAAATATAGAAATAGAAAAAATTCAGTTTATTTTTTGAAAAATGGGCAAAAGTGCTGTGCAAGAAAGTATATGCTTTTTTGTTCTAAAAATGCATCAACAAAAGGTTTGCTGCGATAAGATCACCATCTTCAAGGCATTCAGGAATAAGCAGGGGTAAAAAAGAGACAATTGTTACCATTCTTCGTTCACCCAGGTGTATAAATGATCTGTTAGGTGTGCACTATTTGATTGAATGCCTAATTGATTCCCCATTTTACTCATGTTTTGATTATTGTTTTGGTATTGGTTATTATTCCTGTATATGATTATTGTATTTACTCCCCTTATGTCATTATGCTCCATCGTCTAGTCCATTCCTCGTTCACCCAGGTTTATAAATGATCTGTTATGTGTGCACTATTTGATTAAATGCCTATTAAATTCCACATTTGACTCATGTTTTGATCTGTTACCTTCCTTTCCCTCAAATTGTAAAGCGCTCTGATTACCTTCGGGATCAAGTTCGCGCTATATAAAACTTTATAAATAAATAAATAAAATAAATAAATAGTTAATGCATTTTTTTAAGTAGCAGTTGATTTTTCCTGTTTTTTGTGGTTTCTACCTACCTGTAGTTTGTAGTGGAAACAGGCTTGAAAGCCACTAGTGAACCTGGAAGCCATACATTTCTGAAAAGTAGACAACATTTCACATTCACCACCTGATTATTTGTGTAGATCGTTCCTGGTTTTACCCAAAAATAAATTGTCGAATCAAAAAAATAAAGAAAATAAGTAGGAAAAAATTATAAATAGATTACAACTTATTTATATGCTATGTTTTACCTTGATGCTCAAATTACATAAGTAATACATTGTTACATCCATCACACCCTTCTGGTTTCGGGGATATATGGTGTTTGTTGGGTTTCTAAAAACACACAATCCAGAGAGCCAACAAATGAGTTGTAGCATGTATGATATGTCATTTTGTACCAATTATGCTCCAGTTCATATGATAAAACGTAATGAATGAAAATGGGTATGAAATAAGCCTTTGCATTTTTGGACTATGTCCAAGATACAGCGTTTAGAAATAGTAGGGATTTGTACAACTCTAAATGTGAGATTAACCATGCAATCATGTGTTTCAGAGGCCATTTAACTATTTGACAGTGTCCCCAGCATCAGATAGCTAATACTCCAAATGAAAGATTACCCATGCAATCATGTGATTCCGAGGGCATTTAACTATTTTACAGAGTCCCCAGCATCAGATAGCCAATGCTGCAAATAAAGTTCCTGAGGACTAAATGTAAAAGGACTTCATAAGTTATAGCAGTCAAGTGCAGACTATAGTCATCTTCCACAAAAGAGACAAAAGAGCATATGGTTACACAGCTTGAGCTCCCAGAAATTCCCAGTATAATTGGCTATACAGAGAAATGACTATCTACCACTGGCTCTAATGTTCTAGTATATGTGGTTATGCTGAGAGATGGAAAAAACAAAGCCTTCATTGGAGTTCACACACAAAGTTAGTGAAAAACCTGACAGACGTCAATTAGGGAAAATAGCAGACAGCAAAAAGGGGAGAAGAGGCAGTAACAAGCTCTAGGAGTTTAATTTCACAATGTGTGCATTCTGGACGTAGTCTTCATTTGCTTCAGTTGAACAATGGCCCTGATAACAATGACAAATAACAAGAAGGTTGAACAGTGGTACTGCTCTTCAGTTCAAAGATAAAAAGTAAAAATGCAGCTAGAGGGGCAGCACTGGGAAAGGAGAAGGCAGCGAGTAAAAGTCTTGCAAACCACAAGGAAGAAGGCTTGAAATAGCGCCCGGGCTATCCAGCATGGACCACAACGAGGTCTGGGCATAGGGGGTGTCGCGAGAAATGTATTTCGAAGTTCAGACAAGGGTAGATTTCCCTAGCCTTGAAAGGAACCTGTGACCTTTCGACAGAAATGAAAAATTGAGCATCCTCCAGACCTGTATGTCCTGCACTTACCTAAAGCTCAAACCAACCGAAACAACAACAAACAAAAAGCAATACAAACCTGGCTCAAAACATGAACCTTGACGGCTTCAACCCCCAACTTTCATTGAATAGCAAATCACTTAAATTCAATTTGGACACCAACATCATCCTCAAGGAACAGATTGCTAAACAAAAACAAAGATGACCTGGAAAAAGCTCTCTCTTCTAAATAAAGTATGTTCTACTAGAAATCAACTGCTGAACTTTACTGTACTCTTGCATCTGGAAGGTGATAACGCCCTACTCCATACCCTTCTAGACTCCACACTGGCATCCAATATCAGCATCCTACACACCGCTGCACGTCTCATACAGGGCTTCAGGAAATATGATCACTGATGAAACTCCATTAGCTCCTATTGCCGGCCGGCACCATCTTCAAAATCAACATCATTTACAAAGTCTGCAAGACAAGCACCCCCGCTTATTTTGCAGACAAGCTCATCATCTCTGGTGGTTCTCATCACACCCAGCCAGGACACGATCCAACTCAGTCTAAGAAATGCGAAAAAGAAAAAAATAATTAGGCAGCAGGCCTGTACCATCTATGCACCCAAGATCTAGAATAACAGCTCCGTAGCCTTCAGGACCACCCCTGTGCTGCTCTAATTTAGGAAAGACTTGAGGACTCACCTCTTTAAAGAACGCTACATCATGATCCATTAACTGTCCATGAGCCAGCTACCTCTCCAATAACTTGCTGACTTTATGTTTGGCTTTGTTACTTTATAGTGCTTCTTTGTCTTTCGGCTAAGTTTGTGCTTTAGAAATACCATATTTACACATACATTTTTGCACATTGGCCAAAGATTGTGACAAATCTAGTTGATAATAATAAACGTTCTACTATTCTATCTTCCCACACTTCTTCTGATAAAACAGTGTGCCACTAGTCTGGCTGGGCGGAGCCGCCAGGACACGCAAGGCCCCATACAGCAACCTGCAGGAATCCAATTTTCGCCATCAAAATCAAACTATTTTGGCCATCTGGGTAGCAGTGTTATTTGGGCCTGGGTTGCACTGCCACCATTGGAAACCTACTAAACCTAGATATTTCTAAAAATTAGACATCCAGGAGAGTCCAGGGTGGTGTCTTGTGTGTGTACCGCTACCTTTTCCTACACAGAATTCCATGCATACCTCAAACTCAGGTTAACACCACACTTTTCCCTCACAGTTCCAAAGGAAAGTTCAGAAATCAATGGTCGAGCTACAAAATTCCTAATGTCCAGCATTCCCACAATTCTTCCAATAATAAGAACGTTACTCTACTTGTGTGGCTGGGCCTAGCCATGTGCCAGGAAAAGCCCCAAAACGCAATGTGTAGACCTCAAATGTTCATCATCTAAATTGACCCATTTTGGCGATGTGGGTAGCAGCGATATTTGGGCAAAGGCTTAGCCGCCATCTAGGGAAACTAGATAGTTCTTAAATCTAGACACCCAGTGAAATCAAAGGTGGTGTATCTTGTTTGGATTCAACTATGTTTTTTGGCCAGCATGTCCTGCAAACCTTAAACGTTGGCTAACATCACACCTTCCACATATATCTGACAGGAAAAGTTCTGGAATCCGCAGGGATATGCTAAATTCCTACCACCCAGAGTTGCCATACTTCTCCTTATAAAAATGGTACCCCCCGTGTGTGACTGGGCCCAGCACCACAGAGAACAATGGCCCCAAAATGCAATGTAGAGATGTCAAAATGTCACTGTGAAAATTGACACATGCTTGCAATGTAGATAGCAGTGATATTTTTGTCCAATTTGGGTCCGGGCTTAGTCGTCAACCAGGGAAACTTTTTAAACCCAGACATTTCTTAAAGCTGTACACATAGAAGAGTCCAGGGTGGTGGGACTTGCATGGGTCCTACTTCGTTTTCTAACCCAGAATGCCAAGCAAATCACATATTTTGGGAACAAATCACATATATTCCTCACATTTCTGCAATAAAAAGTTCCATAATCTGTGGTCATCCATAAGACTCACCCAGTGTTCCTACAATTCTCCAATACCAACTGTACCCCACTTCAGTGGTTTGACGTAGCACTCTGGGACATAAAGACTATTTGGCACATTCCAGGGTGAGGGCCTGGCACAAGGCCTGGGTGGGCTACCCATCCCTTCTTCCTTGGTGTCTATTGTTTTTTTGTCCCTTCAACCCCCAAAGGATTGGGGTGCAGAAAGACTGCTGGGGCTATTGTTGAGTGTGGGCATGGCCTACTGCTGCCATCTGCTCTCACTTTTGTTTACGGTGACGTCTGCACAATGTCCTTCACAGTAACCCCAAAAAAATAATCCACAAAGCATGGGAAACTGTTCCCTTATGTCCAGAAATTATTTTTTTATAAAATAAAATTCTTCTGGTGCAAATACAATTACTTGCCTTGGAGCCCATCATTGCAAAAGCAAGCTAAAAATAATGCCCTCATTGCAAGCCTTAGAAAGTGGGGAAGCATTACCCATTTGTTACATGAATCAAAAAATGGTGATTCAATGCCGCTACTCAAACCTGGTTTCCCACATCAAAAGGAGGCAGCTCTGGCCACAATGCCAGATCCTGTCCCCTATTGGAGTCACCCCAGCTAATAAAGCCATTGACACTCTCTATAAGGTATGATGAAATACATTTACTAACCCTATTGTGGCTGACTAAGGTGCTTTACTCCTCCTTTGACATTTGAAGCATGTAAGATATTGCCTAATGTGTTCATAATTCAGGTGGATTGTGTATCAATAAAATATCAGTTCCTTGTGTTGCATTGTGTGCTTCATGCAACGTATAATAGTCCTCAGCAGTGACTAATGGTGCATCTTGTTTCAATAGCAGTTACATTATGCTTCCTAATTTGTCACGATTTGCATTCGAGAACCTGTTATTTTTTGGACCAAAAAGCAATACAGTTGTTTTTGTAAGGACGGGAATATTTCATAACCTCATCATTCAATTTGTTCATTTAGTTATCATATAAATGAAACCTGCTCTTAAAGAGCAATCTGTATTTGCAAAATTGACTAATTCTTTAAGACTAGATAAGTTTTTGAAATTACTGATTTGTCTCGCTTCCTGGAATAGGGACTTTGCGGTTAGAATGTAATTTAATTTGTTTACAGGTCAGTGAAATTAAACATGGACTGCTACATTCTGCTGAATTTAACAATACTGGCTGGTTATTTCCTAAACAATATAGATCACATTGAATTTTTCAAGAATGAAATGCAACATTTTCTAAGATAGAGTACCATCTCATCACCTTTATCTTGGGGATACTTTAGAGTACCAAGAAATCATTTCATATATATGCAAGGGAATAGTAGGATTCTCAAACAGTGACAGTGGAGACAACACCAACTCTAGTAAAAATTCCCCAAAATACAATGCATTCTTTTTACTCGTTGCTTAAAATTCAACTCATAAGGCTGAAACAGAGCTGCATTGTTAAAAAGGTTCAGAAGGTACACTGTGTGTCTTTCGCACCTGTAAAGCAGATTGTAAATCAAATATTGCCTTATCTTGTCCTTGTTCTTTTTAATATGAATTCAACAGTATCTCATTCCATTTTAAATGGTTAAGTTACGAGTTCATACTTGTGCTAATTTTTCCTCATTCAAAAATCATTACCTAAAATACTAAGTGAATCTCTAATGTTTGTAATATTAATTAACATTAATTAACAGATGTTTATAGAGCACTGCTACTCACTAAAAGAGTGTCCTAGCGCTGCACAGGGACAAAAATACTGTGAAACCTGAGAATTAGGGAAGTTTAAAAAGCTAGGTTTTTGATCTCTTCCTGAACATGGTTAGGTACTCACTAGATCTTAAATGAAGTCGAATGGAATTCCACCAATGCAGCAGGATAGGAGAAAGAATTAGTTAGACCTGGCATCCTTGGTTTTCCTCTAACTTGTTGCCTTCAGCCCTCCTGTGCGCTGACTTCATTTTTGCCGGCTTAGGTATTCTGTGCACTTTCCCTCTGCTAACAAGTGCTAAAGTGCTTGTGCTCGCTCCTTAAAACATGGTAGAATTGGCTCATAAACAAATGACATATTTAATTTACTTGCAAGTGCCTAGTAAAGTAGCACAACCTGTGCCAAGGGCATGTAAATTAAATGCTGATAGTGTGCCTGCAGCATGGATTGTGCCACCCAATTAAGTAGCACTTTAAACATGTCTCAAGTCTACTACTGCAGGTTGTGTGTGCAGTTTTAAACTTCAATGTTGACCTGGCAAACTAAACCCGTTTGCCAGGCCCAAACCTTCCTTTTTAATACATGGAAGTCACCACTAGAGTAGGCCCTGGGCAATCTAGAGGGCAGGGTGCAGTGTATTTAAAAAGTTGGACATGTACTTTTTAGCTTTACATGTTGTGGTAGTGAACAACTCTTACATCAGTTTTTCCCTACTGTAAGGTCTACCTTTCCCATAGGCTCACATTGAAGTTACCTTATTACATGTAATAAGTGATAATTTCCAATGGGAGCAGGTAACCAGTTCATGTTTGGTGCCTTTGGAAATGTAATGAAAAATCCTCTGTTATGGTGAAACCGGATTTTAAATGACAATTTGGATAATGCCACTTGTAGAAAGTTGGCACCGCTGTCGGGATTATGATGTCCGTTTACCATAGCCTTTCCATGGCGGTCTTTCTGACATGGAAAGGCTGTCGTAAAGTGACTTTAGGGGTCAGTAGCAGGGTACCTGTGGTGCCCCCCAAACATCCATGCATCGTGTGGTGAGCACTGCATTGTGCCTTGCACACGGTGCATGGATGTTTTAAAAGTGTATTTTTACTATTGTAGCTTGTGCTGCAGCCCACAGCACGTCACAATAGTAAAAATACACTTTACGATCCCCGCTGAGGCAGTCACATTGTAATAGTGGAAGCAGGACCGTCGGTCATGTTTCCGCTACGATGTCGTTTGGATGCTCGTCTGACCGACATCGTAATCAGCGACATACTGCCCACAGCCTGTCTGTGAATCACATCACTGGGCGAAGCTGACAGTTGGGATATATGTATTTTTCCTAGACAGCCACACACAAAAGAATGCTTAGGGTGTGCATGGATGAGCCATCACTAGCAGGATGGGAGGGTGGTGCCCTCTTTACACTTGAATAGGCTATGTCCTGCCTCCACCCAATGAGCTGTATACCCCCTGTAGCTAGTCTGGAGCCAGAACAGCAAGGGAAAGATGCCGACGGGCTTCAAAGGGAAACCTCTAGAAGCTTCTCCCACTTCAAAAGAAGGCCAAGGTATAAATATTGGACCTCAGGCACCAACCCTTCAGTACACTTCTGCTGTGCTTCCAAAAGGACTGCCACTCAACTGGACTGCTGCTCTGCTGCCTGCTGCCCCTTTGCCTGGGTTAGAAGGACTTGACCTGCATCTGTTTAGCCTGAGACCCCAAAGAGATTCTAAGGGCTAGTTGACTGGCCTCCTGGCTACAACCTTGAACCCAGAACCTGGACTCTGCCATTTGTGAGTCCTCCATTGCCAAGTGGTGCCACCCCAGTCCTAGACCCTTGGAAGTGACCCTGAAGGTGCTCTGCAAACACAACTGTGGATCTAGCAGAACCCACAATTCTCCTCATCTGCTGTGAGGGATCTACCAGTGCAAAGACTCTGCATTAACCTCGCAGCCTGCATCAGAACCAGCGCTGCGTGAAGCTTAACCGATACCAGACTTCGCATTGCATGACTCTAGTCAATGGCAGTCTTGATGAAGATGCCGGTTTTAGCATTGCAACCTCTCAGCTCCTCAGAACCAATGCACTGCTTCGACTGCATGACGCAAGTCCTCTTTGACGGAATCCTGTAGAACTGGCTTTTTGGAGACCCCTCCCCACAAGGAGAGTCAAAGCCAGCGGTGCAGGGGACACCTAGAATCTACGGGTTCTTCTTGCTTGAATCATACATTACCAAAGAGACCAGGACAACCAGCCGTGGAGGGAAGTAAGTTATTTATTAGCTCGAGCTAAGGACAGGGTCCCAGAATGGTACAAAGACAATTCTACGGAGACTGCTGCTTTACTCCGCGGCACACACATATTTATAGCGCTAGCCACGCCCATTTACAAAATACAAAGTTCCTCATTTTGACAAGTTCTTTGTCAGTCTTATGTGGCACAATCGTGGCCAGGGGACATCTGCCTCTGATTGCACAATGTACACAGCCTTGTGCTTCCTTGCCCTAGTGGTGTGGTCATGGGGCACAGCCTTGTGCTTCCTCTATCAGTTGGTGTGGTCACGAGGCACATCCTCGTGCTTCCTTGATCAGTTGGTGTGGTCACGGGGCACAGGAGTTTCTCATGACAGGCTGAGTTATCAACAATGGACAGGATGTGGCTGAGTCTCTGGCACAACTGGGGGGGGTGAGGCACACAGGCAGCTTCCCGGAATCACTCGACCACAAGGAGCGGGGAGGATTGTGCAAGTTTCAACAGGGACGTGGAAAGCAATTCTTCACCAGGTTGCCGAGAACATGGCAACACAAAATGGAGTCATGTGGGTCATTTTAAAATACAGTTCAACAATCCTTGAGGATGACACAGGACTTCACCTCGCCACTCCGTAGAGCCTCTCAACAGAATCATCGCCTCAGCTGCACGAAGCAGCTTCGATGCTGGACCTTGCAACGCTTCACAATCAAGATGTAAGGAACTCTTGTTCAGTGGGCCGACCCATGCTCCATCACGGTTAGCCAGAACTTGTGACTTTGTCCCTGTCTGTGAGAACAGATATCCACAGTTGTGTTTTTTTACTCTATTGCCACTTAAATCTTTAAAATTGCATATCTCTGGTTCTATTGATTGGCTTTTTGTTGTTTTGGTCCTGTTTTAATAAACTGTATTCTATTCTTCTCAATTGGTGTGGGATTTTCATTGCGTAGTGTCATCACTTTATTACTGTTTGAAGGGCTGAATAACCAGTTTATACATTGCCTCCAAGTTAACCCTGGCTTCTCTGTGCCAAGCTACCAGACTGTTGAGCACAGGTTAATTTGGATTTGCTTGTGCCTCACCCTGATAAGGATTGTGGTTTTTGCTTGAGTAGAGTTTCAACCCCCTCAATCAGTAGCCTAATTTCTCACAGAATATTTTCCCATCTTGCATATCCGGAACTTTGGTAACACAACAGATAAGCAGTCGCTGATCTACGGCTGCTTTTAAGCTGGTAATTGGAAAATGTAATCTCAAATAAGGAGTACCAGGCTATTGTGAGTGCAAAAAGTTAGACATAGAGCTTTAAACAGCACACATTTCTGAGCTGAAAGCCAATGCATGTCTTAACAGAAGGTCGCCATTGACTGGCCAGGAGAAAATATGTGTATAATACATGCCACTGTATTCTGAGCAATCTGGAGGCCTTTAATGAGAAATTTGGGGAATTCTAAACAGGCGGTTTCCATGGTCCCATTGTGAAATTATTAAAGACTGGATAGCAAGCAGTTCTAAACACATTTCCCAAGTGTCTTAAGAATGAAAAAGCAGGTAGCAGCTGTCCTGCTTACCTGGTTGGAGAAAAAAAGCTTATGGTCGAAAACAATCTTGATCTTCTTCGCTGAGTGGAAGGTAACAGGGTTTACCAAGTTTAGCAGGCCAACAAGCATCGGATTAGACAGAAGCTTAGACACCAAAATGAAGTACCTCAGTTTTGTCACCATTACGCTTTAAGCAATTTGTGCACTTCCAGTCAGTAATGCTGGCTTGCAAGAGCAAATTCATCTTTAATTTTTTCTCTTGGACCACATTGAAAAAGCGTCATGTGAGGCCTATCAAATCAGGCATTTTTAACTATCAACTGTCTTAGGGGAGAGGATGTGGTTCGTCGGCTAGACTGCAGGCTTTGGTCCTGGAAACCAAGGTTCGAGTCTCTGGCTCACGTCCACATCCTGTGATTCTGGGCGAATCACTTAATCTCCCCCTGCCTGAATGTGTCCTGGTGTAACGTAACCGGTGCTCATGTAAAGTGCTCCAATACCTTTGGGTCGAGTTCGTGTTATATAAATCTGCATAAAAAAACCAAAAAAAAACTGATTGTAACGGTTCTCGCCTGATTCACCTCCGGAGGAGTATCATGGAAAATACGTAAATGCCCTTACTCTCCTACCAGAGTCTCTAGCAATTCACTCAAAAACACAAACGAACTGAATTACAGCCCAAGGGGAAGGGGGTAGAGAAACACAAGCTGGCTTTGTAGTCACTTTGACACCCTGTAGCACCCCAATGTCAGGCTTGTGTGCCATGTGGCACACAGACATGCCCTTAGGGCATGTACACCTGAATTCGTTATTTACCATGCAATAGTATTACATGGTAAATAACGAATTCTTAGGGGCCAGTGGCACTGTTTAAAGCGCCACCTACATCTGCATTTACAGATTCGGTATTTTTACCGAGTCTGTATTCACCAACTCGGTAATTTTACCGATTCGGTAAATACAGATTCGGTAAAAATACCGAATCTGTAAATACATGCCCCCTACATTGGAAAAGGCATTTACCCGTCGGTAACGGCCGAATTCGGCCATTACCGACCAGTAAATGCCTACCTACATCGGGCCCATAGTGTCTGAATCCTATTTGAATAAGTGTCAGAATATCTTATCTAGATCAGCATGGTTTTCTGATGTATTTTAAATAAAGCTCTTAAAAGGTAATTAACAAATGCTAAGTCTGTGTAAATGCATATTACTTTCAGTTTAGAAATTAATTTAGAACATTTTAAAAATAAACAAGAACCTAGCACAACAGGAGTGGTAGCAGAAACAAACCAAACTTTCAATGGAAACCAAGAAATAATCTTAAAATAAAAAGGAATCCAAATAAAAATAATGTTCAGCTACTTGCCCCAAAGCTAATTTAGCTCTGTGTAAACAAAGTTATGTATGGCCTTTCTTGCTATGATCAGAAAAACAATTAAACAAAATGAAATGGTTTCACCTTCTTGAAGAAAAAAGACATCACAAGCAACAGCAGGCTTCTGTAACTTGTGAGTATTACAAATTACATCTCATTAGAAGATGACTCATCATTTCCTTTGCACAGAGCTCTGCAGGCATTGTGCGATTCAAACTCTGCTTTTGTTTATTTAACTGAATGAGAGCACATTAAGGTTTGAATCTTAAATTATTATTTTGAAGCCTGCACTGTGCCACAACATGTAGGGTGGTGTGTGTGTTAAATGCTGTAATACCTTCCCTTTTAACCTGAGTAACATTATTTTGATATCTTTGCTTATTTCTTCCTGTGACACTATATTTTACAAAAGGCTCATTTCTGTCCTCTTCTAGTGTATAGCAGGCCAGTGGTGTAAATGTATGTATGATTGTGACACTGTTGAAAATAGGTCACATAAGTCAATATATCCACTCTTTGTTTTATATCACACAGTGCTAACTTTGCAGACAACTCCAAGTCAAGAAGTTCAAACATCTTCTTAAATGCTATCAAGAGGGTATTATAACATTGTAGACAAGGATCTCAATTAGTTACTAATGGAGTAGTCCATGCCAAAGTTGACCCAGTAAAGCAGCCTATCAGGTAACCTCCTTTGAGTTGGTCTTTCAAAAGCTGTGCAGGGCAAAAGGCAAAATGCATTGTAAGAGATCCCAAAAATTCTCTTAACTTCAATGGATCCCCACTGAAATGTGGGGATACAAGGAGGGACTACTGAGATATTAGAATACTGTGACACCAGGGTATGCATTTGTCTCTACATTCTCAAGGCAGAATGGTAGTACCTCTTGTGCTAGGTCCTGCAAAGGATTCATTTCATGACGAAAACTAAGGAGCCGTTGATGACACAATTTGTTAACAATTGGATGCTGAGAGTGTCTGTTAAATCACATTCTTGATTGCAAGAGGAAAAGGGTGACACTTCTCAGTAGCCAAAGTTTACAGACTAATATACACATTAGGTGTCAACTCTTTCTTTAAGGAGGTCTTAAGTAGGAGGAAAAATAGAACAAAGGGGAAAAAACCTTCTCTGCAATCTTGTAATTTTTGATTGATTGAAAATAGCAATTAGTACAGGCGAAATCAGCAAAGCATTTAAGGCCAGATGTCCAAAGAATTGATTCACAAAAAGGTGGTTGCATACCAACGTTTTACTAAATGATTCTAATTCTGAAAACCGACCTATGTACATTATTATAATATTAGTTGAAAAATCACCATTTGGAGTGGGACGTGAATCAACCTAGCTCTCAGTATTCATGAAACAGATCGCAATTGCAATACACTCTAGTTGGATGGTATCGGAAAGATAGTGGCTTTCTGGGGCCTGCAGACCACTATGTCATGTCTAAAACGTTTTCTTGAAGGAAGCAGGACTGCTTATGAGACAAAAATATTTATTCTTAAAAATTTTGCTTAAAAGTTGGCAGTGGTCCCCTTGACCACTACCCACTCAAAAACATTTCTTTTTTACTTTTACAAAGGGAAAGGGATCATAGAGCAACCACTGCGCCCCCACCGGCCTGGTCGCCCCACGATCCTCGCTCCTGCTCCTGTGCCCTCCTGCTGCCTGTGCCGCCCGATCTCCATCGTCGCCTGCTCCCGGCGCCCCAGCCGCCGCAGGGCCGCCAGAGAAGCCTGCACCCGGTTTTCCCGCCGCCGCTGCCTGCAGACCCGCCCCCCCGCCAACCGATTGGCTAAGACGCTCCCGCCTCCCAGCTGACCCGCCCTCACTGCTCCCTTCTTAAGGGGACCCTCTACTCCCGTTCAGGAGCAACCACTGCGCCCCCACCGGCCTGGTCGCCCCACGATCCTCGCTCCTGCTCCTGTGCCCTCCTGCTGCCTGTGCCGCCCGATCTCCATCGTCGCCTGCTCCCGGCGCCCCAGCCGCCGCAGGGCCGCCAGAGAAGCCCGCACCCGGTTTTCCCGCCGCCGCTGCCTGCAGACTCGCCCCCCCGCCAGCCGATTGGCTAAGACGCTCCCGCCTCCCAGCTGACCCGCCCTCACTGCTCCCTTCTTAAGGGGACCCTCTACTCCCGTTCAGGAGCAACCACTGCGCCCCCACCGGCCTGGTCGCCCCACGATCCTCGCTCCTGTGCCCTCCTGCTGCCTGTGCCGCCCGATCTCCATCGTTGCCTGCTCCCGGTGCCCCAGCCGCCGCAGGGCCGCCAGAGAAGCCCACACCCGGTTTTCCCGCCGCCGCTGCCTGCAGACCCGCCCCCCCGCCAGCCGATTGGCTAAGACGCTCCCGCCTCCCAGCTGACCCGCCCTCACTGCTCCCTTCTTATGACGCCCCCTCAGCGACCGCGCAGCGGGAGCACCGATTGAGCGCCGAAGGTGCGCCAAAGGTAAGCCCGTCTGCGCCCGTCCGCGCCTGGACCGCGCCCAGCGCCAGGACCCCTGGCCCCCGCAGACACCAGCTCTCCCGCCGGACCTACGACGCCGCCACCCTCAACGCGCTCAACACCGGCCGAGTCCCGGGATGCTACCGAGCCACCCCGAGACGCACCCACGGACCCTTCAGCTGCCACGCCTGCAAGTTCACCTGCATCCGGACCTGCCTCGCACCAGCACCCGTCAAGCCGAACACCAGCAGCATCCACCTCAAGTGCATCCTGCTCAACACCCGCTCCGTCCACAGACACGCCATCGAACTCTGGAACCTCCTCGACACCACAGCCCCTGACGTCGCCTTCCTCACGGAAACCTGGATGAACGACTCCTCAGCGCCCGACATCGCCATCGCCATCGCCATCCCAGAGGGATACAAGATCACCCGGAGAGATCGCGTCAACCAGACTGGAGGAGGCATCGCCATCATCCACAGGGACACCATCCTCATCACGACCAACACCGACGACACCCTGACTACCGCCGAACACCTACACTTCCAGATCCGCACCGACCCGAAGACCACCCTCAGAGGCACCCTGATCTACCGACCCCCGGCACCACGCACACAATTCAGCGAGGACATCGCCGACTTCGTCAGCCCGCATGCCCTCCCCTCCGCTGACTACATCCTCCTGGGGGACATCAACTTCCACCTGGAGAACAACAACGACCGCAACACCATCACCCTGCTCGACAACCTCGCCAACCTCGGACTCAAGCAGCTGGTGTCCACCCCCACCCACCTCGCCGGACACACGCTCGACGCCATCTTCTCATCCAGCAAAGACATCGCCTTCAGCCACGCCACTGGACTCCACTGGACAGACGAAAGCTACGTCCACTTCACCTTCAGAAGAACGACGATCCACCACCACCAGCAACAGGGTGCTCGAAGAAGCTGGAACAAGATCACAGCCGACCAGCTCGCCGCTTCGCTGAGCCAGCACCCTCCCGCCAGCTCAGCAAACCCAAGCCAGGCCGCCGACAACCTCACGAAGTGGATCAGCAACTGCGCGGACGAACTCGCCCCACTGAGGACCCCGCCCAGCAGACCCGGCAGCAAGAAGGCCCCTTGGTTCACCGACGAACTCAAGAGCTCCAAGAAGAACTGCCGAGCCCTCGAGAAAGCCTGGAGAAGGGAAGCAACACCGGACAACATGACCACCCTCAAGCTTGCCACCCGGAAGCACCACCAACTAATCCGCGCCATCAAGAAAACTGCATTCAAGGACCGGCTGGACAACAACGCGCACAACTGCAAGGAACTCTTCAACATCGTGAAAGAGCTCTCCAACCCCAACGCCGGAAACAACGACATCACCCCATCGCAAGACCTCTGCAACTCCCTCGCCTCCTACTTCCACAACAAGATCGCGGACATACACAACAGCTTCAGCACTCAACCGACGCACGCCACGACCGAACCACCGCCCACCACCACCACCCTCCGCGCCTGGACCCCGACCAGCACCGAAGACACCGTCCGCATGATGAACTCCATCCACTCCGGATCTCCGACCGACCCCTGCCCTCATCACGTCTTCAACAAGGCCGACGCTGTCATCGCACCCCACCTACGGGACATCATCAACACCTCCTTCAACGCCGCCACATTCCCGGAGAGCTGGAAGCACGCCGAACTCAGCGCCCTACTAAAGAAACCTACAGCGGACCCCACCAAACTCAAGAATTACCGCCCCATCTCGCTCCTTCCGTTTCCAGCCAAAGTCATCGAGAAGACCGTCAACAAACAGCTGGCCGCCTTCCTCGAGACGAATGGATCCCTCGACCCCTCACAGTCTGGCTTCCGAGCCAACCACAGCACCGAGACCGCCCTCATCGCTGCCACCGATGACATCCGAGCCCTGATGGACAACGGAGAAACAGCGGCCCTCATCCTCCTAGACCTCTCCGCGGCATTCGACACTGTCTGCCACCGCACCCTAGTGCAGCGCCTCAGCAACGTCGGAATCCAGGAGAAGGCACTGGAATGGATCATCTCCTTCCTAGACGGAAGAACACAGAGAGTCCGTCTACCACTGTACAAGTCAGAGGCCACCGAAGTCATCTGCGGCGTCCCTCAAGGATCCTCGCTGAGCCCCACCCTCTTCAACGTCTACATGAGCCCCCTCACAGCCATCGCACGCCAGCACAACCTCAACATCATCTCCTACGCTGACGACACCCAGCTGATCCTCTCCCTGACCAACGACCCCGCCGCCGCCAGAGCCAACCTTCACGAAGGGATGAAAGACGTAGCCGAGTGGATGACGACCAGCCGCCTGAAACTGAACTCAGACAAGACGGAAGTCCTCATCCTGGGCTCCTCGCCCTCCGCCTGGGACGACTCCTGGTGGCCCCCCGCCCTGGGCACCGCACCCAAACCGACAGACCACGCACGCAACCTGGGCTTCATACTGGACTCCTCCCTCTCCATGACCAGACAAGTCAACGCCGTCTCCTCGTCATGCTTCAACATCCTGCGCATGCTACGGAAGATCTTCCGGTGGATCCCCACCGAGACCAGGAAGATGGTCACCCAGGCCCTCGTCACCAGCCGACTGGACTACGGCAACGCCCTCTACGCCGGAACCACCGCCAAGCTCCAGAAGAGGCTCCAGCGGATCCAGAACACCTCAGCCAGACTCATCCTCGACATCCCACGACACAGCCACATCTCCGGACATCTGAGAGACCTGCATTGGCTCCCCGTCAACAAAAGAATCACCTTCCGTCTCCTCACCCACGCACACAAAGCCCTACACGATCAAGGCCCGAGCTACCTCTACAACCGCATCAACTTCTACGCTCCCAAACGCCATCTCCGATCAGCCAGACACGCCCTCGCCGCCGTCCCCCGCATCCGAAGAACGACAACAGGAGGAAGGTCCTTCTCCTACCTGGCCGCCAAGACCTGGAACTCCCTCCCTCCCGACCTGCGCCTGACCCAAGACCACCTCTCCTTCAGGAAGAAGCTCAAGACCTGGCTGTTCGAGCAGTAGCAGCACCCCCCCCCCCAAGCGCCTTGAGACCCTCCGGGTAAGTAGTGCGCTCTATAAATGTCTTTGATTGATTGATAGGGTTCCTTTCCCTTTCCAAATGGATTACCACTTCCTTGGAGGAGCTGGTAAACTATCAGTGGTTTGCTACCGAAATTGCAGTCGCAAGTCATTGATAAATAGCATTGCAATTTCAATTTGGAAGGCCTAAACATACACCTTCCAAATTGCGATTCAGAATGCATTTCTAAACCCAGTCAGAGAGTCAGTGACCTCTTTCCAGATAGCAATTTGGACTTAGTACATTTTAAAAAGGCATTACACCACTGCATACCATGTTATTTAGCAAATCACAGGATTTGTGACCTCTAAATGGCCTAGTACATCTGGCCCCATCTCAGCAAGAAGAAATGAACCAAACAGAATCCTGATGTAGAACTCAGAAGGTCAAAACAGCTAGTAGCAAAAATCAGAAACTAAAATGATATCATAGGGCAATGAACGCAATGAGAAATAAGGGAACAAATACAAAGCAAGATGCCCATTGCCCCACCACCTTGGAGAGGGCTGGTTATATTGCTTAAACATATCACCTTTCTGAGAATCATGGAGTTCACCAGGCATACAAAAATGAAGCCTGTGTTTGCCATCTCTTTACCAGTGCTGCTTTTGCTGCCACTGCCACCATACAAAAACAGTATTTCAATTCTCTCACAAAACACTGCTCAAGAAGGCTGCGAGCGGGGAGGCACAATGGTGGTACAGGTGGTGCAGCTGCTCAGCAGCACACCAAGCACATTGTTTCTGAAGATGCCGTCTGTTAATGTGGACCGAGCTTCTGCACTTCAGCCAACACAGGGCCATTAGCAAGTTTACAGCTTCACTTTCTAAATGTTTGTAACAGCATGTGGCAATGTTATTATGTTCTCAGGGTTGGATCATACTCAAATTCGCCTGTGCCTTTGCCCATTGCACAACCCTAAAGTACACAGCCTTAGAATTGGGGATTCAAATCTTTGAAGCTACGTCCAATATTCATATAGGTGACATTTCAACAAAGTTTTTCCCTGCCCCATGCATTTCTGTTTAATTAAGGCCTCTTGTATTGCAGAAGATTGTTTTCAAATGGTGCAAACACTCTTTTGCTGCTGTATACAAATGAATTTTATATGCTATAGGAGTGGTGTGACCTTCCTTGTACACTATATATGTGAAACCTTACTGGCTAGGAACCACAGAAATCACTACATTGCTTTTGATGTTGTGTGTCTTCAGGTAGGCAGAAGCAACAATATCCTTTTGCAAATTTTTAGAAAGAACATGCAGTACTCCTTCCAGTCCTTCCCTGGAAAGGTGGGAGTGATCAATTGATACAATGAAAGCAAAATGTAAAAGGTACGTGCTCCAAAATGATAAAATAAATCTTCAATACTTGTACTTTTGAGAAAGTAGGGAACTCAAATGTGGCATGCTTTATTATGAATTCTGGAGAAAAAATATACCCTACCTTCATTCCACATCGTCCAGAAAATGTATACTTAAGAAACCAACTTTGGATTTTTTGTAATTTATTTTGTTCTTCTAACCAGATAATATAGTCACAATCATGTCTATTTATTGAAAGTGCTAATTTAATCTGGCTTCTGTAATATATATTAATTTTTACATATATTTATAATTTCATCTGTTATTTCTTGAGGTAAATGAGTGAATCGGAATGTAAAAGCAGTTAAGTATTGGGCTTCAGTATAATGCTTTGTGTGAAGAAACTATTAATGATGTCAATTGAACTATCGAATGTTTAGCGTGTAAGCTGTGCTTTAAACCTGTACTACAAGCAGTTTGGCCTTTGTAGGTTGACAGTGAAGAATTGGGTTCCAAAAGTCCAAAGCTAATCTCCATGACCACTCTAAATTCAAAACCAGGAGAACTGCAGTATTCATTGTGGATGGGCATTGAGCAATTAATCTATATTTCAACTTTTCCAAAAATCTTTTAAAGTGCTTTTTAACCTCTGTCTTCATTGGGTTCTGCCATTGGATTAATAATTCAGTATGTAAAAGAATTGCCCTGCTATGCAACCCGGCCTGATTTTTGTAAAAAGAAAAAAAGCTGGTGACAACTGTAGCATTCAGTTAATTGCATAGTGGACTTTCAATCACTTAGTACTGCTGAAGAGAACATATTATACCTTCTCCCTCAATAGCAGTGTCAGTTAATCTTGTGGTGGCCAGTCTTCCTCAACTTAGAGGTCCCTACCCATTATTTTTGGCTGTGCTGCTTTTTTAAACCTGTGCAGTAGTCATGTACAATTTATGCACTGCCAATAATGCTGCATCACTATATTGCTGAGTATTTTAGTCAGATGTAGTATCAGCATAGCCACTCAATGTCATACCAACCATTACTGCTAGAGCTGCTAGAGAGACGCCATACTCTCTTGCCTTACCCTAGGAATTTCAGGCATTAGTGTTATTGAAGAAATCATGCTGAATATTACACATAGAGCTGCAAATATACATTCTGAGACTGACATTGCATTGGATTAGGAATCATTTCCACAGGAAAATACATGCATAATCTTCAATATTTCTCCTGTAGGGTAGAATAAGAATACATCCTACTAAGCTTTTATGTTTACCTGGAGATCCGAAATGGAATCTTATTTTCCATGTTTGGCCCATTATCGAATTCCCCACATATTTAGTTGGCCCTTAGCAGGTTGTGGGATGAATCTAGCTAACTCTAGCCAGGTTTGCTCAATCAATGTCACAGGTCTCAAATATATGTTGATTCTATGTACATTACCAGTTATTCTGTGTACCTCTGCGGATCCCACTGCACAAGATGATCTTTTCTAGTATATTTAATCAAGACTCCTGCACCATCCACAGGATTTGAACCTAGCCAGGAATAAAAAACATCAGTCATACAAACCGGGTTTCAACCTGTAATTAATGTGATTTTCCCTTGTAAATTAGAATCCTTTTACTTTTAAGTGTGCAGTAAGGGTAGGTCAACTATTTTTGGGAATATCTTCTTTATAGCCATTCCATTCACAGACACAAATATTGGTATTTTGTATGTGGGTATCTATCATTTTTACCTGTTAATAAGCTTAATAAACCCCAGCCCGATCAAAGGGCACATTTCCTGGTTCTGGGGAGAGTTTTAAATTACAGATGAATGTCTTCGATTTAGTTAGTGTGCAACTGAATTTGGAGTGGTCTGGAGCCCTCAGGGCCCATTAGAGGTTGAGCCCCACATTAGGCATTTTGTCATGTGAGCCCCAATATTTAAGGGGTTCATTCCCAGGTAGATTTCGCTAGCACCCAAATGAATCTGTGACATTTGTCATAGAAAGGTAAACATACAGTTGTCTCACATTCCTGGGCCTGAGTTACACTTGCAAGAGTGAAAGAATACTTGGAATCTGACAAACCTGCCAGAGAATCTCTTGTCCTTTCAAGAAAGACAAGGGTGCCCTACCTGAACTGCTGGAATGAATGCAGACATAAACTGTGGCATTTTATAATCCCGGGTGCCTGTGGGAGCTAGCAATTCTTTTCTTTGTGCAGAGAGGCATGTGGCCTCCCTCCCTGAGCCACTACTTGCCCAGGGATCCTGTCCTGAGGATTCATATTAATTGGAAGGAAGGGGCGTAGAGCCCTCTCTCAGAGCCCCGGGGAACCACACTCTCAGGGCCTAAAGTGCATGCCACAGTACCCACTCAGGGCACACACAACACACAATATCTGGTGCCATGGTGGAAGCCCAAGGGCCCCCATGGTCCACCGGCTTTCCTGCAAACACCCATTCTGGATACAATGGGAGCCAGCTTTGCTCCGACTCAGTAGGAGCAGGTTTTTTCTCTACTCCCATGGGACTGGAGCAATCTCAGTTTAAATGTGTGATCCCACCTGGCAGGATCACTCTCAGGGGCAGTAAAACAGTGTACCTGGGGCCTCGAAGAGGCTTAGAGAGGAGTGCCTCATGCCCTCCTCCCCCTATGTAATTATATATTGGCCCAGTTATGGAGTTCCTGGGGTCTCGGTGAGGCTTTGGAAAGGTGGTCACACGCACCCTTCCCTTTCAAGTAATTTCACCCCCAGGAGAAGGGGTCCTTTGGAGGCTTAGGAAGTGAGCAGCATGCTCCCCTCCACATTAATTTACAATCGGCCTGTGGATGGTGTCCCAGGATCATCAATAAGGCTCTGGGGGGGGGGACCACACACCCCCTACCCTTCAAATTGTTTGTGCTGCATCCCCCCGTGCCCTAAGTGGTTTGTTTATCTAAAGCACAGGAGCATACATTTTTCAAAAACTTTTACCACAGATTTGGGAATCCACCACAAACTTTCTGTAAAATAAAAATAAAAAATGTTGACCCTTGGGAGGCAACTAGCCTAGGAATCAGGTTATCCCTACCCTGTCCCATATATCTTTTTTTTTTTAAAATCAGGATAAGAGACCTGAGTCCTAAGATGGCTGCTGGTTCATTGTTGTTGATGTGGTGGCAGCCAATCAGATCTCATCTTGAGATCTGTCAGCTTCGCGGATCCCTCGCGGCATAAAGCATTCAAAGTTTTACTACTGATTGGATTTACACCACATCACAAAAAGCACATTTTCTGGACCAAGATCTAGCTTTCCGATAAGAACATTTTTAGGGGAAATAGTTTATGAAGATTTATCAAACTGCGCCAAAGTTATAGGAAAACAAAAAAAATGCTTTTCCTATGGAAACATAATCCACAAAATAACTACCAAGTGGTGACTGCCCATCTACCATGCACTACTTACACGCTTTCATATTACATCACTTACACCACATTAAATTATAGTATTCATAGCAACACTCATGACATATGAAATGTCATAATTTCTGAGAACACTGTGCATGTTAGATGGCTGAGTTATAGTTCATTTAGTCTGCGTAGCAAGTTAACAACCATGTGGGCGGAGGTGTGCAAGCTATATTAAGTTTTGGTGGTGCGCAAATTTTAAATAAAAATTCTGTTTCTTTAGAATATTAGGTTTAGTTGGTTTTGTTTACAAATATGTAACTATAACTTGTCTTGAACCTTTGCCTTTTTCCATTGAATATCTATCTATCTATCTATCTATCTATCTATCTATCTATCTATCTATCTATCTATCTATCTATCTATCTATCTATCACTTACACCAGTTAAATAAAGAACTGAAAACTTGCCTGCAGTGTAAAGACGCCCAATGTAACTGCTGTGGTTTCATGACTCTCAATGTAAAAAACTGTAAATAAAGGTGACGTACAGTAAAATGAACGCCTCTTCACATGGCTGCGATTCCTATAACAATGAGAAATACCGGGTTTGTACAATGACTTGTGCACAAACTCACTATTTGAAGGCTACAGTGATGTTACTGTAGTGCAAACCAACCCTTAGTTCTGTCACTTTCCCCTATTGAAAGATATGTAGGCCATACGCTGTTTTAGGCCATTTCATTAAATGCTGACAATACAGACTTTCCATAGCACTTCCATTTACCTGTTTAGTCTCTTAATTTGTTCTCGGATGTTACCTTGCATTGGGAGCTTTTACCTAAATACTGATTTCCACTGGGCTTTCAGTCAATATATCAGGGCTCCTTTAGGTCTACAACAGTGACTGTTTTTCAGACCAAAGTGTAATTACTCTCTTGCAGTGTAGCCTTGTCAATAATAGGTTTTTTCCAGAGTACAAGTGGGTATTAACATACAATGCACCGAAAATAATTCAAGTAATTAATCAAGAACATTCAATCACTAGTTAGTTAAAATAAAATTACATTGAAGTGGGCAGATCCCTAAGGGAAATACATGCCACACTTTAATTATTTTTTCAACCAACTCTTCAACAGATACAAATTAGCCATTGACTACAGCGCATGTTCCAGGTTTAGTTAAGGAAGAATAAAATATAGAAACTGAAGCCGCAGCTTGCGTTCATGGCGATTGGTATTCCATTACTATGGCTAATACTTGAACATGTTTCAGTACTGCTGCTTGGGGAATAGTCTCAAATGATACCAGTTCAGCATTAAACTGCCAGAGGGGTACCAGACGCTATATACATCTAATCAACGTGTCAGCAAGGAAACAGGTATATCACATGTATTGTTGTCTGCAGTTTAAACAGGGAAAATGGAAACTGGCTTTTTCTTCTTTTGATATCTTTTTCTAAAAAGAAAACGTGATCAGGATATATTTATATAAACATGTTTATATTTTACCTTGCTATAGGTAATTGCAGGAAAAATGGAATCTCTGCCTGATTCTCCTCAATTGGAGTCACAGAGTATTTTAACCTGACTTGCAATAAAAGGATTCCAGTATCTGCAACAACAAAACAGACCTCGTTTTTGGTGTGTTTATTTTCATAGTACAGATTCTGCTTGTATTCTTGAATATAAGTGGTTCGTGAAAGTTGTAAAGGTGGAACCATGCAATATAAGTAATAAAAATACCCTCTGCCATACATGACAGGCAAATTGGAAGGCACCTCGGAGTTGAGATAAAAAAGGAACTCGGCCTTTGGCCTCGTTAATCTATATGCTCATCAAATTCTTGAATGACTTTCAATCTCCTTATAATGTATGGCAGGAAGTACTTCATCCCATATATATTATATTAAATCCAGCAATCTGGGTATAAACCTGTCTCTAATTTTCCTGTTAAAGTTGAGGTAGCTGCTCAACTGTGATAAATTATTACATTTGAGTTCTGCCGTCACAATGCCTGGTGCCTGAGCCAAGACAGGCACAGGGCACATGTCAGCTTATCAGTTCTTGTCTCCTGCTAATGCTGTGATAAATTCCTTTAGGAATGTACTTTGTTTATCTGACTGCCGCCGTTTCACAATCTATCAGGTTGTGTCCTTATGAAACTGTGGTTCATTAAGTTATCTATTTAGTATGCACGCAATGAGGTGCGTTTATAATTACACTCTTCTATGTCACGCTGGTATGAATGCATTTAATTTAAACCAATTTAGTCTGTTTGTCCTACTTGTACGGCTTTCTAATTTGCTTTCACTGTTATTGTATGTCATGCTTAAATAGACATTTAACTGTTATATTACAAATATAAGCTGTGCTGTTTATTCCAGTTTTCTTATCTATCTGTCTGTCTGTATCTGTCTAGCTACTTGTCTGTCTGTCTTCGCAAACCCTATAAATCCACTCCTGACTTTGCCTCTGTGAGAGCAGTGAGGCTGAGGATGTCAGTGGTGGTGGGTAGAGGCTCTATCTATCTATCTATCTATCTATCTATCTATCTATCTATCTATCTATCTATGCAACCTTCTCTATGTATGCATGCTTCTATATCTAGGCATATATCTATACTATCATCTCTATCTATGCAACCTTCTACCTATCTAGCTATCTATCTAGCTATCTATCGAGCTATGAATAAATATCAAGCTCTCTATATGTATAAACCACTTTATCTAGCTGTCTTTTGTAAGCATCCCTTGGTATATATCTTTGCAACCCTCTCTATGTATTGAAAATAAAGATCTACAAAAACATTACAAAAAAGCATTAGCAAAGGCAAGGGGCTGGCAGCATTAGTCAGACCAATTGGCATATTTAGGATTGGTGTTAGCCAAGGCAGTTTGATGTTACTAAAATTATGTGTATAATGTAGTTAGTTATAGGGGTTTCACCCAAGCATCTTCCATTAGTCTATTGCTGTGTTATTCCCATGTTTCTTCCACCCACCCCAGTATGCACTGTGGGCCAATATGTGAGACGACTTCAGCCACTGACTAAGTCCAATATGAATTACAGACCTTTTACAAAGAGCACATCCGAAAACAAAGTATTTCCCTTCAGAGCCAGTGACTTCTATGATAATGTGTGCACTTTGTAGACCATTTATGCCCCGAGCCAATCTTTTTTACTAAGACTGATGAGGGCCCAGCTGCTTCTTCAACAATAAAGTTTGCAAAAACCATGACAAAACAAAACAAATTGCCAAAAGGTTAGGCGGCCCGCTACGGTGGAGTTCCACGCCTCCACGTAGCACCTGTGAGCTGTGCTGGGACTCCTCCCCTCCATGAGGTTGTTTGCTGATGGTGGCGGACACAGAGAGCCGGTAGTTGCTTCTGGCGTTTGGCGTTTGTTTTCCTCGTTTTCGTCTGGAGCCGACGGCAAATATGGTTACAGTGATGACGGAACACTGTTTCTCTCCGTGTTGAGCTTTCTGAAGGGCTTTTGAGACTCCGAGCACATACCAGTTCGAAGCTCGAGCATCTCCCTGCGTGCATTGGTTGCATTGTTGAGTTGACGGAGCGCTGTTACTCTCCATGTCGGGCTTCCAAAGGGCTTTTGAGGCTTCGAGGTCCGAAGCTCGAGCATTTCCCTGCGTGCATTGCTGAAGGTTTCTGCCGAGGCTGCGGAGACTTTCTAGAGGGAGACCTGACAGCCGAAGTGCCGAAGTAGGCAGTTGCATATTCTGTTAACGGCCAGCTGGAACTTTGATGTCTTTGATTTAGTGCACTTTTTCTTCCCTTTTATCGCAAGGGAAAAAAAAAAGGAAACAACCAGTTTGGAGAAAAACGCACCTGGATATTTACAATATATCTACTGCATATTCTGGAAGTGGTAATAATTGGCTCGGACATACAAAACAGTAAGCCTCTCTTCACTTTCCTTTTTTTCTTGTAATTGGTCGTGTGAGGAAAGAGCCTGCTGTGCTGCAGTCTGTAGTGCTGGGCTGAACTAATTGAGGAAGCAAAGGTTTTTTTTTTCTTTTTCCAGCTCTTATTTGTTGATAGTAATTCAAAGACTAATCAAAAACTCAGTTTTCTATCACCACTGAAAACCATTTAGTGTGAGCACAATGGGGAAACTACTTAATGCTCGTCTTAAAGCTAAACAACGGCGACAGCAGGCAAAGGAGGCAGCAGCTAAACTAACAGAAGAAGGTTCCTTGAAGGGCGATGACTCTGCACACTCATCTGAGAACTCTTTTCTATCACCACTGAAAACCATTTAGTGTGAGCACAATGGGGAAACTACTTAATGCTCGTCTTAAAGCTAAACAACGGCGACAGCAGGCAAAGGAGGCAGCAGCTAAACTAACAGAAGAAGGTTCCTTGAAGGACGATGACTCTGCACACTCATCTGAGAACTCTGAGGTAGAGGACTTGCTTACAGACAGTCTGGTTCAGACGCAAATGGGAGATAATTTGATTGAACCTTGCCTCGATGATTTACCCCACGCTCTTGAGTCATCTCATCCACCCTTGCCGCCCCCGCCTCTTCTTTCTTCGGCTAAGCAGTTCCCCCTGTTTACAAAAAAAGTCTCACCTCTCCCACCCAATTTGGTCCCCTCAAAGAATTCTCTGAATTTGGGCTCAGTACAAAATCAACCGAATGGTACAATTAGTACAAATGATCTGAGTACAGCTGTTACTCCGTCAAACCTGGTACCACTTACTAATTTTATACGGGATTCAAGGCCAGACAATAGATATTACCGAGGACCAAAAGAAAGATTTATTAAGTGCGGCAGTGGTGCGACCTCAAGTCACCGACAAGGGGGCAGGTGGGGGAGAGGCAGACCCCCTTGGGCCTCTGTTAGAGATGAACACGGAAATAGAGGGAGAGATACAGATGTCCGTGAAAGATATGCTCAACCTGATTTTGGATGAAGACAGAGAGATAAAAAGGTCGTAAAATGCAGAACTTTTGGCAATCCACCAGAGATTGGATAAAATGGACAAAATTGAGGAATTAGTGTCTACTTTTCCAGCCCGCTTAGTGGAAGCAGAAGAGCGGATTTCAACTTTGGAGGATCAAACGGTCGAAGTTAAAAAAGACTCTAAAGTGACTTCAAAAACTACAAAGGCTCTTGAATCAAAACTAGATGAGTTGGAAAACTATAATAGGAGGTCCAATCTTCGTATTGTAGGAGTCCCTGAGGGAATTGAGGGATCAGACATGTTGGCATGGGTGACCTCTTTTCTCCAACAGGGGGTGATTCCAGAATATAAAGGAGACCTCACTATCACAAGAGCCCATCGGGTTCCTCCTCGACCACTTTCGAACTCTACCCTCCCGCGTACTATTATGCAAAATTTTGCAGATGTAAGGGTAAAGGAACAAATATTGTCCAGGGTAATCAAACAAAGACAATTTCCTGTAAATGCCACAGTGAAATGCCGAATATTCTCAGATATGTCAGCTATCGCAGCCAGACGTAGGAAAGAATTTGTAAAGATGCTTCAGTTATTTAAGGCTCAAGGTGCTCAGGCGATGATAGCACAACAATCTAAACTTAGAGTTTTGATTAAAGGTAAATTTTACCTGCTATCCAATATCGAGGAAGCACAGGATCTTCTTCACGAGATACAAAATGTATAATGGCGATAGACCGGATACATTTTTTTTTTCCTTATAATCATTGCAGTATTTCGAAGAATTTACTTATCAGCGTATCTCATCGCCATCATGCCTATTGCTTTTTGTTTTTGGGAGGGGAGGGAGGAGCACAGGTCTGGGAGTCAGGGGGTGTTTCAACACTACACCCCGAGTTTAAGGGAAGGGTGGCTGTGGCAAGCGTGGGGGAAGAGGATGGAATTAGTAGGGTGTCACAGGGAGGGGGGAGGGTGTAAAATTAAAAATGGGTTCTTGGTGGAGATTTCTTTGCTATTTTGTATATGGTTGTTGATTAATATGTGTTTCAATCAAAGAGCAGATGGTTCTAAGAAGTCTGGGGAAATAAGGGATGAAAATTACGTTATGTGTTCTAACTATATGTCTGTACTATGTCTAAACATGGTTTGAAAATTGTTTCTTTCAATGTCAATGGCCTCAATAATAATAAGAAAATGCGGGCAATAGAGGCATGGCTTTTGACAGAGAACCCTGCAGTCATTATGATACAAGAAACTCATATTGCAATCTCTAAAGTAGATACATTTTCTATGTTTAAAGGGTGGGCTGCCTACCGAGGGTTCTCCTTTTTTTTGGAGTCACAGCGGGGGGTTGCACTCTTTCTCAATAAGAAACTAGAGGCAGAAATAATCCATACTGAAGCAGATAAACAGGGTCGTTGGTGTTAGACTAAATGTAAAATCAAGAATAGACTTTCACCCATTACTTTTGTGAGTTTTTATGCTCCCATCAATGATAGCCCTGCAATATATGAAGAAATGTTTCAGTCTCTTCTTATGGTCGACGGAGATCTGGTTATTGGAGGGGATTTTAATATATTGATGAAGCCACAACTTGATTCAACCCTTAGCGGGAAAAAGCAGTCTAAACCCAAATCTCATAAGACTATTTTGAATAATATTAGGACTTTTGATCTAGCTGAGTGTTGGCGATTAATAAACCCTCAAAAAAGGGAGTATACGTGCTGGTCGGGGAGACACAAGTCATTTTCTCGTATAGATTTCTTTCTAATTTCCTCAATACTCCATAGTCGGGACCATAAGTTTTTACATAATGGCTTCTCCGATCATGCGATGCTTGTCTTTGAAATTGTGCCAGATGAAAGGATTAATCCTGTGAAACGTTGGGTCTTTAACAAATCCTATTTGTATGATGAACCTTGGGTTATGTCTGTTCAGGCTGAGATCAAAGAATTTTTAAAACGAAATATGGGGACAGCACCCGTTCATATTATATGGGACACTTCAAAAGCGTTTATTCGGGGCATCGTTATTAGTAGGGATGCTAGGGAAGCAGCTATATTTCGAGATACAAAAAAATCAACTACAGCAAAAAATACAGGCTTTAGTTCATCAAAAGTATTATAATCCCTCTTCTGAGTTACAAAATTTATTATGCGCTGCAAAACGTGAATTGAGTGCTCACTACTTTTTAAGAAGTGAGGAAATCTTTTGTAGACAAACTCAAAAAACTTATGAGCACAGCGATTTCACCTGAATTTTTTTGGCATGGCAAGTAAAAGAACAAGCCGCAGCTAACCTGATTCGATCTTTAAAATCCCCAATTACTGGAGTAGATACCTCAGATCAGGCTGAAATCGGGGCAATTATGTTGTCCCATTACGAGAACATCTATTCTTCCTCACACATTATGGATCCAGTCAGTTTAAATGAGTTTCTAGATAAATATTCCCTTCCTTCTCTTTCCAATATGGATCAAGAAGTAATGGCGTCCTTTTTTTCTATTAACGAATTGGAGTTGGTAGTAAAAAAATCTGCCTCACGGTAAGGCTTGTGGTCCAGATGGACTTCCGGCCGAATTTTTTATCCCATTTTTGGGCTGTCTTTCTGAAGTACTTCTTTTATTAGTAAATTCAATGCTTCAGGGGGGATTGATCCCGACATCCTTCTATGATGGTACAGTGGTCAGTTTTTTAAAAAAAGGAAAAGAAGCAAAAGACCCAAACTCTTATAGGCCCATAAATTTATTAAACTCAGACTACAAAATTATTACAAAATTGCTTTCTATCCGTTTTAATAAGGTTGCGTCACAGTTAATTCATACAGACCAGAATGGATTCATCACTGGCCGTCAACTGCTCACTAATACACATTATTTAGTAGAGGCACTGGATTTTTTTGAAACACGTAAGGTATCGGCTTTAGTCTTTCTTTTAGATGCTGAAAAAGCTTTTGATTTAGTAGTTTGGGACACTCTTTTTTTCATTTTATATCGATTTGGTATTCCTTCTCAAGTTATAGCTTTAATTAAAAATCTGTACCAGGGAGCAAAAGCCCATATTCTAATTAATAAATCGATGGTAGGGTCAATCCCTGTTCAAAGAGGAACGAGGCATGGTTGTTCTCTCTCTCCCACTCTTTTCGCTTTTTTTATTGGGCCTTTAGCCTCTGCAATAAGAAAAAGTAAAGATATTTCTCCGCCGATAGATGGTATGGATAAGATCAAACTGTATGCAGATGATATTATGCTTTTGTTGAAATCAGAGATGCAGTCGCAAGAACAAGCTTTTTCTATCTTTTCTCAATTTGAAGCTTTGGGGGCGTATCGCATCAATAAAAGGAAAACTGATATTATAATTTGCGGTAATACAAATCCGGAGTTGCATCCAGATATTCAGAGATGCATAAATAATAAACCCAAAAGATATCTAGGGGTATATTTTACATCTTCAGTACATGATCTATATACGCTGAATTTTGAACCTTTAATCCGGAAAGTGTGTGATATGCTTCTAAGATGGGAAGCACTGCCTTTATCCATTTTAGGCCGAGTGGCATTAATTAAAATGTCAATACTCCCTCTATTTAATTTTTTGTTTTCTACCATCTCCTGTTCCCTTCCAGGTTATTTTTTTTCAAAGATTGAATCCCTTTTTTCAGCCTTTGTTTGGGCTAAAAAGACCCCACGAATAGCTATAGAAACCCTATATGCAGATAAGGAACACGGCGGATTGGGTTTACCAAATTTGAAAGATTATTACTATGCATATTTTGTACAGTATCTTTCGAGATTTAAATACCCAGCATTTAGAGATGTATTATTTATTAATTTCTTTTTTGATTTAATCTGTAAAGAAACAAATATACCTTCTCCACTCGCGGTTTTTAAATCACCCAAACTAGTACGATATAAGACTTTGCGTTGGTTTTTTAAAAAGCGAGATGTTATGCTGAAAAGGTACTCACTTTCTCTCCTGACCTTAGTAACTCCATTAAGAGAGGCTGTCTTTGGAATGGGGACCAGATTAGAATCCGATATCACACACACTTGGGCGAGATATGGGTTCATTAACTTATCTAATTTTATTAAAAATGGAGCTTGGCTGACTCTTAACGAGATGTCTTTGTTAATACGACATTTTCTCCTCATGGGCTCATATGCAGTACTGTATAGGTTGATGGGTTATATTGACATAACACAGATAAGTCAGATCTCCAATTTAACGAATGATATCTTCTGGTCCCCAGTATTCAAGAGGGCGGGAGCATGGAGGAAAAGTTTGGCGCAAAGTAGGGAGGAGGATTTAAGTGCCAAAGCGATTAAAAAATGGCAAAAGCATGAAAGCTTCAACTTAAAGGAAATAAACTGGAAAACCCTAAATAAATTAAACTTCACGGTTCTTAGAGGCGCCAAGTGGAGACGTATGCTTTTCTTTAGCAAATGGCTGTTGTATTATACGCCTGCTGTCATGTCAAAAATGTATAGTAATACGTCGTCTAATTGCTTTAGATGCACCCAACCGGATGTGGCTAATTGGTCGCATATCATTGCCTTTTGCCCCAAAATTAAGGTCTTTTGGGAAAATATGTTTTCTATATTGCCTCAATATTTACATTTTACGATCACTAGTTATAATAAGTTAATCATACTTGGGGTTGATCCAGAGCTTAATTTGGAAGATTCCTTAGTGAAGCTTTTGTATATCATTGTTGCAATTGCCAGATCTCTGATTCTTAAAAATTGGAAAACAGAAATAACTCCAACAGCAGATGAGTGTTTTCAAAAAATCAAGAGAGTCAGGAACAGTGAATATTTATATGCAAAAAGAATGGGAGCATTACGTAAATTCACTAAAATTTGGAAAAATTATTTTGATTGAGAAAAATGTTTAGTGCTGGATATTTGGAATTTCATGTTTATGCTTAATCATAAATTCTTTGTGAGTTCTGTACTTATTTTTGATGACTTTAATGTATCTTTTGCTCATTATGTTTAAATGTAAATGTAAATGTACAGGAATTTATATAGCGCAAATCACCAAGCGGTTTCTAAGCGCTTGCTTAGGGAACCCGTCCTGGTATTCCCCTGTGAGATAACCCCGGCAGGTGAAAGCCAGGCATCCCGCCGCGAGGGGCCGTTGTGGAGATTAAGCAAGCTATTGCCCAGAGTCGCAGAGTGTGAACCCGTGAATCGAGTAGGCACCGGAGCGAGAATTGTCGAGTCCATGGACATTTTAGGACTCAAGACCCCGCCGAGCCGGGAATTGAACCCTGGTCCCGGGATGACCTCTGCTTCCAGGTCTGCCTCCTCTAACCAGTGAGCCACACTTCTCCACACTTGTGGGATTGTAAATTTGTTCTTTTCTCTGATATTTTGCAATCATTATGCTATTGAATCTTTGCCAAGAACTCAATAAAAAAAAATATTTAAAAAAAATTGCCAAAAGGTTGGCAGCCAACACCAGATTTACTGACTTTGCCAATGCCAAGGAGTGACACTGACGTTTATCAAGTTAGTAGGCACTTGCTAATATTCGATAGAGTCCTCCAGTTCGTAATGAAGTCCCCAAGGAGCTCCAATGAGCCAGACAATTGATCATCAGCTGTCAAGGAAGCAGGTTGCTTAGTCTGACACCCTTGTCCCACTCACCATCCTAGAGTTTATCACCATTCAGAAAATACTTCTCACCATAAAAAGTACAGAAAATGGCTAAAGTAACTTAACAAAGACTTATCAGCCATCCAGGAGGCAGGCCCTGTAAACTGACTCTTACTTCTAGCTTCAAACCAAAAGAATTTTAGCATTCAGAGAACATTTCTAACAAATTAATAAGCTCAAAGAAAGCATTCTACTGCATTACACCTAGCCAGAATACACATCACATGGACTGAACCCTTACTAGAGCCCTGCAAAGCACAGCCTCTCAGTGTTCAAATAAGTTTTCCCGGCAAAATAAAATCCCAAAAGGAGCCAGCCTATCACACATGAGTTGTTCCGGAGGCTGGTCAGGTGACCTAACTCCCTCCTCTACAGTTTGTGGACTATAGGCATTGGGAGTTTTCTAAAAAGAAACCTAAAGTAGGAAGTTAATGATATACCAAATATGTAATTGGTACTTTCTTTGATTGAAGCCCATCATCCCAGCGTCTAGCCTAGAACCTGCAACCTCAGAAAGGTTTTTTTACTGAAAAAGATGTGTAATGAGAAATTTAAAATCATCAAAAGGAGCAAGCCGTTTGCACAGTATCTGCTTAGAATGCACTTCAGAAGACCTGACCACCTCTGATCTCCTTCCAGCCTAGGCCAACTACTTATTTACAATTCCCTGGGCATTGTCAACTAGGCCTCCATTGCAAAGGGGTGGATGGAGATAGGAGCACATTTCTGTTATGTCCTGTTTTTGGTTGGAAAAGGATTAAAGCCAGATCCCATACATCTTGTATAGCATTATGTGCATGATCCAAAACCAACAATGCACACTCCCAATCCACATTCTCCCTCCTGTGTGCCAACCAGCCCAGACAAAAACAAACACGCTACCTGCAAGAACTTCCTCCAAATCCCAGTCATTCCCATACATGCTAATAAAGGCATTTGTTGCAGCCAATCATACAAGCAATATTTCTGACACCATTGCCAAACACAACCTAAGAGCCATATGGCATGACACACTCCACTTTCATACGGATATCCTCTTACAGCCCAGTAACACCATTCACAAGACAGTGGAGCCCTTTCATCAACCAGAAATTCTCATGGGCCTCCATGATTCAGAAATCTTCCAACCCATTTTCCATGCAACTACTCATATGGCACTCCCCTACCGCTCACCACCATACATTAATTTTTTCTTCATCTACACAAGTACTCCAGAAAAAAGCAAAATCTTCTTCCTCAAAACCACTGACCCCATCAACAATCCAGCCATCAAATATGCAAGCAGTATCCACCCAGGACATTGCACCAATCAAAATTAAAAAAAATAAACTTCAACTCATTCTTTTGCAGACCCACAACATCATTCAATACATCCAAAAACCTATTCATAACTTAGGAAGCAAACTAACCTGTGCAACTGCACTACCGGTGAAGGACTTCAACACATTCAAACAAAACCTGATGAACCTCACCACCAACTCTATCCAAACAACAAAGTAAGCTCCAAGACCAACAATTTCTACAACTCAAGGAAAGCCAAGTCAACATCTTTACCCCAATGAAACAGGGCTTTAGGAAACCCAAATCATCTCTACCTAGTTCAACCTAGAACGCTCTCATAGAAATTACAATACCCATATTCAAGAGCTGACATGGTGCAGGAATCAGTCACAGACTGACTTGACTTCACTAAAAAAAGTAGGAAAAAACGAAGAAAACGCAATTTAAAATCCAAATCCATTTACTATAAAGCCACCTTGCCATACCTTTCGAGGAAAACAGAGCCTTGTTCAAAAGCAGGAAATACTGTACCAAATGACAATCAAGCCCACTCCAAAACTACTGAATGGACAAATGCAATGGGATCAACAAGTTCATCACCAGAAAGATCAAAAAGATCACAGAAAACATTGAGTACACCAAAAAGAAACATACACTCAAGTCCCTCCATGCAATCCACCCAACTAGAACATCTGCTGACAAGTCTTGATTTTTGACCTCACAGCCATCCTATGAAGATAGCATTCCCCTTCATCTACCTTACAATCTATCACTGGAGATGCATTTATACCTTTCCTGAGCAAAATCAAAGCCTCACTACTGCAAGGCATCTTCTTAGATAAAAAAGCCAACCTTTGACCTTCATATGTCCTCTGCTTATATTTTAAGCATCACAAGCTGTTTTAAACATCTGCCATGTGTATTAAAGTTGCTTCTTGAACAATTAGATGCAAATGGAAAGAAATGGGATGGCCATATGCACTTCTAATGCATCTCAACTGTGGATCCACGTTGGTTATTGGTATACTAATAGCTCATTGCTGCCCATGGTCGGATGATTGAAAAAAGAAATGGGGCATGCACAAGGGGATAACGGCATCACGCCACGGCAAAGCTCTTTCTTTTTTCCCTGCAGATATTTGTGTGAGGTAGCAATGGCTTAGAGAAAAGCTTCAGCTTCAGGTTTTGGGTGAGTCTGAAAATGTATGTTTTAAAAGTTGTGAATCACACAAAAACAGAGCAGAGGGTCTCAAGCACTAGTTAATAAGTCAAGCTCTCCGAGGAGAGGCAATGCACAAATGGTCTTGGCTTGGATACCAAGAGCGATCCACATCTCGTCTTTGAGATGAGAACTTCCATTTAATACTTTTCAGCATTGTCAAGAAAACATGGCTGTTATAGGCTACATTAGGTTGCAGTTGTTAAACATATACAGGGCAATTCACATTTACTTAACAATGTGCACCTTGCCCTGAAACCAGAAGCACATACTCATTATTCCCTATGATCAACAGGTATCAATGTCCTATGGGGGAGAGGCAGGAATGACAGCACCAAAAAATGCCTACACAGCAAACGAAGTGCTGAGGCTGTTTTCTCTCCTCCTAAGCACAGTGTAAGCTGCAATTCAAAATCAGGGTCAGAAACAGCTTCTTTTCTAATGTTGTGTGTGTGGGGTATTGGTACATATAAGTCAGTGAGGCTGCAGGCTGGGACACCAATGTTATGTTAGTGACATTCAAACGATAAAAGGATACCTAAGTTAGGACCTGCTAGGAGTGGGGAGTTACCAGTAGTGCAAATATATCTTTAGACATACATTATAGTTGCTCAGTACTGTGCATGTTGAATGGATTAACATTGCACTCCACACACATCTAGTATATTGTTTGTTGCTCTGCTTTGCTTTCCTAGAATGTCCTGACAGAAGACAATGTGCTTCTATTTTACAAACTTTAAGGGTAGGGATAATAAGAAGCCTCTGGAATCTACTATCAAACAAGAAAGAAAAGTCAATGGAAGGAATAGGAAGTGGAGACCATAAAGTAAATGAAAAAGAGCTAGATGAGAGTGAAACTGGCCATTAACCAGCAGTGCTGTCATCCCAACAGAAGAAAAGATTGACAGTCTACTCTTAGATGAGCAGCATATTACCACAGCTAGCAGCAGTGTAATCATCTCTGCCGACAGGAAGATAGATGATCATTTGCTCTATGAATAGCAGCAACATGGCTTGGAAAGTGATATTGTGATGCAGGAAAGATCAAGCAATTGCAAACAGTCTGACAAATTGCAGTCACGGCTTTTCACAGTGGCATGCTTACGAAAGGTTGGAAATGGACCAGAAAATATGTCCAACTCAAGTACCTCTGCTGAAATGGTTAAATGTTATAGGCTGTAAACTTGGCCGTACTGTTTGTCACAAATGTAAGAGCTTTGGTACTGAAAAATCTCATGGAATGAAACAGGCCAAAGAAAGGGTTGGGTCAACTGTATGGCCTGTGGTATCAATAAAGACAATCTACAGAGATATTTAAGGAAAGTTTTAACCAAAGATGCACAGAGGAAGGCATATGTGACCACATCCAGGATATCAGAAAGAGCAAAAAAAGACTTTTTAAAACAGGTCATTACAAGAGCCCTAAGACTGCAAATATCCACAGCAGCAAGAATATTCCATATAACTTACAAGAACGCAAAGTGAAACAGGCTAGCTTATGGTTTTGAAAAAGAGATAGATTGTCAGCAGGTAAATAGTCTGGATATGGGGTGAATTTTTCACTCAAACGAAGGATGCTCAACAATACAACACCATAAATGGAGCATAAGATGTTTGCCAAAGTAATCAAGCTTCCCCTTAAAGCAAGCCTTTTGCTGAGCAAAGCCACTGTTTTAAATAGGAAGAGTGCTTTAATTGTGTAGCTGTGAATGCAGTTAGTTGGCACGGAGTCGCCAGATAATATTTTTGTTGACCTGAGTGATTTGTCAGCTGAAGGCATAGTGAACAGCTTACAGTCTGCCCCAAAAAACAACCCAATTAAGATTAGTGAGAACATCCTTTTCAAATGCCTAGTTTCAATTGCTTGCGCTGGAGCATCAGTGATGTTTGGCCACAATAGTGGTGTTGTAAAGAGGTTACAAGAAAGAATTACTCAAAATATCTTAGCCTAGCACTCCTCAGCATATCGCCTAAAACTGGCAGTCATTGATGGCATTAAAGACGTTGCTGCTAGAAATCATTTAAAAAACGTACTTGATAAGCTATATTTGCTATGTAGCAGATTGGAAAAGACCCATTTGCCACTAAAAGAATGTGCTGCAACTTTCAACATTCAGATTCGTCAAATTGGTAGAATGTTAATTCACAGTGGGTTGCATCAAGCTTTGGGATGGCGCTTATCCTGTACTCTTCAAGCACTTTTCTATAGCAGCTGATGATGGATGTATGCATGCCTAAGTAGGTAAAATAATTTGTTTTTTGGCATATCAAAGATTGTACAAATCTCAGAAACAATATCAATCATCTACAAGGCAATACAGAAACACCTTCAGACAGAAAGCAATCCAGGCCAGACAGCACGTCAGGACGTCTATACAGCAACCCCTCCAAAAGTAGTGGTTCACCAATACACAACAGTTATGCATTCAAATATAAGAGTGTTATTCCGTTACGCTCTAATGTCACCCGTCCCTCCGCTAAAGTTGTGATCCTACCTCAAGACTCGGCTCTATGGTACCAGTGCATAAACTGACTCGGAGAAATTGCAATAGGGGGCATAGGACCAGTCCGCAGAGTCAGGATGCGTCGATTTGTGTGTTTTCTACCCCTACAGTCATGGCTGCATCTCCTTCAGTAGCTGCCTCTCTTTCTTGTCTCGAATTCAGCTATAGGGACCAATAATTCCTAGGCCTGTTACGGGGGGGGGCATCAGCTCGCTATATAATTCTGTTTGCGTGCTGCAGTAGACCATTTCCCTAGCCCATTGCTCCAAAGTGGGCATGGGGCCTCGTATCCAACAAAGAGCAACACATCTCCTGGCTAAGAGGAAGGACATATCCACCAGTCGTCTGAGATTCTTGTGGACAGGTTTGGAGTAACCCAATAGTGCTAGGAGCAGGTCAGGAGTTAACTCGAGGGACGTAACCTGATTCACCTCCGCATATACCTTGTTCCAGAATTGGGAAATTCCCGGGCAGTTCCACGCCACATGCAAGAAGTCTGAGACTTGCACCCCGCACCGTTCGCACCTCGGGTCCTCACGCAATCTGTACCTGTGAAGTCTTTCAGGGGTGTAGTACACCCTATTAAGAAATTTAAAGTGGATCAGCCTATGGCGCCCATTCAATGATATACGTTTGCTGCTCGAGCAGCAATAGAGCCATTTTTCATCCGTCATTTCCACGTTCAGGTCTCTCTGCCATTCCAGACGCGTCTTAGAGTAGTAAGTCTGGCTCTCAAAGAGTGCTGTACAGCATAACCTGGACACTAGTTTAACCGGGGACTTAGCCTGGAGGTCAATGCCGCAACCTCTGGCGGTTCAAACAGGTCATCGCCCAGGAGGTCCCGAAGAGCATGCCGCACCCTATCAAACTGAAATCGCGACACTGAACACATCTCTGAGTATATAGATGTATTTCTTCAACCTCTTGTGCATAATCTTCCCTCGTATATTACAGACACGGGAGATATTCTCAGTAAATTAGAGGATATAGAATGGTCAGATAATCTTTCATTTGTTACTATGGATGTGTGCTCTCTACACTTGTATACCCCTGGAAAAGGGATTACAAGCCCTGGCAGACTGTCTATCCCATAGGGACGCGAGTCTCTATGAACACACCTAAATGTTACTGGATCTTACACGTCTGGTACTTGAAAATAACGTCTTTTTGCATCAAGGCGAGTGGTATAAACAGGCAATTGGAGTGGCGATGGGATCAAAATTTTCTCCATCATATGCCAATTTTTATATGGGTTCCTTTGAAAAATTACACCTTTGGAAAATGCCAGATCCGAATCTTACAGATCATATAGTATACTGGGGTCGCTACATAGATGACATTTTCATTCTTTGGTCGGGTAGCGACAAAGATCTTCAGGTCCTATTGGAATATTTAAATGGCAACACTTACAATCTCAAATTTACCCACAAAATCAGTAAAAAAGAGATAGAATTCCTAGATGTAATTCTTTACACAAAAGTAAACAAAATAGTGTCAAAACTTTTTAGGAAACCGACGGCATGCAACAGTGTGCTACACGCCAGTAGTGCACACCCCAAGTCCCAAATTAACTCCATCTCACTAGGGGAGATGACAAGGTTAAAAAGAAACTGTAGCGAGGACGAAATCTTACAATTGGAATTGAACCATCTAGAGCGTAGATTCCAGAATAGTGGCTATCCTGAAAAACTATTACAAGATGCCAAACATCAAATCCAGAAAAAAACAAGAACATGCCTACTAAATCCAGGAAAGAAGGTTTCAAAACAGAATAAGGAAAGAAAAATCGCCTTGGTGACTAACTATAACTCACACAGCCACCATATCCATAAGATTTTTGAAAAACATTGGCATATTCTGAACATTGATAAAACACTGGATAAATATGTAACTGACCATCCTATGATCTCATATAGACGTGGCACCACCTTAAGAGAAATTTTCTGTCCTAGCTATTTACCACCAAATAAGAAATCACCCACTTGGTTACCGGCCAAACCAGTAGGGTTTTACAAGTGTACTAATTGTTGTGTCTGCCAATTTGCGGCTAATAAGATCATGGAATTTCAGTATAACACAACGGTGAAATACTGCATCAAGCAATTTATTAATTGCAACACAACTTATGTAGTATATTGAATTATATGTTGCTGCGGCTTAATTTATATAGGCAGCACCATACGACCATTGAAGGAGAGGATACAAGAGCACATGAGAGCGATACGCAACAACAACTGTAGTTATCCGCTTGCGGTACATTTTAATCAGACACACACCTTGGAACAACTGCGAGGAATTAGATTCCATGGCATTTCACACACAGGTTGTGGACCAAGGGGAGGTGACAGAGTGCTTGCATTAAGACAAAATGAGACACAATGGATCATAAAACTTCGGGCAGTGGAATTAGGAATTAATTTCGATAAAGAGCTACATGTGTTTCTGAAAACATAAGAGAAAACACAAGAATTCCCAGTAATGATCAGTCGGCCCTAAAACAATGACCAATAGAACACTGAAACCCTTGGAGCGAATATCGAGGAGTAACACTGGAGAGATGTGTCATTTCTTTGCATTAGAACATCGATATATATTGCAAGCTTCAATGTTTATCAACATTTGAGATCCACAATTAGTGTGACATGTGTAATTGTGCCTGAACGAGGAATGAGACAACATATACAATTTTGGTCAAGTTCCTAGATATATGTTAGAAATTCAATATAATTTGGAAAATAGGGAACCAGAATCGCTATATCACTATACTGTTCCTTTTTCATATTTGTATATCCCGGTTTTTATTACACCGTCCACTTTTCATATGGCGGTGTAATTTCTAACACCTGTATCTAGGAATGATGCAGGAAGAGGCAAAAATCTTGTATATGTCTAAGGCTACAGTTTGGAGATACTATTTATGAATTATGTTATGAGGTATAAATAACAGCGGCTCCATCCCTTTTCTATTTCTGTCACTTTTCTTGGATGATCTCACACTGTACTCTTCACATACTGTCCACATATGGTAAATCGACAAAAATGATATAAACATAAATTGACAGTAAACACTGACGTATATCCTTCACCAACGTCTCCCCTGGATACAGATTGGAGGGTTACCGTTACAATATGGGATGGCCCGCGATGACCTGAAAACATCTATTGGCACAATTCTGCAAATCCTAGGGAACACTTCCAATATGGCTGCCGCATATGGAGGTTCTAGAGAAATTGCATGAACCGGCTCATTTCATTGTGAACCGTGCGTTCAAATTACTCAAATGAGGCTTGTATATCTCCTACGCCATGCCAACTAGCTAGAGATCGATCTAATAATATTTAGGCACACTATAAACGCGCGTGATTTAGAATACGGATAACAAGACGACAAATTATATATGCCCATAGACAGTGCAAAACGTGGCCAAAAAATGCCAACAGTGCAAATGTCCGGATGGTATAATTTTAAATCAGGCAGAGTAACATATTCAGAAATCCATAGGCATGCTCCCTAGGTCCAAAAAATATGGCCGCCAAGTTTGTCAAACTGTATAGATGTCCTGAGCCTTTACTCAGTTCCAGGGTTTTTGCAAATGTGGACTTGAACTTCCGGGTCGACATTGGATCCTTCCGGTTATCGCGGTTAAGAAAGAGCTGTCATGGGGCATTTATTGATCGTCCTGGAGGCAGTTCGTGGAGTAGACGCCAGTTCGCTACTTTGGATCTGGAATCGCGGTGAGCAACGTTTCCGCGCTAAAGGCGCTTGTCACCCTGTCTCTGATGGCATGTTTATGCCTCGTCAAACAGACGCCAGTCCTCTATTTTAGACTATGTAATAAGGTCGGACTGTTTTTTGCATATTAGTCGCGTGTAACATTTTCCAAATGTCTGGTAGGTTTTGGTGGATCATGCGTGTTAAATTATCATATGGAATGTGAATCGTAATCGATTCCTAAACGCAAGCACTAGAAGGGGCACTTTGAAGCGACATGTTATATATGATTAAAACGGAATGGTCTTTTAAAATATTTAAAAAAATATTTTAAAAATAAATTATTGAAAACAAAAATGTATGGATAGGGTTGAGAACGTCTATCATCTCACGTTAGAAGCAATTCAATTACTGCTCATGTGTTTACTATAGGTGGACAGAAGCCGGCATTATGACAATGATGTCCTATTAGCTTAATTAAATGGGTTGAAATACCAACAACAACAAAGTTTTGAATGTTATTGCTCATAGGCTTACTATAGGTGAACAGAAGTAGGCATTATGACAATGATGTCCTATTAGCTTAACTAAATGGGTTAAAATACCATCAAAAACATAGTTTTTAATGTGCATTTAGAGGGTGGGGTAACACACCAGAGACACGAACGTTACGCTGAGGACCTAGGGACTTGTCTTATAACTAATCAGTCCCGAGAAGTAAGTGACATACTTGATGATGTTTCCTCTTCTTCGCAGGCCTATCAAAGCCTTCCTTGTCTCTCCACTGTTTGGAAATATGTTTTAAATGATAAGTATGGTTTTTAATGAAAAATACTCCGGGGGCATGGTAGTTATGCTGATTAGTAACAACATGCTCATACCTATTTCCATTATTATTTTATAGCTAGTTTGTGATATGGGAGGCCTGAACTTTTACTGAAGTTGGCGATTAAACACGGTAACATTAAGCATAGCAAATTACACGCAATACTGTGCGAATACACGCTACAAAATAGGTATGACTTGATCATAACAATTAATTTTTGATAAATGTCTCATAAACACTAAGAAAGATTTTAAGTTATGTTATTATTATTCCCACTGCCTTTCTTCTTCTTTTTAGTGAGGATAACTGTTCTCTTGGGTCTATATTTGACCCTGCAGTAGCACCTGTTTAATTTATTGGGGTGATTCGCATGGACTATTAGAAAGTGAGTTTTTTGATTTGGAGGTTCAAATCTTCAACTCTGAATAATTAACGAATATTGGAACATACAATAAACCTTCTCTCTCTTTTCTCTCTACTGCCCTTATATAATTATAGTTTTACTGTGTTTTAAAGAATATTGTATCCAACTTCCAGGACGCATGGATAGGATTTTGAAATTCCCTTAATAAGTGAGTGGATCTGTAGAAACCAACTCAAATAGAAGGCCATCCTAGTATAATTTGGGAGGAATAATCAATGCTTTTCATGTATCCATCATTTCAGATCATTGGTTATCATCCTAGCTGTGATACTAGACCACGAGTAATAGCCAAGTTACAATATTCCGTCTTTTGGAATTGAATAAGGTCAGTTCCTCACATATATGTAATAGGACTTACGGGTCCCCCTCTTTCTTTTAATAAAGTCTTTGAGACACTAATCGTTCATTACACATGGTGTGGCAACTTGGGTGTATTTTCTGGTATCTTCTGAGATTCTTCACTTATATCTCACCTTCCTTTTTTGAATTCTTTTGACCGACAGCACGCGGAATTAGAGTTTGCCTCCTTTTTTGAACATACAGAAATTTTGATGACTAATGGTTCTACGTACCTTCTGTAAGATATCTTTTCTAGGTTCAATGTAATTTAAGATACTAGATCAATAAGAAAACATTGATATTTTGCAGCCTTGAGAAAGTCACATGACGTGACGAAACACGTGTTGGCTGTTGTCTTTTGTAGACCAAGAAGAAGAGGACTCAAAGACTATCAACATTCATTTATGATATTTCTTGTCCTCTGTTGGTCTTTGCTTATGAACTTTGTTTCAAAACCGTATGTTCTTGTAAAATGTCAATGATTTGCACATTGCCTGGTATAAAAACTCTTTGTGAGAACCAAAAATTGTGGATTGCCAGTGATATTTGATTTAATATACTCAATGTCTTCTTTTGAATACATTTTGACACATAAAGTTACTTTTGAGTGCCGGGATATTTGTATATAAAGAAGTTGTTTCATAGAACTTGCTTGGCAAAAACTATGTATTGAGCATCTAGGTAGTAGGGTGCATATTTATCCCGAGAGGCACCTACTTCAATTGATATCTCGGAAAATGATGAAGCTTTGAATCCTTTGAATGTGTGTTTCCTTCTGACTATACTTGTATATGAGGTGCACCTCCTTTACATTACTACCTTGAAATTGTTTGTGAAATTGCGACAGTGTCATAAACGGTTCTTCCCCTGTTGCCACCTGCTCCCAAGTTTGGGCAGTGCCACAATCAAAGAGGTCCCCCAAAGTGTGTATTCCCAACGAGCTCAGTGCCGTTATCACCCCCTCATCCCTGCAGGGGGCAGGCCAGTGGCACCAATGTATAGGGGCTGACGGCGCATATAGTAAGCTGCCGGACTGTATGTCCAGCATATGATGCCACGCGTGCGTGACCGAGTTCAAGGAATCCATTATTCCCGTTCTGCGATCTCAGGGATGTAACAGAAGTGCAGGGAGGGGAACCGGATCGGCAACTATAGTTTCAATATGAATGTGTGGGACCTCAGCCGGGCCGTGTATCCAGCCATACTCGTGGGCGCACTGCGCAGCTCTATAATTGAGCTCCATATCAGGGGCTCCCAGCCCTCCTGCTGAGTACGGGCGAGTTAAAACTTTCCAAGCCACCCTAGGCTGCCAGCCCAAGCTTGTCGAGTCAACAGAGATGTTAGTCGCTTAAAAAAGGTTTTGGACAGGACCATAGGAATATTAATAAATAAAAAGAGGAACCGCGGCAATATGATCATTTTCATTAGAGAGACGCTCCCCAACAAGGACAGAGGTAAGGCAATCCATCTCTCAATGTCGTCTTCTAATTTGAAGACCGCGACCCCTTAGTTCTCTCTCAGCACCACTTCTGAGTCCGTTTGTAACTGAATCCCCAGGTATCGCACCGCGTCCGAGGTCCACTGCAGTGGATACTCCGGCTCCAACCGTAATGTGGCCTGTGTGAGCGGGAACATGATTGATTTATTCCAATTGACATGAATACCTGACAGGGAGCTAAACAACACCACCTCCCGCAGAACCGTAGAAAGGTGTACCTCTGGGTCTCTGACATACAAGAGCGTGTCATCCGCATATGTGGAGACGATAAGGTTATAGTTTGGGAATCGTACTCCCCTGTGTCCATGGTATTCGCGTAGGGCGCAGGCTAGCGGTTCCGCCGCCAGAGCATATAATATCGGCGACAGGGGGCATGGCTGAAGGGCGTCTGGCTGGACCATCTGACCTATCAATCGCTGGGCTCCTAATCTGATTAAAATCCCTTCCCCAGAGTAGGAAACCCTGGGCGTGCAGTTGGGCCTTGTCCGCTAAGGTCGTGTAGAAGGCAGGGTGATCAAAGTTAGGGCCATACACGTTACATATACATATCTCCAGACCCTTACCACATTAAGAGATAGTGAAACGCCCCTCCCTGTCCATCTCTATTGGCGTCAGTGACAGCGAAGCCTTCGGGTTCACCCACGTCAGTACCCCCCTGGCATGTGAAGTAAATCCAGCAGCGTGTACATTACCCAGGAGACTCCTAGTGCTTAGGATCGGACTATCCGGGCAAAGCTGTGTTTCCTGTAGTAAGGCAACGTCCACTTGGTGTCTATTGAGGTAATGAAGGACCTTCCGGGTCTTACGGTGGTTGTTAAGGTCCCGTACATTCCATATTAACAGAACCAGTGAATCGGGGGGTCGCCCAGGTGCAACGGTCGTGGAGTCAACAGTGTGCGTCTGAGTCATGGTGTGTTATCAGAAAAATAGGTGTCTGGTGTATGCCGTGCCTCTTCAGTGTTCTACTGGCTAATAAACATTGAAGAACAATCAAATAAACAATCCCCTTCACTGTGACAACAAGTCTCTGCCCCCTACCCCCCAGATCCTCCCAACTCTGCTCCTCCTCAACTACCCTCTCCAATCCATCCCACGCCTGCCCAACCTCAACTTGGCTGCGAAAACCATCCCACTCCCACAACAACCGTCCCCGCCTCCCCCCACTACCCACAAATATTACTGCCAGTTCACTAGTGTGATGCACGTGAGGGCAAAGGTAGCTCGAAGTCAGCAAGGACTTTGTTCTAGTCTATAAGAAGCCACCTCCCCGACCCGCCAGAGTAAAGGCGTGTCGCGCCATGACACTATAAGATCATACCTCGTGTGACAACCCAAGCAAATCTCAATCATTAACGGTGTGCAATCTCACCCCCGTTCCTGGCGCTTCCCCACCCCAGCGCACAGGGTCACTAGGAGACATAGAGTACCAGCACTAACTAGTGCAGAGGACAACTGTACCCAGCATCGTAACCAGTCATATCTGCTGGATCCTCTGGGACAGACCACACTTCCAGCTACCTCTGGCAACCCCAACCCAAGCAGTGGACCCAGTGTGTCCCTCAAAGGTCAGATGTAAATATTAGCATTTCCTGTAGGTAAGGCCCCCTTGATCTCATCCAGCAATGCTGTATTACCCAGTACCTCTAACCTAGCAGGTAGATCATAGAAGTCCGTAGTCATACAGCAGATCAGTCTTGCTCATCCAGTGCATCGTCTGCCGCTCCATTCTCTGGAGAAACTCGTTTATGCCTGCGCCATTCCTTAAGGGCCTTCTAGAGTGCCTTGGGATCAGTAAAGATCATCGACCGCCCTTGCCGATTGACCCGCAGCTTCGCCGGATATAGTCCGCTCCCATGTCTCGCAGTTGCCGTTTTATTTGGGAGAAACTGACGCCTAGCCTCCTGGACCCTAGCTGTAAAATCATGGAACAGGGATATCGACGATCCTTCATATTGAAGTGGCTGCTTCTCCCTGGCCAATCTGAGCGCCGTTTCCCGATCTCTGTAATTTAACACCTTAGCGATTATTGGCCTGGGTGGAGCACCTGGCTTAGGCCTCGGGCCCAGGGACCGGTGAGCCCTCTCCACGACGAACATCCCAGAGAAGGAATTGTCGCCCAACAGGGATTTCAAGAGGTGCTCGATGAACAGCTCCATATTTCCCGTTTGGGTAGTCTCTGGAAGGTCGGTAATACGGAGGTTGCATCTCCGAGAGCGGGCCTCTTAATCCTCTTTCTTATCCTGGATAATCTGAAGGACTTTTCCCAGTTGCTTGTGTTCAGTGTCTAGGGTAACATGGGCCTCCTCTACCTCCGTCAGCCTCCTCTCGGACATATCAATGCATTTCGCCTGTTTGTCCAGCCGCTCAGCCATGCAGTCCATCCGGGATGTAAGTGCGTCTATCTTAGTCCCCAAGGAAGCGATGCCCCCTTGCAGGCTCTTCTCCATTGCCACCAGGAGGCCGCGGATATCGTGTTGCATAGACTCCTCCATCTGATCCTGACCGCAGGCTCCCTTCTCAATGGGAGAGTCCCTAGTTTTCGACCTGGCCGGGCCAAAAGAGAGTTTGGACTGGTTTCTGTCAACTCGCCCCATAGCAGCAGCTCCGTGAGTCCTCAGGGCTAGGCAGCAGAAGGAAGGTCGCACAAAGAAGCCCTCCCCGGGCTGGTGGTATCAGCGCCACCCGGTCGCCTCCTCCGGATGGGCACCCCCCAGAGCCAGACCTCACCGCGGGGTAACCGGAAAGAGGAGCATTGGTCTCAGTGCACCCCGATCAACCCAGTGATCCTAGAACAGCGGTAGACTCCGCTGTGATCCAAAAGGGCGCTTTCCCACAGTTCCGCAAGAGATACCAAAATCAGAGCAGCCAGTACTAGCCGGGAGCAGCCAACTCACAAATACGGTGTTCCAAAATGCAGTTCCACCACAGACCGCACCCCAGCACCAGTATCCTCATGGTCTCTCCAAAGGGGCTCCGTGTAGTTCTAGGCACACTTTCCACCGCGTTCCACAAGAAGTGCTGTTCCGCATATAAACTGCTCCGGGCAATGGCTCACCCGGCAGCGCGTGCGGGGGGAGATACAGCCACACCTCCAGACCGCATGCGGGCCTCAGGAGCAGAGTCCTCACCTCAGGCCTTCCTTGCCAGGCGCTTGCCCCGGGCCTGTCGTCTTCCGGCCGCACCACCTCCAAGCCCACAGGCCCCTCCTCAGAGCTCTCCACCGCAGGGCTTCCGCTCCGGACTCCACTTATAGATGATGGCGGGGGGCCTGGGAACCCCCCGCCGAGGCGAAGCGCTGAATAAATCAATCGCCGCTCCCGCCTCCAGAGGGCCACTAATCTCTCCTCCCCGCAGGCCGGGTCTCACTATCCCGACGAGCCGCGGCCGGCGGTTGGGCTCACGCCTCCACACTCTTCGCAGGCCCAGCGATTACCAGCCAGGAATCAGCCTCTCAATGTCCCCGCAGAAGCCAGGTCACGCAGCGGCTCACCCACCGACCTCAGCCTAGGGGGCGATCTCCGCACCAGGTCTCAGGCCGCAGTCGGGACCCGCGGCTCAGTTGCGTGTCTCTCTCCCCTCAGAGGGAATCTCCGCGGCCTCCGCAGCTCCTGTGCCCCCGCCTCTCCAGTACTCGCCGCCAGCCTCAGGTAGGCCCCCTATTCACCAGAAAGTCGGGTCAATGGGTTCCACTACGACTCCGTTAGGCATCCCACCATGCCAGGGATGTAAATATTGGCGCTTCAAGCAGGATAATGTCCGAATTTTGCAGCGAGATTGGGGAGCTCCAGGCTCAAGCGGCCATCATGGTCGCGAGCTAGCTCCGCCCCGCCTAAGTAGGTAATTATCATCTCTTCAGTTTGTCGCTAATTTTGGCATTGTGTATGACTCTTTTTTGGAGTTATCGCTTGAGTTACAGGAAAGTGGCATCACAATCATTGATGCTCATACTTGTATCTGCCGACAAATAGCAGTGTCCAGGCCATAGAAGAAAGTGTATTTGAAGCTGTTGCAAAGAAGAAACCATCCAAAGACCCAGGAGAACTCAGGAACTACCGACCCATCTCAATGTTCCCATTTCCAGCCGAAGTCATGGAGAAAGTCATGGAGAAAGCTATCAACATCCAGTGAACCAGACATCTGGAGAACCACAACCTTCTGAACCCTTCCCTAGCCGGGAACCTCAACTTGGCTGCGAAAACCATCCCACCCAGCAAACCACAGCACAGAGACAGCTCTAATCACAGTCATGGATGACATCAAACCGCTGCTAGATAATGTAGAAACAGCAGCCTTCATCCTTCTCAACCTCTCAGCAGCCTTCGACACACTATCCTACTACACACTGATCAACAGACTCCACCAGATTAAAATCCAAAGAGCAGCCCTCAAGTGAATCACTTTCTATCTCACAAGAAGGACGCAGAAGATCCTCCTCCCCACTACTCCTCGCTCCCTAAGAACATCACCGCAGTGTACATCAAGGCCCATCCATCAGCCCAACCCTATTCAATGTATACATGACACTCCTGGCCAACATCATCTGGACCACCGGACTCAACATCATCTCCTAAGCCAATGGCACCCAACTCATCCTCTCCCTGGAGAACGACCCAATGATCATCAAAGACAGATTTCAAAGATGCATGCAGGATGTGGCCATCTGGATGAACAACAACTATCTCAAACTCAACACAGACAAGACAGAAGTTCTCATCTTTGGGAAATGCAAGGACATCCTATGGAACAACGAATGTTGACCACCTAAGCTGGGCCGTACCCAAAAAAAAAAAAAAATGCCAGTAACCTCTGCATCATCCTCGACAGCCAGCTATCCATGAAGAAGCAGGTCAGCGTCATCTCCTCTACATACTTCCTCAACCTACGAATGCTCAGGAAGGTCTTTAGATGGCTCTCGCCCAACACCAGGAGAACTGCCACACGAGCTCTTGCCATTAGCAGATTCAACTACTGCCAAATCCCTCTATGTAGGAATCAGGGCCCAACTCTTGAGGAAACTCCAGACCATCCAAAACACAGCAGCCAGACTCATCCCCAACCTCCCCAGAGAGACGCTTGTTGGACTTGGCCCTTATGGCAGGTTCACCCCTAGACTTTTTGCTTGTAATGGTGACCTGGTGATGGTGATTTTTGGGTTCTGCGCACTTTCACTGTGTCCCAGTGGAAAGTGCGTGCGCACTTTGAGTGCATGTAGTGAGATAGGCCCTCCCATAGGAATGCATGGGGAATGTATGTGTCCCTGGTAGTTCCTGATGCGTGGGGTGTACAGGCTTGAGTTTGGTATGTGTGAACTCGTGAGAGTGAATGCTGCGCGATGCTATGTGCGGCTTGTATGTGTATAGTGGGGAAGTACCACTTCTAGACATGGCTATGTGTGTGCTGTGAAGGTGCTGGCGTGTGATCGGCTGGAGCTGGCTGGGATTCCAGGCTCCAGGATGTCTGGATGGGTCTGCCCAGTGGTGAGTGCTGAGATCAGCATGCTGATGTGAGGGGAGGGCTGCACCTGGTTCCTTATGGGGCTGGGCTTTTCCCACACAATGCTGGCTCCGCCCCCCTGTGGTGTGTCTAACGACCCTAGCCCTGCCAGTGAATAGGGTGAAGTGATGAGCACATCCAGGGTGCTCCAAAACCAGCTACGACTGGTTTCTCCCCCACCCTGCACAAAGACAAAGGAATGTGATGTATAAAAATGGGGCTGTGTCCCCACAGAAGTTGTTCTCTGCCAGGATCCTGCCTGAGGGGGTTGCTGCTGCTGCTGGGGCCAGGAGGACCGCCACTTGGATTGTCTCCCTGCCTGGAGACCCAGTGAGCTGGCTCTGGGCCCAGCCTTGCCCCCTGCCTTGCTGAAGGACTTTGCCTGGACTTTGCTGGCTTTCAGCGCCTGGAAGCGCTGCATCTCGACCCTTAGCGCCTGAGAGCGCTTTATTCTGCCCCTAACCGCTTGGGAGCGCTTCTTGCACAGCCGGTGCCCACCCGGCATTTGCCAGTCTATTTTGCCGATTTTTGAAGCCCCTGGCGAGTGCCCACCTCGCCAGGAACCTTGCCGCTATGTTTTTGGTGGCCCCCATAGCGAGAGCCCACCTCGCTTTATAGTTAAAATTACCCCCGGATTGCCACTACAAGACGAGCTTCCCTCGGGCCGCCGCTCTGCCCACGGCGACCCGGAAGCACCTCTCTGGCCGGCCAATCGCAGCGCGGCCCCGGGAAGAAGGAGCGGAAGTCCCGCCCCTGCAGCCAGAAGCAGGAAGCGGCTGTCTCCTCCGGGGCTCCCGAGGGAGAGAGAGAGCCCCGGGGTGTCCCGCCGAGGAGCCTGCCAAGGAGACTGGACGTGTGCCCCGGGCGGAGCACGAAAGAGGAGTTCCCCGCCTGACGGGAGCAGAGCCAGAGGAACCTGCAGAGCCCTGGGTGAGTCCCTTCGTTGTCGAAAGACCCCGGGGCATTTGTTCTTAGAGCCTGCAGGGCTCTTGGGGGCATTCTTGATTGAGTCCACGAAGGGCTCCGGCGGCCATTTGCAGTAGAGGGGGGCGTCGGGGCACATTGCCCTCCTGCCGTGACATTGTTGGGCCAGGGCCCCCGAGGCCCCAACTTCTGGGCACATTTCTTGAGAGCCGGAGCGGCTCAGAGGCATTTCGTTGTCACGAGTCCCCGGAGGGGGGACTCCAACGTAGGGGGCAGTGTGTTTCGAGCCCTGAAAGGCTCCAACGTCGTGCAGGGGCATTCCTTCTTAGAGCCTGAGAGAAGGCTCCCAGCCCCAGCCCATACTGTTCTTGAGCCCTGAGAGAGGCTCAGCAGCACCCCAGTTGTTTGAAGAGCCCGAGAGGCTCGTGGCGCCATTTCTTTGAAGTAAGAGCCTAGGAGAGGCTCAAGGGGCATTCATTGATTTCGAGTCCCCAGAGGGGGGACTCCAATGTTGGTGCCACATTTGCTCGAGCCCAGAGAGGCTAAGGGGGACAGTGTATTGTTCAGAGCCTGGGAGGCTCCCACGTGGCCCCATCTTGTCTACTTCAACTGCCCAGCACTTCGTGGGCAGTTGCTACGTTTAGGCCCTGACTTTGGGACACAGGGCGTCCTGGCCCTAGAGAGGCCAGTTGGCCTAGCGACAGTCACAGGTGGTGACATATGTGAGTTTTGGCGCAATTGTTCATTTCCTGCACCTCTGAATGTATTTTTATGCGTCATGTGCCTTGTTCTTACACCTCTGAATGTATTGTTGATGCATCATGTGTTTTCCTTCCTTACACCGCTGAATGTATGTTTATGCATCATGTGTCATGTTCTTACACCCCTACAGGTATTGTGATACTTAGGTGGTTGTTTTTCTCCTAGTGCAGGTGGTGCTAGTGAGGTCCTGGTTACCAGTGATTACTGGTTGTGTGCTATTTTGCGCTACAGTGATTTTACATTCTATGTTTTATATTCTAAGTGCTATTTCTAAAAGTGTTACTTCTAAAAGTGCTGATTCCTGACAGTGGTCCAGGTGGCCCTGCCTTGTACATATCCCCTGTAAATTCTACCCGTGCCTTTTGGCACATTGTAAAGTGTGTGTTTTATCTAATGTGTTTTGGTGTAATACAAAGGCTATTTTTATATAACCTTGTGTGGAGTTTCCTTTGTGGTGGGCCTTTGGGTGTTGTTGCTGGGGTGCGTGCGCAAATACTTAACTCACATCGCCTCCAAGTTTAGCCTTGCTGCTCGCGCCACGTTACCTAGAGGGTGAGCAGGGGTTATCTTGGCGTGTAACTCCCTTGCCCTGACTTAGGAGTGGTGGTCTCTGACTGACTTTGGCGCAAGCCCTGGCCAGCTGGGGATCCCATTTCTAACATTGGCGGCAGCGTTGAGGATAAGGATTTGTGTTTGCGTTGTACCACAGTGGCAACTGGCCGCACTACAAAACTCTGCATTTTAGATGACCACATTTTAGGGGATTGTTTTTTTTGAAGTTCATTATTTTCTTCTCCTGAAGGTATCATTGTGTAATTGTGTCAGTACATTTGTCCCCCGCCCTGCGCCCAGAGTTGGTACCTGTGTCACGTGTGGTCAGGTTGAGGAATCAGGGGTGGTAGAAACTGCCTTACTAGTCCGAGGGGAGGGTTGTTTGTGGATGAATGGTGTGTGGCACTAGACAAGTGAGTGTGAGTTCTCTGGGGTAGAGAGCTTGCTGAATACCTTTGTAATTGGTACTCTTGCTTCAGCTCTGACAGTTAAGTCCCCTGTGTTGCACGTGTCTGTGAGCATCCTGCCAAGATGGAGTCTGCTTTTAATGTCTGGGGTCTGTTTATGCATGAACTGAGAGAGTTTTGCGAAGAGAGAGACATTGAAGTGAATGAGTCAGACACCCAGTTCCAGCTTAGGGGTAACCTAAACCAATGGCAGAAGGAGGACTGGGAGCGTGAGCACAGTGAGGAGAGGGCCCGGGTCTCACACCATGAGGGTGGTGGGTCTGAGGGGAGCCACGAAGAGTCTGAGGAGGAGGAAGAAAATGATAGCACAGGGACGCCAGCAGATAGTGAGGACCCCATAGATAGGGAGTCCCTTGCTGGGTCCAGCGTAGGAGGCAGCGCCTCATCGCTTTCCCTGTCCCCAGAGGAGCTGGAAGATAGGAGAAGAGAAAGGGAGCACCAACTGACTTTAGAGAAGCTCAGGTTAGAGCATGCCCAGGCTATGGCACAGCTGGGCATTAGAAAGCAACAGCTAGAGACTCAGTGGGTCTTAGCGCAGGAAAGGATAGAAGAGGCTGAGAGGGCCTCCACCATAGGCAAAGTAGCTCTGGAGGGTAGACTATCCCCTGCGCGCAGTTTTAATTTTCTGGACTCCCCAGGGCGGGTTGAGTCCAGTGGTGGCAGCTATATAGATTTCAGTGTAGGAAATCCCAGTCCCAGTTCCCCGAGTCTGGTACCTGTTTCCCAAGAGGAGGAGTTAAGGTTGAAGTTCAGGGACAGTAGGAAACTGTCTCACCAGTCTTGGGTAGAGTTTGAGGATGACTGTTGAGATACACTGTGGGCTTGGGTACAGGTTCACACGAAATATGATTTTGATGTCTTGTTTGAGCTGATTGTCAAAGAGCACCTGCTCAGTTGTTGTTCACCAGGGTTGCGCACACACCTGTTGGGGTGTGGATTGTCTGACGCATGTGAGCTTGCAGATGAAGCAGACCGCTGGGAGAGGGCCAGAGGTTCTTTAGAGTCCCTAGTGAGTGACTAAAAAAGTAGTGGTTCAGGGATCTTCCAGCCCAGCGTGGTGGAAGAGGCGCAGTGTAGCCCAGCTAGGTCCCAGTATAGTGAGAAGGGTGGAAAGGCTGACTACCTGGCTCAGTGGAGCAGGAGTCAGTGGGTGGCTGAGAGTCCCCAGAGGCCCGAAGCCCTGTCTCAGAACCTGGGTGGTTTCTTGAGGGAACACCAGGTTGGGGACCTAGGCTGTCCTGGTAGTACACTTGAGGAGGATCTCCTAGTGTCTAGGGAACCTGGAGCATCTGTAACTAGAGCTCCAGGGGTTCCAGTGTCCGGCAGTGCCCCTCCAGTTGGGAGGGCACAGAAGTCCGAAGTGAGGAGTGATTGGGGGATGAGTTTCCCAGTGGATGCACCAGGGACTAGCCATTTGGGCTAGATCTTCTTGGGGGGACCCGGGTGGCGCCACTTCTGGTCTGGGGGATCTTCGTGCACTGTCAGGTGGACAGGGGACGGGAGATCTGCGCCAGACAGACAGTCACACAACAGATGTGTCCTTTGTTAGCCTCAGGGGGATTGTGTGTGAGTCCCCAGAAGTCCTGGAGTGCCAGGCAATTGTTCCACCAAAGGTTTTAGACCAGAGATTGGAAGGCCAGGTTCAGGATCAGCCTGACCTGAAGGGTAGGACGACTGTAACCAGTGTCCTGACCGGTTCTTCTTCCAGAGAACCTTCTCCAGTTGGGAGAGGGCAGACCTCTGGAAGGGGGTGCAGAGGGTGGGCCTTTGGGTGTTGTTGCTGGGGTGCGTGCGCAAATACTTAACTCACATCGCCTCCAAGTTTAGCCTTGCTGCTCACGCCACGTTACCTAGAGGGTGAGCAGGGGTTATCTTGGCGTGTAACTCCCTTGCCCTGACTTAGGAGTGGTGGTCTCTGACTGACTTTGGCGCAAGCCCTGGCCAGCCGGGGATCCCATTTCTAACAACGCTCATCACCCATCACCTCCGGAAACTCCATTGGCTAGAAGCCCTAAAAAGATGCCAGTTCAAGTTGCTCACCAACACTTTCAAAGCACTACACAATGAAGGACCAGTGTACCTCAACACACTAGTGAATTTCCACCAAGCTACCAGGGAACTCTGTTCCAAATCCCTCTCCCTAGCAGCTACCCAGCACATCCACCAGCAGCAGTCAATTCATTGGATTTGTATAGTACAGCAGAGTCTGCGCCTTCTCCCTCCTAGCAGCTAAGACCTGGAGCAACCTACCCTTCACCTGAGAGCAGCTCCTTCGCTCCAACAGTTCAGGAAGGACCTCAGACTTGGATGGTCAACCGATAGGAACAGGCTACGGAATCCTGCAGCAGGACCCCACAGTGCCTAGAGACCCTCAAGGGTCAAGCAGCTGCACTATACAAATACAATTGATTGAATGAAGACGTGACTGCACACATGAAAGATAAAATAACGTCACAGATATTTTTTGCAGCCTAGCAGAAAATACATGCAATACTTTGTTATCCACAGTAGGTACTTCTGCTGCTGAAAACAAGGCTGGGAATAAGAAACTCATCAGTGAAATTAAAGTTTTCCAAAAGCAGAAAGCAAATTTGAGTCTCTTTGGGAAGTTTTGACATTGGAAGTCGAGACACCATACAGGATCTCAGAGAGTTGAAGAAATCTGGAGGCAAAGTCATTAAAATCCACCTAAGAGGGCTTTTGCTACCAATAAATACTATTGCCATCTCCTCTGCAGAATGCGTAATAGGATTTTCTCAAATTAACCTTATATGTAATACTACAACAGCATCTTTATTCACTGACACACTATCATGCTTGATGATCTTAAATCTTGTTGGCCCGCAACAGAAGAGATTCAACCCTCATACCTATGTTCAGTCATGCTTGCGAAAGGAGAGGGAGCTACTGATGACACTTAGAGTAAGACAAGGAAAACACACGCAGTTTAGGGACATTGTGAACTTTTATGGACAACTAAAAGCTCGTCTAGTTTACCTTGCAAAACACACGCCTTTGCAGTATTTTGAATAAGTTTCAATATTGAATCCATAGGCTATTGAATTTGTTTGAAAGTTGTTTTTATTCAAATGTATAAATTCTATTCATTTTATATGTATAGAAATTCATTTGCAGTCTCTATTTATTTTATATTGTATACACAAATTCATGTTTTTATTTGCATTTTTCAGTATTTTGTTTTTAATTGTATTTGTCTTTATTTTTTGGGATTGCCTTGTACCAGTCTGCACCAACTTTAATGACCGGAAATCAAGTTGACTCGTCAGTTTTTGTTTTAAGCTGTGGAAAACAATATTTTTTGTGAGGACATTATTCTGTGCTTTGTTTGAAAGGAAAATTTGTAATTATCTGCACACGTGCCTGTTTTTTAATCTCTGTGTTGTGCATCTGTGTACTAATTGCTTCTGAACTATGTTTTGAAAAAAGCAGATGTCTACTTTCAATGGGTGCTTGTATTACTGAATTTCTAATGAATGACCATAAGTTTCTCCTTGGAGAATAAGTAGTAACAAGAATCAATAGGTAACAACCTCAGTACTGTATTATTGTTTCTTTAAAATGTACACATTTGAGGGAATATTCAGCCTGTCATGAGCTGTCTCATCACAGGCATGTGAATTCACTACGTACATTTTCTGATGTTGCTCAAATGTTTAGTTAGGTATTTTTCAACATTTTCATTGATTTTGTCCGGTAAGATAAGTAGAGTTTGATTTTTTAGTTAAAGAAGTTTCAAATGATTACAATTTCATGTAAAATGAAGCTTTTTTGAAGGTGCTTGGAAGGGACTACGCATCCCAGGACACAGCAGGCCTGAAAAGGCAGCCCTTGCACTATCTGCATTACCTGTTTTTCCCGGGGCAATAAAGCATGTTGCATTGTCTCGCAGCACGGAACGCATGCAGGCAAATCTTGAGCTAAGGCAGGCCCATCTGCCGCCGTCCATGGCCTGTCGAGACTGGACCCCCCCTTCAACATCTGCTTTCTGCTGTTTGAACTGTTTAATGACCTTGGGATGGGGAAACTGAAGGATTGCATCGCAGGGAAGTCTGCCGGTCAAAAATCTCTGCGCCTATCTACAATTTGGCAGGTTAAGTCAAGCATTTTATGTTTTCTCACTTCTGCTGTGGGCACTTTGAATGAGGACAGTTCCAGCGTGGAAGAAGTGTTAGCTTCCCAGGGCTCCTCACCTTTCTCATGCTCCATCTATCACCAGCATCCCCTAACCTGCTTCTCCCTCAGTTGTAGACATCATTGAGATGAGGTCTGCCACTGCTGTCAGCACCCCCCTTTAAGCTGCATGGAGACTGCACCACTTAATGTTAATAAAAGCGATGGCCATGTTTATAATGATATACTCACACATAAGAAAGAAACTGCATACTATTATCAAGTTTGCACACCATGAACTCTCCATCAACCCCAACTCAGAAATAAGTGGTCAGGCACGCTCTGTATCTAGGCCTGAACTTACTGACTGACAGTTCACATGGAGTGGCACATAGCCGGCAGACAAACGTGCTAACAGGAAACTCAGGTGGATTCTCAGATAAGCACAGCGACACCACAATGGTCCAGGGGGATTGGCCCCCTGGGGTGCGCGCATTCCCAAAACACCAAAAAGTCAGATGCCATATGAAGTTAGGAACACACAGCCAATCAGGACACAGCACACACAGAACGCGCAGTGATCACACACCCCTCAAGCTCGACATGTTACCCCCGATCTCCATTGTGTCCAAAGAAGGTCGATGCCCACCTGCATTAGTTATCAAGGGCCTTTTTTATGACTCCACCGGCAATGCTGAATTCTTCTACCAAAAAAGGATCGACTAAAGTACTTTATGATACACAAAGAAATGTATATATGTTTATATTGATTGTACTTTGAGACAGTCCTCAGACCCACTTCTTTAACTGTGCTCCCGGCCGAAGTGTTTAATTAAACCTAAACCAGCTGTTCCTGTTTTGCCAAACGCCTCTTGTCATTTCTTTTTCCAAGGTAAATTTATATTCGAACAACAGTACATAAGCCATTTGAAAGGTGAACCTCCCCTGGGAGTGTGATAGGGGCTGACCCCACATTAGACTCTCGGCCGTCTGCACAGAAAAAGAACAAGCATTGGCATAGCCAATAGGTCTCGCTTTTGGGTCCTTATAAGTATTTAGTTATGTAGCACAATATCCTTGGTGCAACAACATCAACCATTGCATGGTTAAACACTTAAAAGGTCCCAAAAGCGAGACCTATGGCTATGCCAATGCTTGTTTCTGTATGTGGACTGCACCTCCTGTTTGTCTTTACTTCAGTTGGGCTTTCACAGGGCCATGAACCTCCACGTCAGCCGTGTGGTATGAGGTTTCTTTGGTTCTGCATGAGAAAATGGGCAGTAGTGAAGCGCAACTAGTGTTTGTTAATAACAGTATAAAAATACCAACAGATAATCTACTAATTTAATCTGCAATGTATTGAATATTTTGCCTTTTTCATAATACATCCATGCCAACATGTAGAAACAGGAAATATTGATTCATTATTATTATTTTTTTAATCAGGGTTAATTATTTTCTCACCTGACTTGCAATGAAGTGGAGACTTTTTTGGCAGGAGAAAAATAAATTAAGCCATTTTTCTTAAAAAATAATCATGCGCCCCCCAACCTGAATCACATATTTTGACATGTAGATACAAAGTCACAAGTGATTTACAAACAATTGTCTATACCTCATTAATTATTGCCAACAGTTTTATTGCCACTAAGCAGAGGAGAATGGGGGGGATAACGGACTATATTAGTACATACTAGAACATGCATCAATCCTGCTACACATAAATAAAACATAATTACTTGTATTCAATAGTAATGAATAATGTACCTGTTGTGCCTGAAACAACAGAAGGAATTTATTTACCGAAAATGTTGACTAAATAATTAGGTGATTGCAAACGTCTTCTACATTTTCAATCAATGTTAGCGGGAATAAAGAAATGGACCTGTTGGAATAAAGAGCACCACTTCCACAATTAAATGAACTGGAGGGATGGGGGGTCGTGTTTGCCAGGCATGAATCAGTAAGTGAAAAGCAAAACAACTGTTAGGTTGGGGGGTTAAATCTGAGAGCCTGATTCCGGCTAATGGGTTCCGGGGATGTTTCAGACTTTACCTCTGCGCTGTGATGCTCCTGTGTGCTCCAAGTGGGTTTGTTGAACCGGTTGCAGTGCGCGCGCTGTCTTCAGCAGGTTTCTTCTCTGTACTGACTGGAGTGAGGCAGGGACATCTAATGGAGGAGCCCGGGATGTGGCTGCCGCTGTATGTAGTTCATGTAGCCAGTTGCTATGCTGTTTTGTTTGAGGACCTCATACACAGTATGATATTTACAACAAGCTCCAGGGGCAATCATGGGTAGAGGAGGAGGAGCTTCTTAGGCAATAAGGACTGCACAGAAGCATTGCTGTATGCAAAGGTAATGGTAATGTATGCAAAGGTAATGGTCAACTGCATTAAAGGGAGGGGCAGAGGGCAAAAGAATGATAATTGAAAAAGAGAGGAAATGGGTTTAGGAACTGTGGATAGAATTACTAGGGATAGAATTACAATGGAGACAGTAAAGAGATATCGGCGCAGAGAGAAAGTGCGAGAGAGAGAGAGGTGGGTGTACTGAGGAGTGGAGAGCGTGAGGCACAGAGAGAAAAGAAGACAAAGGGACAGCAAAGGAGAGAGGGCGAGAAAGCAACAGAGGGGGAGCCGCTTGACATGGAAATGGGACATATTTATAGAAAGCTTATTCCAAAGTAAAAGGGCCTAGAAATGATAGAAGGAGGGGGCGAGGTCATGAGCTGTATATAGAAGGGTTAAAAATAGGGTGACCAAGCGTCCCGGATTTGCCGGGACAGATCCGATTTTCACAAGCTGCCCCGGTAGAGTTCTGGAAATTTAGATAACGTTTCGGTTTTTAGAAGGAGAAACGTGGGGTGCACATGAGGGCATCGAAGAAGAGAGAGGGGTGAGAGGGACTAAAGAGGGAGAGACATATTTTTTTTATATTAGACCCAAAGCTACAGTTGCGTTTGTTAATAAGAAACCACCGGCATGATTAACAGAAGCAATGGTATGGTTCTGAGTGGAAGCAATAAGAGGGGGGGTTGGACAGGGTATTAATCTGGAGCCACATGGGGTAACATGGAAGCAGCGAGGGGGCTGGGGGTGAGTGCTGAAGCAACACAGGGAAGGGTGAGGGGTGGATGTGAGAGCAACATGCGATTGGGTGAGGAGGGGGAGCACGGGAAGAGCGGAGGCAATAGGGAGAAGCATACGGGAGAGTGAAAAACGAAGGGGAGAGAAGTGCATGAGGTAGACGGCTGAACAAACCAACTGAACACGAAGAGGGCAGGAGGGACGTGAAATCAACATGAGGAGCGCAGGAGGAGTGGAGGCAATGGGGAGAAGCATACAGACAAGCGAAAAAAGCAGGGGAGAGAAGTGCACGAAGAAGACAGCTAAATAACGCAACAAGTCCGTGAAAGGGATCACGATGGCGGGGACGCGCTATGTGGTCGGGGCGGGGTGGAGCGAGACACGCTGCATTGGAAAGGCAGAGTGAGGTGCGTGCTTGTGCTCGTAATCGCAAGCTGGTGGTCGGGAAAAGCCTTTGGTAGCACTTCGAAAAGCCACTGACAAAATGTCTCGGCCAGATCCGCGCATGTGCTGGATCAGGCGAGACCTAAGAAAGGGAATGGTCCAGAGCATAAAGGGCTGTTAGCCCGAAACTGGTCCCAGGATGCTTGTTTCCGGTCCAGAGAAGACGTGGCTTGGCAGTTCAGGCAGGACTGTTCCCATAAGGCACAGGGTCAAGACTGATTTGCATATAGCTGTGTCTGAACTGGAGCAGCGAAGTGAACTAAAGAACAATGATGAATTCAAACCAGATCGGTGTCTAGGGGTGAGTGTCTGAAAAGTTTCAGCACTCTGTCCATCATCTCCTTGTGTCAACTCATCGAGGTAGGCGCATATGGTGGGCAACGATTGAGCTCGAACATTTTAAATGTTCTCTATTCAATAGTTGTGCACCAGATTTTTTGAGTTGCCTTGACCTGTCAACAAGCGATCAAGCCCATTAGTAGCCTTCCGGGATATTTCCAACAAGGCAGAAGCACTCTTATCTCACCCAGGTGTTAGTCTCACCCTTGCCACCCCTGGTTGGTTTGACCCCGGATGCTCAAAGGCTCCGCGTACTTTGAAAGCTAGCCCTGGAGATACCAAGCTTGTTTTTAATTCCTGTTTGATTTATTAATCAGAACTGAAATATGCAAAGATGCACTGAGTGAACAAGCATGGGACGATTTTTGCAGGCATCCATGAGAAAGAGCAGCTTGATTTTCTGGCATACGAAAAACCAACCTTGCTTCGCCCAGGCGAATGATTTAACCAATGCCACCACATAACTGCTGATCAGTGAGTTGTCCATTTTGAAGGGATATACAACTACACACACCAAGGGGAGATGGTTGAGATATAGCTACCCACCTGTGGAAGACCGAACCTGGTATTTAACCTAGATGAAGTTACCTCGGTGTCTCACACGTAACAAGGCCCCAGGCCGAGACGGCATAACACAAATGTATACCTTAAGTGATGTGGCAGTGTGAGCCCCAGCATAAACCCAGGTCTTAAATGCAGCAGTTAGGGTGGGTCTACCACCTTCTTGGTCCACCTCATTTATAGTCCTGATATTTAAAAAAGGGGATAAGGATAACCTCCAATGTTATGAACCGATGTCCCTTATTGACTCTGTTTTAAAGGTCCTGGGGTGAGTTTTGCTAGTAGGACTTTCTAGCTGGGCAGTGGAGAACAACATTATTTTTGACCTGCAATATGGATTCAGGCAAGGGCTGTCCACATCTGACCAGTGCTTGAACCTGTACTTGATTATTAGCAAGTACACTATTGCTCGCCATCTACCTCTTCATCCGGCTTTCATGAAACTCACCGCTTTCGACAGGGCCAGCAGGGATAAATTGTGGGTTATCCACGTAGAGATAGAGGTGGACCAAAACACTGTTCACTTTTTGCAGGATCTCCATGCTTGTACCACTGCCTCATTTTTACAAAAAGACAAGGGAACCCAAAAGGTATGCCATAGGGACCTTGGGCAGTATCATGTTACACAGAACAGTGGTCCCTATTTACGGACACAATAATATGCAAGAACAATAATCACACACTTAATAAGTGATATGCCTTTTGTCCAGCCGGACAAGAAATTTATTTTTTGTTCAAAGGAGTGTTAAGAAATGTGAGAACCATTAGATGCCAAGCGGGCACAGCCGTGACCCTTAACATTCAAGACAAAACAACGGAACAGGTGGCCAAAAGGGCAAAGCACAAATACGTCTGTGTACTTGTAGTCAGTATTACAGACTTAAATTGTTTAGAACACACCATTGCATTTTTCAATATTGCATTCATATATTGCATATGGGGTTTTATGGTCGACGACGTTTCGATGCCGTTTTACATATAGGGCATCATCATCAGGACAAGGAATAACATCATTGTTGTCTTAAGCATGAATTATTTACACTAAGCCTTTTGTCACATTAGTGCGTGGTTTCCTCGTGGTCTAATTAATTCGTACATAGTATCATGGCTTCATAAGCATTCATATAAGAGTACGCCTGATTGAGAAAAATTCTCTCAGTTCACTCGAGTGTGAGCGCGATAGCTCAGTTCGACAGGGTTTAAGCACAATGGCTGGATTTGCAAGACGCGGGAACACTGCGGCAGTGGCAGCGGATAAGTGTGATCACGCTTATCCACTTATTAAGTGTGTGATTATTGTTCTTGCATATTATTGTGTCCGTAAATAGGGACCACTGTTCTGTGTAACATGTACCACTGCCTCAGTCAGGTACTCCAGCCCTGGTGTCCACCTAGACTGAGTGTCCACATCTAGCTTCCCGTTTCCCCTCCGTGCTGCTTTATGTGGATTACACGGTCCTGATGGAAAGGATGGCTAGTGACTTACAAATATTGCTGAACACCTTTGGAGAATTTATGGTCAAGTTGGATTTAGAGGTTAATATCACCAAATCTTTCGTGTTGGTGGTGGGCTCTGGCTCCACTAGGACTCAAACCTTCAGTATCAGTAACCACAACATTTCCAAAGTCAAGGGTTTCCCCAACTTAGGAGTATTGTTTGACTCCAATATTAACTGGAAACCCTTGGTGGCAGTCGAGAAATTAGAGCTAGCTGGAGCCATTGTCACTGTCTTCAGTTTTGTGACCAGATTAGGAAGTAGAACACTTAAGTCCCTGTTGAAGATATACCAGACCAAATGTTTTTGTAAGGCTTTGTACGGTAGTGACATTTAGGGCTATGTGGTAGGCAATGGTCTCTAGATCACTGAAAATAAATGCTTATAGTGGCTACTATATGTTCCACAAAGTACTCTCTCTTTCTGGGTTCATGAAGAGTTGGGTGTTGGTTACATGAGTGATCTCTTAGCCCTCCTCCCTCAGTTAAGCTGGATTAGTATATGGAAAAAGGAGGAAATCCGCTAGAACAGATTAATCATAAAGGACTGTCTCTAGCCTAGCTGAGCACTTAAAATACCATGGATCAAATATACTAAGGATACCCTCGTGACACCGGGGAGGGGGTGATAAAGCGCGGGCTCACCTGCTCGTTTTACCATACACACCTGGGCCCATAAACAATACACACTTTGAACAGGTAAACCTACGCTTAATCAGATTTCAATTAACCATTTAGGGCCTACACCATTGACTTACCAATCCTTGTCACCGGTACCTATAGTCCTAAGGGATCAAGGGAGTTAGCATAATAGGCAGTAAACAAACATTTGTATTTATAAAAATAACCACAAACTCGGGAAAGGTTTAAACTCTTTATCTATGTATATTCTTAAATGTCATAGTCCATACCAATTCAATTAAAGCTTGTTCAATTAGGAAGAATATAATCAAAGCAAGATGATGTGAAAATATTATGAGACTTTCTTTAAGCATTGAAACATAGGAAGGGTAAGAAAAAGGAAACAGTACAATGACATACCCACACAATTTTATATTTACCTAGAATGGTGTGAAAACCAACCCTGGCCACGGGCTGGGATAAAGGACAGGACTTCCGATAGTTCAGGTACCAACAGGACAGGACAGGTGCAGACCAGAATCAGGACAAGTTCGGACCAAATTGGATCAGGACAGCACCATTGCAGGTCAGGACCGGCACCCACAGCTAAGTGCAACGCCAGCGTCACACCCCTCTCTGCAGCTAACAGTCGGACCCCAATTGAGTTATCGAACTCCTTCCCAGAACCTCGATTGGGTTATTGAATCTTCTGACAGAGTGCTCCGCCAGCACCTCTGCTCTCGATCGCCTATTGAGTACGTTGGGTCAGTGACAGGTCAGCTATTCGGACAATCTAACTAGCTAAGCCTACCTTAGATATACCATTTTCCAAGGCAGTGTACCACCCCCCAATGTTGCAAGTTCGTGTATTCCCTCAATTTGATTGTTCAAAAGCGAGGAGAGGTCATCACACCATACCAGTTATGAGGTCATTTCATTCAAATTAATGTTTCCTCCCATGAATTTACTTTCCCAAGCACTTTTATTCCACCCGACAATGGATGTTTCAATAGCAAATACAATGTATCACTTTTCGGTACATCCGAGCTTCCTTTGGGAGGACGAAGGGTGAGGTTCTCATGAGTTTCACAGGCAAGTCTGTTGCTGGCACCGGTTCAATGCCATGACTTGAGGACTCTTGGGTTCTTCTGCGCAGGCACAGTTCTTTTAAAATGGAGTGTAGTGGGGTAACATCATGCCCAAATATGAGCTAGTAGCAAAGTTAAAGAGAAACAGTTTTAGAACAATGAATAAATGAATGCACTGTATACCACTTATCTCTATTCTATCCCCCATACTTTATTTTAACTATAGCAGTAGTGATGAGGCAGAACGAACAGGGTTTAGTATGAGCAGCAGTGCAAGCATCTGCATGTGAAACATAGAGCAGCCATCTTTAGTTCTAGTGCGCAGAAGCAAAGATTTCCCACCAAAGCAGAGAATACGTCATGTCACGCGCGTGTGACAGACGCATGCGCACAAACGTTCCCACATTGCGGCGGCCATATTAGGTCACTCGAGTTACTGTTAGTAAAAGCACATTGACAAGCTTCCCCAGCTTACTGGAAATGTCATGCAGTGTATTATTAATAAGACAAAACATGTCAATTACTGGTTATTTCGAGAGGGTTGAATCCGAGCAAGTCTCTTTACGTGCGAAACCTTGCTCCTCTTTGATGATATTTTATATCTTCACAAATTACAGACACAGATGCCAACTTTTCAACATTTACTCAGCTCTATTCCTTCAAACACTCTTTTAGGCTTTTGCCCATTATTCATGTGAAAGTTTTTAATGTTCTTGTATGAATCCCCATTTAATTCTTCAAGCTCAATTTCATTGAAGTTTCTTTTCTTTCCTTTCCTATTTACTGTATATGTCTTTTTATGCTTGCGACATTTGCAACAAATTATTATCCCTAAAATCAGTAGGGCTACTCCCACCATTGGCATCAGTATTTTAACTACAAAACTCTTTCCTACGTTAGAAAACCAACTACCTATAGAAGAGAGACCACTAATTAGTCTCTTCCATGCACTGTCAACCTCCAGTGGTTTCAATTCTTCTCTCAAATGTGTAATGGTTCTTGCAAATTTCCCAATTTCAACACTTTTGTCTGGAATGTAAGTGCAACAATTTTGCGTCTTCAGCATTCTACAGACTCCGCCCTCTTTTGCCAATAATATATTAAGAGCAAGTCGATTTTGTAAAACCATTGATCTTACCGCAACTAGTTTGGTATTGATCATTAGAAATCCACTAGCAGTGTCAGTCGATAAGCGATCCACCACTGTTGATAATTTGCAAATCCATTGAGTGTTCAGAACCAGTCCCACTGAAGGTATTATTGCACTAAATATATCACCTACAATTACAGCAAACGTTGCTCTTTTACTATGTGTTAGTCCATTAGTTTCTTAATTGCTTCCAGTGATTTTTTCTGCATGCTATACCTTTGGGAATACTATTCCAAAATAGCAACTCCCATACCAATGATCATGCAATTTATTTATAGTAAATATAATAAAGTTCCAGGGAACACTGGTTCAGTTCCATCCTTGAAACCCCAACCCCCAATTACTTTGAAATTATGTTCACATTCACTGGAACCAATGAATATATTGTTATAATAATCTGTTTTCTCCCTATGGAGACAGAGTTTCCCTTTCTTTTCAAAATCCAGCAACATAGAAGCTTGAGTCTTGGCATTAGAGGTAAATTCTTTATTTTCAGCCCATTTAGGAATCTTTCGTTTCTGATCAGAGGCTTTTTTCTATGGAAATCCTGTCTCCTTTTCTCGACTAAATCTAGAACAATCTTCTCTTTCTCGTGTAATGTACATGTTAGATTGTCTTTTTGAGCTTTAGCTATATCTATTGACCCTACTGTTAGAAAATAATCACCCATGAAGTGTGTAGAATCTCTAGTACTAGAAATACGATTTAAATTTCTACGTAAAGGAACTTCAGAAAAGATTACATTAAAATTATATATAATTATATATATATATATATATATATATATATATATATATATATTACCTACTGGCGGTCGCCAGTAGGTATATATAGTTAGGATTTTTTCTCTATGGGTTTTTTGAAAATTCTATGTCTAATAACTTTGGCGTTTGTGGACGGAATCGGCTGAAATTTTCAGGAAAATGGCACATTTTGTTTCTGAGCAGCCCTTGAAAATTTGGGGGGGGTTCGTCCAGTGGGGGCCGAGAAAAAAGGGGGGTCCCAAAACGTGTTTTTAACATTGAGTTTTCCATAGGGCGGTTGGCCTCACTTTTAGCCCGAACGGCTGAATGGATTTGCACGAAACTTGGCAAAATTGTAGGGACTGGTAGCCCGATGTGCCTTTTGTAGGTCTCAATATATGTGCTCCAGTGGATTTTGAGAAATTAACGTTTAAAAAAAGATATATATCTGTAACAGCGGACCGGTTAGCGCTCTGGTTCGCGGACTTTTCGCGCAACGGAGCTTTGTGAAGCGAAGCTGATTGGTTCTCCGGCGTCTGTCAACATTCCAAACAGTCCGTAGCGGCCGCCATCTTGTCTCTCGGTAGGATCGAGAGACAAGAGGAGGTCAAAACAAAGGGGGAAATAACTATAAGGGGGCATAGTAGATCCTCGCTGACCCCCTAGGTTTGATGTGGAGGTTTTAAAAGGGCCCCGCGGGGCAAAAAAAAACCAAAATAATAATAATCGAACGGCTGAATGGATTTGCACGAAACTTGGCAAAATATTAGGGACTGGTAGCCCGATGTGCCTTTGCTAGGTCTCAATATATGTGCTCCAGTGGATTTTGAGAAATTAACGTTGAAAAAAAGATATATATCTGTAACAGCGCTCCGCTTCGCGTACTTTTCGCGTTACGGAGCTTTGCGAAGCTGATTGGTTCTCCGGCGTCTGTCAACATTCCAAACAGTCCGTAGCGGCCGCCATCTTGTCCCTCGGTAGGATTGAGAGACAAGAGGAGGCCAAAGCGAAGGGGGAAATGACCATAAGGGGGCATAGTAGATCCTTCCTGACCTCTTAGGTTTGATGTACCATTTTGCCAAGTTTGGTGTAATTCCGTTCAGCCATTCAGGCTGTAGACGTATGTAAATGTCCTATGGAAAATTGCATGGGGAAAACACATTTGAAAGTGTTGAAATTTAGAACCAATTAAAATGTTACTTTGGTTTTGTATTTGTGTGTGATGAAAGTTAATTGGTTATGTATATATGTCAAATGAGAGGAAACCACAGCCATTTTGTGATACTACTGTCTGAGGTACATTTGTGAGGAATTTTTGGTGGTGAATTTCTGGTGTTTGATTTACACAGTACTAACACTTCTGCTACTTTTAAAAAGGTGAGTTGTTAATTTGTAAGGGGAACTATGTTGTACACTTGAAGATAATTTGAAAAATGTTTTCTGTTATTTATTTGCAGTCCTTCTGTTATACTAAATACTTGATGAAGTTAGTTTTATATTATGTATTACTAAAAACGATAAATGAAAGTGATTATTTTTTTCTGCAATTTACAGCAAGCAATTTCAAAATAAAATGGCTCACAATGAAGAGACCGTGGCAATTTCTTTTGAATTGTCCACTACATTGATTGAAATTGAGAGCACCAATAATGAAATATTGTCACAAGGAGGACATGACTTGTATGATTCCATTAGATTGATTGAAATGGACAGCACCAAGAATGAAATATTGTCACAAGGAGATGACTTGAATGATTCCACTACATTGATTGAAATTGAGAGCACCAATAATGAAATATTGTCACAAGGAGGAGATGGCTTGTATGATTCCATTAGATTGATTGAAATGGACAGCACCAATAATGAAATATTGTCACAAGGAGGAGATGACTTGAATGATTCCACTACATTGATTGAAATTGAGAGCACCAATAATGAAATATTGTCACGAGGAGATGACTTGAATGATTCCACTACATTGATTGAAATGGACAGCACCAATAATGAAATATTGTCAGAAGGAGGAGATGACTTGAATGATTTTTTTGATCAATCTCTTGATGGCGAATTTATCGAGTGTTTGGAGACCATAGAGTTACAAGAATCATCATTGCAGACTTTTAATGAGGAGATTCCAGATGAGATGATTGAAGAGGAAATTACTGATGAGGACATGTTACTAGTTGTTTCAAATTTAGAAAATTCTGAAGAATAAATTTATATTTAGAAATCAAAAATTGTTTGAGACATTATTTATTTTTATTTTTAATTTATGAGGTTGTAGCGAAGTGATTGTAGTATAAAATGAGACTTATAGTATAGAGTGCAACATTTTTATGTTACATGGTAAGTTTACTCATATTTACTTCCCTTCTGCCACTATATTATCTCCAATGTGTATTTGACATGTCTTCTTCATCTCCGGCCTCCTTTCTCTCACTGTGTGTCTCCGATGCATCTTATCGCTGGTATTTTGTGTAATTACAGAAGAGAGTAAAATAAAATAGTTCGGAACGTGAAAAGGGGGCAAAGTAGAGTACTCCTCACCCCCTAGGCCTTTTTAGGCGGTCCCAAAAGGATCAGTTTCTGCTTTCCTGAGAGATTATGGTATGAGTTCCATATACCACAATAACTTGCATTACAACATGCAAGATATCTATCTCCTATTACCAACTTTTGGAGATATTCGCGCTAAGCGCGAATATCTCCAAAAAGTAACACCTGCCCTGAGCAGTTCTTAGCCATGTTATCCAATGGGAGGTGGATAACATGGCTAAGAGTATTAGCTCGGTAATGCATGAATATCGCTGAGTTTTTAGCGATATTCATGCATTGCGGCCGTTTATTATCGCATTTGCGATAAACCTTGATAATAGTAAGGTTTATCTTCGATAATTTCTGACGATGCTTAGTGGTAAAAAATTGGTTGGTAAGCATCGTTAGCGATAAATATCGCTTAACTTTGGTAATATGCCCCAACGTCTGTTAACGTTCGATTCGAAGGAAATGAGGAAGTGTTGAAAAACATTGTCTGCGCCATCTTGCCTTTTTTGAAATGCCACACTTTTGTCGTGCACGGCAGCCATTTTAGATGTCTTGACCAGACCCACTCTCTGCACGCTGTCGATTCGTAGCATGGCTCCTCACCCTCGTAAGCATCTCCCCCAGGCACTGGTCACCACCGCTCTCTGTCTTATGCATGGGCAATAAACCTTCCCCCATCTGCGCTGCTCTTCCCTGAGAATCACACTCTGTGCCCGCCCGACACCTCCCTTTCGCCCTATTCACTACCGCACCCTCTGACACTCCTCTTCCTCTGTGTCCGAATGTCCAGGCCGGTCCTAGGCTATCAGCTAGCCCTGCAGATGTAGTTTATGGCCCCAGCTGTAAAGAATCACCCCTCTTCAAAGGAGTTATAGTAGATCAAGGCCCACACCCGATGTGATCCGTCACAGCACACGCGTTCCTACTATCTGAAAACCATCCTGTATTGTGATTGGGGAGGGGACCGAGCCTGAAGCGGAAGATTCCAGGAATGACTCTTTGTACATCAAAGTTTTTACAATTATGTGTCACATTAAAAATATATAGCACTCCAACAAAGTAGTAGGAATATAAAACTTTAATAACATATAAATATATACAACAAAACAAAAACAGTAAAAACATTTAAACAACGAAGAGACCGTGGCAATTTCTTTTTAATTATCCAATAGATTTATTGAAATTGACAGCACCAATAATGAAATATTCTTGTCAGTAGCGGTCTGTTGTGCGAATAGTTCCAAGGCAGCAGAACGCGCTGAAATCTAGATGGCACGAAAGTGATGTCTAGTAAGTTGCCGCCCAGCAAAAAACGGCGTGGGGCGCCGCGGGGGTGAGTGAGTCCAGTAGGCACCACAGCTATTCTTACCGGCATTGCAGAATTACTGCTGGGGACAATGCCTGTGCTGTAGCAGGGTCACAGCAGAAACAAAAAGGATTCTGTTGAAGATGTTGTTGGTTTTCAATTTGAAAACAGTTCTGGTGTCAACTGCTATGCTAATGTAGTGGTTAATGTTTTGTTTTCTCTAGAAAATGTAAAAGAGGGGGAGGCAGTCCAAAGTTCCGTTAAAAGGGCAAAGGAAAGGATCGGTGGTTTGAACTATCAGTCAAAAAGGGGAGGGGGTGCAATAATTTTTCCTACCGGGTCACACTGTGCTTTCACCGGAAGTAAGGTCTGCAGGATTGTAGTAATTCAAAGTGAGGCTGGCGCCAGCATGGGAGCGCCGACGTCCCGCGGATACAGTTTCGTCACTCCACGGGCGATCATGGCAGTCATTCCCCATCGGGGGTCGGAGACTCCCGCGGCTCCTCTAGAATCTTCAAGGTCGTGGAGGACTACGGTGGTGGAGTCAACCAGTGACCGGGCCATTTCTTTATGTTGGGCCCGCTCTTGCCAGGTCGACCGCCATTTTGAGAGTTCGGCAGCTACCGGCGATCGCGGGGTCACATGAGCGGACGGGCTCCACCCTGCCGGGCGAGACGTTGCAGCATGGCCACAGTGGAAGAACCGTTATCTAGGTCGTTCCGAAACTGTGCAGCACTGTAGTTGTTAGGATGCCACCGCCTGGAGCGCTGAGGGTGCAGCTGGGAAGCCTCCACCTGGGGAGGCGGGAGAGGCCTGTTCGCACCGTCTCTCCCTCCCAGTGCACCCCACGGCGTCTCGCTTGAGATTTGTTATGGCCGGACCAGGCGATGAGGACGAGGGGGGGGTCGGAGGCATGTGCAAGACATCCCCCTCCAGTGTTGTCGCAGCCATTATAAAAGAAAGAAGTGTCCCGTCCGTCTTCGGGCCGGGCTTCCGGTGGATGTCGGCCGGACGCCCCTGGCTCTGGCCCCATGAACGGGTTTCTTGGTTTATCGGCTGCAGCCGGATCCCGTCGGCCTCGGCCCCCCGACCGTTGGTGGTCGGACCGGAAGAGCATGTGGCGGGACTACCTGCAACTCTCAAGGGCCACCGCGGCCGGACTGGGAGAGAGAGGGGAGGGTCGAGGAGACATTCCCCCCCCCTGCAACTGTTCAGCGTTGTAAAGGCAATCCCCTGGCCGGGTCCCGCTGGTCTCGGCCTCTCCTCCGGCTACACCCTACGTTAGGATCTCCTGGCCGAGGCGTGGCAGCAGGACCTGCCTTATATGGGCTGCTCCCGGCTGGGCGTAGCCGGAACCCTGCCCCACCTTGGAAGTTTCCAGAGTGGGGGTGGATGTTCTACTGACTTGCATTTTCCCTAGTCTATCGATTTTTTTGGCGTGGCAGGCGGTGGGACAGCGAGGGGTGATTTGGTTTCTCTTACTGTTTTTCTGGTCTCTCACCACTGGCATATTTTAACGTTTTCTTGTTTCTAGGACATTAATAGGTTTTATCATTACGTTATGTTATCGTTTCTTTGTTCGTTGTTTAATAAAAGTTCATGTTCATCAGTGGCCTACTGATTTTCGTTTTCCTATTTTTTTCTTTCCAGGTTGTTTCATGGTAAAGTTTCTGTTAACAGGATACAGTGATCACTTCGTTATTATTGCATATGTCCTTTTCACTAGGGGTGCTCTCTGGTCGGGCCAGATGACGTATCTCTAGTAAATGGTCCGGGTGAAAAAGGTGCATCAATCAGTGGGGAGTAGATAGGCATGACAGATTACAACGGGGGAGAACGGTCCGCATTACGTACCCTTTCACTACTTGCAAAGATTTTCCTACGTTTATTTGCAAACAGGGAATACCTCCAAAAAGAACTAATTCCCAAACAGTCAATGTTCGGACAATCAATCAATCAATGAGGAATGAAATAGGTACGACGTGTTAAAGGCTTGCGTTACCTACCCTTCACTATCTGCAAAGGGAGATAGAATATTCCTATTCTTCCTCGTTTGCAGGTAGAGAAGATCGTTAAGAGAATTAACTTCGAACAATTCAATGCTCGATTGAAACAATCAACAAGGGGTACTGTGAACACAAATGAACGCCGCTTATATACATACGCATTGCTATTTTCAACAGGTTGTTCCTAATGTTTCTATTTTAGCGAGGTCAAAAGAGATCCCATTAGTGGCCTACTGATTTTGCTCGATTCCTTTTGTTTTTTTACACGATTTTTCGCTATCTGCAAAGACTAAACAGAGTATTGCGACTCTGTGCTTGTTTGTAAATAGAGAATGAACCAAAGAGAACAATCAATCAAATGGAGAGAGAAGCAGGCACGACGGATTACAAAGGGGGAAAGGGCTGCGTTAACTACCCTTCACTATCTGCAAAGAGAGAGTACTCCTAATAGAAATGAGGGGTGGGGGGCAGCAATCAAAGCAGATCAGTGTGCATAAACACGAAAAAAAAAATTCTTACCACGTACTTGACATTCGACAGCTTATGATATTTGCTATTAAAAAACCATTGAAATTCACTGAAAAAACCATAGGTTATAGACCATATATAGTTAGGAATTAGCATTTACAAAACCTTGAAAATTCACTGAAAAAACCATAGGTTATAGACCATATATAGTTAGGAATTAGCATTTAAAAAACCTTATTTTACTCACACAAAACCATTGAAATTCCATATATAGTTAGTTGCACTAACTATATATTGCGCACCCGCAATCCACTGCTGATGATGTCACATATTACATCATTCATGACATGGTCAGTGACATCACTGATGACATCACTGATGACATCTCAAATGACATCACTGATGACATCTCACTTGACATCAATGATCACATCACTGATGATATCATTCATGTGACAATACAATGCATCTCCTCACATTTTAATATAACCTCTGTTTCACCCAGTGTTAAAAACAGAGTATAATTTTTGAAACCATTGACACACCAATACTAGTCACTACATACGTACTCACTGATTCCTACGTCTACACACACATTCACTCATTCACCCATACAATCATTCATACATACAATCACTCATGTTTACAACACAATCATATGCACTCATACACCTATACAGACACTCACACTCTGCCACTCATCCATGGAGTTACTCACACACCTAGTCAGTCCTGTAAAGAATCAATCACACTTCCATTTCTTGTCTATACAGTTAAACATAGAGCACCTTACGTTTTCAAACATATACTAACACATACTTACTTTCTTATAGAATCATTGATACAAGTACACATTGATCTGCACAGAGTCACACACCTCCCAGCCAGCCACACACATACTCAGTCTCCCATACAAATACTTGGGCAATCAATCAATAACCCATATAGTTACTCATATAGCTACTGACCAACACATGCAGCAGTTTACAGAACAACAGACATAATGATGCACAAATTAAGACAGTTTAGTCACTAACCCATGCACTCAGTGAGACACATTTAATCACTCACTCATACAGTCAGTCACGCACCTACTAAATCCTTCATCCAGACACTTCTACATCTACTCATTCTTCAATATGTAAAACATATTTAAACTTTTCAGAAACACACAGTCACTGGATGATGTCATCAGTGATGTCATTTGAGATGTCATCAGTGATGTCATCAGTGATGTCACTGACCATGTCATGAATGATGTAATATGTGACATCATCAGCAGTGGATTGCGGGTGCGCAATATATAGTTAGTGCAACTAACTATATATGGAATTTCAATGGTTTTGTGTGAGTAAAATAAGGTTTTTTAAATGCTAATTCCTAACTATATATGGTCTATAACCTATGGTTTTTTCAGTGAATTTTCAAGGTTTTGTAAATGCTAATTCCTAACTATATATGGTCTATAACCTATGGTTTTTTCAGTGAATATATATATATATATATATATAATATTAATTAAGGCTCCCTGTTTTCCATTTTTATGGATTTTTACAGATAAATACAGACAGAAAACAATGTGTTTTCTGTCTGCATTTATTTTTAAAAGTGGATAAATACAGAAAATTGTGCTCTTTTTAAGTGACTTTCCATGCTGTCTTTGATGAATTATAGGCCTGCAGTTGAGGATATGGACAGCATGGAAAATTACAAAACAGGATGAATTTCTTTAAATAATGGCATATGTCAACATACATTTATGGTATAATGCTAGTATTTACCAGTGGATGTACTGGCATGTAATATTTGACAGCTTAAATAGCTAAAACACAACAGACATCAAATTATGAGTGTGCGTGTATCAGTTAAATAAATATGGAAATGTACAGTTTTGTATCTTCATTTATAAGCAAAATACAAATTAAATATGGATAAATACATATAAAATGGTCAAAAAATAAATATGGATAAATACAGACAGAAATGCAATGCAATTTTCCAGTTCTATAAAACAGACTAGCTAAAATGCTACATGAAATACCATAGGTCAGGGGTAGGTGATGATATGTGACCCCTTCAGCTACTGATGTGGGCAACTTCATGCACACATAACAATCACTGATCTCCATAGCTTCTACATAATGTACTAGCAAATTAGCAAACACATTCAAATTAGTTCTATTTCTACCTCTTCTATAATGTAAATCTACCTCATCTGGTGCTTCTAAATCTACTCCAGGTTGCTTGAGACTAACTGCTTTCTCATGTGTATGTGTGTCTAACTTTTCAGGTGCATCTACTTGTTCAGGTATATTAGTGTTATTCTGCATATCTTTGCTCATCAAGTAAGGTATAGCTAATGTCAGTCCAAACCATACTATAACTACTATCAATATACTACATGTGCATACTCTACAACATGGCCTTAGACAATTTATTTTCGGTCTTCCATTAACATTGTAATCAGCCATTTCTGACTAAGGAGACCTTATCTCCTCTTTGTAACTTTTCCACAGACTTTAACCGGTGAATCTTTTCTCAAGTTGGTCTCACTTCTTCGTCAGTCTGATCAACAATCAGTTTGTCATCACTCAGTTCTAGATTTTAGAAATCTTCAAGTATGATGTAGGTTCACTCAGGTCCTTTGAACTTGTTATTCAGTCTTTTCAAATGTGGACCTCTCCTTCTTGGTTGCTCTGTGGACGGTCCAGCTTGGCTTGATATTTCATTTACCTGCTCTGGTTCTTCATTTATTGTTTTAATGCGAAATTTCAGTCTTTTGACAAAACCAGGCCACTTATCTCCCTTTCTGAGTCTTTTAGCTAGCACTGGGCTTTGACTTTCTTCAGATGCTCTTTTAATTTCATTTAGTTGTGGCACATATAGTTTAATGTCGTCCTCTGTATCCCTCTCTAACTGACTTGGTCCAGGTCTTATTTTTGTTTCTTCTGCCTGGATACTAATCTGGCCTTGTTCAGGAGTTTGCTGTATTTGTCTTTGAGTTTGACTTTGTTCGCCTACTTGTTCCTGAACACGTTTTTCTACACCTATCTGGTCCTGCTCAGGTCTTTGGATTTCTTGATTGTCTTCTGCCTGAGCTTTCGCCCTAATACCTACCTGTCCCTCCTCAGACTCAGGAGTTCTGACTGGAGTTTCAAATGTCTGAGTACATCGATCTTTCCTTATCTGGTCCTCCTCAGAATTACTATTGGCTAGGATTTCTGTAACCTGAGTGCATTCTTCTATTCCTGACTAATCCTCACTATCACTCTGTCTATCTAGATAGGTTCGACTTCTGGTTCTCACAAATCCTGAAGGTATGTCAACTACTGGGATCCATTCATCCTGACTGGTGCTCGATTGCTCCTCATCAACTACTTTGAGATCAACTTCTTGAGACCCCTCAGTTGCACAACCTTCAGCTCCTACTTGATCAGGTTCTGTCACCCTCTTGGTGTGACTGGCAAGGATCCAATTAGGAATTCCCCTGCACTTCACAGCTGTGGTGGTACCAATATCACTTGATGTGGATCCCCCCACCTTGGTGCTAGGCAAGATTCTCGAGTATGTTCTTTTATCACTACCCAGTCACCTGGATTCAGGTCATGTGCTGGAGTTGATTGTCTGGCGACAGCGTCTTCCCCAACCTGGTGAGAGATAGAACGCACTTGGTCAGCCAGTTCTTTGCAGTACTCGAGTACTAAATCATCAGATATATTTATCAGCTTGTGTCCTGGTACCCATGCTTACCTCATTGCTCTTCCCATGAGTATCTCATGGGGACTCAAGCCTGTGTTTCTGTCTGGGATGCTTCTGAGTCCCATCAGAACAAGAGGTAAAGCATCAGGCCATTCCAATCGGGTAGATTCATACATCTTTCCCAATCGTGACTTGATTGTGCCATTCAGTTGTTCTACCACTCCAGAAGCCTCTGGGTGGTATGCACAGTGCAAACTTTTTCAATTTGGAATGCTTCACAGATTAGACAAATTATTTCATTATTAAAATGAGACCCTCGGTCTGATTCAATCGTTACTGAAAAAACAAACCTAGGTATCAGTTCCCTAAGTAGAAGCTTGGCTACAGTGAGGCTATCATTCCTGCGGGTAGGGTAGGCTTCCACTCATTTTGAAAACAGGCAGACAATGACAAGGACGTACTTCAGTCATTGGCAAGGGGGTAATTGGATTTAATCAATCTGGAGTCGTATGAAGGGACCTTCTGCCTTTCCAATCTTTCCTGGCAACATTACAGTTCTTTTACCAGGATTCATTCGTTTGCATGTTATGCACCTCTGGCAAAGACTCTCTGCTAGATTCCTGAATCTCGCATCAAACCAACTCTGTCTAAACAGTCTAATCATCGCATCTCTACATATGTGTGAATCTCCATGGTACATTTTAGCCATAGGAGCAAGCATACAATCTGGTAACACAGGTCTTCCATCAAGGTAAATGAAAACTCCATCCTCAACCCTTCTCCGACATCCTATTTTCTCACACTCTTCCTTTTCCTTCATTTCTGCCCCATTCTGAAAATCTCTCTCTTCCTCCCATGTTTTCACTGTTTCATGCAATATAAGTTGGCAGATGTTTCCACATGCATCGTTTTTCTTATTTATTGCCATCTTATGTTTGGCACAATGCCGGGCTAGTTGGTCAGCATATAGGTTACCTGCTGTCACTTTGTCATTTCCCGATTTGTGAGCAGCACACTTGACCACAGCCACTTCTTTTGGCAATTGAATTGCTTCCAGCAAGTCTTTTATAATGTCCATTCTTAATAGGAGTACCTGAAGAAATCAGAAACTTCCTTTGCCTCCAGAGTTGGTCAAGGTCATGCACAACCCCGTAACCATACTGACTGTCAATGTATATGGTTACTCTCTAATTTTTCCCAAATTCGCAGGCTCTTGCCAGTGCAACTAATTTGGCTATTTATGCAGACTTGACTCCAGGTAAATAGGATGTTTCAACTGGACCCCACAATGTACACACAGCATAAGCAGCACTCAATCTTCCTTCCTTGTGTCTCATGCATGGGCCATCTACAAAGAGCTCATATTCTGATTTTAACAATGGCTCTTCTCATATGCCTGGATGGGGCATAGTACTGTATTCTGTGAGGTCGATGCAATCATGCTCGACTTCCTCTTTCACTTCTTCAAAGTGTGAATCAGGTAACAGTGTAGCTGGATTTAGGACAGTGCATCTGGCAATGGTCACATTCCCTGTATCGAGAAGGATTGACTCATACTTAGTCAGCTGACTAGGAGTTAAATACTGAGTATGTGTTCTGGTTAGGAGAATCATCACTGCATGTGGGACATACACAGTTACAGGGTGTCCCATAATGATGGATTCACTTTGATCAAAACTCATGCAGGTTTCACCTACTGCTTTCAGACATCCCGGGCAATGCAGATGCCACTGGATCCAGTGTAGCAGAAAAATATGCCACAGAACGTCTCATTAAACCGTGAGTTTGGGTCAGAATGGGCAATGCACAATTGTCACGTGTATCACAGAACAGTGCAAATTCTTTTGAATAATCAGGCATTCCTAAGGCTGGAGCTGAGCACATACAGTCTCGCAGCTTCAAGAAGGCAGTCATGCTTTCGTCCTCCCACTCTACTGGGTCCTTTGCTCTCTTTGTTGTCATCTCCCACCCACTCTCCTTCGGAAAACAACTAAAAACTTGGATATTCGATAAGTAAACGAACCCCCCTCCCCAAGCGCCTTGAGACCCTCTGGGTGAGTAGTGCGCTATATACATTTTTTAACTTGAACTTGATCTGTATCAGGGAATTAGCTAGGACTGCAAATCCCACAATTCACTGCCTGCAGTAACCTACAACTCCAAGAAACATTCTGATCTCTTTCTGTGTTTGAGGTAGATTTATGTTTCTGATTATTTTGATTCTTTCAGAGGTAACTCTTCTGACACCTCTCTCTATCTGGAGCCCCAGATATTTTACTGATGTGGTACAGAATAGTAACTTTTCAGGTGACACTTTATGCCCTCCTTCAGCCAAGTGATTCGGTAATGCAATGGTATCAACAACACAGTCATTTCGAGTTTTAGATGCCACCAACAGGTCATCTATATACTGCACCAGGACAGACTGTCCAGGCAGAACCAGAGATTCAAGACATTTTTTCAATATCTGATTAAAAATCGATGGACTCTCTGTGTACCCCTGAGGGACACGATTCCAAGCGAAAACATGGTCGTCGAATTTGAACGAGAAAAGAAATTTGCTATCTGGATGTAATGGTTTGGAGAAAAATGCATGGCACAAATCAATTACCGTGAACCATCCGGCTCCCCACGGTATCTGATACAAAATCACTGCAGGATTTGGCACAACTGGACAACATGGGACGACAATTTTAATCAACTTTGCGGAGGTCTTGCACGACCCTATATTTCCTGCTTGGTTTCTTTATGCCAATTATAGGTCAATTACATGGACTGCTCATTATTTCTTGTAAAATGCCTTGCTCAACCAAACGCTTTATTTCTGCTGCAACACCTGCTTTTATTTCTGGGCTCATTTTGTATTGTCGAATATTTGGGTAAACTGCACCTTCTTTCACTGTCACTTTTATCGGGTCCAAATTTGCCATTAATCCTACATCTTTTCCATTGAAATCCAACACTTCAGGATTCACCGTATCCTGTAATTCTTTTGGTAGATCTTCCACTCTCATCTTTTTATTTTCAGTTTCTTGTTTGGCTAACATTAATTTATAAACTCCATATTCATCTGGGGTTTGAATTTCAACACCAAAAGATTGTGCAATTCATTTTACACAGTAAGTCCCTACCTAATAGGTTCACTGGACTGGAGTCGCACACTACAAATTTGTGCATTTCTTTAAAATTCCCTATTCTGACTGTTATTGGTTCTGTAACAGAGGTACTAATTTGTTTATTAGAAACGCCCACTACTTGTATCGCTTCTCCCGAGAGGGGTAGGTTTGGAACGTCTGCTGTTCTCACAGTAGAATGGGTAGCACCAGTATCCAACAAAAAGGTAACATCTTTTCCCTCAACTTTTCCCTCAATGTATGGACCTGACTGATCTGCAGGCAAGGATGCGCCAAGTACGCACTCCTCGTCCTCCGCTCTCAGGCACCGTCAGTAACTATCTTCCTCGAAAAACTGTCAAAAGAAATTGTGATGTCACTGTGTCTCTCCTTCCACTTCCCTCCCAATTTGTGGTATCCACACTGTATTTAACTTGGCTCCCAGAATCTGGCATAGGTGCAAGTGATAACTGGTTCTGTATTATCTGTTGCTGTTGTTTCCTTGACACCCCATTCTGCGTCTGTGGATTTAAATAGTCAGTTTGGACATTATTATTCAATACAGCCTTACACTCGTTTCTCCAATGCCCCAATTTTCCGCACCCATGACAAGGAAACTTTTTCTTTGCCTCCTCCCTGTTCATTCTTCCTCTCAGTTTACCCCCATTTCCATCTCCTTGATTCCGATTATTTTTCAATTGATTCAACTGAAGTTCTTGCTGCTCTGCTAACTTAACTTGTGCCCACATTACGTTTCCTTCTAAATTCTTTTGTCTATTGTCATTTTTACCCCCAAAATATTTTGCATATTTGAGTATTTCATCAACAGGTTTGGCCTGCCAGCAGATTTTATGATCTTTAATCATTTGCGAAATTTCTGGCCTTAACCCTGACACAAACCAATAAATAAAATCTGTCATGTCTTTTGTATCAATGATTTCCAAACCACTGTACTGCTTGAATACCTGTAAAAGGCGCTCATAATATGCATGTACTGATTCATCCTTATTTTGGGTAGTTCTAGCTATTCTTGTCCAATCGGTTTCTTTCGGAGGTACTTTCCCTTTCAGGAAGGTTATGACTTGATGGTATTTTTTCATTACATCATCTGATGGGGCTCCTATCTCTGTATCTCTAGGGTATTCGCCACTGGGCCAATCAATAGTAATTTTACATTCTGTCCATAAATCTGCGGGTACTACGATATCAAACAACCCATCTAAATCTTTCAGCAATACCTTTGAGACCTTTACAAATCTTTCGACTTACCAGTACCAATCTACAGGTTTTTCTCTGAGTTTCGGGAAATCATTTGTAAATGATAAAATATCCTGTCGGGACCATGGAACATGTACATATGCTCCTCCTGGCACTTCTCTCATTGGACACAACCTTTTCTGATTCTTTTAGCAAATATTCAGATGTAGTATTTTTCTCTACAGGTTTTTCTCTGAGTTTCGGGAAATCATTTGTAAATGATAAAATATCCTGTCGGGACCATGGAACATGTACATATGCTCCTCCTGGCACTTCTCTCATTGGACACAACCTTTTCTGATTCTTTTAGCAAATATTCAGATGTAGTATTTTTCGCTTGGGCTTCCTCTTTTTTTTTGTCCATCTAGCTTTCCACTTGTCTAAATCATCCCACTTTTGTAATACTGACAATAATTCCTTTATTTGCACTTTTCGTCCTAACACATTAATGTTTTCTAAATCTTTGTCAGAAAATTAAGCTTGGTAAGGTTTCTGTAACACTTTAGATTGGTATTGATCATTAGAAATCCACTAGCAGTGTCAGTCGATAAGCGATCCACCACTGTTGATAATTTGCAAATCCATTGAGTGTTCAGAACCAGTCCCACTGAAGGTATTATTGCACTAAATATATCACCTACAATTACAGCAAACGTTGCTCTTTTACTATGTGTTAGTCCATTAGTTTCTTAATTGCTTCCAGTGATTTTTTCTGCATGCTATACCTTTGGGAATACTATTCCAAAATAGCAACTCCCATACCAATGATCATGCAATTTATTTATAGTAAATATAATAAAGTTCCAGGGAACACTGGTTCAGTTCCATCCTTGAAACCCCAACCCCCAATTACTTTGAAATTATGTTCACATTCACTGGAACCAATGAATATATTGTTATAATAATCTGTTTTCTCCCTATGGAGACAGAGTTTCCCTTTCTTTTCAAAATCCAGCAACATAGAAGCTTGAGTCTTGGCATTAGAGGTAAATTCTTTATTTTCAGCCCATTTAGGAATCTTTCGTTTCTGATCAGAGGCTTTTTTCTATGGAAATCCTGTCTCCTTTTCTCGACTAAATCTAGAACAATCTTCTCTTTCTCGTGTAATGTACATGTTAGATTGTCTTTTTGAGCTTTAGCTATATCTATTGACCCTACTGTTAGAAAATAATCACCCATGAAGTGTGTAGAATCTCTAGTACTAGAAATACGATTTAAATTTCTACGTAAAGGAACTTCAGAAAAGATTACATTAAAATTATATATAATTATATATATATATATATATATATATATATATATATATATATATATATATATATATATATATATATATATATATATATATATATATATATATAATATTAATTAAGGCTCCCTGTTTTCCATTTTTATGGATTTTTACAGATAAATACAGACAGAAAACAATGTGTTTTCTGTCTGCATTTATTTTTAAAAGTGGATAAATACAGAAAATTGTGCTCTTTTTAAGTGACTTTCCATGCTGTCTTTGATGAATTATAGGCCTGCAGTTGAGGATATGGACAGCATGGAAAATTACAAAACAGGATGAATTTCTTTAAATAATGGCATATGTCAACATACATTTATGGTATAATGCTAGTATTTACCAGTGGATGTACTGGCATGTAATATTTGACAGCTTAAATAGCTAAAACACAACAGACATCAAATTATGAGTGTGCGTGTATCAGTTAAATAAATATGGAAATGTACAGTTTTGTATCTTCATTTATAAGCAAAATACAAATTAAATATGGATAAATACATATAAAATGGTCAAAAAATAAATATGGATAAATACAGACAGAAATGCAATGCAATTTTCCAGTTCTATAAAACAGACTAGCTAAAATGCTACATGAAATACCATAGGTCAGGGGTAGGTGATGATATGTGACCCCTTCAGCTACTGATGTGGGCAACTTCATGCACACATAACAATCACTGATCTCCATAGCTTCTACATAATGTACTAGCAAATTAGCAAACACATTCAAATTAGTTCTATTTCTACCTCTTCTATAATGTAAATCTACCTCATCTGGTGCTTCTAAATCTACTCCAGGTTGCTTGAGACTAACTGCTTTCTCATGTGTATGTGTGTCTAACTTTTCAGGTGCATCTACTTGTTCAGGTATATTAGTGTTATTCTGCATATCTTTGCTCATCAAGTAAGGTATAGCTAATGTCAGTCCAAACCATACTATAACTACTATCAATATACTACATGTGCATACTCTACAACATGGCCTTAGACAATTTATTTTCGGTCTTCCATTAACATTGTAATCAGCCATTTCTGACTAAGGAGACCTTATCTCCTCTTTGTAACTTTTCCACAGACTTTAACCGGTGAATCTTTTCTCAAGTTGGTCTCACTTCTTCGTCAGTCTGATCAACAATCAGTTTGTCATCACTCAGTTCTAGATTTTAGAAATCTTCAAGTATGATGTAGGTTCACTCAGGTCCTTTGAACTTGTTATTCAGTCTTTTCAAATGTGGACTTCTCCTTCTTGGTTGCTCTGTGGACGGTCCAGCTTGGCTTGATATTTCATTTACCTGCTCTGGTTCTTCATTTATTTTTTTAATGCGAAATTTCAGTCTTTTGACAAAACCAGGCCACTTATCTCCCTTTCTGAGTCTTTTAGCTAGCACTGGGCTTTGACTTTCTTCAGATGCTCTTTTAATTTCATTTAGTTGTGGCACATATAGTTTAATGTCGTCCTCTGTATCCCTCTCTAACTGACTTGGTCCAGGTCTTATTTTTGTTTCTTCTGCCTGGATACTAATCTGGCCTTGTTCAGGAGTTTGCTGTATTTGTCTTTGAGTTTGACTTTGTTCGCCTACTTGTTCCTGAACACGTTTTTCTACACCTATCTGGTCCTGCTCAGGTCTTTGGATTTCTTGATTGTCTTCTGCCTGAGCTTTCGCCCTAATACCTACCTGTCCCTCCTCAGACTCAGGAGTTCTGACTGGAGTTTCAAATGTCTGAGTACATCGATCTTTCCTTATCTGGTCCTCCTCAGAATTACTATTGGCTAGGATTTCTGTAACCTGAGTGCATTCTTCTATTCCTGACTAATCCTCACTATCACTCTGTCTATCTAGATAGGTTCGACTTCTGGTTCTCACAAATCCTGAAGGTATGTCAACTACTGGGATCCATTCATCCTGACTGGTGCTCGATTGCTCCTCATCAACTACTTTGAGATCAACTTCTTGAGACCCCTCAGTTGCACAACCTTCAGCTCCTACTTGATCAGGTTCTGTCACCCTCTTGGTGTGACTGGCAAGGATCCAATTAGGAATTCCCCTGCACTTCACAGCTGTGGTGGTACCAATATCACTTGATGTGGATCCCCCCACCTTGGTGCTAGGCAAGATTCTCGAGTATGTTCTTTTATCACTACCCAGTCACCTGGATTCAGGTCATGTGCTGGAGTTGATTGTCTGGCGACAGCGTCTTCCCCAACCTGGTGAGAGATAGAACGCACTTGGTCAGCCAGTTCTTTGCAGTACTCGAGTACTAAATCATCAGATATATTTATCAGCTTGTGTCCTGGTACCCATGCTTACCTCATTGCTCTTCCCATGAGTATCTCATGGGGACTCAAGCCTGTGTTTCTGTCTGGGATGCTTCTGAGTCCCATCAGAACAAGAGGTAAAGCATCAGGCCATTCCAATCGGGTAGATTCATACATCTTTCCCAATCGTGACTTGATTGTGCCATTCAGTTGTTCTACCACTCCAGAAGCCTCTGGGTGGTATGCACAGTGCAAACTTTTTCAATTTGGAATGCTTCACAGATTAGACAAATTATTTCATTATTAAAATGAGACCCTCGGTCTGATTCAATCGTTACTGAAAAAACAAACCTAGGTATCAGTTCCCTAAGTAGAAGCTTGGCTACAGTGAGGCTATCATTCCTGCGGGTAGGGTAGGCTTCCACTCATTTTGAAAACAGGCAGACAATGACAAGGACGTACTTCAGTCATTGGCAAGGGGGTAATTGGATTTAATCAATCTGGAGTCGTATGAAGGGACCTTCTGCCTTTCCAATCTTTCCTGGCAACATTACAGTTCTTTTACCAGGATTCATTCGTTTGCATGTTATGCACCTCTGGCAAAGACTCTCTGCTAGATTCCTGAATCTCGCATCAAACCAACTCTGTCTAAACAGTCTAATCATCGCATCTCTACATATGTGTGAATCTCCATGGTACATTTTAGCCATAGGAGCAAGCATACAATCTGGTAACACAGGTCTTCCATCAAGGTAAATAAAAACTCCATCCTCAACCCTTCTCCGACATCCTATTTTCTCACACTCTTCCTTTTCCTTCATTTCTGCCCCATTCTGAAAATCTCTCACTTCCTCCCATGTTTTCACTGTTTCATGCAATATAAGTTGGCAGATGTTTCCACATGCATCGTTTTTCTTATTTATTGCCATCTTATGTTTGGCACAATGCCGGGCTAGTTGGTCAGCATATAGGTTACCTGCTGTCACTTTGTCATTTCCCGATTTGTGAGCAGCACACTTGACCACAGCCACTTCTTTTGGCAATTGAATTGCTTCCAGCAAGTCTTTTATAATGTCCATTCTTAATAGGAGTACCTGAAGAAATCAGAAACTTCCTTTGCCTCCAGAGTTGGTCAAGGTCATGCACAACCCCGTAACCATACTGACTGTCAATGTATATGGTTACTCTCTAATTTTTCCCAAATTCGCAGGCTCTTGTCAGTGCAACTAATTTGGCTATTTATGCAGACTTGACTCCAGGTAAATAGGATGTTTCAACTGGACCCCACAATGTACACACAGCATAAGCAGCACTCAATCTTCCTTCCTTGTGTCTCATGCATGGGCCATCTACAAAGAGCTCATATTCTGATTTTAACAATGGCTCTTCTCATATGCCTGGATGGGGCATAGTACTGTATTCTGTGAGGTCGATGCAATCATGCTCGACTTCCTCTTTCACTTCTTCAAAGTGTGAATCAGGTAACAGTGTAGCTGGATTTAGGACAGTGCATCTGGCAATGGTCACATTCCCTGTATCGAGAAGGATTGACTCATACTTAGTCAGCTGACTAGGAGTTAAATACTGAGTATGTGTTCTGGTTAGGAGAATCATCACTGCATGTGGGACATACACAGTTACAGGGTGTCCCATAATGATGGATTCACTTTGATCAAAACTCATGCAGGTTTCACCTACTGCTTTCAGACATCCCGGGCAATGCAGATGCCACTGGATCCAGTGTAGCAGAAAAATATGCCACAGAACGTCTCATTAAACCGTGAGTTTGGGTCAGAATGGGCAATGCACAATTGTCACGTGTATCACAGAACAGTGCAAATTCTTTTGAATAATCAGGCATTCCTAAGGCTGGAGCTGAGCACATACAGTCTCGCAGCTTCAAGAAGGCAGTCATGCTTTCGTCCTCCCACTCTACTGGGTCCTTTGCTCTCTTTGTTGTCATCTCCCACCCACTCTCCTTCGGAAAACAACTAAAAACTTGGATATTCGATAAGTAAACGAACCCCCCTCCCCAAGCGCCTTGAGACCCTCTGGGTGAGTAGTGCGCTATATACATTTTTTAACTTGAACTTGATCTGTATCAGGGGTTTAGCTAGGACTGCAAATCCCACAATTCACTGCCTGCAGTAACCTACAACTCCAAGAAACATTCTGATCTCTTTCTGTGTTTGAGGTAGATTTATGTTTCTGATTATTTTGATTCTTTCAGAGGTAACTCTTCTGACACCTCTCTCTATCTGGCGCCCCAGATATTTTACTGATGTGGTACAGAATAGTAACTTTTCAGGTGACACTTTATGCCCTCCTTCAGCCAAGTGATTCGGTAATGCAATGGTATCAACAACACAGTCATTTCGAGTTTTAGATGCCACCAACAGGTCATCTATATACTGCACCAGGACAGACTGTCCAGGCAGAACCAGAGATTCAAGACATTTTTTCAATATCTGATTAAAAATCGATGGACTCTCTGTGTACCCCTGAGGGACACGATTCCAAGCGAAAACATGGTCGTCGAATTTGAACGAGAAAAGAAATTTGCTATCTGGATGTAATGGTTTGGAGAAAAATGCATGGCACAAATCAATTACCGTGAACCATCCGGCTCCCCACGGTATCTGATACAAAATCACTGCAGGATTTGGCACAACTGGACAACATGGGACGACAATTTTAATCAACTTTGCGGAGGTCTTGCACGACCCTATATTTCCTGCTTGGTTTCTTTATGCCAATTATAGGTCAATTACATGGACTGCTCATTATTTCTTGTAAAATGCCTTGCTCAACCAAACGCTTTATTTCTGCTGCAACACCTGCTTTTATTTCTGGGCTCATTTTGTATTGTCGAATATTTGGGTAAACTGCACCTTCTTTCACTGTCACTTTTATCGGGTCCAAATTTGCCATTAATCCTACATCTTTTCCATTGAAATCCAACACTTCAGGATTCACCGTATCCTGTAATTCTTTTGGTAGATCTTCCACTCTCATCTTTTTATTTTCAGTTTCTTGTTTGGCTAACATTAATTTATAAACTCCATATTCATCTGGGGTTTGAATTTCAACACCAAAAGATTGTGCAATTCATTTTACACAGTAAGTCCCTACCTAATAGGTTCACTGGACTGGAGTCGCACACTACAAATTTGTGCATTTCTTTAAAATTCCCTATTCTGACTGTTATTGGTTCTGTAACAGAGGTACTAATTTGTTTATTAGAAACGCCCACTACTTGTATCGCTTCTCCCGAGAGGGGTAGGTTTGGAACGTCTGCTGTTCTCACAGTAGAATGGGTAGCACCAGTATCCAACAAAAAGGTAACATCTTTTCCCTCAACTTTTCCCTCAATGTATGGACCTGACTGATCTGCAGGCAAGGATGCGCCAAGTACGCACTCCTCGTCCTCCGCTCTCAGGCACCGTCAGTAACTATCTTCCTCGAAAAACTGTCAAAAGAAATTGTGATGTCACTGTGTCTCTCCTTCCACTTCCCTCCCAATTTGTGGTATCCACACTGTATTTAACTTGGCTCCCAGAATCTGGCATAGGTGCAAGTGATAACTGGTTCTGTATTATCTGTTGCTGTTGTTTCCTTGACACCCCATTCTGCGTCTGTGGATTTAAATAGTCAGTTTGGACATTATTATTCAATACAGCCTTACACTCGTTTCTCCAATGCCCCAATTTTCCGCACCCATGACAAGGAAACTTTTTCTTTGCCTCCTCCCTGTTCATTCTTCCTCTCAGTTTACCCCCATTTCCATCTCCTTGATTCCGATTATTTTTCAATTGATTCAACTGAAGTTCTTGCTGCTCTGCTAACTTAACTTGTGCCCACATTACGTTTCCTTCTAAATTCTTTTGTCTATTGTCATTTTTACCCCCAAAATATTTTGCATATTTGAGTATTTCATCAACAGGTTTGGCCTGCCAGCAGATTTTATGATCTTTAATCATTTGCGAAATTTCTGGCCTTAACCCTGACACAAACCAATAAATAAAATCTGTCATGTCTTTTGTATCAATGATTTCCAAACCACTGTACTGCTTGAATACCTGTAAAAGGCGCTCATAATATGCATGTACTGATTCATCCTTATTTTGGGTAGTTCTAGCTATTCTTGTCCAATCGGTTTCTTTCGGAGGTACTTTCCCTTTCAGGAAGGTTATGACTTGATGGTATTTTTTCATTACATCATCTGATGGGGCTCCTATCTCTGTATCTCTAGGGTATTCGCCACTGGGCCAATCAATAGTAATTTTACATTCTGTCCATAAATCTGCGGGTACTACGATATCAAACAACCCATCTAAATCTTTCAGCAATACCTTTGAGACCTTTACAAATCTTTCGACTTACCAGTACCAATCTACAGGTTTTTCTCTGAGTTTCGGGAAATCATTTGTAAATGATAAAATATCCTGTCGGGACCATGGAACATGTACATATGCTCCTCCTGGCACTTCTCTCATTGGACACAACCTTTTCTGATTCTTTTAGCAAATATTCAGATGTAGTATTTTTCTCTACAGGTTTTTCTCTGAGTTTCGGGAAATCATTTGTAAATGATAAAATATCCTGTCGGGACCATGGAACATGTACATATGCTCCTCCTGGCACTTCTCTCATTGGACACAACCTTTTCTGATTCTTTTAGCAAATATTCAGATGTAGTATTTTTCGCTTGGGCTTCCTCTTTTTTTTTGTCCATCTAGCTTTCCACTTGTCTAAATCATCCCACTTTTGTAATACTGACAATAATTCCTTTATTTGCACTTTTCGTCCTAACACATTAATGTTTTCTAAATCTTTGTCAGAAAATTAAGCTTGGTAAGGTTTCTGTAACACTTTAGATTGGTATTGATCATTAGAAATCCACTAGCAGTGTCAGTCGATAAGCGATCCACCACTGTTGATAATTTGCAAATCCATTGAGTGTTCAGAACCAGTCCCACTGAAGGTATTATTGCACTAAATATATCACCTACAATTACAGCAAACGTTGCTCTTTTACTATGTGTTAGTCCATTAGTTTCTTAATTGCTTCCAGTGATTTTTTCTGCATGCTATACCTTTGGGAATACTATTCCAAAATAGCAACTCCCATACCAATGATCATGCAATTTATTTATAGTAAATATAATAAAGTTCCAGGGAACACTGGTTCAGTTCCATCCTTGAAACCCCAACCCCCAATTACTTTGAAATTATGTTCACATTCACTGGAACCAATGAATATATTGTTATAATAATCTGTTTTCTCCCTATGGAGACAGAGTTTCCCTTTCTTTTCAAAATCCAGCAACATAGAAGCTTGAGTCTTGGCATTAGAGGTAAATTCTTTATTTTCAGCCCATTTAGGAATCTTTCGTTTCTGATCAGAGGCTTTTTTCTATGGAAATCCTGTCTCCTTTTCTCGACTAAATCTAGAACAATCTTCTCTTTCTCGTGTAATGTACGTTAGATTGTCTTTTTGAGCTTTAGCTATATCTATTGACCCTACTGTTAGAAAATAATCACCCATGAAGTGTGTAGAATCTCTAGTACTAGAAATACGATTTAAATTTCTACGTAAAGGAACTTCAGAAAAGATTACATTAAAATTATATATAATTATATATATATATATATATATATATATATATATATATATATATATATATATAATATTAATTAAGGCTCCCTGTTTTCCATTTTTATGGATTTTTACAGATAAATACAGACAGAAAACAATGTGTTTTCTGTCTGCATTTATTTTTAAAAGTGGATAAATACAAAAATTGTGCTCTTTTTAAGTGACTTTCCATGCTGTCTTTGATGAATTATAGGCCTGCAGTTGAGGATATGGACAGCATGGAAAATTACAAAACAGGATGAATTTCTTTAAATAATGGCATATGTCAACATACATTTATGGTATAATGCTAGTATTTACCAGTGGATGTACTGGCATGTAATATTTGACAGCTTAAATAGCTAAAACACAACAGACATCAAATTATGAGTGTGCGTGTATCAGTTAAATAAATATGGAAATGTACAGTTTTGTATCTTCATTTATAAGCAAAATACAAATTAAATATGGATAAATACATATAAAATGGTCAAAAAATAAATATGGATAAATACAGACAGAAATGCAATGCAATTTTCCAGTTCTATAAAACAGACTAGCTAAAATGCTACATGAAATACCATAGGTCAGGGGTAGGTGATGATATGTGACCCCTTCAGCTACTGATGTGGGCAACTTCATGCACACATAACAATCACTGATCTCCATAGCTTCTACATAATGTACTAGCAAATTAGCAAACACATTCAAATTAGTTCTATTTCTACCTCTTCTATAATGTAAATCTACCTCATCTGGTGCTTCTAAATCTACTCCAGGTTGCTTGAGACTAACTGCTTTCTCATGTGTATGTGTGTCTAACTTTTCAGGTGCATCTACTTGTTCAGGTATATTAGTGTTATTCTGCATATCTTTGCTCATCAAGTAAGGTATAGCTAATGTCAGTCCAAACCATACTATAACTACTATCAATATACTACATGTGCATACTCTACAACATGGCCTTAGACAATTTATTTTCGGTCTTCCATTAACATTGTAATCAGCCATTTCTGACTAAGGAGACCTTATCTCCTCTTTGTAACTTTTCCACAGACTTTAACCGGTGAATCTTTTCTCAAGTTGGTCTCACTTCTTCGTCAGTCTGATCAACAATCAGTTTGTCATCACTCAGTTCTAGATTTTAGAAATCTTCAAGTATGATGTAGGTTCACTCAGGTCCTTTGAACTTGTTATTCAGTCTTTTCAAATGTGGACTTCTCCTTCTTGGTTGCTCTGTGGACGGTCCAGCTTGGCTTGATATTTCATTTACCTGCTCTGGTTCTTCATTTATTGTTTTAATGCGAAATTTCAGTCTTTTGACAAAACCAGGCCACTTATCTCCCTTTCTGAGTCTTTTAGCTAGCACTGGGCTTTGACTTTCTTCAGATGCTCTTTTAATTTCATTTAGTTGTGGCACATATAGTTTAATGTCGTCCTCTGTATCCCTCTCTAACTGACTTGGTCCAGGTCTTATTTTTGTTTCTTCTGCCTGGATACTAATCTGGCCTTGTTCAGGAGTTTGCTGTATTTGTCTTTGAGTTTGACTTTGTTCGCCTACTTGTTCCTGAACACGTTTTTCTACACCTATCTGGTCCTGCTCAGGTCTTTGGATTTCTTGATTGTCTTCTGCCTGAGCTTTCGCCCTAATACCTACCTGTCCCTCCTCAGACTCAGGAGTTCTGACTGGAGTTTCAAATGTCTGAGTACATCGATCTTTCCTTATCTGGTCCTCCTCAGAATTACTATTGGCTAGGATTTCTGTAACCTGAGTGCATTCTTCTATTCCTGACTAATCCTCACTATCACTCTGTCTATCTAGATAGGTTCGACTTCTGGTTCTCACAAATCCTGAAGGTATGTCAACTACTGGGATCCATTCATCCTGACTGGTGCTCGATTGCTCCTCATCAACTACTTTGAGATCAACTTCTTGAGACCCCTCAGTTGCACAACCTTCAGCTCCTACTTGATCAGGTTCTGTCACCCTCTTGGTGTGACTGGCAAGGATCCAATTAGGAATTCCCCTGCACTTCACAGCTGTGGTGGTACCAATATCACTTGATGTGGATCCCCCCACCTTGGTGCTAGGCAAGATTCTCGAGTATGTTCTTTTATCACTACCCAGTCACCTGGATTCAGGTCATGTGCTGGAGTTGATTGTCTGGCGACAGCGTCTTCCCCAACCTGGTGAGAGATAGAACGCACTTGGTCAGCCAGTTCTTTGCAGTACTCGAGTACTAAATCATCAGATATATTTATCAGCTTGTGTCCTGGTACCCATGCTTACCTCATTGCTCTTCCCATGAGTATCTCATGGGGACTCAAGCCTGTGTTTCTGTCTGGGATGCTTCTGAGTCCCATCAGAACAAGAGGTAAAGCATCAGGCCATTCCAATCGGGTAGATTCATACATCTTTCCCAATCGTGACTTGATTGTGCCATTCAGTTGTTCTACCACTCCAGAAGCCTCTGGGTGGTATGCACAGTGCAAACTTTTTCAATTTGGAATGCTTCACAGATTAGATAAATTATTTCATTATTAAAATGAGACCCTCGGTCTGATTCAATCGTTACTGAAAAAACAAACCTAGGTATCAGTTCCCTAAGTAGAAGCTTGGCTACAGTGAGGCTATCATTCCTGCGGGTAGGGTAGGCTTCCACTCATTTTGAAAACAGGCAGACAATGACAAGGACGTACTTCAGTCATTGGCAAGGGGGTAATTGGATTTAATCAATCTGGAGTCGTATGAAGGGACCTTCTGCCTTTCCAATCTTTCCTGGCAACATTACAGTTCTTTTACCAGGATTCATTCGTTTGCATGTTATGCACCTCTGGCAAAGACTCTCTGCTAGATTCCTGAATCTCGCATCAAACCAACTCTGTCTAAACAGTCTAATCATCGCATCTCTACATATGTGTGAATCTCCATGGTACATTTTAGCCATAGGAGCAAGCATACAATCTGGTAACACAGGTCTTCCATCAAGGTAAATAAAAACTCCATCCTCAACCCTTCTCCGACATCCTATTTTCTCACACTCTTCCTTTTCCTTCATTTCTGCCCCATTCTGAAAATCTCTCACTTCCTCCCATGTTTTCACTGTTTCATGCAATATAAGTTGGCAGATGTTTCCACATGCATCGTTTTTCTTATTTATTGCCATCTTATGTTTGGCACAATGCCGGGCTAGTTGGTCAGCATATAGGTTACCTGCTGTCACTTTGTCATTTCCCGATTTGTGAGCAGCACACTTGACCACAGCCACTTCTTTTGGCAATTGAATTGCTTCCAGCAAGTCTTTTATAATGTCCATTCTTAATAGGAGTACCTGAAGAAATCAGAAACTTCCTTTGCCTCCAGAGTTGGTCAAGGTCATGCACAACCCCGTAACCATACTGACTGTCAATGTATATGGTTACTCTCTAATTTTTCCCAAATTCGCAGGCTCTTGTCAGTGCAACTAATTTGGCTATTTATGCAGACTTGACTCCAGGTAAATAGGATGTTTCAACTGGACCCCACAATGTACACACAGCATAAGCAGCACTCAATCTTCCTTCCTTGTGTCTCATGCATGGGCCATCTACAAAGAGCTCATATTCTGATTTTAACAATGGCTCTTCTCATATGCCTGGATGGGGCATAGTACTGTATTCTGTGAGGTCGATGCAATCATGCTCGACTTCCTCTTTCACTTCTTCAAAGTGTGAATCAGGTAACAGTGTAGCTGGATTTAGGACAGTGCATCTGGCAATGGTCACATTCCCTGTATCGAGAAGGATTGACTCATACTTAGTCAGCTGACTAGGAGTTAAATACCGAGTATGTGTTCTGGTTAGGAGAATCATCACTGCATGTGGGACATACACAGTTACAGGGTGTCCCATAATGATGGATTCACTTTGATCAAAACTCATGCAGGTTTCACCTACTGCTTTCAGACATCCCGGGCAATGCAGATGCCACTGGATCCAGTGTAGCAGAAAAATATGCCACAGAACGTCTCATTAAACCGTGAGTTTGGGTCAGAATGGGCAATGCACAATTGTCACGTGTATCACAGAACAGTGCAAATTCTTTTGAATAATCAGGCATTCCTAAGGCTGGAGCTGAGCACATACAGTCTCGCAGCTTCAAGAAGGCAGTCATGCTTTCGTCCTCCCACTCTACTGGGTCCTTTGCTCTCTTTGTTGTCATCTCCCACCCACTCTCCTTCGGAAAACAACTAAAAACTTGGATATTCGATAAGTAAACGAACCCCCCTCCCCAAGCGCCTTGAGACCCTCTGGGTGAGTAGTGCGCTATATACATTTTTTAACTTGAACTTGATCTGTATCAGGGGTTTAGCTAGGACTGCAAATCCCACAATTCACTGCCTGCAGTAACCTACAACTCCAAGAAACATTCTGATCTCTTTCTGTGTTTGAGGTAGATTTATGTTTCTGATTATTTTGATTCTTTCAGAGGTAACTCTTCTGACACCTCTCTCTATCTGGCGCCCCAGATATTTTACTGATGTGGTACAGAATAGTAACTTTTCAGGTGACACTTTATGCCCTCCTTCAGCCAAGTGATTCGGTAATGCAATGGTATCAACAACACAGTCATTTCGAGTTTTAGATGCCACCAACAGGTCATCTATATACTGCACCAGGACAGACTGTCCAGGCAGAACCAGAGATTCAAGACATTTTTTCAATATCTGATTAAAAATCGATGGACTCTCTGTGTACCCCTGAGGGACACGATTCCAAGCGAAAACATGGTCGTCGAATTTGAACGAGAAAAGAAATTTGCTATCTGGATGTAATGGTTTGGAGAAAAATGCATGGCACAAATCAATTACCGTGAACCATCCGGCTCCCCACGGTATCTGATACAAAATCACTGCAGGATTTGGCACAACTGGACAACATGGGACGACAATTTTAATCAACTTTGCGGAGGTCTTGCACGACCCTATATTTCCTGCTTGGTTTCTTTATGCCAATTATAGGTCAATTACATGGACTGCTCATTATTTCTTGTAAAATGCCTTGCTCAACCAAACGCTTTATTTCTGCTGCAACACCTGCTTTTATTTCTGGGCTCATTTTGTATTGTCGAATATTTGGGTAAACTGCACCTTCTTTCACTGTCACTTTTATCGGGTCCAAATTTGCCATTAATCCTACATCTTTTCCATTGAAATCCAACACTTCAGGATTCACCGTATCCTGTAATTCTTTTGGTAGATCTTCCACTCTCATCTTTTTATTTTCAGTTTCTTGTTTGGCTAACATTAATTTATAAACTCCATATTCATCTGGGGTTTGAATTTCAACACCAAAAGATTGTGCAATTCATTTTACACAGTAAGTCCCTACCTAATAGGTTCACTGGACTGGAGTCGCACACTACAAATTTGTGCATTTCTTTAAAATTCCCTATTCTGACTGTTATTGGTTCTGTAACAGAGGTACTAATTTGTTTATTAGAAACGCCCACTACTTGTATCGCTTCTCCCGAGAGGGGTAGGTTTGGAACGTCTGCTGTTCTCACAGTAGAATGGGTAGCACCAGTATCCAACAAAAAGGTAACATCTTTTCCCTCAACTTTTCCCTCAATGTATGGACCTGACTGATCTGCAGGCAAGGATGCGCCAAGTACGCACTCCTCGTCCTCCGCTCTCAGGCACCGTCAGTAACTATCTTCCTCGAAAAACTGTCAAAAGAAATTGTGATGTCACTGTGTCTCTCCTTCCACTTCCCTCCCAATTTGTGGTATCCACACTGTATTTAACTTGGCTCCCAGAATCTGGCATAGGTGCAAGTGATAACTGGTTCTGTATTATCTGTTGCTGTTGTTTCCTTGACACCCCATTCTGCGTCTGTGGATTTAAATAGTCAGTTTGGACATTATTATTCAATACAGCCTTACACTCGTTTCTCCAATGCCCCAATTTTCCGCACCCATGACAAGGAAACTTTTTCTTTGCCTCCTCCCTGTTCATTCTTCCTCTCAGTTTACCCCCATTTCCATCTCCTTGATTCCGATTATTTTTCAATTGATTCAACTGAAGTTCTTGCTGCTCTGCTAACTTAACTTGTGCCCACATTACGTTTCCTTCTAAATTCTTTTGTCTATTGTCATTTTTACCCCCAAAATATTTTGCATATTTGAGTATTTCATCAACAGGTTTGGCCTGCCAGCAGATTTTATGATCTTTAATCATTTGCGAAATTTCTGGCCTTAACCCTGACACAAACCAATAAATAAAATCTGTCATGTCTTTTGTATCAATGATTTCCAAACCACTGTACTGCTTGAATACCTGTAAAAGGCGCTCATAATATGCATGTACTGATTCATCCTTATTTTGGGTAGTTCTAGCTATTCTTGTCCAATCGGTTTCTTTCGGAGGTACTTTCCCTTTCAGGAAGGTTATGACTTGATGGTATTTTTTCATTACATCATCTGATGGGGCTCCTATCTCTGTATCTCTAGGGTATTCGCCACTGGGCCAATCAATAGTAATTTTACATTCTGTCCATAAATCTGCGGGTACTACGATATCAAACAACCCATCTAAATCTTTCAGCAATACCTTTGAGACCTTTACAAATCTTTCGACTTACCAGTACCAATCTACAGGTTTTTCTCTGAGTTTCGGGAAATCATTTGTAAATGATAAAATATCCTGTCGGGACCATGGAACATGTACATATGCTCCTCCTGGCACTTCTCTCATTGGACACAACCTTTTCTGATTCTTTTAGCAAATATTCAGATGTAGTATTTTTCTCTACAGGTTTTTCTCTGAGTTTCGGGAAATCATTTGTAAATGATAAAATATCCTGTCGGGACCATGGAACATGTACATATGCTCCTCCTGGCACTTCTCTCATTGGACACAACCTTTTCTGATTCTTTTAGCAAATATTCAGATGTAGTATTTTTCGCTTGGGCTTCCTCTTTTTTTTTGTCCATCTAGCTTTCCACTTGTCTAAATCATCCCACTTTTGTAATACTGACAATAATTCCTTTATTTGCACTTTTCGTCCTAACACATTAATGTTTTCTAAATCTTTGTCAGAAAATTAAGCTTGGTAAGGTTTCTGTAACACTTTAGATTGGTATTGATCATTAGAAATCCATTAGCAGTGTCAGTCGATAAGCGATCCACCACTGTTGATAATTTGCAAATCCATTGAGTGTTCAGAACCAGTCCCACTGAAGGTATTATTGCACTAAATATATCACCTACAATTACAGCAAACGTTGCTCTTTTACTATGTGTTAGTCCATTAGTTTCTTAATTGCTTCCAGTGATTTTTTCTGCATGCTATACCTTTGGGAATACTATTCCAAAATAGCAACTCCCATACCAATGATCATGCAATTTATTTATAGTAAATATAATAAAGTTCCAGGGAACACTGGTTCAGTTCCATCCTTGAAACCCCAACCCCCAATTACTTTGAAATTATGTTCACATTCACTGGAACCAATGAATATATTGTTATAATAATCTGTTTTCTCCCTATGGAGACAGAGTTTCCCTTTCTTTTCAAAATCCAGCAACATAGAAGCTTGAGTCTTGGCATTCGAGGTAAATTCTTTATTTTCAGCCCATTTAGGAATCTTTCGTTTCTGATCAGAGGCTTTTTTCTATGGAAATCCTGTCTCCTTTTCTCGACTAAATCTAGAACAATCTTCTCTTTCTCGTGTAATGTACATGTTAGATTGTCTTTTTGAGCTTTAGCTATATCTATTGACCCTACTGTTAGAAAATAATCACCCATGAAGTGTGTAGAATCTCTAGTACTAGAAATACGATTTAAATTTCTACGTAAAGGAACTTCAGAAAAGATTACATTAAAATTATATATAATTATATATATATATATATATATATATATATATATATATATATATATATATATATATATATATATATATAATATTAATTAAGGCTCCCTGTTTTCCATTTTTATGGATTTTTACAGATAAATACAGACAGAAAACAATGTGTTTTCTGTCTGCATTTATTTTTAAAAGTGGATAAATACAGAAAATTGTGCTCTTTTTAAGTGACTTTCCATGCTGTCTTTGATGAATTATAGGCCTGCAGTTGAGGATATGGACAGCATGGAAAATTACAAAACAGGATGAATTTCTTTAAATAATGGCATATGTCAACATACATTTATGGTATAATGCTAGTATTTACCAGTGGATGTACTGGCATGTAATATTTGACAGCTTAAATAGCTAAAACACAACAGACATCAAATTATGAGTGTGCGTGTATCAGTTAAATAAATATGGAAATGTACAGTTTTGTATCTTCATTTATAAGCAAAATACAAATTAAATATGGATAAATACATATAAAATGGTCAAAAAATAAATATGGATAAATACAGACAGAAATGCAATGCAATTTTCCAGTTCTATAAAACAGACTAGCTAAAATGCTACATGAAATACCATAGGTCAGGGGTAGGTGATGATATGTGACCCCTTCAGCTACTGATGTGGGCAACTTCATGCACACATAACAATCACTGATCTCCATAGCTTCTACATAATGTACTAGCAAATTAGCAAACACATTCAAATTAGTTCTATTTCTACCTCTTCTATAATGTAAATCTACCTCATCTGGTGCTTCTAAATCTACTCCAGGTTGCTTGAGACTAACTGCTTTCTCATGTGTATATGTGTCTAACTTTTCAGGTGCATCTACTTGTTCAGGTATATTAGTGTTATTCTGCATATCTTTGCTCATCAAGTAAGGTATAGCTAATGTCAGTCCAAACCATACTATAACTACTATCAATATACTACATGTGCATACTCTACAACATGGCCTTAGACAATTTATTTTCGGTCTTCCATTAACATTGTAATCAGCCATTTCTGACTAAGGAGACCTTATCTCCTCTTTGTAACTTTTCCACAGACTTTAACCGGTGAATCTTTTCTCAAGTTGGTCTCACTTCTTCGTCAGTCTGATCAACAATCAGTTTGTCATCACTCAGTTCTAGATTTTAGAAATCTTCAAGTATGATGTAGGTTCACTCAGGTCCTTTGAACTTGTTATTCAGTCTTTTCAAATGTGGACTTCTCCTTCTTGGTTGCTCTGTGGACGGTCCAGCTTGGCTTGATATTTCATTTACCTGCTCTGGTTCTTCATTTATTGTTTTAATGCGAAATTTCAGTCTTTTGACAAAACCAGGCCACTTATCTCCCTTTCTGAGTCTTTTAGCTAGCACTGGGCTTTGACTTTCTTCAGATGCTCTTTTAATTTCATTTAGTTGTGGCACATATAGTTTAATGTCGTCCTCTGTATCCCTCTCTAACTGACTTGGTCCAGGTCTTATTTTTGTTTCTTCTGCCTGGATACTAATCTGGCCTTGTTCAGGAGTTTGCTGTATTTGTCTTTGAGTTTGACTTTGTTCGCCTACTTGTTCCTGAACACGTTTTTCTACACCTATCTGGTCCTGCTCAGGTCTTTGGATTTCTTGATTGTCTTCTGCCTGAGCTTTCGCCCTAATACCTACCTGTCCCTCCTCAGACTCAGGAGTTCTGACTGGAGTTTCAAATGTCTGAGTACATCGATCTTTCCTTATCTGGTCCTCCTCAGAATTACTATTGGCTAGGATTTCTGTAACCTGAGTGCATTCTTCTATTCCTGACTAATCCTCACTATCACTCTGTCTATCTAGATAGGTTCGACTTCTGGTTCTCACAAATCCTGAAGGTATGTCAACTACTGGGATCCATTCATCCTGACTGGTGCTCGATTGCTCCTCATCAACTACTTTGAGATCAACTTCTTGAGACCCCTCAGTTGCACAACCTTCAGCTCCTACTTGATCAGGTTCTGTCACCCTCTTGGTGTGACTGGCAAGGATCCAATTAGGAATTCCCCTGCACTTCACAGCTGTGGTGGTACCAATATCACTTGATGTGGATCCCCCCACCTTGGTGCTAGGCAAGATTCTCGAGTATGTTCTTTTATCACTACCCAGTCACCTGGATTCAGGTCATGTGCTGGAGTTGATTGTCTGGCGACAGCGTCTTCCCCAACCTGGTGAGAGATAGAACGCACTTGGTCAGCCAGTTCTTTGCAGTACTCGAGTACTAAATCATCAGATATATTTATCAGCTTGTGTCCTGGTACCCATGCTTACCTCATTGCTCTTCCCATGAGTATCTCATGGGGACTCAAGCCTGTGTTTCTGTCTGGGATGCTTCTGAGTCCCATCAGAACAAGAGGTAAAGCATCAGGCCATTCCAATCGGGTAGATTCATACATCTTTCCCAATCGTGACTTGATTGTGCCATTCAGTTGTTCTACCACTCCAGAAGCCTCTGGGTGGTATGCACAGTGCAAACTTTTTCAATTTGGAATGCTTCACAGATTAGACAAATTATTTCATTATTAAAATGAGACCCTCGGTCTGATTCAATCGTTACTGAAAAAACAAACCTAGGTATCAGTTCCCTAAGTAGAAGCTTGGCTACAGTGAGGCTATCATTCCTGCGGGTAGGGTAGGCTTCCACTCATTTTGAAAACAGGCAGACAATGACAAGGACGTACTTCAGTCATTGGCAAGGGGGTAATTGGATTTAATCAATCTGGAGTCGTATGAAGGGACCTTCTGCCTTTCCAATCTTTCCTGGCAACATTACAGTTCTTTTACCAGGATTCATTCGTTTGCATGTTATGCACCTCTGGCAAAGACTCTCTGCTAGATTCCTGAATCTCGCATCAAACCAACTCTGTCTAAACAGTCTAATCATCGCATCTCTACATATGTGTGAATCTCCATGGTACATTTTAGCCATAGGAGCAAGCATACAATCTGGTAACACAGGTCTTCCATCAAGGTAAATAAAAACTCCATCCTCAACCCTTCTCCGACATCCTATTTTCTCACACTCTTCCTTTTCCTTCATTTCTGCCCCATTCTGAAAATCTCTCACTTCCTCCCATGTTTTCACTGTTTCATGCAATATAAGTTGGCAGATGTTTCCACATGCATCGTTTTTCTTATTTATTGCCATCTTATGTTTGGCACAATGCCGGGCTAGTTGGTCAGCATATAGGTTACCTGCTGTCACTTTGTCATTTCCCGATTTGTGAGCAGCACACTTGACCACAGCCACTTCTTTTGGCAATTGAATTGCTTCCAGCAAGTCTTTTATAATGTCCATTCTTAATAGGAGTACCTGAAGAAATCAGAAACTTCCTTTGCCTCCAGAGTTGGTCAAGGTCATGCACAACCCCGTAACCATACTGACTGTCAATGTATATGGTTACTCTCTAATTTTTCCCAAATTCGCAGGCTCTTGTCAGTGCAACTAATTTGGCTATTTATGCAGACTTGACTCCAGGTAAATAGGATGTTTCAACTGGACCCCACAATGTACACACAGCATAAGCAGCACTCAATCTTCCTTCCTTGTGTCTCATGCATGGGCCATCTACAAAGAGCTCATATTCTGATTTTAACAATGGCTCTTCTCATATGCCTGGATGGGGCATAGTACTGTATTCTGTGAGGTCGATGCAATCATGCTCGACTTCCTCTTTCACTTCTTCAAAGTGTGAATCAGGTAACAGTGTAGCTGGATTTAGGACAGTGCATCTGGCAATGGTCACATTCCCTGTATCGAGAAGGATTGACTCATACTTAGTCAGCTGACTAGGAGTTAAATACTGAGTATGTGTTCTGGTTAGGAGAATCATCACTGCATGTGGGACATACACAGTTACAGGGTGTCCCATAATGATGGATTCACTTTGATCAAAACTCATGCAGGTTTCACCTACTGCTTTCAGACATCCCGGGCAATGCAGATGCCACTGGATCCAGTGTAGCAGAAAAATATGCCACAGAACGTCTCATTAAACCGTGAGTTTGGGTCAGAATGGGCAATGCACAATTGTCACGTGTATCACAGAACAGTGCAAATTCTTTTGAATAATCAGGCATTCCTAAGGCTGGAGCTGAGCACATACAGTCTCGCAGCTTCAAGAAGGCAGTCATGCTTTCGTCCTCCCACTCTACTGGGTCCTTTGCTCTCTTTGTTGTCATCTCCCACCCACTCTCCTTCGGAAAACAACTAAAAACTTGGATATTCGATAAGTAAACGAACCCCCCTCCCCAAGCGCCTTGAGACCCTCTGGGTGAGTAGTGCGCTATATACATTTTTTAACTTGAACTTGATCTGTATCAGGGGTTTAGCTAGGACTGCAAATCCCACAATTCACTGCCTGCAGTAACCTACAACTCCAAGAAACATTCTGATCTCTTTCTGTGTTTGAGGTAGATTTATGTTTCTGATTATTTTGATTCTTTCAGAGGTAACTCTTCTGACACCTCTCTCTATCTGGCGCCCCAGATATTTTACTGATGTGGTACAGAATAGTAACTTTTCAGGTGACACTTTATGCCCTCCTTCAGCCAAGTGATTCGGTAATGCAATGGTATCAACAACACAGTCATTTCGAGTTTTAGATGCCACCAACAGGTCATCTATATACTGCACCAGGACAGACTGTCCAGGCAGAACCAGAGATTCAAGACATTTTTTCAATATCTGATTAAAAATCGATGGACTCTCTGTGTACCCCTGAGGGACACGATTCCAAGCGAAAACATGGTCGTCGAATTTGAACGAGAAAAGAAATTTGCTATCTGGATGTAATGGTTTGGAGAAAAATGCATGGCACAAATCAATTACCGTGAACCATCCGGCTCCCCACGGTATCTGATACAAAATCACTGCAGGATTTGGCACAACTGGACAACATGGGACGACAATTTTAATCAACTTTGCGGAGGTCTTGCACGACCCTATATTTCCTGCTTGGTTTCTTTATGCCAATTATAGGTCAATTACATGGACTGCTCATTATTTCTTGTAAAATGCCTTGCTCAACCAAACGCTTTATTTCTGCTGCAACACCTGCTTTTATTTCTGGGCTCATTTTGTATTGTCGAATATTTGGGTAAACTGCACCTTCTTTCACTGTCACTTTTATCGGGTCCAAATTTGCCATTAATCCTACATCTTTTCCATTGAAATCCAACACTTCAGGATTCACCGTATCCTGTAATTCTTTTGGTAGATCTTCCACTCTCATCTTTTTATTTTCAGTTTCTTGTTTGGCTAACATTAATTTATAAACTCCATATTCATCTGGGGTTTGAATTTCAACACCAAAAGATTGTGCAATTCATTTTACACAGTAAGTCCCTACCTAATAGGTTCACTGGACTGGAGTCGCACACTACAAATTTGTGCATTTCTTTAAAATTCCCTATTCTGACTGTTATTGGTTCTGTAACAGAGGTACTAATTTGTTTATTAGAAACGCCCACTACTTGTATCGCTTCTCCCGAGAGGGGTAGGTTTGGAACGTCTGCTGTTCTCACAGTAGAATGGGTAGCACCAGTATCCAACAAAAAGGTAACATCTTTTCCCTCAACTTTTCCCTCAATGTATGGACCTGACTGATCTGCAGGCAAGGATGCGCCAAGTACGCACTCCTCGTCCTCCGCTCTCAGGCACCGTCAGTAACTATCTTCCTCGAAAAACTGTCAAAAGAAATTGTGATGTCACTGTGTCTCTCCTTCCACTTCCCTCCCAATTTGTGGTATCCACACTGTATTTAACTTGGCTCCCAGAATCTGGCATAGGTGCAAGTGATAACTGGTTCTGTATTATCTGTTGCTGTTGTTTCCTTGACACCCCATTCTGCGTCTGGGGATTTAAATAGTCAGTTTGGACATTATTATTCAATACAGCCTTACACTCGTTTCTCCAATGCCCCAATTTTCCGCACCCATGACAAGGAAACTTTTTCTTTGCCTCCTCCCTGTTCATTCTTCCTCTCAGTTTACCCCCATTTCCATCTCCTTGATTCCGATTATTTTTCAATTGATTCAACTGAAGTTCTTGCTGCTCTGCTAACTTAACTTGTGCCCACATTACGTTTCCTTCTAAATTCTTTTGTCTATTGTCATTTTTACCCCCAAAATATTTTGCATATTTGAGTATTTCATCAACAGGTTTGGCCTGCCAGCAGATTTTATGATCTTTAATCATTTGCGAAATTTCTGGCCTTAACCCTGACACAAACCAATAAATAAAATCTGTCATGTCTTTTGTATCAATGATTTCCAAACCACTGTACTGCTTGAATACCTGTAAAAGGCGCTCATAATATGCATGTACTGATTCATCCTTATTTTGGGTAGTTCTAGCTATTCTTGTCCAATCGGTTTCTTTCGGAGGTACTTTCCCTTTCAGGAAGGTTATGACTTGATGGTATTTTTTCATTACATCATCTGATGGGGCTCCTATCTCTGTATCTCTAGGGTATTCGCCACTGGGCCAATCAATAGTAATTTTACATTCTGTCCATAAATCTGCGGGTACTACGATATCAAACAACCCATCTAAATCTTTCAGCAATACCTTTGAGACCTTTACAAATCTTTCGACTTACCAGTACCAATCTACAGGTTTTTCTCTGAGTTTCGGGAAATCATTTGTAAATGATAAAATATCCTGTCGGGACCATGGAACATGTACATATGCTCCTCCTGGCACTTCTCTCATTGGACACAACCTTTTCTGATTCTTTTAGCAAATATTCAGATGTAGTATTTTTCTCTACAGGTTTTTCTCTGAGTTTCGGGAAATCATTTGTAAATGATAAAATATCCTGTCGGGACCATGGAACATGTACATATGCTCCTCCTGGCACTTCTCTCATTGGACACAACCTTTTCTGATTCTTTTAGCAAATATTCAGATGTAGTATTTTTCGCTTGGGCTTCCTCTTTTTTTTTGTCCATCTAGCTTTCCACTTGTCTAAATCATCCCACTTTTGTAATACTGACAATAATTCCTTTATTTGCACTTTTCGTCCTAACACATTAATGTTTTCTAAATCTTTGTCAGAAAATTAAGCTTGGTAAGGTTTCTGTAACACTTTAGATTTTCCAATATCAATCCCCATCTCCAAAGCCAAATTCATTAATTTTTCATGGAAAATGTTTGTATTTCGAGTAATACTTCGACATATAAACAACAATTCATCTTCACTGAAAGTATTCAATCTTTCTAACCCCACATTTCCAGCAAGTAACTCTTCCAATTCAACTCTTAATTTAAAAATATCCAATGCTTTCGGCTGTGATTTTGGCTTTGTTATTTCATGAGACCACCTCTCTATTTCTTCTGGGGATACTACAGTAGCACTCCTTGCACCTGAGGATGTTTCCATCCTTGCCTCTCTGTGGCTTCCGGGATTTTTTTTCCTGTTTGAGCTACTTCCAGGTTCTCTTATAGGTAAATCCATTAAGGATATTACTGACACACACTCACTTGGTCCTCAACAATCAAGGTTTCCTTTCTAGGCTGTACTACAGGTGTGGTCAGAACAGGAGTTTTAAGACAGATTTGTTTATCTCCATACAAGGGAACAACAGGACCTATAGTTACCGGTATAGTCAAGGCTTCAGGACTTGTATTCAACTGGGAATTTTTCTGAATTAATTCACTTTTCTGTTTATTTATAACCTCTCTTTCCCGTTCCTGTAAGACTTTTTTTAATGAGGGTTCATGTACAATTTGTGGAACTAAAGGTGGTGTTAAGAACGGGGCACTAGGGTTAGCTCTACTTGCTTCCTCATGGTAAGGTGGCGGATTTTTCATTAACAAATGCTCTAGATAATCATCATCAGAGTCACCACTAGTCATTAAATTCTTCCTTTTCTCTGTGCACTTGCTTCCTGATGGTTCTTCTAAAGTCAGTACAGGATATAATACTTCCACTAACATAGACTGTCTCCATTTCTTCATTTGCTTATCTCTTGTCTCTTTAGGAAATCTGGGATAGAATTTACTCCAATTTCTGTCACTTCTGGGTCTATCTCGCTCAAAAGCCTCAGTTTCCCATTCTTCTAATGCTTCGTACTGGGTCAATCTTGGTCTGGGATCTAATTCATTCATGCGTGTCCTCAGATATACAAAATTCTACCATTAAAAGTACCATTTTCTGGAAATGCCAAAACACCATCATCTTTAGTGTACTCTATGCAGTTCTCTAACCACACACAAGTGTGATAACCCCTTTCTACCATCATGTATGATGCGGGCGTATTTGGTGGTGGAATAATAATCCCTTCTCTTGTTTTAATCGTTTTATCTTTCTTGAAGAAATTCTTAATTTTCTTAGATAGCGAAATGTTTCTCTCCTCTCTGTACATGATATGAGGTCTTCCTCTTATGTATTGCTCTTGCGCAAACCCTAAGTGCCTCCTATCGGGTCTGTTTCCTATAATTGCTGGATCTATATGCCACATATGATTCGTACCGCTAAATTAATATGTAGCTAAACTCAATGGTTTACTAAATGCTTCACCAATAATAGTGCGTTTCTTATTTCCAATAACCAATCAAATCAGTGTTTTGATTTCAAATACATTTCATCCAATAATTGAGCAGCTTTTCTTGTGAGACATGTTCTCAGGCTCCTGCACTCAACCCTACTTTAGAATTATTACCTCAGCCGCACACCCGCTGTCTCAACCAATACCAGCGCGACTCTAGGTGACGTCAGTGCAGCACCACATCTGACTCCCTCCTTTGCAAGGTAATACGAAAACTTATTTCTTTTCACTTTAAATGCAATATTCATTAATTAACAACATGAACACATTTGCCACTGTGCCTAAGTGACTAAATTCAAAGGAAAGAATAATTTCTCTCACTGCAAGTAAATACCTTCCGCTTACTCTTCACACACTGCGAGTAAATCCCTTCCGCTTACTCTTCACACAAGCATCATAGAACCTGTTACTCCCTCAGGCCTACCCTTTCTAGGTGATATAAGGCCAAAGTTTCACCAGCGAACTCTTCTGCTATCATTTATTCACACATTTATACAGAAAACCCCTAATCATTGCTTCAAGTTCTACCTAACTTTATACGCATTAGGCAAGTGACCTCACTGCAGTGTGGCTTCCATTTACCACCCACTTTTCTGCCCCCGGGGATTCCAAACAAACATAGAACAATATAAACGAGTTATGGTTAATACATGAAAACCTGTACAGATCAAATAATCAATACGCGACTAACTACCTATCTTAATTAAACCCTAACCACTACTCTGCTACCAAAAGAATACTGATAGAGCGCGGGCTCACCTGCTCTTTTTACCATACTCTCCTGGGCCCATAAACAATACACACTTTGAACAGGTAAACCTACGCTTAATCAGATTTCAATTGACAACTTAGGACCTATACTATTGACTTACCAATCCATTTCACCGGTACCTATAGTCCTAAGGGATCAAGGGAGTTAGCATAATAGGCAGTAAACAAACATTTGTATTTATAAAATAACCACAAACTCAGGAAAGGTTTAAACTCTTTATCTATGTAAAGTCTTAAATGTCATAGTCAATACCAATTCAATTAAAGCTTGTTCAATTAGGAAGAAAAAATTCAAAGCAAGATGATGTGAAATTATGACGAGACTTTCTTTAAGCATTGAAACATAGGAAGGGTAAAAAAAAGTAAAAAGTACAATGACATACCCACACAATTTTATATTTACCTAGAATGGTGTGAAAACCAACCCTGGCCATGGGTTGGGATAAAGGACAGGACTCCCGATAGTTCAGGTGCCAACAGGACAGGACAGGTGCAGACCAGAATCAGGACAAGTACGGACCAAATTGGATCAGGACAGGACCATCGCAGGTCAGGACCTGCACCCACAGCTAAGTACAACGCCAGCGTCACACCCCTCTCTGCAGCTAACAGTCGGATCCCGATTGGGTTATCTAACTCCTTCCCAGAACCCCGATTGGGTTATCGAATCTTCTGACAGAGTGCTCCGCCAGCACCTCTGCTATTGATCGCCTATTGAGTACGTTGGGTCAGTGACAGGTCAGCTATTCGGACAAGTCCGACAATCTAACTAACTAAGCCTACCTTAGATATACCATTTTCCAGGGAAGTGTACCACCCCCCAATGTTGCAAGTTTGTGTATTCCCTCAATTTGATTGGTCAAAAGCGAGGAGAGGTCATCACACCATATCAGTTATGAGGTCATTACATTCAAATATTCAAATGAATGTTCCGTCCCATGATTTTATTTTCCCATGCACTTTTATTCCACCAGACAATGGATGTTTCAATAACAAATACAATGTATAACTTTTTGGTACATCCGAGCTTCCTTTGAGAGGTCGATGGGTGGGTTCTCATGAGTTTCACAGGCAAGTCTGTTGCTGGCATCGGTTCAATGCCATGACTTGAGGACTCTTGGGTTCTTCTGCGCAGGCGCATTTATTTTAAAATGGAGGGTAGCGGGGTAACATTAGGCCCAAGTACGAGCTAGTAGCAAAGTTAAAGAGAAACAGTTTTAGAACAATGAATAAATAAATGCACTGTATGCCACTTATCTCTACTCTATTCCACTTACTTTATTTTAACTATAGCAGTAGTGATTGGGCAGAACGAACAGGGTTTAGTATGAGCAGCAGTCCAAGCATCAGCATGTGAAACATAGAGAAACCATCTTTAGTTCTAGTGCGCAGAAGCAAAGATTTCCCACCAAAGCAAAGAATACATCATGTCACGTGAGTGTGACAGACGCATGCGCAGAAAAGTTCCCACATTGCGGCGGCCATATTAGGTCACTCAAGTTACTGTTAGTAAAAGCACATTGACAAGCTTCCCCAGCTTACTAGAAATGTAGTGTAGTGTGTTATTAATAAGACAAAACATGTTTATTAATGAATTATAGCTATTTCAAGGGGGTTGAATCCGAGCAAGTCTCTTTACGTGCGAAACCTTGCTCCATCAGGGGGAGCTGTTTAATAATCCGGAAAGTGCCTGTAGAGCTGATAGAAAGTGAGCAGATCTTTGAATAAAGAAGATACAGAACTGGTAAAACCTATGGTTTGGAGTTTTATATTGTTGAAAACCACGAAGTTTATGGAAGCATAACTTGTTTTCATTAAAACAATAGAGATCACTATCTGCTCACTAGGTTCAGCTTCAACATCCTGCATCTGTTGCTAGCTGCTCCCAAAGATGTTTTAATTATGAGTCCATGAGAGCCTACAGCTGCAACACTATTTATCCGCAGGACACATAACATTTTGTAATGTTTTGCAAATGTTATAATGAACCTAGAAGAGCTTCTATCATATAAATATTAAAGGACAAGGGTTTTTCCGAAGTCCTTCTGGCACTCACTTACATCCAGACGCAACCTGATGAACTTACAACCTTCAGTGTAACCTGCTTTTTAAGATCTTCCATGAGATGAAAGAACCTGTGGAAATTTCAGGAGGGTGCAATGTTATTGTTATGTTTATTATATCTCTGGTCATTGTCCGACCTCGTGAGTCGAGCTGGGCTCGGGGTGGCGTGTCCCCGTGCCTCTGAGCCCAGCGTTCTCTCACAGGGCCGTTAGAAGCAGTTTAAAGCCTGGCACTGCTGGTTGGGTTTTTTCCACGTTGTTACTTGGAATAAAAGAAGATATAATTCATCCAGTCTGTTCTCGCATCTTCAATTTACAACATTTGGTGGCGACGATCAGCGCGACCCATGCTAGATAGCTAAGCCTGCGAAATAAAGGCTTGAAGAAGTTGCAGTCGACGGCCACCACGAAACAACGAGAAAACCTGACAGCATATTGATCTAGGGCTTCAATGGTACGAATCTACTCGAAACACCGGCATTACCGACATCAAGGTACAGAGTAAGAACATTGGTGAACAAAGGTACGTCGAATTTAAGCCTTGAAAAAGCAGCTGTATGTATAGTTTTACCAAGCCATACTGCGTAGGAGTTCAGATCTCTGCACAGGCATTGCATGTAGATTAATGATCTTTCCGCCTGAGGAGTTTTGGCTCTGCAATGCGAAATACAGTGCCCTCAGCATTTAAGAGTAAATTAAAAGGGCGATATACACAACAGCCATAATTAAAAGGGCAATGTACTGTCAGTGGGCCCACAAGTAAAACTAACGCTGTGTTAACAAGGAAGTTCACCAAATTGATTAATAGACAGCGATAACACGCTTGAAGTGTGGATTAACTGTTCGAAGTGCTTCACATTAGAGGGAGCATTCGAATATTGCACAAGTATACAGCCATGGATCCACAACTGTGACACACACACAATTACATCGAGTGTGGAACACTTGATACAGCTGTGATACACACACAATACGTGTGTCACATTGTTTAGTGTTATCCAAAATGAATGTCAGTAATGCTATTCAAGTGCAAGTCCCATTTTTGTTTGTTCCAGGGGAGCCTTCTATGGAATGGGATGACTGGTGTGAGGCATTCGAAAATTATATTGTGGCCCTAGATGGCACAACATTTTCTGCTATTAGAAAGAAAGCCCTATTGTTGGGAGCACTAGGAAAAGAGGGTCAGAGAATTTTTAAATACCTTCCAAGTCCACCGGTTGAGATTGATGATGTTTATAAAGATGCTTTATTTAGATTATACACCAGGTTTGCTAAACAGGAAAATATAGTTATGCAAAGACACAAGTTTTATACTGCTCCACAAAAGCAAAATGAGTCCATTGACGATTTTGTTTCTAGATTAAGGGAACTATCTGTAAAATGTCAATTTAGTAATATGCAAGATGATATGATTAGGGATCAGTTAATTGTACAGTGTTATAGCAAAAAGACCCAAGAAAAGTTACGGGCTGCTTGGAATCCTTCCCTTACAGAGGCTATCACTATCGCAAAGGTGTTAGAAAAAAGTGATAGGTGCATGAAAGCGTTGAAAACAATTCAAGAGGCTAATACTTCAGATGTTGCAAAACTACAAACTGATCCATGTGAATCAGTAAATCCCATACGTGTAAAGCATACACAAAGTTTGGCAACTAAGGCAGGCAAAGGTACCACTTCATATAACAAACCCACAATGCCAAACAGGTACAAACAAAACACACGTTCGTGCAATAGGTGTGGTAGTCCTTTTCATTTGGCCGATTCAAAAAATTGTGTTGCTTTAACAAAGGAATGCTTAAAATGTGGAAGCAAGGAACACTTTGCACGTATGTGTAGAACAAGTACATCTAGGAAAGTTGCGATGATAGAGTGCGATGTAACTGATGATGAAGCAGAGGTCATGATGATTACATCTGCTGGAGACCTTAATATTACTGACAATGTTGTTTTATCTCGTTGTCACGGAGCCGGGCTTCCTGACCTGGACGAGCTCCCTGACGCTGTCGGACGGGGTGTGTCTGCTAACGTCTCTTCCTTTCCACCCCGTCCGCAGGATCCCTGTGACGTCTCATGGGCTTCCCCGGCCCTGCCTCCAGCTCGTCAGCTTCAGTATTCAGCCTCCGTGACGCTGGGGGCGTTCCCGCCGACTTCTTCTGCAACCGACCAATCCGGCGCCTGGACGTCATCCTCCGATGGCCAATCAGGGGAACTCGGGCCGTTTAAGGAAACCCCGTTTGTCTACAGCAGCGCGGACCCTTCGGAAACGGAGCGAGTAGAGGAGGAAGACGCCGCCAAGGAAGAAGAAGGAGGAACCGTCGTCGAACCGCTGTTGAGCCCCCTGGAGCCGAGAGACGACAAGCCAGGAGGCCACCGCTTCCATGAGCCGCCCCGCCACACTTCCAAGGGAGAAGTGTGGCTACACAAGGTACGAGGGCGTTTCCAAGGGTTGTTTTCCTCACGGGGTGGGACCGGGTAGCCTGAGGGTGGACACTCTTGCCGTACCCTGTCATCCTGCGCCTAGAAACAGCTACAGATGGTGGTAGAACCCTGGTGTTCCCTCACTACCCTACCCCCCTCTCATTCTTTGTACATATATCGGATCTTGGCCCTAACGTGGCTCTTTTCTGTTTTGTTTTCTCTTTCGAGTAACCATCCCTGGAGCAAGCCGGCCTTCTCTCTCCTCGAGGCACAGACTGGAAGTGATGACCTCGACAGTTCGCCGCTAAAGGGACTCACGACCTGTGTTCATTGTACTAAAACCTTGTTTTGCTTTAAACCCAACCGGTGGTAGAGAAACTCTGAATAAAAACCCGGTTAAAGACACCTCTATATTTGTGGCGGCTCTCCTTCCCCCGACCCCCATTCCCACAAGTGGTGCCGTGACTCGGATCCCTCAGTGAACCCCCCATTCGAAACAGAATGGAGACTCTGTTGACCCAAATGGAGGCTGACAGAGCCGCATTTACTCAAGCTATTCAGACCCAGTCCGACAACCTTATGAAACTAGCGGAAGGACAAACACAATTGATGACTGTGATAGGACAGGGAAGGACTTCAGCTCCCCCTCCAGGCACTGTTGTACCACTACAAAAATTCAGTCCAGGCGAGGACCCACTGGCTTTCTTTTTGAACTTTGAAAGAGCGGCAAGAGCCAGTGCCTGGCCTGGGGATAGGTGGCCCTTCTACTTGGCGCCCTTGTTGATTGGCGAAGCCCAGGCGGCTTATCAAACTGTAAACCGTGATGGAACAACGGCTTATGCTGTCGTGAAACAGTATATCCTCGACAGGTTGGGGGTGGACGAAGAAACCCATAGACTCAGGTTCCGTCACGAAAAGGGTACACCCGGGGATTTACCCAAAACACTGTTTTTCAAACTAAAAGAATCAGCTGACTTATGGCTCAAACCCCAGGAAGGAAACGTTGATGCCATAATGAACAAGATCTATCTTGAACAGTTCATTGAGTCCCTTCCCTATAGCACCCAGAGGTGGCTTAAACAACATGCCGGTTTAACCCTAGATCACGCTATAGAAATGGCGACTTGTTATGCAAGAGCCCAGGGAAGGCCATATACGAGGGAACCAGAGAAGAACACCAAGCTGTTACCTCCCATCAAACCTGAAAAAAAGACATTCCAAAAACCCATTCCTGAACCCGTGAAAACACGGTTCCAACGACCTGAACTGCCTAACACCGGCCCTCAATGTTATGATTGCGGTGAATGGGGCCATATCGCTCGCTTTTGTAGGAAGAAAAAAGAAAGAGAAGAAGAACCTATGGACGTGAGCTATGCCCCCAGGTCCATCCTGTACGCACAAGAAACCGGAACCACTTTCTACGTACGTGTCTTATTGAACGGTGCCAAAGTAAGAGCGTTGTTGGATTCCGGCTGCAAACAATCAGTTATTCGAAAGGAGTTGGTAGAACAGGCCTCTCTCCTTCCTGGGAGAAGGGTCAGTATCCGTTGTGTCCATGGGGACGTCAAGGAGTATCCTGTGGCAAAGGTCACGTTGACAACGCCCTCAGGGACACCAATGGACGTAGTGGTGGGGGTTATGTCTAGTGTACCCGAACCTGTAATCATAGGGACGGATAACCCCACCTTTAGTACTCTGTTGTTAGAGGCTCTTCACCACCTCTCCCTTCCTAGCGAAGCCTTGTTAGCCGTAGAGCCATGGGCCATGGACACTCATTTTAGAACAGCCCAGTTAAATGACGCCAGCCTTAGTAATGCATGGCAGGTTGCCCAAAACAGACAAGATCCGACCACCCGGAGTTATCCCACCTTTGTTGAGAAAAATGGTCTACTGTATAGACTCGCTAAGGCGGACGCCGAACCCCAATTGTTGGTCCCGCATAGCTTTCGTGATCAAATCCTGTTCTTTGGTCATGCGCATCTGTTAGCTGGCCACTCAGGGGCGGAAAAAACTGGTCAGTCCATCTTACGCCATTTTTTTTGGCCAGGCATTTATGCCCAAGTCCAGAAATATTGCCAGGAGTGCAGGATTTGTCAGAAACGTAATCCGTACACTCCTCCACCTGTCCCTCTGATGCCCATGCCTATTATAGGTGTTCCCTTCGACCGAATAGGGATGGATCTGATCGGCCCTTTGCCGAAATCCTCCCGAGGACATCAGTACGCCTTAGTCCTAGTGGATTACGCCACGAGATATCCCGAGGCGTTTCCGCTTAAGGCTGCTACGACCACCACAATAGCCCAGAGGTTGGTTGAGGTCTTCTCTCGTATGGGTTTTCCGAAGGAGATCATTACCGATCAGGGCACTCCGTTTGTTTCACGGTTAATGCAACAGGTGTGCAAACAGTTAAACATCAAACACATCAAAACGTCTGTGTATCACCCACAAACAGACGGGTTGGTTGAGCGCTACAACGGCTCCCTTAAGTTGACATTAAAAAAATTGTTGTCAGGTGACGGGAAGAACTGGGATCAATTGTTGCCTCTGGCTCTCTTTGTCCTTCGCAGCCAGAAACAATCCAGTTTAGGGACTTCACCGTTTGAACTACTGTTCGGGAGACCCCCCAGAACTCTTCTGGAAATCACTAAAGACAGCTGGGAGTCTGTGGGAGCACAGGAAGCCGAGGCCCTGTTAGATTACACCAGGCAGTTACAGAGCAGGCTCCATAAACTACGGACCCTGGCTCACGACCACTTAGCAGTGGCACAAACCAAACAGAAAACCTTCTATGATCGGGGTACAAGGTGGAGAGTATTGGACGTAGGCGATTGGGTGTTAATCCTCTTGCCTTCCTCTACCCACAAAATGAGGAAGGAGTGGCAGGGACCCTTTAAGGTTTTGAGAAAAATAGGACGCACGACATACTTAGTACAAACGGGAAGAGGTAAAACCCAGATGTATCACATCAATTTATTAAAAAAATGGTTAGGTACACCTCCTCAGGATGTCCATGTGTCGTCTCCCGTTTCCATTACAAGTCACACTGTTGGTGATGCTCCTATCAACCCTGAGTTATCCAGTACCCAACAAGAAGAAGTGACCGCCTTGCTCATGTCTCATGCAGCGGTCTTCTCTGATCAGCCGGGCCATACACACTTGGCAGAACACTGTATACCTACTCTTCCCAATGTGGTGGTAAAACAAAAGCCCTACCGCATCCCCGAGGCGAGACGCAAAGCGTTCCAAGACGAGGTTGACAGCATGCTGAAATCCGGGATCATAGTGCCTTCCCACAGCAATTGGTGCTCTCCGGTGGTCCTGGTGCCAAAGCCTGACGGCAGTATCAGATTTTGCATCGACTTTAGGGCGGTTACTCGGGTGTCTAAACAAGATGCCTACCCTTTGCCTAGAGTCGATGAGCTGCTGGAACGTCTTGGTGAGGCTCGGTATATAACCACCATCGATCTCACCAAGGGGTATTGGCAAATACCTCTCGCTCCTCAGGATAGGGAGAAGACGGCGTTCTCCACCCCTTCTGGTCACTTTCATTTCACGGTACTCCCCTTTGGGCTGCATGGAGCGCCGGCAACATTTCAGAGGGCCATGGATACACTGCTGGGCCCTCACTTACAATATGCGTCAGCCTACCTGGACGATATTGTGGTGTTCAGTAAGACATGGGAGGACCACTTACAACATCTTGGGCACATATTAACCGGTCTGAAGGAGGCCAATCTCCATATTAACGCAAAGAAGTCCCGATTTGCTTTCCAGCAGGTCAAGTATCTCGGGTATCTCTTGGGGGATGGAAAAATTAAACCTCAGACTGAGAAACTGGCAGCGATCAGAGCAATACCCTATCCCTCTACGAAGAAAGAACTCAGGGCCTTTTTGGGGTTGGTGGGTTACTACCGTCGCTTCATTGCCCAGTTCGCAGGACTGGCAGGACCCCTCACTGATCTGCTTGGGAAGACTACTAAATCCGCTACACTCCCCTCTCCTTCTATCGCGCAGTCTTCGGCCTTCCAGGCTTTGAAGGACGCCTTGACTTCCTCCTCTGTTCTGGTGTCTCCTGATTTCCTCAAACCGTTCATACTCCAGACGGATGCCTCTGGAGTGGGTATTGGTGCAGTACTGTCCCAGGAGGATGCGAACGGAGACGAGCGGCCTGTGCTCTTTATCAGTCGCAAACTATTTCCTAGAGAGCAAGCTTATTCCACTATCGAGAAGGAATGCCTGGCTGTCCGCTGGGGAGTGGAAAAATTGAGGTACTATCTCGAGGGGAGGCCCTTTGTGTTATATACTGATCATGCTCCCTTGACTTGGCTCCAACGCAACCGTGGGAACAATGACCGCATCCTGCGTTGGTTCCTGGCCCTACAGCCTTACCAGATTGAGGTCCGTCACAGGAAAGGTTCCCTGCAGGGCAATGTGGACTTTCTCTCCCGGTATCCGATTCCCCCCGATCGGGTCAATCCTGGGGGTGGGATATGTCACGGAGCCGGGCTTCCTGACCTGGACGAGCTCCCTGACGCTGTCGGACGGGGTGTGTCTGCTAACGTCTCTTCCTTTCCACCCCGTCCGCAGGATCCCTGTGACGTCTCATGGGCTTCCCCGGCCCTGCCTCCAGCTCGTCAGCTTCAGTATTCAGCCTCCGTGACGCTGGGGGCGTTCCCGCCGACTTCTTCTGCAACCGACCAATCCGGCGCCTGGACGTCATCCTCCGATGGCCAATCAGGGGAACTCGGGCCGTTTAAGGAAACCCCGTTTGTCTACAGCAGCGCGGACCCTTCGGAAACGGAGCGAGTAGAGGAGGAAGACGCCGCCAAGGAAGAAGAAGGAGGAACCGTCGTCGAACCGCTGTTGAGCCCCCTGGAGCCGAGAGACGACAAGCCAGGAGGCCACCGCTTCCATGAGCCGCCCCGCCACACTTCCAAGGGAGAAGTGTGGCTACACAAGGTACGAGGGCGTTTCCAAGGGTTGTTTTCCTCACGGGGTGGGACCGGGTAGCCTGAGGGTGGACACTCTTGCCGTACCCTGTCATCCTGCGCCTAGAAACAGCTACAGATGGTGGTAGAACCCTGGTGTTCCCTCACTACCCTACCCCCCTCTCATTCTTTGTACATATATCGGATCTTGGCCCTAACGTGGCTCTTTTCTGTTTTGTTTTCTCTTTCGAGTAACCATCCCTGGAGCAAGCCGGCCTTCTCTCTCCTCGAGGCACAGACTGGAAGTGATGACCTCGACAGTTCGCCGCTAAAGGGACTCACGACCTGTGTTCATTGTACTAAAACCTTGTTTTGCTTTAAACCCAACCGGTGGTAGAGAAACTCTGAATAAAAACCCGGTTAAAGACACCTCTATATTTGTGGCGGCTCTCCTTCCCCCGACCCCCATTCCCACACTCGTCCAAAAGCAGATTTTGATGTGAATGGGGAAACCCTGTCACTATTGGTGGATACGGGTTCGTTATATACGATAATCCCCAAGAAGTTATTTGATACTTCTTGCACTACAGCTGACTTAATTACATCAGACGTGGTTTTAAAAGGATATCAGGGAGTAAGCATTGGAGTGCTTGGTTTTTTTGAGGCATGCATTACATTCAAAGGAAGAGTTACCCATGGTAAAATTTATGTTTCACCTCACGGCCCCGCCATTTTAGGTTAGTAGCACCAGTACGATTTAAACATCAGAGTAGATCCCAGGGCTGACCCACCAGTCATGTGCGTTAATAGTGAAAATGAGAATAGTTTGGCAGACAATTTAGAAAATATTTTGACCAAACATGAGAAAGTATTTAACACGAAATAGGGAGAGGCCATTGGCTATCAACATGTTATTAAAACTAAAAGGAATGTTGTACCAGTCAAGCATGTTGCACGCAAGATACCTTTGTCTGCTTGGGTTGAAGAGGAAAATCATTAAACAAGTGCTTGATGATGATATTATTGAGCCTGTGGAAGCCACACAGTGGTTATCTCCGGTTGTGATTACACAGAAACAAGATTGATCTTTGCGTTTCTGTGTGGACATGAGGAGTTTAAATAAGGCAGTGATAATGGACAATTTTCCTCTTCCCAACATTAATGAGATTGGTTTGGGTTTGGGGGGTGGAAAGGTGTTTTCGAAGCTCGACTTATGAAGCGCGTACCACCAAATCAAACTTCACCCAAACTCAAAGGAATACACTTCATTAATCACTCCTGAGGGCACATATCAATTTAAGAGACTTCCTTTTGGATTATGCTCTGCTGCCAGCAACTTCCAAAGAATCATCACGGACATCCTCAAAAATATTGAACGTGTAGTCTTCTTCCAAGATGACATTTTAATTTATGGCCTAGATTCCACCGATCATAATTCAATTTTGGATAAAGTTTTAACATGTCTTTCCAAAGCTGGCCTAACATTGCGCAAGGAAAAAAGTGTACTTGCAGCCAAAGAAGTAGACTATCTTGGATATCATGTTAGTGGAAATGGTATTCAACCTAAGCATGATCTTGTTAGTGCCATATGTAATGTAACAGAGCCAGACGATAAAGACAAGTTGAGATCATTTATGGGCATGGTGGAATACTATGCGAAATTTGTAAAAAAAATTGCAGAGAAAGTTGAACCTTTGAGGAATATCTTTAGAAAAGGAACAGTGTTTGTTTGGGGAACTGAACAGAAAAGTGCTTTTAACCTGATTAAGGAAAACATCCTAAATGCAAATATCCTTTCCAGTTTTGTACAATCTTTACCTACTGTCCTGACTGTGGCTGCAAGTTCTGTGGGCATTGGGGCAGTTTTAACGCAAAAACATGCAGGACAGCAAAACACAGTTGCTTTTGCATCTCGTTCTTTGACTGAGAGTGAAAAAAATTACTCTGTCATCGAGCGAGAGGCGTTGGCAGCTGCATGGGCAACAAGGTATTTCAGAGTTGATTTGTGGAGCATCTCATTCACACTCAGGACCGACCACAAACCTCTATTGAAAGTGTTGGCTCCTGGGGGTATAAAAAATAGTTCAGGCCGACTAGCCAGATTAGCGGTCAGTGTTCAAGACTTAATGTGCAATGTTGAATATGAACCCGGCTGGTGCAATAGTGTTGCAGATTGTTTATCAAGGTTGCCGGACACAAAAGTCAAACCGAGAGAGTTAGTGACTGAGAATGTGTTTGCATATCTAGAAGATTTAACAGAAGATCTTTCTAGATCAATATCCAAAGATGAGTGGATGGAAGCCATGAAGAAAGACCAACTCATGGGGACTTTAATTAGGATGTGTAAGGAGGGTGTATCTAGACAAAGCACAGTGTCACCCAATCTTAGAGCTTATGTCCAACTACAAAATGAAATCTCGATGCAAGGAGATTTTATTTTAGTGAGAGGCGAGAAATACATACCACCGGAATCTCTTAGACCTCGTATCATTGGCTTGGCTCATGAGGGTCATTTGGGCCAAACACTCACTGCCAGACGTCTCAAAGAGAATTTTTGGTGGCCAGGTATAGATTCCCAGGTTAAGTCATGGGTAGAGCAATGTGAACTTTGCAGGGAGTCTGAGAAAAGATTACAAGTAGGTGCAAGTACTCACTCATTTGGACGAGTAGTATCCGAGGAAGGTGTATGGAAAAAAGTCTGTATTGATTTTATAGGCCCTTTTCATGAACTACAAGACAGTGAAAAATTTGATATGGTGTTAGTGGATTCAGCTTTGAAGTGGGTAGAAGTTGCATTCATGAGAAGTATTAATACACAATCCACTATTAAAGTACTTACCGAGAATTTCTGACGAGAAGGGATTACTGCTATGATTTTATCAGATAATGGTACACAACTTACATCCAGGGAGATGGAGAATAATTTTGATCATGTAGGTTTGAAACATTTGCGTACTTCATTATACAACCCCCAAAGCAATGGCCTATGCGAGAGCGTAAATAGATTAGTCAAAGGTACTATGCAACTTGCTTTGGCTTCAAATCGCTCTGTTCAAAAAGAAATAAAAGAAATGCTTTGGGCGTATCGAATCACAATAAACCAAAACATGACTAAGACACACTTTGAACTTATGAGAGGAAGATCAGCTGGTACAAAGTTAGTTCCCACATGGTTGCAAAAAGTAGATCTGGTAGAGGATCATAATACAGGTACCTACAGTAAAACAAACATATCTGTAGGTGACCTAGTTAAGGTAAAACCAGGCGGCAACCATAGGATGTTCAACAAGTTCAGGGGATCTTTTCAGGTGAAGTCAGTATCTGGTAATTATGTTAGATTACAAAATTGCCAAACTTGGAATCTTCGAAGGGTAGCACTATATCAAAAGAAAGATAAGCAACTGAATCTTCATTTGTTAAAGTCACATGTTTCACATTCTCAAAAGGTTATTGACAAGAAGGACAACAGACCTATTCGGGGAAAAAAATTACCTGCATATTTAAAGGATTTTGTTTAAATGTTTAGGAAAGGAGTGGATAGTATTTATTAAATTATTGTCTGTACTTGTATTGCTTCCACCACTCATGTAAAGGTGTTTGTTCCAATTCTTATCTTTTCATCATACAATATTTCATAATAGAATGTAAGAATACTTCAAGAGTTTATGCAGGCAACTTATGTTCACTTTTGTCATCTTTCTAATGTTAAAGGAAAGGAGATGTGTTGTTTATCATATCTCTGGTCATTGTCCCACCTCGTGAGTCGCGCTGGGCTCGTGGTGGCGTGTCCCCGTGCCTCTGAGCCCAGCATTCTCTCACAGGGCCATTAGAAGCAGTTTGAAGCCTGGCACTGCTGGTCGGGTTTATTCCCACGTTGTTACTTGGAATAAAAGAAGATATAATTCATCCAGTCTGTTCTCGCGTCTTCAATTTACAACAGTTAATATCTGTTTTATCCTGAGAGGTAGAATTGAATTGACGTACAAAATGTGCCTTAAAATGCCTTTTCTCAATTTTGTTTCAATTTGGTTTCACGGGGTAAAAAATCCCCCCCTGCCCCCGAACCCACCTTGAGAAAGAAGGGTTTGCTTCACTGATTCATTACAATTCAGTTCAGGTTTTAAACCCCACCATGTTGAATGAGCACCATCTGCCGTTGACTTAGCAAGCTACACATTGCACAGTTTACTTGAACTAAGTGTGTTTTTTTTTTTTTTTTTTTTTTTTTTAAAAACCTTTATTGAAAAAGAAGGGTAGAAGTACAAGCGCTGGCCTACAACCACAGGGGCCGGCCGCAAAGTCAGGAGAGTCAAAAAGAAACATAGCAATGCATACGACAGGATGAATACAGGATGAATACAAAAATCACGACATCGCCAGCGCCAGGATATAGAGGTTTCATTTTACATTACTTAAAGGAGGTAGCAACCATATCTACTAGCGCGTCATGCAACATATATCGAAAAGAAAAACGGGGGGGGGGCGGGAGGAAGCAGCCCCCCACGCAAGCAGATGACACAGTAGGGCAGAGCCCAAAGACCACACACGCCCACATCAGGAGCAAAATAGACAAAGGATACCAACAAACAAATAAAGTGGACGCCGTACGTACAGCCCACCCGCCCCGAAAAGGAGAAGGTGCAGACGCTAACGAATAAAGGAGCGAACAACAAGGGATACAGCCCACCCCCTAAAGAAGGCAAAAAAGGGACCATAGAACAAAACAAACTAAAACAACAAACACCCCCCCCACCCTACATCACTGTAACGGCTACGGTCTACCCCATTGAACAGCGTGCCTGTCGCCCAGATTCACCCGAAATATAGAAAAAGAAAAAGAATAATAACGAGAAGAGAGAGGAATAAGAAAAGGAAGAGAGAGTAGAGATCCAGGAAAGCTGAGCCCATACAATTACATCACAGCGTGAGCAGGCAAGAGCGTATCAGGAAACCAAGCGTTAAAGCAATTCCAGGCAATATGGCGGGTACGAATAAAACAACAAAGTCGCCAGTATAGCAATTCCACGCCATGTACAGAGCAGCCCACTCCCTACACGTCCCTATCCCGGACCAGAGCAGAAATTAGATAAGAAAAGCGCAGAGAAATAATAAAAATAAGGCCCATAGAAACCAACATGAGAACTAAAACCTACCCCCCACCCTACACCATCGCAGAGGCTACGGCCTACCCCCCCCCCGCAGTGTGTCTATCGCCCGCTAAAGAACCCGAAATATAGACAAAGAAAAATGAGAGGGAAAACCCTAAGAAAAGAAAAAAGAAAAAGGTCACTTTTGGAATTAGGGAGAAAGAATAGAAAATCCTAATCTATAACTCCCAAGAAAGAAAAAAGTGTGGGGAGGAGCCCATTAAACACCGAGTCTCTCGGACACCCCATCCATGTAGCAACTCCCATCCTATATATCACCTAAGAAATATAATTTGTGCAGTATGAAACAAAATAGGGAGAGATCACACGCAACATGGTAGTACGCACATAAAGGGCGTCTCATCCCGAGGCCCCACCCGCCTAACAAGTCTAGTCGTCCCATCCCCCATGTGTACCAACAAGAACAACGCAAGGAGAGTTACAGTCGCATAATGCATGAATCATTGCAAACCGAGATGTAGTCAGCCAGGAAGACAAAGTCCACCAAGAAAGTCCGCTAACCCTGACCAGTACGTATTCGCCCCCACAGCCAAAACCCTCGCATGGCAGTCCAGACGGGCTGAACAAAGGGACAAGATGGCCGCTCTCGGCAGGAAGATGGTGTTCCACAACAAAATGGACGGGTCCGTCCATGATCAGTTCCATGTATCCCACTAGACAGCGCCAATGGTTGCTCACTGGTCAGCGAGAGAATGAATAGCAGCAACAGGGCCAGATGAACATGGGCAAGCAGATCTGCTAGCTGCTGCGCCCGCGACGGCATCACCAAAGGTAGCAAAGTCTCGAAGGAAATTGTGAGCACTGGTGGAGGTAGCAACATTGTAGCGCCGGTGAAATAAATAGGCATCAATGTGCGTCCGCCAACACTGCCGGGAAGCTGAAGGAGAGAGCAATTGTTCGGCAACAAAGTAGCCTGGACAGGAGTAACGACAGACACAGCTTCCCAGTGAGAGAGGCAGATCGGTGATGTGCAGGTCACCACGGGCGCAGCAGCCCCAAGCCTCCCATACAATGATAAAAAGCCTACACGCATCTCTGACCACAAGTCACGGATAGCAGCAAGAATGGAGCCATAAGTTGGGGCCGCCGGGGGTTCCATATGCGTCACGATCACAGGCGCCGGACCCCAGACAAGACAGCGTCCAGGGGACCTTAACAGAGTCCAGGGCTTATCCGAGGCAGCGTTAGCAGGAGATGCAGCCAAGTTAGCCAGTGCAAGAGCCCCGCCGGGGGAGCAAAGGGGCGCAGGGGCGCAAGTGCCACAGAGAACACAGGGATGTAGGTCGCTGTCCGAACGCAGACATACAATCAGTGGGCGACCCGCGATGAAAGGCTCACGGTGGTCGGGATCAGGCTTGAGGGAGAGCTGCGGTGATTAAGTGTCCGCCATCATGGGGGTGACGCTGCGTACCTCACTTGCAGAGCTCGGCAGTGGAGGCGCCCGAGGATGTTCCCGGTCAGCAGGCACTCCGTGCATAAGTGAAGGGCAGGCGCAGATAATCGCAGGTAGAGGCGCCAGTCAGGGCGCTATAGGCACTCCGCCTCCATAGCCTCGGCAGCTCCGGCAGCCGCCATGTCAGCGCGTCCGTCTGGGTCTCGGACTCAGGGTAGAGATGAGCTCCGCAGTTCTCTCGGCCGTGCAGTGGGTTCCAGGCAGGCAGGAACAGCGGGAGAGCACCAGTCAATTCCGCACACCGTCTCCGTCCCCTCGTCCGCGTTTCGCAGCAGGATAACGTCAGGATTTCGGCGAGAGGAACAAAGGATCAGGGAGCCGAGAGACTTCACGTCCGTTCACATCGCCATCTTGGCTCCTCCCCCCGAACTAAGTGTGTTTGTATCTTATTAGTCCATGCAAGAGATTTTGTAAACTGGCAGTAACAAATCCAGATTAAGCAAAACATTAAACCATATCTTCATGCAGAAATCCTGGATTCTCCTCACCTGCCCACCTGAACAACTTGCCTAAGGGGTAGTGAATGGACCAAAGACTTTATAGTGAGTGTCCATGAAGACAATAGCGGTACCTGCAGTGGAAGTGTGCTGCACCAGACATGGATGCGGACGGTGCCAATGCTGAAAATGGAAAGAGCCAGGTTTGGAAATGGGAGGTGCCTGAACGGATCCTCAAGAAAACTTTTGGGCACCTACTTTATTTTTTTTTATAAATTAACCACTACATAGGGCTCTATTTCAAGTCCCGAGAGCCAGTAATAGGCATTACAGAGAGATTGTCATTAAAAGAACAGTGATAACTTTGTGGGGCTGGAATTCTTCTCCCAGACACTCCAATGACAGCAGTTGAAATGTCTGGGTGACCTAAGGAAAATGGTGACTTGCATCAGAAATAGGGATGTAGTTTTTCAGATTTGCCAGGAACTTCTCGATGTTGAACTTGTGATTGGTGTCCCTTCCGTCCCACTGACCCATCTCCCCGGAATTACTTATACCTGCAGCATTGCTAACTTTGCGAGGGGCCCTGATTAGTTTTGCGGCTTGTAGTGGGGCCCATAGTGCAAGAAAGGTGCAGCAGTGCCAGAAAGAAAGCTGTACCTGAATCAGAATCTGCACCTCTGTAATGATATGAGTCCCGCGAGAGAGGAACCTGGGACCTGGTAATAAATAAAGGGGTGAAGATCGCTCGGGGTCTGGTGTGCATTGCATTTGTGTTACTCCCCGACTTGGGTCATATATTCTCCTCCTTCGACTGCAGCTGACACTGCAACACACCTCCATATGCTAATTTACGAGAGTTGCAGGACACCTGTAGCCTGGGTACGAATCCACCTCAAAATTGAAATATCCTGAATGTGTCTTGTTTCAAACCAAAACACAAAAAGCGAAATACTAAAGTTTATCAATAAGAACATAAAATCATCACATTGGTGCAGTAGGTTCAGTGACACCACAGCCCAGAATCCTGAGGGACCCACGGAACCAGATAATTGCTTTATTTAACAGTTCAAACTGCAGCCTTTCCCTCCTTGCACTACGGTCCATGACACACTGAGGGGTTTATTTACAAGCCACTTGCACCGCCATGCGCCACTGTTTTTTTGACACACCGGCAGCGCAGTGTGCTGCCCAATATTTACTAGGCCACGCAAAACCACCCTATGTGGCTTTTCATGGACTTGTAAATATGGCTCTTTTTCACGCATTACTTTGCATGAAAGGGGCGTGCCCTGGGTGTTGCTGTGGGTGTTCCCAAGCAACACCCATGGTTTTTGCAGCATTTCTAGATCTACATTTCGTAAACTTGGGAATGCATCAGAAACCTAGGCCTCCCCAGAGGACGCATAAGGAAGCGCCACGAGGAGAAATACTTTTATTTCTCCTGTTTTTTTCTTCCTCTTTCTATGTGTGCTGCATTCTGAAGCACTCATCGAAAGAGAAAAAAGCCTCTTGTGATCGTTTTTGTGCAGGAAGTTATCACTTCTTGCACAAAAACAATCATCCCCGCAGCGCAGGCACCCTTACAGAATGGTGCAAGGGTGCCTGCATTGGCGCATGGCAGCCAATTGTGCGCCAGGGCAGGGGAAAGCACAAGGATTAGTCATATTGTTGTAAACATGATGCATCCCTGTGCTTTCAAAAAGACGCAGCTCAGCACAGCAAAATGGCTTGCGCTGCAGCGCTGCATCATTTTTTTGTAACTTAGGCCCTGAGTACGCAACTGAAATCACACAGATATTCATCCATAGACAGAAATTAAAAGGAATGATTATGCTTGCTGAGCAAAAACGGACCGATCTATGGAACGGCATCAGAAGACCAATGGTGCATCCTTTTCATTGCTGTGAAACGCATGCAGCTCAAGGGGTTAAAGTGCAAGTAGGCGAGCATGAGAATTACGGTCTCAGAGCAGGCCTGGCCAATCCAGAAAAGCTGCTGTGTCAGGGGAGATACTCTGAATCTAGGCTATCTACTGTAAACAGGATAGCTGTTTAAAACAAATTTGGGAAATTGACTGCGAAACTAGATAGGGCCCATTACCTCAGGCAGTCATTTAAATTGGAGTTAGAAAAGGTCATGGGATGTGACAATAATTGGTTCACCAATTCAGTCCAGTCCCTCTTCCCTCAGGTTAGTGCATAAACAGCTACAATGTCTTGCTGTAGTAGGCAACTTACTTTCAACGGAGCACTACTGCCATCTACAGGATTTATTGTCAATAATATATACAGCAAAACGTATTTTGGAGCTATTTCGGTATTTTGGAGCTATTTCAATGCATGGTGTGGCAAGCAATTTATCATCATATACTTATTTCACAGACCAAACAATCAGCTATATCTTATCTAGCCTAATATCCCACCAGTTTAATCGAGAGAACGGGTATCTGCTTGCTTCAAACTGAACAAGTGTTGTTTAGAGCAGATTGTCACCTGAGGTCCTTCTAGAGCAACCACAGTGTTTTACAAGCTTTACTAGTGCCCCTGTCACAAACATTGTATCACACTGTAAATCTCCAAGAGCACCCCTAATTCTACCATAATTGCCCCTATTTGACTAGGTAGAATACGGCCAGAGCAGGATCTTTATTTGATCAAATATGAAGTGGTAGCAGAATATTTTGTCACATTTAGGCCTAATTAGAAGTTTCTTTGTACTGGTGGGAGGGAAACTGTACCTAAAAACATTTGCACTGTGCCGTAACGGAATGGGGAATAACTGAATAGGTGCACAGAATTTTATTTAGTAGCTGGAATTCCACAAGAAGTTACCAATTCCCTGTGTTTTAATGCACCACCTGCTCTCAGCTCTGAGCATTTGGCTGGATTTTCTAGCCAGTAAAATCATGTCAGCTGTGTCTGCACCCGGAGGACCCTATGTATGAAACCTTTGCATTGCCCTTGTGTCATGCAAGGCGATGCAAGAACACAAAGGCTTCAGTAATATTCAAAAAGCTACACAAGGCCTGAAATGTAATGTGGAGCATGGGTGCACCCATGTATTTATCAATTAATTTTGGTGCATTCCCAGATTTACAAAGACTATTAAGCCTGGGAATATGTGAGAATGCTATGCCTTCCCAAGTGAGGCATACCAAAGACAAATATCTTTATTTCTCCTCGTTATTTCTTCTTTTCATGTGTGCTGACTTCTGCAGCACATATAGAAAGAGGAAAATGCCTTATAAGGATTGTTTTCTCGCGTGTCCCTTACTACACAGAAACAATCCTGTCTGTAATAGAGGCACCCTTGCACTCTAATGCAAAGGTGCCTGCGCTGGCACTGGCACAGTGGGTCAGTGCAAGGAAAGAACAGAAATGCTACATATCTTTGAAAATATGGAGCATTTCTGCCCACTCCCTTGCTGCCTGCCATGTGTTGCGTGAAAGTTCATTAAATTTGGCCCGGTGTGGGAATTCCAGACCATTGCAATTGGGCTGAGCAGAATCCCACATGAGAATTCCGCTCCCCACCATTTGTAATATGGCAGATGATATAGATATTACAGATTTGCAATAATTTGAGAGGTAATCTTACAAATGAAGGGGACAGGGTGATGTCCCCCATGTGATACTTGATTGCTTCGCACATCAGGCTCACACCTAATTACACTCTTACCCACACAACTAAACTACTGAACCCAATATATGTAATAATGTTATATTTGTTTATCATAGTAACAGTATGAAATATTCTTTAAAAACAGTGCTATTGATTTAAAATCAAACAAAAACCTGATATATTCTGATGTTAACGAAAATAGGAATTGGATAGATGCACAGCTGTTTGACCAGTGTTTCTTGAAAATGCTTGTTTGTGTAGAGAAATTTTAAGGTGCTCCGCCAGGTGGCGCCGAGGGCCCAACGGCGTCAGTGGATACACAAGCAACGTGAAATTAGAGGATCTCTATTTTCATCCCTGTGCAGGCACAGGGATGAAACTAGAGATCCTCTAATTTCACGTTGCTTGTATATTCTGATGTTACTCACACATTAGTGTCTTTTATATATGCAGGCACAGTTTATACAACAATACTTACAGGATAAAAATATATTAATTCATCAAATAATTTTTTATAAAAAAACACATTAATATCTAGAATCTGTCCATCCAGATGCACAAACTAAAATTACTACATAAACATTGAAGTGCGTGGAGCTCAATGTTGACCCCCCTAAGCCCATGGCAATGAGATAGATTTTGACATGAATTCTCCAAGGGAGATGGACTGTGAGTCAGATCTTATCTAGGCGGTCTATAAGGAAGGCGGTCTATAAGCAGACCCCCCAGGATATTGCGGCATAGATTTGCTAATTTTGCGGCACAAAAATTGAAATTTTGCGGCACAAAAATGAAAATTTTGCGCCATTAATTGCGGAACTTTATTTTACTCGTAATCATTCCTTTTCAGCCCTAAATCAATGGAACCTGTTTTAGCAAAGTATTCCACTTTGAAATAGGCATTTTTAAAGTTTCTGCAGCTCTACGGAAGCACGGCTCTAATCTACTAACCTCGTGGTAGCGGGCTGTATTTCTCCCTGGGTTGTTCTAGCACCCATGTATGCAGCCCTGACGGGGCACCACTTTCACCACTCCCTGGTTTCAGTCACACATCTCCCTTCCCTCTCTGGTTTAAATCACAAAGCTCCCTTCACTTTGGTTTCAGTTACTCAGCTCCCTTCACTCTCTTGTTTCAGTCACGCAGCTCCCTTCACTCTGGTTTCAGTCACGCAGCTCCCTTCACTCTGGTTTCAGTCACGCAGCTCTCTTCACTCTCTCGTTTCAGTCACGCAGCTACCTTCACTCTCTCGTTTCAGTCACGCAGCTCCCTTCGCTCCCTGGTTTCAGTCATGCAGCTCCCTTCGCTCCCTGGGTGCAGTCATGCAGCTCCCTTCACTTCCCTGGGTGCAGTCACACAGCCCACCTTCGCTCCCTGGGTGCAGTTGGAGGGCAGAGACGCGGCATTTTCCTTTTCTCGCTCCTCTTTCATAAATATTGTAATGTAGGAAGCAGGCAGCTACGGCTGTACAGCACCGTTCACGTGGTGATGTATGTGCGTACCGCCAATAAAATGGCTTCATTTCTTTATGCATGCCGGGATACTTTTTTTTTTGCGGCGGATTTGGTACTTTTCACGGCCATCGTGCTTGCCAGCTCATTTTGCTCTTTTTTCGTGAATTGCGAAATCGCGATATACTGGAGGGTCTGTAAAAGGACAGAGTGGCTCACGGTGTCGAAAGCTGTGACCAGATCCCGAAGGATCACTGCAGTCTTCCCACCATGGTCCATAATGGATCCAATCCCATCAGTGGCCACTGTTAAGGCCAATACCGTGCCATGGCTTTTTCTAAAAAAATATTGAGCACCATCTAGGACTTTGTTTCTGTCTAAGTAGTCTGAAAGTACGGTGTTAAGAAGTTTTTTGAGTATTTTCACTGGCCTCAGCAAGTGTGAAATCGGACGATAGTTTTTTCCTCTTTAGGGCTGACATTGGATTTCTTTAACACCAGAAGTATTGAAGCTTTTTTCCAATCCGTTGGAAACTTTCCAGAGATAATAATGCTATCAAGTAAGATAGCAGGAGGGGCTGCTACTGTCCCTGCAATTTCATGGTGGAATTTAGGGAGACAAGGGTGAGGAGGGGTACTTGACTTGGTGATTATAATTAGTTTAATCAGCCCATCTTCTGTTAAAGGGGGGGAGATCAGAAGCTCTGTTTTCCTGGGAGCAAGAGGTTCAGTTCCAGTGCCAGAGGGGTTGGGAAAGCAACAACAATCAAATTCATTGTACACGGACTCTACTTTGTTTTGAAAGAACCTGGCTAGTTTGTCACATAAATATGACAATGAGAATAGGCTGTGGGGAGAGGAGCATGCTATGGATCAGAGACAAATGTTTAATCATTAAACATGGGGTATCAAAAGAATGCCTCAGTAGTCAGTTAATGCTTGAGGCTGATTCTTTCCTGCACCCCGCAACACCCATTCTCTAACAATGGTGTCACATCTTTAAGCCTCATGTCACTTCAAAACATATAAGACCAGTGTGCATTCATTCCTGACATGCTTGGTTGATTTGATTCTATTCTACTTGCTCCTATATGGGGGCCTTTATTTGAATATAGGAGAATCCTAACCTTTAGGCAGAGGGAAATCCAAGTCCATCTGTACCTCATCTGCTTCAGCTCGGGAAACACTGCTGGGGCTTCAGTTACTCTTTCACTTCCACTGAAGGGGAGCACACCGCGGCCCCCGTGACCAGTGGAATCAACTGCACACATCTGCATCTCCTTTCAGGGAAAGGGCGTGCTGACAGGATGCTCCAGGGTGCAGAGTGATTGGACCACTCCACGTGGGAGCCTGTGCACCTTATGGCAGTACCGCCTATCGGTGACAGTGGACTACTAAAACGCTCTGGGGGATGGTAACTTGCCTTCCTTGGTGAGCAACTTTGTCCCTGATCGTTGGACTCTCAATGTCAACATAGTAACTCAAACATGAGATTCCAAGTGTGCCCTACTAATCAGGAAAGTAAGTAATTACGGCAATGAAATTCTGACCCTTCAAACCTCCTTGACCCAATAAACAAGCATTGGCATAGCCAATAGGTTTTGCCTTTGGGACCTTATAAGTGTTTAGTTAACCAGCACAATATCCTTGTTGCAACATCAAGTGTTGTATGGCTAAACACTTATAAGGCCCCAAAGGCGAGACCTATTGGATATGCCAATGCTTGTTATTATTGTATCATGTTCCTGACCTATTGTACTAGTAGGGAAACGGCATCGCTTAGAGGAAGTGGTGTTCAGCTTAGTAGGGGTTTGATTTCCTTGTGTCTGTAGCCCACATCATGTAAATAGATATATGTATATATAATATAGCAATGATTTAAAATTTTTAATGCCATCTCGCTTTTGTACCATGGTGGTGCAATCTGAAATGCTTGGAAACCTGACAAATACTTGCCGAATTAATTGTAAATTAACTACCAGCTAGTGGTTTAAAATAGCAGACCCAACACAGCCTTATTAATACTTTGTGAAATTGCATTATAAATGGAGAAAATATTAGGAAAACAGGGCTTGTGCTTTGCATGTTATGTTTTCCTCATATTTTTAACCTGGCTGCTCGGGTGTGAGAAGAACGGTGTGCTTTAGCTTAAAGTGGCATACATCACAAGTACCACAAGAGGGCCCTTCCCTGCGCAGCATTCACCGAAGCAACCCCACATTCTACCTTACCCATATACCGAGTTAGGTGCATGACCGCTTCTGAGGGCCAGATTTTAGACCCAGTAAACGTGGGTCATTGCGGCTTAGGTTTCAGATTTAAGAACATCTAATAAGTGATACATTTGGTTTTTTTGTGTTTTTTTGCAGACATATTGCAGGGAGGCTTTTTACTTTTCTTCTGGGGCGGACACTCTTTTGTCATTGCTGAGGGTACTGTCTGGGGCATCACTACGGAAATGAGGCATCACTATGGAAATGAGGCATCACTATGGAAATGCAGTCAATCATTGTTTGGCACAAACCTACATTACGGTAGAGTTGGTGTATTGTTCTTCATCAGGATTGCGCCAAGTGATCTAACACTGGCGATCAAGCCCTGCAGCTCTGTTGTTCTGTTTGAATGAAAGTCTATAGAAGCAGCATGAAGAGTAGCAGCTGCAACAAACAAGAAAGCTGGAACTACCAAGGCATGTGTGTTGGATCTCTGACTAGGCAACATAATAGATCAGATAGGCCATTACACAATGAAGCAGGAACCATCTGTTAATTACAAACAGATGGTTTGGAAGCTCGCTTCCACATGGGAATTGCCAAATGTGCACGCGTTGTCATTCAAAGCAATGCAATGCGTGCATGTTTTTGACTGCAAAACTGAATTGATTTCTAAAGGTCTTTTTCCTATGCAACGCATGCGCGCTGTGTAGGCGAGACTTAAAAACAACACATTAGTAACACCTAGCTATGAAACTAAGTGTGCAGCAAAAAATCTAACAATGTAAATCATTCAAGTCAAGAAAGAAGCAAAATAGCACATGTTTGAAAACATATGTACCCAGATTACACGTCATATGCTGTGCCTAGTCACTGACTGATAGTACATGCTGCGCTGCTCTTAAATACTCTTGTAACATGGAGGATTGTGGTTCTCCAGCCAGAAATAAGCCCTTCTGCTTCCGCATACGCTGTTGAAGATCACAGGATGAGTTAAACCTGTTAAGCTAGAAAACAAGATGTCAGAACAGTAATATCAAGCGCCTCTGTGTTTGTGGTGAAAGGTTATGGTATTAGGAAACCTTGCTTGCTTGAAACTGAAGGGAAGGCAGGCAGGGGTCTGACCTATCAGTGAAATCGCAGTGTAGACCCACAAAGGTTGCGTCAAAGGACCAGGCAGCACCTCTCTGAAGTTCCGCGTCAGGCTCTAGAGCAACCCAAGCTCCAGAGCTACTATGTGCAGCTTTCTGGCCCTTCGTCTGGCACTGACAGTGGTGATAGGCCTGTGTTTATGTTGCAACAGATGGAATGTATTGAGTACCAAGTCAGGGCTAGTAGGGGCAGTGAGACCTTTGTTTATTCCCCAAGGAAAGCAAATGTTGGCAGAGAGAGGAGTGTCCTCTTGTAGGGAAATCTTGGGGAGCCCTCTTCTGGTCCTTGTATTATACCCGGCTTTCTGGTGCTCTGTATCTGTCCATCTCTGTTGATCGCTGGACTTGTTGACCTTGTTGGGGGCTTCAGCAGCAGCTGGGCAGACCGGTAGAATTTAATGAGAGCATCAGGTTTAGTCCTAATCGTTATGAAATGGATAGAATTTTGCTTCACACACAGGAGGTCCCTCAGCAGTGTCCAGAAAGTTTGGTGTGGATTACGATTTTCTGGAGGGCATGCCCAGCTTAGATTCTCAGTTTTCAGTGGTGGGAAGCCTTTAGTCGACAACAATGTGGTTTCCAAGTTTGGAAATCCAAATAATTAGGTTTGGGTGAGTTACTGTTGTATCCTTAGTGGAAAGATACCAGGAGCCAGGTAGTATGTTCAAGTCTAGTTTATTCAGTCTTCAAATCAGGTTACATATTAGATGACTCCAGCCAGGCTAGTGTGGTACCAGCCCCACCAGGAGCAGCCTCCCTGGCTGCTCAGCCCATCTCCAACTGCCACATTCACCCCACTCAGTCACCAAGGCATTCCACGCATCACAGGCACACCAACATTCTAATACCAAGACACACTCTGGCTGAGCAGCTAGAGGCAGCAGGGCTAGAATACATGTTATATAATTATGTAGGATATACCATTACCTCTTTTTCTTTAAACAAAAGAAAACAATTACATTGCAATACAATCACATTACTAATCTCAAAGATGCAGCAAATGGAAAAAGCATAAAAGAAGATGGAATCATTAAAACAGGTGAAAATCAACAATTGAACAAATTACGAATCTCTAGAATGCAGCGATAAGAAATAATTACTAGAACATATTTCTAAACACTAGGATGCAGCGATGACAAAAATACATCACAAGAGAAAAACTTACTGAAAAGGAAAAATGGTTAAGATAAATACAACATAAGTGCAAAATACCCATCCCCCTTCAAACAAGATTTTTTTAATTCATATCAGAACATTGCATTTTAACTCATATCAGAACATAGCATTATCTTCCACATACTCTGTAAATGAAAAGCACTATGACACCAAAGGATAACCAAGAATAGTGCTAAAGATAAAATTACCTAGAACATAATCCCACTAGTAGGGAAAACCAAACAAATGGGTCGTAACCCATACTTTTAACCATAAAGGTACTGTGCACAACTGTAACAGGGATCCCACAACCAACCCCACATAGGAGTACACCTAAGTACAAACTTGTGAAACAAACACATGAAGCAACCCCCCTCGTGGAAGTTACATACCCCCATATAATAGGAGTAACACACTGTCCCAATGGCGTCCATAATAGGAATTGACTAAGAATCCAACATGGGAACTAACTGAACCATGTACCAATCCCTTTGAAGAGATTACACTAAGTAGGAGTAACTAATCCTACTGCCATACCTGATGCGCGGGAACTGTTAATCTAGAGCATTTGTACACCTTAGATAACAGTTACCCTCCTGAAGGAGGATGCCCAGTATACCATGGCTTGCCCTGGTCCCAGAATGCACTGGTGAGGGGGGGTGGGGGCGGGGCGCGGTGCCAATTAGACACCACCCTACTACACGGTGATGTAACCTACTCTAGTATATGAGAATAAGACAGAGCTAAATAAACAGACATAAGCTATGCCAATATGTTTAACATGTATCAGCCATGCACACATCCAAGCTGTCACGCTGGTTCCAAAATGATAACCCCTATGTCTTTTATTTTTATATGGCTTGGTATGCAGGAGAAACTCTCACTGCATTGTACATAAACCAACATCAACATCGCCAAGTTCCCAAAATATCTACTCAGCACTTATTACTTGTAGATATAGTATAGTATTCACTCTATTCTTAAAAAAGTTTCATAGAAAGGTTTTTCTCTCTCCAGACGCATCCATTCAGATGAATTTATACTTGTCCATGTCAATCATTTTCTATACATCTCACAAAAGACCCCCAAATACAAAACATCATGACATAACTACATTACATTAATCTGTTCCAGTAGTGCAAGTTCAATGGCAGGATAGGTCTAAAAAACGCAGCCTTTGCTTTTAGGTGGACAAATTTACTTTACATTCTTTACATCCACCTTCCTAAAGATGCTCATAGGTGTGATTGATCAAAATAAAGCCCACTTGCTGTTGTAGACTGGATCTACAATAGAAATGCATAGAACAATGATATATCTATAATACCAATTTCAAGGTAATCTTTAAAACTTATACATTCCTTCTCAGTCATGTTTTCTTCCTTTATGTCAGGGTCTGAGACACCCATTCGACTTTAGTTAGTCAATAAGAGCAAGGTCATTCTGTATCATGAATAGTTCTATCTTGAAGAAGGCCACTTACAAGGTTAATATTTACATAATCCCAAAGTGGCCTAAAGCAGAAAAAGGACAACTGCTCTGCTCTTGCCTCGCCCTGACAGAGCCTTGCACGATGACAGGCGCAACTCTTCCCAGGCTCTAACCTACCAGTCTCTTAACATCAAATAGAGTAAAGAGGATGAAATCAGGGAAAGTGTCTAAAACAGGTGACTTCTGGTACGGCAGGAAAATATAAGAAAATCAATCTAGCCAAAAGAGAAAAAAATCCAAAAGTAAGAAAGAAGCCTGACTGTTCCAGGTGGTGGTCCCCTGAGGCAAAGTAATTAGATTCCTAACAGTACACCCCCTCTTCAGAAGACTTATCAGAGAAGTGAGAGTTTCGCAAAAGGCTCGGACAAAATAATTAAGGCCAAACGATGGAAAATTAGAAATTTTCGTAATAGAACAGAGAGGCATGGATAAAGGTAGCTGGATCTATCTTCCAGGATGAAGGTAACACTAGCTAAACTGCTGATTGATTTATGAACCTTGTCAATCAGCAATGGACTCTGATTGGACTCTAGAATTGGTGCGCTAGTTTAATTGAATTCGTCTTGTGAGCTAAGAGTTCCAAGCTAACCAAACTCTCTTCTCAATCTGATAAGGAGGAGCAGAATGCCTCCTCTCATTAGCTGCTGCTTGCATGTTTCTCTTGGAAAAATGCCGATTCTTTTTTGTTTAGAGAGAAGCAAATACCTCAGAAGCTGCAGGACATTATTATCTGCAGGCCCTTCAATGGCATTACATGGGGAATATGCTGAAGGTGAAAAACAGCATTGTTATATGAAAACTTGGTAATAATTCTACCCAATTGGATTTGAAACAGCATTAGTGAAACAACGCAAATACTGTTCCAGGGTCCGATCCACTTGCTGGGGATGGAACCAGAAGATCGAGTTTGCTCAATATGCAGCCTTTTATTGAATTGATACCAAAAAGATTATTTTCTTAGGGAACCTATATTGCCATAAAATGTCTCTCAAATAGATCATAGCCATAGGAAAAGCAATAGGAAGTTTCTTAAAAGGGATACAATGTGCAATTTTAGAATAGGAGTTAACAGTCACCAGAATAGCGGCACACCCATTTGACCCTGCTAGATCTGAATTACGTTTTAGTACTAAATGTGGGAGGGATGGAATTAGGGAGAAAATGGAGGGGTTTAGGAAGGGTCAGGGAGGCGATATCCACAAACTGCACTTCTAAACTTCCAACTGCCCAAGAAATGAACAGTAGTAAGTCAAGTATCACACATGACCAAACAGTGGTACTGCAGCACCCTCCCAAAGAACATAATAGCGGCAGGGACCTACCAAAACACAACCAGGCAGATTTACAAGCCCCCTGCGCCATCACTACGTCACTTTTTGTGACGTACTGGTGGCGCAGGGGGCTCCTCCATATTTACAAGGAGAGGAAAAGCCATCCTGTGTGACTTTTCCTCTCCTTGGAAATATGACCCCTTCACACGCAGCACTGTGCATGGAAGGGGCATTTCATGGGTGTTGCTGTGGGTGTTCCCATGCAACACCCATCGAACAGGACACATCTCCAGATTTACGAGAAATCGTAAATCTGGAGATGCGTGTGAATGCTACTCCACCCTAGAAGTGGCGTAGCGAGGCGCAAGGAGGAGAAATGTTTTCATTTCTCCTCCTTTTTTCCTCTTCAATGCGTGCTGCATTCTACAGCACACATAAAAGAGGAAAAAGCCTCTTGTCCCGACATATCAAAGAATGTTAAATTAAGATTATTTTCAAAAATAATGTAAAACATACTGAGCTTTAAATAAATGGATGTATTATTATTTCATGTATTTTATTATAATGTTTTTATAAAGCCACTAACTAAATAGAACTTAAAAAAAAAACAATGAAATATCATTGTTTTTAATTGAAATGTGTACATCACTGCGAAGCATTTTAATTTCATGTTTAACAATTTATTTTAATGTTCATGTAACTTCTTGAAAAGTTTATATTACATTCTGGGCACATATATATATATATATATATATATATACATATTACAATGGTTTCAATACTTGCAACACACCTGGCAATGAAATGAGTGATGTTTGTGATGAACTCTACTACCATTTTCAGCAAAGCATTTAAACAACCAAGCATATCACAGCCTGGCTGTCCACATAAAAATGGATAACACATAGCAAATCTCTTTTCCTGCCTTCACTATGTTGTTGAACATGTTTGTGGGCTTGCGCCTTGTTCTGAGTAGGAATTATTTGTAGAGGAGGATAGAGAGGGTTTATACAGGATCAACATCTTTGCTATGTCCTGAGAAACTGTTATTTTTAGATAGTGCTTCCCACCAAATGTGATTCTGTACAAGGTTGCTGACTAGGAGCAGGAGCTAGATTCACCTAAAGGCCACTCCTAAGCTATCACAGCCTATGCCAAAATACTAACTGCACTCCGTTTTCTGGCCTCCTGATCTTTCCACTGAAAATGTTGGCATCTCACATACAAGCCAGTCCTGATGCTTGCATCGGGTCCTGAGATTCATCAAGAAGAGTGCCTCAGTGTATAGCCATGCAACAGTCAGTCACTACCGGAAAGGCATAGGATGGCAAGGGAATGCTATGCTTCTACCCACTTCCTTGTGTGCTAGGTGCTATTGAAGTGGGTACCACCAGCCATGGGGAGGAAGATATAGGTTCTCCTCCTAGCCTAGAATAACATCAACATGAGGTGGAGTCCATAGAGCAGTCCCCACACCACTTGGGCCTGTCCGCAGCCCCTCCTTATCTCCAGATGCCCCATTTATAGCCCCATTTATAGTGGGGGCTCCAGCTGTGTCAGCTGAAAGTTCTTCTCCTTCCAGTGCCTGACAGGAAGACCAAGAATCAAGGGACAATTTTGCCCCTGACATACTACACCCCTCTTCTGCTGACCAATCTCTTTCAACTGAGTCTGTTCGAGTGGCTGCATTCAAGGTGGTAATGATGTCAATTGTAGCGGCTTAGAAAATGCTCTCTCATGACATCTGGGACTTTTTTGGAGAGGTCAGATGCAACAAGAGACTATCAAATGGCACCATCGTCTCCTTGGCTGCAGCTATTATATCACTTTTGCCTCCCCCAACCCACTCTACTTCATGAAGTCATCTCCTAGCTTGTCGTTTCCACTGCTACCCCTCCTGTTTGTTTTTCCCATGAGGTCCTTAATCAGTCAGCCAACTGACATTCATGTCAGAGGAGGATTTGAAAAGTATGGTAAAAACTGAGAGTGCGGATGGCCAGTGACGTTTTGCCTTTAAGCCAGGGCCCTGATTTGGATCCATCCTCGGGGTTGTGGGGGTCTGACTTCATTTCATAATTTGATAATGGATTCTTGATTTAGGATTAGTTTGGAACTATAGAAGTCCATTTCCAACCCTTTGTATATAGGCTGGTTCCCTTGAGGCTTATACATGTTTTTTTTTAAATAATTTGTACAACCTCCTCCTAGTTTATATTTCACTTCTATTGTAAGAGTGTATTTGATTTTACTTTGGCCCCTTCCCAAGGAAAGATTTTTTTCTGTGAAAAACCCCAAAATATAACTTTAAAACATTTTGTGAAACTATATAAAAAATGTAATCCTAAACATATCTAGTTCTTGAATTTAGTAAGCATACTGTACAGTGCATTATGCGTCCTTGCAAGGAAATGTCTATTTGTTTTTAAAAGGCTTTCTATATCCCTAAGTAATTTTTTTTAAGTAATCTATTGAAATGTACAAAGAAGAAAACAAACAAACCAGTATCCTTTGTTGAAAATGAGAAAAAAACGTTAGTGGGGTAAAAAGTGTTAAAACATGTATTTAAAGCAAAAGGTGAGAACAATAAGTGAACACAATAATTACTGAGGTTTTCTGCTACTGTTCCACCTAGGAGTTGTTCAAGTATTAGAGTCTGTGAACGTGTTCTGGTTTGTTGTGGAGGCGTTCCAGATGCTGTAACTGGCACCACAGTTGGTGCTGGAGGTGGTGGCAGATGTGGTGTAGGATGCACAAATGATCCAATTAAACTGGATTAACCAGAATAGTTCGAGAGGAGTCTCAGCTATATTATTTTCGTTTATGAAACGTGTAATGTCCTTTTGAATGGAAGAATCCATAATGTCATCATTTATGATCAAGTCATTTATTCTTCACTATTTAAAGACTGGGGTAGGGGCACAAATTTAAAGTTCAAAACAGATGCAAGCATGATATGGGACCACAATCGGTTCTATATGTGGGGAGAGTGACTGTTGGAGGAGTTGGTCATCGCCAGGAGATAATCAATCCTAGAAAAGGAGTCATGAGGTTGTGAGTTGAAAGTATATTCACTTCCCATAGGGTTGTGGATCCTCCAGACATCAGTAAAATTATGTGTGGTACATAGGTTCATGAGTTGAGCATGTGATCGATTGGGTCTAAATTTTACTTGAGATAAACAGTTGAGTGTACAAGCTAAGGGAAGGATAAGACCTTTAGTGCTAAGAGAGAGTATGTTAAAAGATTGTGAGTTTGTGGAGCACATTTCTTCAGATATAAAAGTTCATTATATTATGGTTGTTGAGAAATCGCTTTAGAATTTTTAACACCATTGTGAAACTGACTAACAATAAAACACAAACTATCTAACCTAGACGTTTATACCTTTTTAAAGTTAAAATCTGCTATCAGTAACGTGGACCCGCTCAACACTCCACTCTTCCACATAGTTTAAGCAATTTCACAAAACAAGGACATGCAGGCTCAAAAATGTACAATCTTCTTTAGCACCCCAATTTCCACGAAACAAAACCCAACTCCAAAACCTGGAAATCTAACCTCAACTTAGTGCCTGAGGATCCAATCCCTCCCCCAGCATGGACACAAATCTAGGATTGTCCCCTAATAGGAAAGATCACTCCAGCACTTTCACTAATGAGGCTATGGATTATTCATTATGTCTACTAGACACCTTTTATACTCCACCGATTTAGGATATCAGACTCCAACCTCTGTTGGAATTGTAGACTGGCTCCTGGCGACACCACTTACATGTTTTACTACCGCAAGCATGTTTGCCCTTTTTGGCAACATATAGAAAATACGATCCAAAAGATTTTCAATATCCAGCTTACCATTGGTAACCCCATAGTATTACTGAGTATACACGCCTCAACCCACTCTAACAGGTTTTCTCCCGCTGATACTCAACTCATGAATCTATTACATGCTATTGGTACCAAACTTATTCTCTCTGAATGGAAAAGCTTGAATAATATTTCCTTTCACACATGGTGGTCTTGGATTTGTTTAATCAGAAGTGAGGATAATGCCTTTAGCAAAACATTACATGCCTTTTCATCATCCAGGAATTTATGGAACACTTTAGATAGTTACTTTCAAAAGAATAAAACCCCTTAAATCTCTTTTTAACCCTGTTTATACTCGGGATGGCTCTTACATTTTGAAAATGGAATGCGATATCCTGCTGTTATGATTTTACAGTACACACTGATTCAGCAAGTGTTTTACATTGTTATGGGTTAATCAGGTATAGTACCCCTCTCTCCCCTACTATCCCCATACTACGCTCTTATTCTTGCCTTTTATTTTTGAAAAAGTTTTGCCGTTTAAAACTACTGCATTTTGATGTATACGAATGTTACCACTGTGTTCATTATGGTGTCTCAGATTTTTTGAATCGTACAATTTCTGTTTTGTATACTTGACTTGTTATTATTCCATATTACCTGAATACAGTTCATCTTTTAATTGCATTAATTCACAAATTACACACATTGTTAATTCATATTCTGGTACAAGCTTACCTTTAATGATGGATGTATCCTTATTATATCGATAGACTACATTTCAATAAAAACTTTTCAAACGGTTAACATGTTAGGCGAAGTAAATATATGCTATGAAGGATACTTGGATGAGCTCACCACAACCACCGAGGTGAGCAGATTAAAAATCCCTGTGATGTCAACTGCTGATCCTGGGTACTTGTAGCTGTATTTGTAATGGTATGTCTAGACTGAGTGGTTAGAAAGAGAAGACGCAGGTTCAATTGATATAGTCAAACATAATAGTTATTAATGAACATAAAAGCATATAAATTACAGAAAGGTATACAGGAGCTTAGACATCCCCATTTTGTTTGAATATGTTTTATTGGTTTTACAAAAACATGAATATATCAACGTTGATTTACTCAAGCCATAACTAAGCATGTTATCTCCACAAGTTTACACATCAATCACGTTGCATCTTTGTACTTAGGATGATACCGGTGTCATATCTTGTGGAAAAGGGGTAAATTGGCACGAGGTTGGTCACTGTGTCTAGTGGTATGTCAAATGTCATGGCCTCAATTCCCAATGTTCGGTGTCATCCAGTAGCCATTGGGAGGGTCCATCCCGTGTTATGTTACACTACCCCGGTGTCCCGGCCTTGTGTGACTGCGCAGCGTTAGCTGCGAACTCTGGTGGCGGGACCAGTGTTCCGTCCCCTTGACTCGGGACTGACATGAGGTCTGTTGCCTATTTATCTTGTGGCCAAAATCGGAGTACCCAGTGTGTCTATTACTGTGTCTGAGGCACTAGCGTGCATCCCCCCCGTCAGGTCATCCAATGTGCACATATTACATTGTGGTCGTGGTCGAGCGTGACAGTGTTACCGTAGATATGTGTGCTTATCTTTGACTGCCTGAACAGTATACCTGTCAGCGGAGCCGTCTCAGCTCTCAGAACCTAGAACTTGCCAAGTGGTCAATGGAACAAGGGAGAAAGAAGAGGGAAAATTAAAAGATGAAAAGAAAAAGAGAAAAGAGAAAGAGTGGGGGAAAGTCAACTTGGAAGTGTGTGTTGTGTGATATGGTGTAAGCGTACTAGCTTAGTAGGAGCAGGGTGTGGTTGTTGGGTGCGGTCAATTCCTACTTGTCTGTCAATGGGCAGTCAACTTGGTGGCTGGCGGGTGGGGCGGGGTGGGGGGTACATTCGCGCAGGTCCGTCTTGTGTATGGCCGCTCGTGGCATAGCGTTCGCGTGAGCGGGTCGCTGGCATTCCAAGGCCGGCGTGTCGTGTCCGCTCACACGTTGGTGCTCCAGTATCCGGGCATCAGAACCTCAGCACTGCACGCTACGTCGTGTCTGCGTCAGGGGGGGATTGATCTGGGGAATTCCCTGAATCTGGCATTCTCGATGGAAGGAGCTGAGTGTCCCATCCCAAAGGTTCACTATGGGAAATGCCCTAAGCCCCGCTGTCTCTTCTCTGTGGAGAGTAATGCTCTCTGCCCTTGCCCAGTTGTCGAATGAGGTGCGCCAATGCTCAGCGAGCGGTGACTCTGTGCGTTTCCAATGTCTAGTGAGGAGCCTATTGGCCGTGATGAGGCCTAGGTCCCAGAAGCGGGAGGAGACTTTATTATGTTTTGTTCTCTTATATAAGCCTAATATACATGCCTCCAACGTATGTGGCACTTTCATGGCAGTGCTGTTCTCCAATAGCGACAGGACCGCCTGCCAGTACATCTGTATCCTTGGGCAGAGCCATAGCATGTTAAGGAGATCTGCTCCTGTCAGAGTGCATCTCGGGCACTCCGCGGAGGCGTCTGGGAAGTACTGATTTATCCTATCTGGCGAAAGGTATGCCTTGTGCAATATGTAAAACTGTATAAGCTTAAAGCGAGCGTTACGGGGAATGTATTTGGGGCCTTCTAATATCATTGTCCACTCTTTATCCGTCCACTCCTTCCCTCTGTCCATCGCCCACTTATCACGCAGCGGCTGCAGAGTGAGTTGCGTGTGCGACAGCAGAGCCTGTGCCAACCAATGGATCACGTGCGAGCCATTCCCCATGACGTATAGGTATTGCACAAGTTGATGTGTAGGTGGCTCCTCTGCAATGCTTCCCCATATCTGCGCGAATGCCCGTATTATGGATGCATGTTGTAAGAACTGCCCGGCAGGCAGTCCTGTGTCTTCTGCGAGTGTCGCGAAAGGGATCAAGGCACCATCTGTACACAGATCCGCCTTGGTGTCCACTCCCGACCGCGTCCATGGCTCCATTGCTGATTCCGTCACCACACCTGCGGCCCTGGGAGTACCCAAAAGTGGAAGCGCCGGGGCGTACGGCCTCTGTGTCTTTGTGAGCCGAAGGCTTCGGGAGTAACATTTGCGGGCCACTACAATGTGCAGCTGCGTCTGGCGTGTCGTCTGTGCTAGAGGGTGGAACATCGTGTGTATTTGGGTAGGGGACAGCATACTCGTGTCCGTAGCCGTATCACCCAAATGTCTACCGCTTAGCCAGGCCGCTACCCACTGCAACTGTGCTGCCAGGTAATAGAGCTCCTGGTTGGGAACCGCGAGGCCCCCGGCGCCTTCAGGGGTATGTAGTTTCCTCAGCGCTACTCTGGGCCTCCCCACGTTCCAAATAAGATCCCTGATCATGGTTTCCAAATCCCTGAATGTATGAGCCGGGACATAGGTTGGAATATTGGCATAGTAATATAGCAACCTTGGCAACACTATCATTTTCACCAGTGTCACTCTGCTTGGCACGTTGAGCGGGAGGGTCTTCCAAAAGGAAAATTGGGAACGTATGGAGGTGATGGCTCGTGTCAGGTTACCATCCAGCACGTCCGGTAGGGTTCTGTAAATATGCACCCACAGGTATCGAAACGTGGTGGGGTACCAGGCAAGCCTCACATCGCTGATCCTAATCTCGGATTCCGGGGTATCAGGGCCGAACGAATACACCCCCAATTTAGCCCAGTTCACTGTGAGTCCTGACATCACCTTGAAAGTTCAGAAGATGTCCGATAACTCCGGCGGTAGGAGGGTCAGGTCCCTGACGTACAGGAGCAGGTCGTCCGCATAGAGCGAGACCGTGTGTATTCCATCCACCACTAACGGGATTCCCCAGTCCACACCCCTGCTTCTCAGTAATTCCGCAAGGGGCTCCATCGCCAATGAAAAGAGCAACGGAGACAGCGGGCATCCCTGCCTGGTGCCGCGTCTGACTTTGATGGCAGCTGATAGTAGTTTGCCTGTGCTGTAGCTCCATGTAGTCATCGCCTAGATTGAATTTACGTAGTGTCGCCAGTAAATAGGGCCATTCCACTGAATCAAAGGCTTTCTGCAGATCCAGAACTAAGCATCCCGACCGCGGCCATTTTCGCACTGCATATGCCTGCACCCGAAGCAACCTCCTTATGTTCTGTGAGGTGCTCCTGGTGGGCACAAAGCCATTCTGATCCTTGTGTACAAGACTGGGCACTAGTGGTGCCAGTCGTCGGGCCAGTGTTGATGTCTGTATTTTATAGTCTGTATTTAAAAGCGCCAGAGGCCTGTAGGAGACGAGATGCTTGCCATCTCTGCCCGGCTTGAGGAGAGATACCAGGTTCGCCTCATTCATTGACTGGGGCAGGGACGAATCCTCCAGAGCCGCAGAGTACGTCCGGAGTAGTTCTGGTATTAGTATGTCAGAGCATGCTTTGTAGTACTTGGCCGGTAGCCCGTCTGGGCCAGGAGCTTTGCCATTTGAGAGGGCGAAAATGGCTTCGCGCAACTCATCTGGTGTGAGCGGCATACCCAAGTCATCCTGTTGGTCTTCGGTCAACTCAGGAAGCGTGATAGTACCGAGGTAGTCAGCGATGTCTGATTGGGGTGTGTGTAGCCGCAATTCGTACAGTGTACGGTAGTGCCCCACAAAGGCCTCATGTATCTCTTCTTGCGTGTATACTACTGTCCCATTGGGAGTTTGTATCGCCGTTACAGGGGCCGTGCGATCTTCTCGACTGATCAGCCAGGCTAGCAGTTTGCCAGGTTTGTCTCCTGTGTGGTGTGTGCGGGCCGAGTGGGCCATGTAATTGAGGTTTCGCAGCCTGTCCAGCAATTTCTCATGCTCAGTTCGCGCTTCTAGTAGCCTTGCGTCATTGCCCTCAGCCGCTTCCTGTTCTCCCTGTAGCAGTTCTGTCTCTATGCGTGTCAGGTTCCTCTCTACCCATTGCCTGGAGTTAGCCTGTGTGCCCATGCAGTGTCCTCTGAGCACTACTTTGAAAGCGTCCCACTCAACTTGAGGGGTGGACGCTGTGCCTGTGTTTTCCTCGAAGAACTGTGCTGTTTGTGCGCATATGGAATGTCTGAAAGGGCCGTCTAGGAGGAAATCCGGCTGTAATTTCCAAGTAGGCACCGGGGGGTGTGGTCGCTGCCATGTCAGTTCTATAATATGCGGGTTGTGATCCGAGTGTGTGCGTCCCATGTAATATGTGTCCATCACGTGTGGGAGCATCTCACTAGTGACCTTGTACCTGTCCAGCCGCACGTGTAGGGAATGTGCCCCCGAGAAGTACGAGTATACCCTGGTGTGTGGATTGCAGATGCACCACGCGTCCTGCAGGTCCCATTGTGCAGACCAATTCTGCAAGGCCTTTGTGGTGATCTGGGTCTGTGAGTTCGGTGGCGGAGGAAGTGATCTGTCAAGTGTCAGGTCGAGGACACAGTTGTAGTCCCCGCCCAGTACCCATGGGATCCTGTGCCAAGGCGCCAAGGCGCCCGATAAGCGCACCAAGAAGTCTGCTTGTTCTGTGTTAGGAGCATATAACGAGGTTAGGACCATTGACCTCCCATCCAGCCTGCCGCTCACTATGACGAACCTCCCTTCCGGGTCTATGTGTGTGTCAGTCACCGTCAATGGGGTGCCCGGCCTCACCCACACCAATGTCCCTCTAGCATATGAGGAGTAATTTGTGGCGTAGAGCTGCCCTCGCCACCTGCGGTGTGTCTCCTGCAAGAGAGCTATCTGGATGTGGTGGCGTTTGAGATAAGAGTAAATCTGATAGCGGCGGGACGGTGTGTGCAAGTCCCTTACATTCCACGTGTAGATCTTCACATTAGACATTGCACATCAATAGCATACCTCTCACCCCGACCCCTCCACCACCACCCGGCCAACCACAAGAGTCTCAACACGGAAACGCTCCCGTAGGGGCATCCCGGAGGTACGTTCGTTCCCACACACCACAACACAGGGATAAAAAGAGTCAGGGAGAACATTTCAGACGAAATGATGAACCGTGGTTGTCTATATACATGAAAAATACCAAAAGGTCGGTTGCCAAACATGCCTCCGTCCATACTCTCAAGGAGAGAAACAAAGTTTAAAGCGAAAGGGGGTGCTGTGCGTTTAGCACTATAACTGTGTCCAAATGATTACGTCTGTAGTATGAGGGTCCCTTCCCTCCTGGGATTTGTATACCAGGCTAGACCATTTTCGGAAGAGCAAATAAATGGATACACATGCATTAAACACCATACGTTACGTGTCCCAGTCGAGCTCCAGCCAGGCGGGCCGGCGCGAGGCCAGTGTTCCAGTCATACGTGGCCCACCGTCACCAGGGCCCCAGCGGTTTAGCCGGCCATTGCTCCGTCCTAAGTCTCTCACCGGCCATATGTTCGGCGAGTACATGTCTCACCATGTACAGCAGGATCACGAGTCATTCCCGGCAGGTGAGTGTGTTCCAAACGGCCAGGGCATCGCGACCAGGTCAGTTCCAGGGTCGTGTAAGCCTCCAAGTATGAATGAAATGAAATGAAATGAAATTTGATTTATAAAGCGCATGGCTGCCCGAAAGCATCCCAGCGCTGCAGAACAAAAAGCAACCTAAGGTGGGGGTCGTTAGTTAACCCCTTCGACGCGCATGACAAAGCCAGCTCGTCATGGGCGTTACCTGCGCTACGCGCATGACGAGCTGGCTTTGTCACGTAACGCGCTATTTTCAAAATCTCAGCGCGCAGCGGGAAAACCCGCTAGCACGCATGCGGTTAAGGGGCGTTGGGAAAAAGAAAAGTTTTGAGAAGCTTCCGAAACTTCCAATGATTGGGTTCAGTTCGGATCTTCGCAGGAAGGGCATTCCACAGCGATGCTGCGTTGACCGAAAAACGACGCCCCCCGAGCGTGCCCTCCTCACTCTGGGGACAATGGCCAGGTTTCCCCGGTCAGATCGTAAAGTACGGGAGGGCTTGTAAGGGCGTATCAAGCTCCTCAGGATGGGGGGTCCCTTGTCCTGAAGGGACTTGTGTGTTATACAGAGAGATTTGAATTTTATTCTTTCCCGTATCGGGAGCCAGTGAAGAGATCTTAATGCTGGCTTAGCCGAAGCTCTTAATGAAGAGCCAGTAAGCAGCCTAGCTGCCGAGTTCTGGACCCGCTGGAGGGTGTTGATGGTTGCTTCAGGTGCTGCCAGAAACAGGGCATTGCTGTTGTCCAGTCTAGATATTATTAGACAATGGACTAACAGCTTCCTGGACAGGAAAGGCAGAAGTGGAAGCACCTTTCGAACCGACCGAAGCAACCCGTAGCATATGCCTGCTGTTTTCTTTGCTTGGGTCTTAAAGGTAAGGTCCCGCTCAAACCAAACCCCTAAACTTTTGATTTCATCTTTAGGGGCGGGGGCATCACCCAGGCAGGGAGGCCAGATGGACTTGGGCAGCGCTGTTAGTTGGTGGCCCAGGAGCATGATCTCTGTTTTGGCTCCATTTAATTTGAGCCGAGAGTTGGACATCCAGGCATAAATTCCCGAGAGGCAGGCAGAAAGATTTCCAAAGCAACTCTCTTGTTGGGATAACGAGACGACTAGTTGGGTGTCGTCAGCGTAGGTAACCATTTTTATCCCAAAAGGATTAACCACCTCCTCCAGTGGGGACATATAAACGTTGAAAAGGGTAGGGCTCAATGAAGAGCCCTGAGGTACTCCACACTGGAGAGGGATGGATTTCGAGGTTGCACTGCCTTCGCAGATCTGGAAGGATCGACAGCTCAGAAAGGATGACAGGTATTGTAACGCCATGCCAGAAATTCCCAATCCGGCGAGTCGCTGGATTAGGATACCATGGTCCACCGTGTCAAAAGCTGCACTAAGATCCAGGAGGATCGCAACTGCAGATCCCCCTGAATATAAAATGCATCTTGCCTCTTCCGCCACCGCTGTCAGGGCGGATTCAGTCCCCTGACCCGGGCGGAAGCCTGTTTGTGAGTTACGCAGCAGCATGTTATTTTCCAAAAAGGAGGAAAGCTGCTGGTTAACCGCTCTCTCCACGATTTTGCTAAGCCCAGGTAGTAAGGATATTGGGCGGAAGTTCCCCAAATCTGCGGGATCAAGGCCTGTTTTTTTAAGAAGAGCCTTCACCCTAGCTTGGTTCCAGATGGGTGGGACAGTACCACAGGTAAAGGAGGCGTTTATAAGCTCCGTGGCTACAGGGGCAATGGTGTCTGAGATGAGTTTGAGGATGTGCATAGGCACGGGGTCGGACGGGGAACCATTTTTCAGAGAAGACAAGGTTTTGCAAAAATCTTCCCTAGTTAAAGGGGAAAAGGAATCCAGCGATGGACCAGGTGTACGGGGGGGCAGTGGTCGACAAGGTGAGAAGGTGGGCCACTATGCGGAAGACTATCTAAAATTTTCTGGATTTTCATATCAAAGAAGTCGGCTAGTTGATTGCATCTTGCTTCTGAGTTCTCCTGCCTAATTGAGGGTGAGGGGACTTTCAGCAATTCTTTTACTATTTTAAAAGTTTCCCTAGATGAGTTAGAGGCGGTTTTGATTCTCTCCTCCAGGTAGGCTGACTGGGCTGTTTTACGGGCAGTTTTATAATGCCTCATAGCAGAACAGTATGCTGCCTTATTATTGGCCGACCAGTCTTTTTGCCATGTGCGTTCTAGTTTTTTGCACTTTTTCCTCATATTTCTAAGTTCCGAGGTATACCATGGTGTTTTGAAAGGACTGCTCTTCTTAGTTATACTTTTCCTAGGCAGTACTACATCTAGAGAGTTATTCAGCCAACTATGAAAATTGGTGTCTGCCACTAGTGGATCTGGTTCTGGCACAGGTATTGTTTGTTCCAGAATCCTGATAAAGTTCTCCAGGGGTAGTTAAGACCAGGCTCTCTCTAATGTACGGGATAGTTTGGTGTATCAGTGCAAGCTTTCCATGTGAAAGGAACCAGAAAGTGATCAGTCCATGGAAGAGGGAGAGGGGGGCTGGAATCCAACTGGATGATATTAGTAAATATAGGGTCCAATAAGTGTCCCTTAATGTGGGTGGCCTCCTTATTTATAAGGTTGAGCTCGAAAGATTTAAAGTCGAGCCTAAGATCCGCTGCCACCTTGTCATCAGGAACATTGAAATGTAGATTAAGATACCCCAATATCATAAAGTTGGATGAGGACGCAGCTGCAGCTATAGTGGTATCTAAAAGAGATTCTTTGAATTGTTTTATGCTGCCCGGGGGGTGGTAGATAAGGAGACCTGATAGAGAGTTGTTAGGGGTGATTTGGATAATAAAATGACAACTCTCTGAGTCAGCAATAGAACTGTCCTCAATCCTACATGTAAACCTATTTTTATAGATTATGGCCACGCCACCTCCCTTCCCCTGCGGCCTATGTTGGCACTGAATAAGGAAGCCAGTCGGGAGGGCGCTGACAATATCAAACTCTGAGTAGGAGGATAGCCATGTCTAAGATAGAAACAGTATATCCAAGTTCTCCTCTTGGAGCATGAGGTTAATCTCGATAGCGTGCTTTGGTAGTGACCTACAATTAAGGAGTGCCATACTTAAATGACTACGGGCTTTGTCATTAGTTCTATTTGCCTGGGTGAAATTAGGACCGGGCTGGCCTTGTCTGAGTTGGCTATAATGACTCTCCCATTGTCCGCACTGAGGTCCTACCTTAGGCTTTAATTGAAGAAGCTCATCCCTGTGTAGTACTTGAAATTCTGGACCCATGTTACGAACATCATCGTATCATGACGATTTTGATATCAGAAGACCGAGAATGGCTAGTACACTATGCACAAGCATTTTCGTCATATTCGAGTGACGATTTCCCCTTGAAATCACAGTTTTTCGTCCTGAACCCTCGGGTCCATTTTGTGTACGGCAGCCATTTTGTGAGTTGCCCTCACATAGGCCAATGATTAAGGCCAAACACGATCCTGAAGGACACGTACACCTTTCCTGACTTCTCGGCGACCTGGGCAAGCTGACTCCACTGCCCAAGGCCAAACCTGTTCGGTCAGTTCTTCTCCCAGTGGCCGAACGAGATAGTATCAAGGCACAACATGCCATAAACCTTTCATCGCACACAAACCACGCCTAATCTTGCACACACCTGTCCCTGTTTCCTACTTTATGACTTGCTTTACGAGGAGGAGGTGCCCGTTTTTATTGGGGGTCCGTCGATATCTGATGAAAATACTGGGCCTTGCCGGGTAATTGATTGTGGGCTGAACAAACTGAAATGTGGGATTGTCATCATGACTCTGCTTTTCCTTTGTAGTGAAAATATGTGAATGGTCAACTGTAAACTAAAGAATGTTTGCCTGAAGCATAATATTTTGTATAAAAAGAGAAGGCTGGCTTTGTAAGTTTGAGCAGTCTCCTGAGAATATACACCGTGTTGTACTTCTAGGACGCCTGTTACTTGGTTGCAGCCAATAAATTCGATCTTTGACTTCACCTAGAAGACTCTGTGTTTCTGTAGTCTGGAACAGGAAGGACCCGAAGTCTTAGGGTGTTGTCCCTGGCACCGCTGGGTTACCGGTTCAGTACCGGTTCTGAAAAACCCAGTACTTCAGTTGGCGCCCAGCGTGGGGCGATATCAGCGGTACCGGTCCAAGCCAGAGGTTCGTGAGGAGCTTCGTGTGAAAATTTTGGAGGAAGGCCGCCACTTCATCGACCCCTGCATGTCGACATGGTCCGAAAGTCTTTGCTGCGAGGTTCCCTGCTTCCCGACGGCTACGAAGGACTGCTGCCCTGACTATCGCCCTGTTTTGGACCCTTGATGATTGGTAGAGCAAAACGATAGACGAGTTTTCTGGTGACGTCATCGATACCTCAGTTAAGTATAAGTGGAGCGTCTACCAGTTAGTTGGTTCTTAGTTTTGGGTATCCCCTTGGGATCTTTGATTTGGAACTTGCAAGTACCAAAGCCGAAGGACTCGTGTATTCACGAGATTATCGTGTTCGATACCCCTTCGGAGTTTGAATCTAGACTAGAGAGAGAAGATGCCTGGTCTTAGCAGACTTGGAAACTTGTTTTGTCTTGGTTGTAATAGGGATTCCCGATTGGAGGACTCGTGTCCGGTTCCTCCGATTGGAACTCCAACATATGAACTGTATGTGAAACATGGAGTAGGCCCCATCACATATAATGAAGTGTGGATCAAATACACCAGAAAGGATGGTGTTTTAAAATGGCCCCAATATGGTAGCTTTGACACGGAAATCCTAGATAATCTAGAAGTTAAACTTTTCAAAAAGAAAGCCCGGCCGGCGATGTTTGACTCTTTCCGCCTATGGCGAAACGAAGCCAAACAGAAAGAAATTAAATTAGAGAAGAAAAATAAGAGAGAAAGGGGTATCTCGATAATGCAAGCTGCTATGCAGTTTAAAGATAACGAAGAGGAACAGATGAGCGAACAGTTACACAGACGTCAAATGGTCATCGATAAATGTTATCCAGTTTTGCCGCCTCTTCAGCAAGATGCAGCAAAAGATCTTGAAAAAGACCCCCTAATGTCGCATTTATTGAGTTCGCCACCCCCTTATGCGCAGAGTGCTACGGCACCTCCGCAGCCTTTAGCCGCGCAACCTTTGGTTGTATTGCCTCCTGCTCCTCCACAACCACCGGCTGCTCTTCAGTTGGCTCCCACTCTTCCGGTGCAGCCTCCTCAAGGACCACCGACTTTGACATCTGCTCTGCCTTTACTTCCTACAACTTTGACCACTATATCGACTACCACTCCTGGTATTCCCCCTGACACTGCCTCTGCGTCTGCCTTGCCTCACTCTGCTTTTCCGCCTGTCCTTTCATCGACTTCTCCCTCTGTTCGACAGCGAATGACTAGCACTGTTACTAACCTCCTATATCCTCTCTTCGGAGCAACAAGTGCAACTCCTGTTTCAGAGCGTAAACAGTTACGTAGCCAACTACCTGATTCTAGGGAGAAGGAAACATTGAATTATTTGGCACATACATGGGTTACTGACCCGATAAGATATGAGCTAGAGTCTGTTATGGATGTCTTCCATCAGTGGGAAGCACCAAAACAGAGAAAATGTGTACTTTCCTGAGTGAGGATTTAGAGGAGAATGATTTGGAGCCCAATCCACCTGAGTTGTGTCATATACGGTTCGAGTTTGGGAAAGGCGCAATTGTGGGTTCAGATGTTAAGAAAGCAGTTGCGACATTGTTGTCGTTTAGGAGTGAAGGTGTTTCTCGGTCGTTGTTTGAGTCTGATTCCTCTGTTAAGAAGAAAGTGAGACAGTACCCAATGTGAGAAGTTCCTCCAGTATGGAAGGACGCCGTTGCGGCTGATCTAGCTAATCACGTTGACGCTGTTCCAGCACATTTTCAGCGTGTCTGGGTACATGTTCCATGGAAGCGAGCTGAAGTCTTGGCCCTTAAACAGACATTGCCTGATCCCCGTCAAAATCCTGCAGGGTATTACAAGGAATTATCACAGACTGCAGGCTCTTGCATTATGAATTTAGCTGATATAGACATGTTGTTTGGAAATGTTGTTCCACAGCCTTTATGGGGAAAGATTCGTCATGCGGATCATGGGCTAATATTAGTGCTGCAAATGACCGACAAGTTTGTGGTGCTAAACCCGAGCCTTTAGTAGCAGATCTTCCTGGTAGGATCATTAATTACATGAAGACGTTAATGCCCGCGATGCGTGTGAATTGGGATAAATTGTCTGCGTGTAAGCAAGCTGAAGAAAGATGAAACAGTGTCTGATTTCTTCACCAGGTTCGAAGAAACGTTTATCGACCACAGTGGTCAAGATATGAGTACAGAAGGTGGTCAACGGTTGTTCGTTGACAAGTTTGTACACAATTTGCTTCCCGAATTGTGTAAGAAATTGAAAGATTCAGAGAGTTCTTGGGCCGTTTCCTCTTCAGCACAGATATTGGCTACTTCACAGTATTATGAAAATAGGGATAAAGATGAGAAGGATAGAGCAGACAAGAAAACTAAAGAGTTAAAAATGAAGGTTCTGTTACAGCAAGAGTATCCGCCACGTGGTGGTCAGAATAACTATCAGCAACCTCAACAGTATCAGAGAAACTCGCAAAGGGTCGAGTTTTCTCAACCACGGGTTCCTGTAGGTCCCAATCAGTGTTCATATTGTAAAGAGGAGGGTCATTTCAAGTATAGTTGCCCTGTTTTGTTGCAGCGTATGGAATGGTGCTTCTGGTGCAAGAGGTCGAGGTGTTCCACAAGCACCTAGAGGTAGAGGACGTGGAAATTTCCCCCAGAACGCGCGTTCCTTTCCGCCTCAAAATTCAATGAAAGGTTTGATCAGCAGAATAATGCGTCTGGTAGGACAGCTCAGTACTATGCTGATGACTACTATGCAGAAGATGAGCATATGGAAGGTAATGATTGCTAGGACAGCCATAGACAAAGAGAGGGAGTTGTTTCAGTTCCAGTAGATCAGAGTGGACCTTATGTTGAGGTGATTACATCAGGTGTGTCAGAGCCTTTTCTGTTGGATACTGGTGCTACAAAGAGTTCTATTATGCACTCTAAACTCCCTGGCGCACCTTTGTCAGGCGAAACGAATGTTTCAGTAGGTTTTTCTGGCGCCCCGGTTAGGAACCCGATTTCTAGTCCTATGTCCCTTTCTGTTGGACCTTGTGAATTCAAAGCACCCCTCATTCTGACGACAGGTTGTGGTGAAAACCGGTTGGGATTGGATCTTTTAAAAAGATTGTATGCGACTTTGTACTGTTCTCCTTCAGGAGTACAACTTACATTAGGTAAGAAAGTGGTCTCCCCAATGTATTTGTCGAAGGATAAACTTCCGACAGAATTGTCGTCTCTTCCTGATATTCTTTGGGCCACTGGTCCTAATGATGTAGGTCTTTTGGAAATGCCGCCATATGTTGTGACATTGAAAGCCAATGTTAAAATGCCACGCATTCCCCAATATAAGATCTCTAGTGAAGGTGAAAAAGCGGTGCTAGCGATCATTTATGATTTGATTGAAAAAGATGTAATTGAAGAGACAAGAGGCAACGTTTGCAACAGTCCTGTTCTACCTGTTTTGAAACGTACTGATCCTTCTCAGCCACCCGTTTACAGATTTGAGATTGATCTTAGAGAGGTGAATAAAATCGTTGTGCCACAATTTCCAGTTGTTCCTGATATCACTGCCCTATTGACTATGATTCCAGCTTCTGCGACTTGGTTCTCGGTGATCGACTTGAAGAATGCTTTCTTCAGCATCCCGATAGCTGAGGAGAGTGGGGATATTTTCGGATTCAGTTTAGGAGGCTGAAGCTTCCGCTTCAAACGCGCTCCCCAGGGCTACTGTGAAAGCCCATCAATATATAGTCAAGCGTTAAAAACACAGCGTGATATGATTGTTTTACCTGATGGCGCTACCCTTATTCAGTACGTTGATGATTTGCTCGTTGCTGCAAATACTGAGGAGATTTGTAAAGAAGCCACGTTGTCTTTGTTGCGTCATTTGTCTAATTTACATCACAAAGTATCTCTTTCGAAATTGCAATATTGTCGACAAGAAGTGACCTACTTAGGTCATCTCTTATCGAAGGAGGGAAGGAAACTGACCCCAGAAAGAATTCAGGCAATAGCGAAATTGAATGTGCCAAGGACACAGAGAGAAGTGCGTGCTTTCCTAGGTATTACATCATATTGCAGACAATGGATACCGAATTTCTCTTTGATGGCCAAACCTTTGGTGGCATTAACCTGTAAAGATACACCGAATCCCCTCCCATGGTCTGAAGAGTGTCAGAAAAGTTTTTCCGAATTGCGCAATGCATTATGTTCGGCTCCTGTGTTGGGTACCCCCGACTACAGTAAGCCCTTTACATTGTATGTCCATGAGAAAGAAGGTTGTGCATTGTCAGTGTTGACACAGTTGTTTGGGAACAGGCAGCGTCCATGCGCGTATTTTTCATCAACCTTAGATCCGGTAGCTAAAGCGTTGCCGAGTTGCTTAAGAGCCACCGCAGCAGCAGCTGTTTCTATTCGACAGTCTGCTGGTTTAGTGATGAATAATACATTGATTGTGATGGTTCCACATGCAGTGGACACGTTGTTAAACAGAACCAAGACACAGCACTTAACTAGTGCTCGGTTGTCAGGTTACGAGTTGACACTGTTAGCGAGTTATGTGCACATAAAAAGATGCAACACGCTTAACCCAGCTACGTTGTTGCCGATTGAAACAGAGTCAGATACTTCTGAACAGCATGATTGTTTTCTCAGAACAGAAGAAGAAACGAAAGGGAGAATAGATCTTAGTGACACTCCCCTTGCAAAGTGTGATAGTACCTTATGGGTGGATGGTTCATGCTTCAAGCTTCCGAATGGAGATACGACTGCGGCATATGCTGTTACGACTTTGCATACGATTGTTGAAGCTGCACGTATCCCACATAATTCAGCTCAAGCAGCAGAGTTGATTGCACTTACGAGAGCGTGTGTGTTGTCGGAAGGAATGAAAGTGAACATATATACCGACAGTCAGTATGCATTTGGTGTGGCTCACAGTTTTGGACGATTGTGGAAAGAACGTGGGTTTCTGCCCTCACATGGAGCTAAGATACAGCATGGTCAGTTGGTGAATGAGCTTCTCGAGTCACTCACTTTGCCGTTGCAAGTTGCAATTGTGAAATGCAGTGCGCACAAGAAGGTTACTGACGATGTTGGTCGTGGAAATGCATTTGCTGACGAAGTCGCAAAAGAAACAGCGAGGGATGTGATGAGTCGAATGTATGTTGCAGGCCCTGCAAGATGGGTTGGTGACGTTGGAATGTGTGAAGACACGATAGAGAGTGTGAAGTCTATTCAAGCTGAAGCTACAGAGAAAGAGTTGAGTGCATGGAGAGAGAGTAAGGGTAAATTGGATGTGAATGGTTGTTGGGTTGAATTGTCAGAGCATCAGAGATGGTTGTTACCCGATGCGTATGTGCCTGCGGTTGTTACAATGGCTCATGGAATGGCTCACATCAGTGTGAAAGGGATTTGTAAGTTGTTGGCTCCAGTATGGCAAAATGCTGGAATTCCTAAGTATGCAGAGAATGTGGTCAAGAACTGTATGGTGTGTCTGAAATACAATCCTGGTAGGGGAACCCCAACTCCAGCTGGTCATTTTGCGCCTCCAACGTATCCGTTCGAGGTTTTGCAGCTAGATTTCATCCACATGGAAAGGTGCAACAATCTGAAATACGTACTCGTTGTTGTTTGTGCCTTTTCGAGATGGGTGGAAGCATATCCCTTAAAGGACAACACTGCCTTATCCACAGCTAAAGCCCTTGTCAAACAATTCTTCCCTAGGTTTGGAATGCCGAGAATGGTCTGGAGTGACAATGGGAGTGAATTTGTGGGTCGAGTAATGAAGAAAGTATGTGAATGTCTAGGCATCCAACAGAAATTCCACGCTGAAAATCACCCCCAATCAGCTGGACTAGTAGAGTGCTACAATGGCACATTAAAACTAAAATTGGCCAAAATTCAAGCTAGCTCTGGTCTTAAATGGCCTGACGCTCTGCCTTTAGCACTCCTATCAACCAGAATGACTGTGCATTCGCGAGTGGGACTTAGTCCCTATGAAATCGTGTTCGGCCGTCCGGCCAACATATGGGGAGTGCCAAGGCCGAAAAAATTCAGTGAGATCGAACACCCTGTACTGCTTGACTATTTGTACGAATTGACGGCTAAATTGCGTGTTTTACACCAACAGGTTCACGATTCTCTGCCTCAGGTATCTGAAGATCCAGGCCACACCATCAATCCTGGTTCGTGGATTTTGGTGATAAATTTCTAGCGGACAAAGAATAATCAGCCCCGCTGGACCGGCCCCCACCTAGTCCTGCTGTCAACGAGATCCGCCGTGCGAGTGGAAGGCAAAAAGAACTGGATCCACGGTGTACACTGCAAGAGGGTGCCTTTGCCTCTACCGTACGACCGGTGGGTCCAGGAGGGTGTTGCTGACTCTGAGACTGAGACTGTGCCTCGATTTCTGCCTTTCAGTGATGCACGCATAAAAGGAACAATTTCTGAACAAGAAAGTGACAATCTTTTGCAGGAAGCTGTGCCACCGTCAATTCGATTGGACACTACAGAGCCTGAACTCCTGTTTCAAGACTAGACAGTATCTGGGAAACAATGCTATAATCTGAGGCCGAGAACTATGGACAAATAAAAAACAATTTTTCTTTTCTTTACTAATAATTTTGAAAGCGCAGCTCTCTCATCTGAGAAACTTTTTTATTTTTGTTTTTCGTACCACCATCCGGGTTCCGCTGTAGGGTCGCGTTTGCCCAAGTCTTTGGGGTGCAGCTGAAGACGTTAGGTCGACAGTTCTGGTTGGTCTAAGGGAGTTGCCCTGGACTGACAGAAGCATTCCTTAGCATAGAACACCCTACCATCGCGAGCAGCATTTTAGAAAGGATGGAGTTTTTCGAGATGGAGAGGCCTGCCAAAACAACGAACTTGAAAGACAGAATATGTAGAAGGATGACGAAGAAACGTTTTTTGATATTATGTATTTTCATGTTGTTCAGTGTAATGATGTTTTTTATAGGATATGTTTTATTCTCTTTTCGAGTGACATTTGCACCCACTTCATCGCCCATACCTCCTCCTATTACTATTTCCTCACATTCTTTTCAACCTCTTCCTGAACATGAGTCCGTTAGGAGATTAGAGTTTATTAATAACTCCTTCGTTCAGCTTTTGCACCAACACCAACTAGTAATGAAGACGACTAACTGTTGGGTGTGTGGTCTTATGCCTCACACAACGGATAAAGGTATCCCTTATCTGGTCCTGCCTTTCAGCCATAATGTTCCGTGTGGGCATACAGAACAATGTTCATTTACGCACATGAGACCTACCCCCTACGTTCTGTGGAAGATAATCCTAAGAATAGTGCTCTAGTTAAGGGTATAGTAGACATGATTAAGGAAGATATTTCCTATGAGACTATCCCGAGGGAAGAGACACTAGTATATATATAGGATGGAACGTGACCGGATATGGAGTTACTCTGAGTGAGAAACAGCAAGCTAAGAGATCTTCCCCGATTTGGATTGTACCCCATCAGGGTCACTTATGTCTGCAAGGTATTGGCAAGAATCCCAGAGCTCAGTTAGGGAAGAGTATCTGTACTGAGACGTATGTTTTTGCGTCCCAGACTTCCCCTTCGTTCCTAGCAGCTAGGGGTACCTATTTCATCTGCCATGATAGAGCCTATACATGGTTGCCCCCTGACTTTTCGGGCACATGCTTTGTTTCGTTCCTGTTGCCTCCCACCTACACAGCGGCGGCAGATTACCATAAGACAAGGATAGTTAGAGGTGTCTTCAGTGAAGAGGACACTGCAGAACAAGAATTTGGAGACTTCGTGAGGGGTTTTCTGCCGTTCTGGGGACCCATGGTTAACAGCAGGAACATAAGGCAATTGACAAGGGTGGTTGAGTCCACCATAGTTGAAACTGCCGGTGCCCTTAGTAACTTGACTGCTGAGCTCCAGTCGGATCGTCTTATGACCCTTCAGAACAGGGTCGCGTTAGACGCCATCCTTGCAGACGGAGGTGGGGTATTTAGAGTGATTCAATCGAGTTGCTGTGTTTTCATTCCAGATAACGCTCCAACAGTGTACCGGGCCATCTCCAAACTGCATACGATTTCTGAATCTATTCATGTAGACAAAGGAGATTGGTGGTTAATGGGATGGTTCTGGGAACTGGTATCCGGCTGGGGATGGAAAATTCTGATGGTCATTGGGATGGTCTTAGCCATCCTTTTCCTGTTCTGTCTGTGCGTACAGTGTGCTCCTGCTATATGTGGCCTCTGTGCTGCATCGTGTGTAAGGAAGCCTGTATCGAGGGACGAGCTAAGTAATAGGATGATGCTACAGCAACATCTCAATGACTTTACGAATATAGACCTGGACTCAGATTAGCATGAGTATAAGTTATTGCCTATGTAAGGGCAAAAGGAGGGTCTGTAGTACTTGAAATTCTGGACCCATGTTACGAACATCATCGTATCATGACGATTTTGATATCAGAAGACCGAGAATGGCTAGTACACTATGCACAAGCATTTTCGTCATATTCGAGTGACGATTTCCCCTTGAAATCGCAGTTTTTCGTCCTGACCCCTCGGGTTCCATTTTGTGTACGACAGCCATTTTGTGAGTTGCCCTCACATAGGCCAATGATTAAGGCCAAACACGATCCTGAAGGACACGTACACCTTTCCTGACTTCTCTGCGACCTGGGCAAGCTGACTCCACTGCCCAAGGCCAAACCTGTTCGGTCAGTTCTTCTCCCAGTGGCCGAACGAGATAGTATCAAGGCACAACATGCCATAAACCTTTCATCGCACACAAACCACGCCTAATCATACACACACCTGTCCCTGTTTCCTACTTTATGACTTGCTTTACGAGGAGGAGGTGCCCGTTTTTATTGGGGGTCCGTCGATATCTGATGAAAATACTGGGCCTTGCCGGGTAATTGATTGTGGGTTGAACAAACTGAAATGTGGGATTGTCATCATGACTCTGCTTTTCCTTTGTAGTGAAAATATGTGAATGGTCAACTATAAACTAAAGAATGTTTGCCTGAAGCATAATATTTTGTATAAAAAGAGAAGGCTGGCTTTGTAAGTTTGAGCATGCTCCTGAGAATATACACCGTGTTGTACTTCTAGGACGCCTGTTACTTGGTTGCAGCCAATAAATTCGATCTTTGACTTCACCTAGAAGACTCTGTGTTTCTGTAGTCTGGAACAGGAAGGACCCGAAGTCTTAGGGTGTTGTCCCTGGCACCGCTGGGTTACCGGTTCAGTACCGGTTCTGAAAAACCCAGTACTTCACCTGGTGTATTTCCTGCAATCGTTAGAGGTGGTAAAGGGCAGAGTATCTGGCCCATGGCCCGGTCTGGCGCGGACGGGCGTAGACAGGCTTGCCTCTGGCGCGCCCGCTGCGCGTGCAGGAAGTGACGTTCATTTTGTAGTGTCTGGGCCGACAATCGCCCGGACACTAGTGCGCTGACCTGCTTAGCTTGTCCTAAGATGGCGCCAAAATTCTGCACCCGTGGGGTGGCTGCTAGCTGTCAGAGTCCTCAATCGGCCCTCGCTTAACACCGGAGCAGTGAGGGGACCCGGCGCGATCCCGCTTCAGACTGTCTGCTAAGGTCAGTGATTTAAAAATGTATTAATTAAACACACACCACAAAATGCGAAAGTTTAAAAACAAGAGCGAGCTTGAAACAGGAAGGGCAGGTGAGTGCGTGTAAGTCCTAACTCCCGGCTTGAACGCCTCAGGAGCTTTGAGTTCTTAGTGCAGGCGCGTGGAATAGTGAGTCCAATTTGTAGTGTCTGGGCCGACAATCACCCGGACACTAGTGCGCTGACCTGCTTAGCTTGTCCTAAGATGGCGCCCAAATTCTGTCCCGGTGAGTACCGCAAGGGTAGTGGGTTTCCAGCGTGCAATCAGTGAATCAGATCCGCTGTCCGAGGCGTGACATCAGGTCGGTCTTCCGAGGCCGGGGAGTCTGTTAGGCCGTAAATGGCTTTGTCGTCGCTGGGGAGGTTCTGAGGGCTACCATTCGTCACCTCGCTCAGTGCAGGAGATTGGCTGAGTTCCATTACCATGCGAAGGGCGTCTTGTTTCTCTCGTTGCGTGATCTCCACTGGGGGGGGGTCTTGCTCGACACTTCTCGTGCGCCACCCAGTGGTTTCTGCCTGTTTCTACGTCGTCTTCGGGTGCCTCCGGCGTGCTGTCGGTCGGGGGCACCAGTCGCCCTTCTGGGGGCTGTTTCCGTGCCTCTGTCTAGCCCTGTCTCTACCTCTTCCGGGCTGGTGAAGAAATGCGTGTTTCCGTGAGCCACCACCCTCAACTTTGCAGGGAATAAAAGGGAGTACTGAAGTTCGAGTTGCCTCAGGCGTCTTTTCACTGCCAGGAAGGAGTGTCTTTGTCTCTGTACTTGCACCGTATAGTCCGGAAAGAACATAACGGGCGTGTTATCGATCCGCACTTCCTGGAGTTTGCGCGTTTCGCGTAGAATGGAGTCTCTATCTCGATAATTCAATATGCGGAGCAGCATTGGTCTGGGGTTAGAGCCCGTTTGTAGCGGCCTCGTCGGAACTCGGTGTGCGCGTTCCACCACAAAGTATGGTGAAAGTGACCCCTCCACGAGAATGTCTCTCAGCCATTTTTCCATGTGTTGCTCTGGATTCCTCCCTTCCCATCTTTCCGGCACACCCACGATTCGCACGTTGTTTCTCCGCGCCCTCCCTTCTGCATCCTCCGCACGGTCTTCTAGGAACTACACCCTGTTCAGGAGATCTTGTAGCTGCTTATCTGTTTAGGTGACTGTTGGACGTAGTTCCTTCATGTCGCTCTCTAGGGATGTGGTGCGATCTGCTAGCTTCTTATGGTCAGCTCTCAGGTGGGTTAGATCAATGGCGACACTATCGATTTTGGTCGCCAGGGAGATGCGGGCAAGCTGGATGGATTCCTCCAGCCTCTCCATGGCAGCCAACATGGTGTCAAGCTTGGCCCTCGTTTAGTCCGGTTCTGCGTTCTTCCTGGTCTTATCCATCTTGCCCTTAGGTTGCGCGTTCCCGGTCCCAGTCCGGGCCCTTGTCCCTCCGGACATTAGCACCCCGGTATGTGCCTGATCCTCGTCGATGGCGGTGGCAGGGGCGCTCACACCGGCTAATGAGGCGGCACAAGCACGTGGTCAGCGTCCGGGTCCCGGGTTGCGGCCTCCTCTCGTCGTTGTGTCAGTACTCATGGACAGCGCCGGCCCGCCCTCCGCTCACCGCGTAGTGTTCAGGAGTATCCCGGCTCCAGTATCGGCCAATCAGCCGCCGCCACTGTGGGCAGCTCACCGTGCAGACTACAGTCAATTGCGACGCTCCTTTTAATCCGCTCGTGTAGGCTCCTCAGACCATGGTCAATACCTCCTGTCCGGTAAGTGAGTGCGTGGCCCTGCCATTGGGTCAGGCGGTCCCCAGTGCTCTTCACAGGCTGGTCTGCGGTGCATTCCGCCAGGCAACGGGGCACTATTCACCGTCCACTCCCTCAGCCACCCCGACGCACACAGCGCCTGTCGCCTCCCAAGGCCCCCCCTTCCGTGGGCCGCTATTTCCGTGCCTCTCGTGGCTGCAGGAGCCGTCCCTGCTCTCTTTGGCTGCCGCTCCACTTATCTGTATGCTGTGCGCCGCCACGTGGTTGCAGGGTGGCACCTCAGGAATTCCAGATCGCAGCCGCCTGCGCCCCAGCGGTCGCGGTTCCCGGCCTCCTCCACCTCTGTGTGTCCTGGTGCAGATGTCCTGGCCTAGCTTCCAGTCCGGAGCCTCAAGTGGTCATCAGCGCCGAGTTCTGGCCCTGGCTCAATCACCCAGCCGCTTTCTGTGTCTGTCCTCAGTGGGCCGGCTCGAGTGCTGTGTCACCTCGCGGGGGCCTACCGTATTCACGCGCTCCCTCTATGCCGGTCTCGTGGAAGGCAGCGTGGGGAGTTCAGCGCCCTCTGTAGTCCTTTCGCCAGCCCCAGTCCACGCCTCGGGCAATTCCTGTCTCTTGCGCCAGCTCCGCTGCTTCAGGCTGCAGGCCGCATCTCCGGGCCCAGCTCACCTGCCAAGGCCGCGGTCTCTCCTGCGATCGCGTCCGGCTTGGCGCCGACTCTCCCGGCTGGTCTGTCCCAGTGGCTTCGGTGTTGGTCGGTTCCACCGATCTTCGCCAAGATCAGAGGGGTGCACGTCCGTGATGGCCTGTGGTGTCGCCTGCTCTTTTCGGTCAGCTGCAGCAGGTATTTCGGCGGATAAATTCGCCAAGAAGGGGAACTCAGAGCGGAGCTCTACCCAAAGGCGTCCATTCCAGTTGCGTGCTTAGCCACGCCCCTCCTTAGCCATCCCCATGAAATGTATTTATACATATTAAATATAGTTTCTAATAAGAGATAAGAAAGAGTATATATGTATGGTGTCCCACAATGAATGCAGGTATAGGTGAAGTTCAGAGATGGATGAGTGCTCGTAGGTTTAGTTATAGAGAGATTGAAAGGCTAGCTGGCACATTGTTCTTTTTTTTAAAATCTTTATTGTTCTGTTTTTCTTTAAACAATAACAAAACTCAACTGTAGTTGCACAGTATCATACAGAGACACCTTGAAGGAGTTTATTGTGTCCGTAAGACAGTCATAATGCCATATACAGTTTGGTTAAAGACATTTAGAACATTGTGACAGGGTTTTGCCCACCCCACAATGCAAAATTAGTTTCTCATTTGTTCAACTCAGTGTTACCCCTCTGTGTGTTTTATATATTGGTGTCTGTTACATTTCTTTTGTGACACGTCAAGTTCGTATCGTCCATCATGTCCAGTCCATAGTGTTTCCTCCAGACGTCCAATACATTAAGGAATTTTTTCGGGCAGCCTCTGGCCTCATATGTGACCCTCTCTGCGGCCATGTACATGTCATTCCCATTCTCTATTCGCAGAGCGTCTACACGGTTGTGCCTCGCTATATCCCTTTTTGCCACCATTGGGTCTAGTGTGCTGAGTAGACGTGTGGTCTGTCTATATCTATGTCATTCAGGATTCCTAGTTGTATACATTTTGGATCTGGGGGTATGTCTGTCTTCAGTACTTTATCGCGTTCTCCAATGTCTGCTTTCCAGTAAGTCTGTATATTTGTGCAAACCCAAATTGTGTGGTAGAAATTTCCCACCTCCTGTCCACATCTGTAGCATGTTGAATCTGTGGCTCGCCCAATCTTATGTAATCTGGCCTGGTCGTAATAAGCCTTATGCATGGTTTTATATTGAATAAGACACAGTTGTAACTTGATTGCAACCTCTCTAGAGTGCATCCTACCAGTCCACGTCCTCGAGGTCTTTTTCCCATGCACTCCTTAGCTTGCCTAACCTATCTGACGCGTTGTTATTTAGGGTTTATTTGTAACCGATACTGCCTTACTCGTAAGATGTGGCTGGAGTAATCTCCCTTCTAGTGGTGCATATTCCAGCAAGGTGGCCCCTCTATGTTTTACGCTTGCCAAGTATGTTTTAGCTAGGCATATTTAGGAAACTGGGATGGTTGGAGTGAGAATTCAGTCTGTAGGGGGTGAAGCTTTTCAAAGTGCCATTGTCTATAATATCTCCTATCGTAGAGAAGCCGATGGTATCCCACTCTTTAAAACCTCTTCGCTTTTTCATTTTATTTAGCCAGTTTCCTTTCCACAATGGTGTTTCCTTGGTAATTTCGTGATTCTATCCCATTGTTTTGGTTGCACTGCCCTATGCCTCTGTAGTGGTTTGTGTGGCTGGGAGCAGTTCTCTGGCACCCTTACCGCCGTATAGATAATGGAGGAATGTTTGATGTTGCATAGTCCATCTCTTAATCTGTATGTTGGGTGGTTGCCCACTGTGTGTATCCAATCATTGATTGGTGTTAAGTGTTCAGCCCAATAGTATGCTTCCACATCGGGCAATGATATCACCCCATTGTATTGGTTCCATTGCAATGTGTGTAATGCAATTCTTGGTTGTTTCCCTAGCCACAACAGCAAGCGTAGTTCAGTCTCTATTTCACTGAATATCATTCATGGGAGGGGTTATCATTTTGAACATAGTCACCCATCCCATTATGGAGAAGGGCAAAGCTTTCCATCTTTGTGCATCATCTCTAAATTTCGTCAGTGTCCGTTTAATGTTATGTTGGCGGCATAGGTCACTGTCTGTGGTAAGGAATATTCCTAGGTATGTGAATCCGTTGGCTGCGACCTGTAGATCCCGGGGATGTAAGGACCATTCCATCACCTGACCTGGGCTATAGATCACTGATTTGTTTCAGTTTATTTTATAGCCCGATTATTGTTCGTAAGCATCTATTGTCTGGAAGAGGATGGGGATTGTGGTGTCAGGCTGTGTAACAAATAAAATAATGCTGTCCACATATAAGGAAATCTTCTCCTCCATGTTGTCCTTTGGACATATTTGGAAACCATGCATCTCTGGGTTTTGACGAATCATACAGGCTAGGGTCTCCACCTGTAGTGTAGTTCCTATATTCCCAATAGGCTCTGTGCATTGGAATAATATAGCCTATAGATTTGACGTAGGACTTATGTCGACTAGGTCTCTATCGAATATACTAAACTTAAGTGTGTGTGTGCCAGCTAACTCAGAGGTCACTAGAAACGTTCTCGAATTCACAAGAAGGGATAGTTTCTGACAACCGCATAAACATGACAACTTTGTTTCCCAAGAATAAGAAATATATCTCTCAGAGTCGAGGAAATAATAGATAAGTATTTCACTCAGCCAATCGTGCATGCTTCGTTTCTACAGAGTGGCAGAGAAATAGTGAGACGGGCGTTTTCAATAAAAAGGTTTTATTGAACAGTCTTCTTTCTCATGCAAGAAAGGTGAACTGCTACAATCGTTATGCAGACTGCAAAGTATAATGTATACAGCGTAAACATTAATATGAAATAATACTGTAAGAGCATTGTATGGTTTCTAAGCCATATAAAAATACATACATAAATAACATTGACTAAAATACTCAACTGGTGCTTCTAAAATACGCCTACCCCAATGTACCTAACCTAAGTCTTAGTATGAGGGAAGAAGTAAGTATTATGTAGCATAGGTTTAGTTGTTTTTTGCCAAGAATCTACCAAAGGTTTCTCTAGGTTCTAATTAGCTCCATACCTTAGTTAGAATGAAGGAGGTCTGGTATCTCTGTCTCGGGACTCAATTTCCCAACACCCCGCAAGGGGAGCTTGGAAACACTGGAGTTGGATTCTCGGCAGGAGAAGGGCAATCAGGGCATCAGCTGGAGAGTCAGCTTTCTTCGGCACTTGCTATAGCGAGCTGCGTCAGGCAAGTAGATAGTCGAACTGCTCTGAACCACCGTAGTTTGCCATAGCAATTGAAGGCATATTTATACCTTGAAGGTGTTTAGGAATGCCATAGCTTGACGTAAAGTCGGGCATATGAATGTCAGGAAAGAACCCCTAGGGAATAGTTGTTCTTTGTAAAGTAACTGAGTTCTTGGACAAATCAATATTCAAGCAAGGGGAATTCCCTGACTGCTTAAGCTGGTTTTCCAAGAAGTCGTTGTGACGTTTGGTACGGGTGGAAGTAGCCATGCCTGTATTTGGGTAGCATGGGCTATGCCTAAATAAGGGTTTAATTTCTATGCCTATATAAGGGCAATGTGAATTGTACCTATATAAGGGCATGAAAAGGTAAAATTCACTTGGAGCTTAAAACGCCACACAACACCCACTCCACTTTCTTAGGTATGACATTACTAAGTTCTAAACACATTAAAACATATCTAAACATGATGTGTTGAAAACCCGACCAAAATACAAAAAAATGCATTGGTACTGGTTGTACACGAAAAGCATTTGTGCTGTACACATTTAAAGCAATGTTTCATTCAGAGCATATAGATGACATTTGAAATTGCTCTCTGAATGAATCACGAACATACATTTATGAAATGGCTCTTAATTACAGAACAAAAAGTCGAGACCATTTCATGGCAGATTATATAAACTGGTTGATTGTGGACAAGGTCAAATATTGTCTCTTGGAGGTTATTCAAAGAATTCTAGTTCTCTATGAATAGTTCTACTTTAATCAGATTACTTTGTGCCAAAAAATTAAAAAAATACAAATTTGGAAAAACAAAAGATTGAGCATAGAACAAATATAGTTTCAAAGTTAGAAACTTTGTTTAGTAAAAATGAAGGTCGAATTCAGAGTCTCTCAGAACACTGCGTGCCAAATCAAAAGTCAGTGTCATTGGTTGGAGAAAACATCAAATCTTCTAAGTCTTTAAAGAATTTGTCTACCATTTTAGGTGAAAGTTGGATTACCTCGTTAAGAAGATTAATTGCACATAGATGTGAAGCTTCGCCGTCAGCGTTGGTCACATTAGCAATGTTCGAATTGGAAGGTACCTGTGTGCCGCTTTCCTCTCGTATATCACCATGAGCATTCTGCGTCTGTGAGATCTCAATGAATGCCGTCATCAGGATTGGTAGCCGCTGGAGACAACACAGTGCATGAGCCGTCACTGGTCCAAGCAAAGTATCAACATCCGTTGGCATGACTGATGGGAGTTTGAGACAGATGTCTAACACACATTCCTCTCCACACAGCAGGCATCGTAGAACAGGTAAGATGCAATCTTGCCGGATTGGTCTGAATGACATAAACCATTTGGTATTCAGTTCTCCTAAACAAGTTAATCCCAAAATTTGGTCTATGCGGTCGCGACACCTCATCGTCAGAAGAGTGTTTTCCATGGTGATCTAGGTATCGTTGGTGATTTGGCTCGCCATATCGGAGCAGAAAGAGCAAAAATAATATCCCTGCTGCGAGTCCCAAAATGAGAGGCAATCCGCCAAACACAGAGTGCACGAAGTTTGGAAATATTCCTAGGACTGCTTCAAAGGGTGCTAACAGTCCCGAAAAAATCTCTTAAATACATGTACAATACCACTCGTATCAGACATGTTTAAGAGACGACCTAACATTTCTGAGAAATGTATAGGGCAGTTTGTAGTTAATAGGATGTGTATCTCTGCAGAACTCCTTGCGACTTGCAGATCATATGTCTCTTTGGCCGAGGTCAATGGTACAGTTGTTTGTAAAAGAATGGCTTTCATTCTGCATAAAGTATCAATTCATATAGAAGAGATGTTCAGTGAAGGGCAAAGTGGCGACTCCCGGTCTGTCTTGGTTTTTGGAAACAATACTTGCACACAGCAAGTGACCCTGGCTGACACAGTTACGAAATAGGCTAGACCTGGCAACATGCCACCGCAGCTGTGATCATTCAACATAATGTAACTTCCATTAGAAAGTTGCCTAAAAATTGGATCAATCACTGCAACTGGTGAGCCTTGCAGGTGGCAGGATAAATTGTTAGAGGAACCATCACAGGCCCAGTGTAAGTTTATACCCTGACATAGGAGAGTACCGCTTAGTGCGTTTACACAATTATTAACATTAAGAAACACTTCTTTCCCCCCACTCCAACATCTGTGTGTGTATGGTAATTCCCAGGATGTCTTGATGTATTCTTTACCCTACCTTTCATATAGGCCTGCTGGTATATGTTTTAAGCAACACTGAAAGTGGAAAATTGTACTAGGCAGAGTGATTGTACCGTGTATTATCCAGTCAACGACTGGTTTTTCAGCTACTGTATGTGGAAATCTTTCCAGTTTTTCAATGCTCAGCACCGTATAGTCTGCACCCCTCTGTGCCAATTTGATCTGTTTATCAGTGAGATTGAATTCTGTAAACAGTGACGTAGTGTTGATTAAACGGCAAGGCACATAGCCTGAACAAAGGTTTTGTAATGTCCAGCCTAATAGCATTATAGAACGTAATTGCGGTTGACCATGTTGTAACATGACCAAGTCCTGTTTCATTATGTCTATGGCAGAGGATACTATGCTGTCCGAAGAATATATCCTGAATGACAGAGTCGTTAACCCATTGCCAACTACAGAGAGAGATTTCTCTAAATGAATAAAATCAATTTCTCGTATTCGTTCTGCAGTCTCTGCTTGCATAATCTTCCATGCTTCATTATAAGCAGCATAGATACCGGTGTATATAAAACGTTTATGACGCGGTTTAGTAGGTCCTTGTAAGAAGTCCCTCAGATCATTGCCATCTTTAAGTAAAGATAAGTGTTGTTTTACTTCCTTTAGTGTAGACTTGTGTAGCCATTCAAGGCACAGTTTCCCTACACTGTATGTTGTTACTACTCCTGGATGCTGTCTCTGAGCATATTGTGGATCTGACCTAGTGAATGTGAACCCTTGTGTCTTATTCAGGAATCTATCTTGACAGTTTTTTGTGTCTGTGGGCCAGATTAACCATTTTTTCCAATCTGGATCTGTTCTGTTGTGAAGCAAAATAGTATGTATGTCGACCTCCCCCTCTGAAGTGTTACTTCTATCAGGTGTAGGTGTAGGTGTGGGCAGTTTAACTCCTTGATCTTGGCTAACCCAAGACAAGATGTCTGTTGGACAGAGTCATTCAAAAACATTATTTGCTCTGGGATGATGAAGTCTCTAATTAAAGCTTCTAAGCCCTGCACCTGCCAGTCTTTTGTGCCCCAGAGAGTTTTTGTCTCAATGTTGTCTTTCCAAAAGTCGAAACCTAATGAAGACAGCTGAGCATAAAAGGCTGCAGAATAAATTTACTTGGTATTTGTCAACATACTTTTCATCCCTGTCCCAAATAAAATGATTCTGGATTTGAAACAATAAAACCTGAAAGTATGGAAATTTGCCATATAATGTTTTTGAGCTACCCTTTGGTGGCATAGGACAATGTTCCCATTGGTTATAAGTTAATACATTTCTAAGATTTGCAGATTTATGCAAGAAATTATTACCATAATGATTATAACAATACATTTATTCATAATCTGATGAACCTTCTAAATATTCATGATTAGTAAATTTTGCAGACATTTCTAAGTCTGACATCATATTATTAACAATCTCGAAGTCCCAATCATCAGAAAAGGTACTAGATGAAACAAAGACAATCGAGGAAATCTTGAACTGGTGCGGAATCTTCAACAGCTCCGTCGGACCAAGAATGTCATATTCAGTTCTGTCCCAAGCTATACCACCAGGTGTAGGAACGGCTGTGATGTTCACTGATGTTAAGTTTCTTTGTTCACAATGAGATGATTTGTGTGGTTTAAGAAGTAAGTTGATGTTCTTACTTGCTGTGTCCTTTTAAATATATCTTCCATTTATTAGCATTCCCAAAGTAAATACAAGAGTCAACCAAAGTAGAAGAAAAAGTACACCCAACACAATCCATAGTTCAATCCATGGTGAAACGAGATAAGTCTTTTCCAGGTGATGAAAAAGGTTTGTTGCTTGTTCTTTAAAAGTTTTTTTAGCTGGCGTTGTTTCAGGATTACTGGGATCCTTGGAAAACGTATCGAAATTAATGAAAAAGCCAGAGGCAGTTCTGTCAATTGTTGGATTGCTTTAGGATTCATTGAAATCGCTGGAACCACTTGATCACTTGTTACATTTGTATAGTCGGATGCTATTTCATTGTAGACAGGCATTTCTTGACGAACTGTTATTTGGGTCTCAAGAGGTACACGTTTCATGGCTTTGTTGCATAGTCCTTCTTTTCACACTGCAGATTCTTCAAAGGTGATGAGTCTCTTAGTTTGAACCTCTTGGATAGTAGCCAGATTCGGGTGTCTGCTACATCTTTGGAGTCCACTTGGCCTATTACTTATGATCGGCCACATGATGTGGTTTGACCAGAACGATGGACACAAAGCTGTTCTCTTTTTCACCAGCAAGGGGCGGCAGTAATACTGTTCTTGATCCGTGGATGGTTAGGACAAGTACTGGTTGTCTGTAAGAAGGCCCAAATTCCTTCTTGTCCGCAATCTTTTCTCTGATTTGATCCCCAATGTTTGAAATCCAGACAGGTCTTGCTGGGACGGATGGTTTTTCTTCAGTGGTCGTTGGCTTCAGGAACACATTACTTTGTTTTTTAGGTCGAGGACCGTAGGCTGCGCTTGCGCAGTCTCCGGGAGGAGATTTAATGTTTTGGAGTCTGGGGGCTTGAACCCGCCTCTCTCCTCCATTCTCCTCCATTGGCTGGCTTCCTAAACGGAGGCCAGCATTGGAGGAGAAGTGAGTCACTCCAATGAAGCCCGTCTCTTTCGAATTTAGGGGCATTTTTTTTTGCGTTCTTTCGACTGTGACGTCATCCGTCACTCAGAACGCCAAAAACACGCCCCCGAATCCGACATTTTTGGATGTTTGCGGCCGCCATTGTTGCCTGGCTTTCGGTGTTTAAGGTAAGCCATATGTTCAATTAAGCTACCCTAATGTATTTTTCTCTTTTTTCCCTAGGTCCAACATGCCCCGGTGTCGTGAGTGTGCAGCGGTTTGCACGGAGTGCTTCCAAAGGCTTCGAGGTTAAGTATGATCCAGGTTTTCCGGTTTAAGGTAAGGCATTTGTTCTATCTTGCTAATCTGATGTATTTTTTTCTTTTTTCCCTAGGTCCAACATGCCCCGGTGTCGTGAGTGTGCAGCGGGTTGCACAGAGTGCTTCCGAAGGCTTCGAGGGTAACTATGATCCAGGTTTTCCAGTTTAAGGTAAGGCATTTGTTCAATCTTGCTAATCTGATGTATTTTTCTCTTTTTTCCCTAGGTCCAACATGCCCCGGTGTTGTGAGTGTGCAGCGGTTTCTTCCGAAGGCTTTCGGATGTTTGCGGCCGCCATTGTTTTTTTATTTTTTTTTATTAAACCTTTATTTAACAATCAGGAATGGTACATCTCATACATGTCATACACAGCCATACATTGTACAAATCAACAATAGTTTGGTAAGGTTGGTAGCTCTGTCCCGCGGGCTAGCCATCTATGTTACATCATAATAGGTCAGAAGTAATTGCAATATATAATGCATATTGAAGTGCCCACCTTATAATGCCATGGAATCGTCAGACCAGCCTCAGGTCCCACACCCAGGAGAACACGTACATAGCTGATCCCTTAATCCTAGTGATAACATCCGGCAATCAGGTAGGTACAACAGTTCCCGCAGCAGAAGACCCCAGATACACAAATCCGAAGCCCCACTAGGCACGCTGGTAGCGGCAGGATCCTTCAGCCATCATAACACGGATGTCTTGATCACATACCCCAATAGTGTGCATAGAGCACAGTGCAACCCAAGATAGCCATGCTGGGGCGTGGACAGAGCAGTGCGTTGGGCATGACTACACTTCCCCAGTGTGAATCATCCGCGAGGGATACTACCCATGTGTATTGATTCCCAGGGCCCTTAAGAGACTACGTTCTGTAACAGCGCAGACTTGTGTATCCCCAGTGTGGTCCCCAAGTGTCGAGTAGCAGCCATGTACCAGCAGCAGAATTGCTTCCCAGGTCCGCCAGCAGTGTTAGCAGTCTCTCGCCTGCCCTACTAGCAGGCTCTACAACAGTTCCCAGGCCGCATTCCGATCAAGGCCCCCCTCCCTGACTGTCACTGTCGGAAACTGCACTCTGGGACACTTGAGTCATCCAGTAGAGCTGCAGCGGGCCCCAAATATCCTTAGGCCTACAGCGCACTGGCATCAGATCAGCATATATAGTATTCTGGTCCTGACAGTATGTAATATCGACCAACCACTCCTTGAACTTCGGAGCTCTGCCCCTTCCCCATCTGCAAGCCACCCTTCTTTTCGCCAATAAAAGCGCGACATCCACAAATCTACGGATCGCTTTAGGAATATCTTTAGTATAGCCCAGTAGCATCGTTACGGGGTCTAGTGGGACCGCTCCATCAGTCATGAGTTGAAGCGCCGCATACACCTGAGTCCAGTATTCCTGTATCACGCTACATTCCCACGCCAGGTGGAGGAACCCAGCGCCCTCCGCACGGCAACGAGCACACCTGTCGTTGTCTGCCAATTGTAGTCTCAGTTTCCTAACCGGTGTAAAGTAAAATCGCTGCACAAATTTGTAATGTATGATTTTGAGCCTGCAGCTGGATGATATATTTGCTGTGATAGAGCAGCAGTAATGCCACTGTTCTTCAGTTATGTCAGTGCCTAGTTCCAGGCTCCAACTGTCCCGTGCTCGAGGGGTGATGGGCAGTCGCTGCGATCTAATGTTGTTGTATAGTTTCGACACTAAATGTCGTCCATCCGACACCAGCATCACGTGCAACGGCAAGACAAACCCCGGCTCATCCGGAAAATGAGGGAGTATATCCCGCATCCCCTGTCTAAGTCTAATGTAATAGAAGACCTCCAGCGGAGTCGGGGATATGCTCTGAAACATCTGTTCTTTAGTGCGATACAGCCCGTTGACAAACATATCACCCCACGTGTTCAACTTGATGCATTTGCACAGGGAAAGGAAGCCAGGCTCCTGTAATAGGGACAACCGTGGGTGGTACGTGAGCGGCATGGCAGGCGAGTACAGCATGGGGGCGTTTAGCGCCTTCGTCACTCTCCGCCATGCATCTATAGTACAAGTGACCGTGGTAGCCGGTGTCTCAATGTCTACTACTGTTCCCTGCAGCATACCATTGAGCGGGAGGGGGTGCACAATCCATTCCTCGGCCGCAATCTGCGGCATAAAGGGTGTGGGTTGAACCCAGTGGTAAGCATGTTGCGCCTGCGCGCTCAGATAATAGGTTTCTAAATCCGGTACGTCAAACCCTCCTTTGTCATACGGTTGAGTTAAAGTGGACCAGTTGAGCCGTGGCTGTTTTCCCCCCCAGAACAAGCAAAGGAGTTCTGATCGCAATCTTTTGAAAAAATACGAACCCGGATAGTAGGGGACGTTTTGGAAGATATATAAAAAACGTGGGAGGACCACCATCTTTATCAACGAGGCCCTGCCTGCCATGGAAAGCGGCAAAGACATCCACCGCGTCACATTGTCGGCCAGTTGAGAGATAGCCACTCCGTAGTTCAGTCTAATCGTTTCCTCTCTATTAAGCGATATCATAATGCCCAAATATCTAAGATCAGTGCTGCACCACTCCAGAGGGTAGTCCAATTGGAATGGCTGCACCGCCGCCGTGAGTGGAAAAATTGTGACTTTTTCCAGTTAATATGTACTCCGGAAATTCTCCCGAAGACAAGAAATTCCCTCAGTAGTGGGTTAAGATTCTGCTGAGGGTCCCTCACATAAAGCGTGACGTCATCCGCGTAGAGCGATACCCCTATCTGCCGCTGAAAGCAGTTAAACGCACTAGCTTTATGCAACTGCCGGATCCTACATGCCAGTGGCTCGACCGCTATGGCGAAAAGCAGGGGGGATAGGGGGCAGCCCTGCCTGGTCCCTCTCGTGATCGGCATTTGGGAGGACAGTACCTCATTAACAACCACCCTAGCCACCGGAGCAGTGTACAGCAGCTCCACCCATGCAATGAAAATTTTGGGAAACCCCATCCTGCAGAGTATGGTCATGAGGTACCTCCATTCCACCAAGTCAAACGCCTTGGTGGCATCAAGAAATATAGCAGCAACCGGAATCTCAGGGGCTATGGTGGGAATGAGTGAGAATAGCGTGCGAAGATTGTGCGACGTGGCCCGCCCCGGCACAAACCCAGACTGATCCGGGAGTACTATAGTGGTCATGAGTAGAGACAGCCTTGTCGCCAGCACTTTTGCCAGGATCTTCGCATCACAATTAAGGAGAGACAGGGGTCTATAGGAGTCAGTATCCAGGGGGTCCTTGCCTGGCTTCAAGAGAGAAGTAATTGCCACCTCTCTCATCGACCCCGGCAATTTCCCCACCTCCAGTGACTCCTCAAATACTTCCTTCAACACGGATGCCATTGTGTCTATGTAACATTTGTAGAACTCAGCCGGTAGGCCGTCTAATCCAGTCGCTTTACCATTGCTCAGGGACATGATGGCGTCCCGTATCTCCTCCACCTCTAGAGGACCCCCAAGAAAGGCCCGGTGGTTATCAGTGAGCCAGCACGGTGCTATGTCATTTAGGAAGTTCCCATATTCCACCTCGCCCTCCTGCTGTGTAGAGTACAGTTGCCTATAATGTTGAAGGAAAGCTTCCTGTATTCCCCCAGTGTCCTGACATCTCCCGCCCTCCGTAGTATTGATTTCCAGGATGTGAGTGCCAAAGCGCTGGTGTCTCGTAATGGCAGCGAGAACTTTACCCGGTCGTTCCCCTTCGCAATACCTCCTAGCCGCCCAGTATTTACCTCTAAATTTTACCTCCCTGGCTGCCTCCTCCTCGAATTCTGACAGCTTAGTCCTGAATTTCTGACTCAATGCTGGGTTGTTACCCCCACCATCTCAATCTCCAGTGCCTGAAGTTCTGATTCCAGTCTGGTCAGAGTACGCACTATGTCCCGCAGCACTCCGCAGCTTTTAGCGATGGTAACTCCTCTAATGGTGACCTTAAATGCTTCCCAAATTGTTTCCACACTATCTACTGACCCCTTATTCCTGGGAAAAAAGGCCTCTATTTCTTCTCCGAGTTCAAATTTAAAGACAGGGTCCAGCAGAGCCGATGGGAACAGGCGCCAGGGTGGTCTAGCCCTGTTCAATCCTGGCAAGGTCAGTGTAGTCAGAACCGGGCAGTGGTCCGAGTAAGATCTGGGCAAATGCTCGACCTTATGCAGGCCATTTCCAAGACCTCGAGACACAAAGCAGTAGTCAAGACGTGCCCATGTGCGCGCATGTGTTGTGAAATGCGTGCCCTCCCTAGTCCCTGGATGTGTAAACCTCCAGCTGTCTATTAAGCCCGCCTCCCCCAGTATACCATGCAATGCATCCCGCGCTTGAACATTATACTGACTGCTCCCGTCCGATCTATCTGCCCCAGGGCTAAGTGCCAGGTTAAAATCCCCACCCCAGATAATATGTGCGGCATCAATCTCGAGTATGTGACCCCAAAGTGTTGTGAAGAACCCCGGTGTATCAGCGTTGGGTGCATAGCAGTTCACAATTATTACAACATCTGTGCCCAGTCTACCCCATAGAATCACATATCTCCCTTCAACGTCCAGTTTCACCCCCAGCTCCTGGAATAGAAGCGATTTCTTAATCAACACGGCAGTCCCTCTAGCATAAGTGGAATACGATGAAAATTTCCTGGTGCGGGCCCATTTACTGGCAAATTTGGGCTCATTTCGCGGACTAAGATGAGTTTCTTGCAATAAGGCTATGTTCACATGATGTCGATCTAAATATGCAAGCACATTTCTACATTTCCTAGAATCATTTAGACCCCGCACATTCCAAGATATCACCGATATTTTATCCAATGCATTATCACCCATGACAAGCTATGTGGAGCAAAACAGCCAGCAATTTCAAGCGACCAACCCGCCAGCGACCCACAGTGCATCCCAACCTCCATGTAGCATGTAACACTAGTAATTTCCAATCCGTACTCCCTTCAGAAATCGACCATCCCCTCCCCACCCTCCCCCAACAACACCCCAACTCACGCATTCCCAGTCCACCCCCCTCCCACTGAAGCAACCCAATCTTGCCAGCAACCCAACCCCACCCACCACCCTTGCATCCCATATGAGGAAAAAACAAAAAGTTCAACAATTCTTTTGGGGAATTCCCATCAGGGGACATCTAAAGAGTACACATTGCCACCCCCTTATCTCCATACTGCCCCGCCCATCCCGTCCGGGAGCAGACAGAGGGGGGGGTGGTGCCTGGCATACATTACCACCTACTGTCCAATACCCGTCCGTGGTATTCTCGATCCGCTGTATCACGTCCCTGTAGGGGGTGTGCCACAGCGATGGCAAGTCAAATGTGCTGGAGCATCACCCCCGGACATACATCGCAGTACAGTTTAATTGCCCCCATTGTTCGCCGGTTCTCTCTCATCTTCCTCTACATCAGCGTTGCGCCGCCCTCTCCCAGTAGGTCGTAAATTCTTCATATAGTCCTCCGCCTGCTGTGGGTTCGTAAAAAAGTACTGCTTTCCCTGATGTGTGATTCGGAGCTTCGCAGGATATAGGAGGGCATAATCAATCTGAAGTGCTCTGAGTTTTTTCTTAACATCGAGGAACTTCCGCCTTTGTTCCTGCACCACCGGGGTAAAGTCCGGGTATATTGAGAACTTCACTCCATCACACGTCAAATTTTGGTTCAGCCGTGCTGCCCGAAGTGCAGTGTCTCGGTCTGGGTAATTAAGGAGACGGGCAATTATAGGTCGCGGAGGCGCCCCCGGCTGCGGGCGCGGACCAAGTGAACGATGTGCCCTCTCAACAATGAACTGACTGGAGAAGGCTCCCTCACCCACCGCTGCCAAAAGGATCTTTTCGATGTAGTCCTCCATGCGGCCGGTGTTGGTCGATTCCGGTACGCCAATAACGCGTATATTGTTCCGCCGACTGCGCGCCTCCAATTCCTCGTTCTTTGCCGCAATTATACGTAGGACGTTGTCCATCCTTGACAGTCGCGTTTCATGGGAAGCAGTCGTGTCTTCATTTGCGGATATACGCCTCTCCGCGTCTGTTAGGCGCTCCTCATGCACCTCTATCTTCTGCGCAACCGAATCCATTCTAGACGATAGGCGATCCACCTTGTCAACTATCGTGGCAAAGCCCTGTCTCATTTCTTCCATCATCAGTTGCATCTCCGGGGTGGCAGATGTGGAGGGACCTGTTGTATTCGACGATCCATGCGCAGCCCCCATCTCAGCTGTGTTGCGTGTATTTTTCTTGACGGCGGCAGGTTCAAAGGATAACTTCAGTTGTTTGTTGTCATTTTTCCCCATGGCGAACCTTTTATAAGGGCTAGAAGCCGCTGGTGAGACCCGACTGGAGCGATCCTCTCTTCCCGGCGAAGAGCCCTTGTGCATCTGGGCACTTCACTCCGTCAGCACTATGTGCAGCACGGCAGAAGGTGTCAAGGACGTGGCTAACGGTGCTCAATTCAGATCGCTTGCAGTTCACCACACTGTATGAGAGCAAGATCCAGGGTTGAGAAGCAGCCAAGATATGCAGTAGAGCCCATAGCCATGGGCTGCGCCCTAATATACAGTTGAGCGGAGCCCCAGTGCGTGCATCCGCCCCGTCGCAATTCACTGATACACAATTGTGCTACAGACACCCCCTCTGTAAGTCAGCGGCACGTATCACCAGTTCTAGCAGCGCTAAAGCGCCTGTGTTTTCTCAATATGGACAGAGTCGAGATCGATATCTCCTCAGCATGCCAAATGAACGTGTGTCAAACAATATGTGACAGGAAACATGTAATAAAGGTCCTCCAACTGCCACACCTCCCCAAAGAGCCAAGCGCCCGCCTTGGAAGCTCAAGAATCACAGCGCGGCACTATCCGCTCCATGTCCCTCGCGCATAAGTCTCAATATATTCGGGGCATGCCAGCTGTTATGCCACACCTATACACGTGTCTTCTCCCAGGTCCGGCTATTGGGGGCACACAATGGTAACGTAACGCAATATCAGTTGTGGCAGGCCTTCATCCCAAATCCCCGCTGTGCAATATAGGGAGCACTGCCAATAATGGGGGGGGTGCGTCGCAGCTGTCACGCCGCCACCGAATAGCTCCGGACGCGGGCAAGAGGGTCAGGGTGCCCGTACTTGCACACTCCTGTCGCGCCTCACCTCCGTAGTCCCGGGGCCGTAAGCCAGTCCAATTATCTTCTGCCGAGAGTGCAACCGACCTCCAGGGCCTCTCCAGCTAATAAGGCCCCACAGCACCACAGGGATCCAGGTGAGTGTCGCCCCCAGCCGCCACCATGCAGGTTCTTGCAGGGGAGGGCTTCCGCTAGTGCCTCCTCCCCAGCAGCTCCGTCCGAAGTAGGCAAGGGTGCCCTCTTTACATTAGGCCCATGCGCCTCGTGGTAATCCCCGGTCTCGCGTAGCGGCTCACCCCAGCAGGCTTCACCACAGGCCCAGTCACCAGGTCACGGCGCCACCTTCCAGCCGCACGAAGTCCGGAACGGAGGGTCAGATCGCTCCCAAACTTGAACCGGGGGTGCTCCCGACTCTCCTCATCACTCGGTCAAAATTTGGGACGGGTCGGAGCAGGGTGAACAGGATAAATGACGGATAATTATGCCAGGCTGCTGGAGACTCACAAAGGTGCGGCCATTCAGCTAGCGCGCTCTCTAGCGCCCCCTGCGGCCGCCATTGTTGCCTGGCTTTCGGTGTTTAAGGTAAGCCATATGTTCAATTTTGCTACCCTAATGTATTTTTCTCTTTTTTCCCTGGGTCCAACATGCCCCGGTGTCGTGAGTGTGCAGCGGTTTGCACCGAGTGCTTCCAAACGCTTCGAGGGTAAGTATGATCCAGGTTTTCCGGTTTAAGGTAAGGCATTTGTTCTATCTTGCTAATCTGATGTATTTTTCTCTTTTTTCCCTAGGTCCAAAATGCCCCGGTGTCGTGAGTGTGCAGCGGTTTGCACGGAGTGCTTCCGAAGGCTTCGAGGGTAAGTATGATCCTGTTTTCCTGTTAAAGGTAAGGCATTTGTTCAATTTTACTAACCTAATGTATTTTTCTCCTGGTAATTTAAATTTTTTAATAATATAAGTATGTAAGTGTTTTTATCGAAAGTGCTGTTACTTTAATTTTTGGGGATGTATCTTATTTTAATACGTCACGGTGGGGCACGTTATTTTTATTGAATCTGCGGATGGCACCATCTTCCAGAGAGTTCTCCGAGGTACGTGTTTCAACAAGATTTAGGTAAGTGCGACTTGTGCATGTATTTCTTTTGTTAGCCATCTTCTGCTTTGTGCTCTTGTCATGTAATTTTTATTTTTGTTTTCAGGTTACTTCTGGCTGGTGTCCGGTTTGTGTCTTCAGGTCTCCTCTCCTAATCTAATGTATTTTTCTCTTTTATTTCCTAGGTCCAACTTGCCGCGGTGTCGTGAGTGTGCTTCCGAAGGCTTCGAGGGTAAGTATGATTCAGGTTTTCCGGTTTAAGGTAAGGCATTTGTTCAATCTTGCTAATCTGATGTACTTTTCTCTTTTTTTCCTAGGTCCAACATGCCCCGGTGTCGTGAGTGTGCAGCGGTTTGCATGGAGTGTTTCCGAAGGCTTCGAGGGTAAGTATGATCCAGGTTTTCCGGTTTAAGGTAAGGCATTTGTTCAATCTTGCTAATCTGAGGTATTTTTCTCTTGTTTTTATCATATTGGTATGTATGTGTTCTTTGCGAAAGTGCTGTTACTCTTATTTTCGGGGATGTATTTTTTTTAATACGTCAGGGTGGGGCACGTTATTTTTATTGAATATGCGGTTGGCGCCATCTTCCAGAGAGTTCTCCGAGGTGCGTGATGCAGCAAGATGTAGGTAGGTGCGACTTGTGTATGTATTTTTTTTTGTTAGCCATCTTCTGCTTTGTGCTCTTGTCATGTAATTTTTATTTTTGTTTTCAGGTTTTTTCCTGCTTGTGTCCGGCTCGTGTCTTCAGGTCTCCTCTCCTAATCTAATGTATTTTTCTCTTTTATTTCCTAGGTCCAACATGCCCCAGTGTCGTGAGTGTGCAGAGGTTTGCACGGAGTGCTTCCGAAGGCTTCGAGGGTAAGTATGATCCTGTTTTCCTGTTTAAGGTAAGGCATGTGTTCAATTTTACTAACCTAATGTATTTTTCTCTTTGCAATTTCATTGTTTTTATCATATTGGTACGTATGTGTTTTTATCGAAAGCGCTGTTACTCTTATTTTCGGAGATGTATCTTATTTTAATACGTCAGGGTGGGGCACGTTATTTTGATTGAATCTGCGGTTGGCGCCATCTTCCAGAGAGTTCTCCGAGGTACGTGATGCAGCAAGATTCAGGTAAGTGCGACTTATGGGTGTACTTATTTGGTTAGCCATCTTCTGCTTTGTGCGTAGGTAATTTATTGTCTTTATAATATTGGTATGTACGTGTTTTTATCGAAAGTGCTGTTACTCTTATATTCGGGGATGTATCTTATTTTAATACGTCAGGGTGGGGCATGTTATTTTTATTGAATCTGCGGTTGGCGCCATTTTCCAGAGAGTTCTCAGAGGTATGTGATGCAGCAAGATTCAGGTAAGTGCGACTTGTGCGTGTACTTTTTTTTTGGTTAGCCATCTTCTGCTTTGTGCTCTTGTCATGTAATTTTTATTTTTGTTTTCAGGTTTCTTCTGGCTCGTGTCCGGCTCGTGTCTTAAGGTCTCCTCTCCTAATCTAATGTATTTTTCTCTTTTATTTCCTAGGTCCAACATGCCACGGTGTCGTGAGTGTGCAGCGGTTTGCACGGAGTGCTTCCGAAGGCTTCGAGGGTAAGTATGATCCTGTTTTCCTGTTTAAGGTAAGGCATTTGTTCAATCTTGCTAATCTAATGTATTTTTCTCTTGGTAATTTTATTGTTTTTATCATATTGGTATGTATGTGTTGTTAGTCTTATTTTCGGGGATGTATCTTTTTTTAATAGGTCAGGGTGGGGCACATTATTTTTTATTGAATCTGCGGTTTGCACCATCTTTCAGAGTTCTCCGAGGTACGTGATGCAGCTATATTCAGGTAAAGGCGACTTTTTCGTGTACTTTTTTCGTTAGCCATCTTCTGTTTTGTGCTCTTTTAATGTACTTTTTATTCTGGTACTTTAGTGTAGGTAATTTATTGTCTTTATAATATTGGTATGTATGTGTTTTTATCGAAAGTGCTCTTACTCCTATTTTCGGGGATGTATCTTATTTTAATACGTCAGGGTGGGGCATGTTATTTTTATTGAATCTGCGGTTGGCGCGATCTTCCAGAGAGTTCTCCGAGGTACGTGACGCAGCAAGATTAAGGTAAGTGCAACTTTTGCGTGTACTTTTTTTGTTAGCCATCTTCTGTTTACTGCTCTTATTTATTTATTTATTCAAAGTTTTATATAGCGCGAACAAGATCCTTGCGGATATCAGAGCGCTTCACAAAGACAGGGTAGGGGAGGTAGGGATGAACAGAGATAATGGAAGCAGTATAGTAGTCACTGACATGGTAGGATAATAATAACATACATAAAACATATCAATATACAAACAGGTAAACAAGTAATATAAGACGACACCAGTCATTGATCCCACTACAGGGGTGTTCAGGTACACCTTGGGTGTGTGGATGGCTTATCCCAATCTCTTAGTGTATAGAGAACAGTGAGTGGGGGCATTGGGAGAGTGAATCAGTAAACCAAGAGAGTAGCGTAATAGTGTCACCCATCAAGTAGAAGTATAGTTGATGAAGCAAAGCTTTGCATATTTTGCGGCTTGCCGAAATCAAGAACCTCGTTTATGTGTAACAAGGTAACCCGTGTATGTTTTACTAACATTTATATTTAGTTTGGAGAAAGACCGTGAAGCTTGCACATGTGTTTTACTAAAATAATTACTCGTGTCCCCTAAAATGGCCGCTGCTTGTATTTTAGTTACTGCGCATGCGTCAGCCACACTCACGTGTCCTGACGCGTCTGCAGAAGTGGAGGGAAAGTTATGCGCATGCGTAATTCATAGCTGTGCTTATCATGTGGTACTGCTCGTGCCACTGCTCTTGTGTCCGTGTCAATGTAGCTAACATTTAATGCAATTAAGTTTATATCTTGATGATGAGTTAAAAGTACAAACCCTGTGATGTGTTTTCATAATGACATTATTATGTATTAATTTGTTTTCGCTTACTTTTCATGTACCGCGGGAAATGGGGGTCTGAGTGAGAGGAGAGCCATATTGGAGGTCCCTTCTGCGCCTGTGCGACATTCGGCAGCACGAGGGACCTTGGCTGATGGAACATAGCCAGCTGGCAGTGATGGGCGAGATGCTCCTGAGAAAGTCACCTCTGCCCTGCGAGAACAGCGAATGTGGCTCCTTATGTGATACAATGTATTGTTGCGCTACTGTTAGCTCATGGGAACCCCAAATCTGCTAGGCGGTACCCAAATATGTTAATGAAGGCTTCAATTCGCGTATTGTGATTGGTGTGTTACCCAAATCCTACCTTAGGACCAATCCAAATTGAGGGATTCTGACACTTTGCAACATTGGGGGGTGGTACACTGTCCCCAAACTGTATATCTACCCTGGGTTCACCTAGTGAACCGTCCGACTTGTCTGGTTTAGCTGACCTGTCACTGACCCAACGCACTCAATAGGTGACTGAAGATACAGAGCGCTGCGGAGCACTCTGTCCGAATTTGACCATAGACTAAGGTTTTACTGAACCTTAAAGTGCTGGCAAGGCACTTAACTGGGAGTTCGTTAACCCAACCGGGGTCTTGATCGATAGCTGCAGAGCGGGTGGAGCGCAGGCGTTGCTTCCGAACTGTGGGTTCCGGTCCTGTCCTGAAGAGGGTCCTGTCCTGAAGAGGGTCCTGACCTGAGGGTTTGCTGTCCTGTCCTGAGGGTCCTGTCCTGATTCCTATTCCGAGGGTATCCTGTCCTATCCTGGGTGTCCATTCTGCACCTGCTGTCCTTTGAGGGGTATCCTTCCTTGAGGGTTTCCTGTCCTTAACTGACCCGTGGCCAGGGTTTGGTTTCCACACCTTTTCTAGGTAAATATTACTCTGAACCTCTTGAAATTCTTGCACCTTCTGAATTTCTAACTTTGCTTAAATAAAGATCAACATTGCATATGTTATATTTCCATGCCTTTCCGCAACTATTGAACAGTCATTTATAATTTTGCAAAGTTATTCCTATGTCTTCTCAATTGTTAGAAATTATATTTTGCATAGCAGTGTTTCATTTTCTGATATGGTCTAGAACTTCGTTGCCTAGGTTGTTCAAAGGCCCCTTCACCTTAAGTGAAGCGTGTTATTCATTATAAGCTCTTCTACAGTCACACACACTTAGTCTATCCCTGTCTAGATAATACTGACTTTACATAGTATTTTTCTTGTTACAATTTATTAGTACTTTGATGATTACTCTGTCATTATTTCTTTCTGCCTATGTGATTTACGTTATCTTGGTTATTGATTGCCTTATTTTACTGTACCTCATGCAAGAAAATATTGAATTTAGATAAACATTTTAAAACTTCCAGTTGTCCGTGGTCATTTAAACAGTATTTGAATGTTATTGGTTGGGTTTGTATTTTGCTGCCTTTCTTTTTACAGCTAGCTCCCTGATTCATTGTGGTCATTAGGCACCTGCGTCGGTGGATGGTAAGTCGGGTGCACTGAAAATTGGTAGCAGGGAACACACACACACCAACTTGATAGAGCTCGTGAAGTCACCTGATCGATGTATATGGTGATTTGAAAAGTATATGGGCCCTGAAGCCGGAAACGGCGAAAACTGTTGGTCGGGTGGCCTCGCGCGCTCTATCAGTTTTCTGGTAGCTAGAGGATGGTTAGGGACTAGTTGAGAGTAAGGCAGGACTAGTTAGACTAGTTAAGTCGGAAGCTGCTATTATATTAATGCTGCTATAAGAGCGGCTGTTCTAAAAGAGACCTGATCAATCTCTTGTGAATACGCACGAATAATATCTTGTAAAAGCAATTCATGAATTACTGTATTGTTATTATTCTTGTTCTTATATTGTTATATGTACTAATCCATGCAATTGTCAACCGTCTTGTTTCTTGTTGTCCGAACTCCCCGGGGAATTGAAAGGGCAAGTGGTGAATAGAATCCATTGTCCTGAGGTCACAGGTTCGAGGAAAGTTAGGTGCAGGTTAGGATAACCGGGAAGCACTAACTAGGGTTTTCTGAATACATGTGTGAATAAATGACAGTAACGGGGTTCATTGGCAAAATTCCCATAGTGGCGTAACCTAGTAAGGGTCACATCGGAAGAGTAGCAGGTTCCTCGGAGCTAGCGTGAAAGCAGAGGGGTCCGCTGAGAAACCTTAAACTCGGAATATATCCCGGAAAGAAGTGGATGAGTTTAGGGGAATAACAGGTTCACCGATGCTAGAGTGAAGGGTAGGCGGAAGAGATCTGCCCGCAGCGAGTGAAAAGTAAATGGAAGTAGTTTACTTGCTGTAAAAGAATTCTTTCACTGTCTAGACACTTGAGCACTGTGGCGAATGTGTATTTGTTGTAAAATAACCAAGCACTGAGCACTTTAAAAGAAAGAAAGTTTCCGTTACCTTGTGAAGGGAGGGAGTCAGTCGCGAAGCGCCTCTGACGTCACTCTGTGCCGCGCTGGGATTGGTAGACGCAGCGGGCGGGTAGCGGAGCTGAAATTGTAAAGGAGGGGTGAGCGCCGGAGCGTGGGAACTGTCTCACGAAGGGGTCGCGCACCCATTGGCGGAGCTTATTTTGTGTCGCGCACCCATTGGTTGCACGAATTTTCTGAAGCGCGTTCTGATTGGAGGTAGTTTGTAAACAAAGTTAGCGCAGAAGTCGTATGTGGCACTCGCGGACTACAGAGACGCGACCTGATCCAAGGCATCTAGGGTTTGAAAGGGATCAGTGGAAGGCTAACAGATACGATATTATGTACGGAACCAAGAGAAAAATGTCCCTTGTAAATAAGGTGAAAAATTATTTTAAAACGGACAAACCGATTAAATCTAGGGAAGGTGTTCTTGTCCCAGCACCCAATACTCCTGCCTCATTCATGATGTTTGACCGAGGGTACAATACCTGTGTGTGGCTGGAGAATTGGGTGAAGTACACAAAAGATGACGGAGTATTGGCTTTTCCGTTAGATGGTACTTTCAATGGTAGAATCTTATTTAATTTAAGAACCCGAATGAATGAACTGCATCCCAGACCGAGACTAACGCAGTATGAGGCATTAGAGGAATGGGAGATTGAGGCTTTTGAAAGAGAAAGACCCCGAATGGACAAGGGTTTGACCAAGTGGTACCCCAGGCAGAAACAGGAGTCCAGGGATAAAAGGATGAAACAGTGGAGGCAGAGCATGATTGTTGAGGGTCTGTTTCCCATGATGCCGGCATGTCATAACATTGGAGCGGGTGAGAAAAGTACTGAAAAATGTAAGCATTGGGGGGCCCTGGGGGATTCAGATGATGAACTAATAGATGACATCTGTACCAGAAGTCCGCCACCTTACAATGAGGGAACCCGACCTTCCAGTGTAGGAGATGTTCCCCGACGCCCCTTCCTAAAGGAAGAAGACAGGTCCCTGGGACTGGGAGGGGGTGGTCAAGTATTGCCCTATCCTGAAAAACCCGAACTGACGGAAACAAGGGACATATATCCCAAAGTGCCCGCAAGTCAGGAAGAAAAATATTCACGTACAAAAACCTTTTTTCCCAGACCCTTGTATGAAAGCGAAGAGAAACCCTCGAATTCAGGACTGCCTTTTGTTCAACCTCCATATAGGGAAGAGCGCAGGTCCTTTAATACTGGAACTTTATTCCCGAAACCAAATTATGGGGGAGGACCAAGTGAAACGCATCCTACTGCCCCGAGTTTTACTCCTCCATTGACCCCACAGATATTACATGACACAACTCTAAGAAGGGTACTAGTGGAAAAAGAGCAAGAGGCTCTAGCTAGACAAAGAACAGAAATAATTCAGAAAATTTCTCAGATAAATACTAGTCCTGAGGCATTGACTATTCCAGTAACTATTGGACCGGTGGTCCCGTTATACGGAAATGGTCAGGGAAATCCGATTACTCCAGTCATGACCCCAGTCATAGCAACCCCGAGACAGGAACCAATCATCATAGATGATCAGTCCAGTGAGTGTGAGTCTGAAGTTGCATTCTTGGAATTGCCAAACAAACAGACTGGAAAGGGAATACAGCAGAGGTATAACCCTTTTAATACAAAAGAAATTAAATTAGAGACAGCAACAGGTACTAGGAATGTCTCTCTGGTAACTCCGGATGAAATTGAGAGTTGGAGTCGTGAATTAGAGAAGCAGACTCCGCAAACAAAGCCTTTAGATCTCTACAAGCTGAGGGTCGAAATAGAAGAATTAATGGCAGGAAATGTGGGGTTGGATCGATTGAATACCTACTCTGAAGAAGAATTGTCGTTCATATGTAAAAGCTTTACAAGGAACACCAGAGTGCTCCATGAAAAACTGACCGAAACAGCAGTTAGTATGGGGGTAGATATCTCAAAATCCAAGCCCTTACAGAAACCGTACAGAGCAGACTTCTCAGACAAAGATATAGAACACCTGAATGTGGCAGGGAAGAAGTTGCAGATTAAAGAATTAATGGGGGTACTGCAGAAATGGGGAGATGTGGAAAAATGGAGAAGCAGGTGGGCGAAAAAGAGGGAAGAGGTTCGCTCCCGACAAGTGACTCCCGAGTTTGCTTTAAGAGAGGTAGAAAAACCTGAGCAGTTATGCCCCATGCGCGAAGTTCCAGGGGGGAAATATGTGCATGTCCCCTGGTCTAGGCAGGATATTGTGTCCTTCACGAACGATTTTCCAAAATTACGAGAGAAACCAGTTGACTGGTACCGGCAGGTGGAGAGGTTCGTGAAGGTACAGAAATGTCTGTGGAAAGACCTGGATGGGTTTTTCGACATTGTGGTTCCAGTAGATTTATGGACCCAGTGTAAAATAAACATAAATTGGCCCAGTGAAGAGTATCCCAGAAACAAGGAAACAGGGGAGCCATCAAAGGAAGTCATGCGAAAATATGAGCAGGTAATTCAGCACTTGAAAGAAAAGGTGCCCGCCAAGGAAACTGATTGGACAAAAATAGATAGAACAACACAGGAAAGGGACGAAACAGTGCACTCCTTCTATGAGAGGTTATTGCAGGTATTTAAAACATACAGTGGTATTGACAACATCGACCTGAAGGATATGACACACTTTATTTACAGGTTTGTAAATGGTTTAAGACCTGAAATTTGTCAGTGGATAAAAGACAATAAAATCTGTTGGCATACTAAGAAAATGGATGAGGTCCTGCGGTACGCTAAGTACTGTGAGGACGAGATGGCAGAAAAGAAAAAGGCCCTTAAGGAGAAGGTTATGTGGGCTCAGGTGAAGCTCGCAGAACAACAGGAAAAACAATTGAGTAACATGGTTAAAAATGCTGAGAACAAAAGTCCTGGGGGAGGGGGTGGAGGAAAGCCCCGGCCCAAATTTAGCAGGGAAGAGGCTATGAAAAAATTTCCCTGCCATCAGTGCGGCGAAATTGGACACTGGCGAAACGAGTGTCCCCAATTAGTCGATGTTAATGAGAAAACTCCTGATTTAATTCCACAGACGCAGAAAGAAAGACCAAGAAAGACTCAAGCCCAGGTAAAAACAGTTCAGGTGCCTCGAGCACCCAAACAGGTATACAGGGGAAGACAGGCAGAAAATGAAGAGATAGAGGTTTGGGAAAGCGGGGAGAACAGAAATACAGCAACTTCGCAGTATCTGCTGAATGATACCTTCCTTTGTAATGATCAGGACTGACGGGGCCTGAGAGGGGAGGACGAGGAGTGCGTACTTGGCGCTTCCTTGCCGGTAGACCAGTCTGGACCATATATTGAAGGAAAGGTTGACGGAAATGATGTCACCTTTCTGTTGGACACTGGCGCTACCCGTTCTACTGTAAGAACAGTGGACGTTCCAAACCTACCCCTCTCGGGAGAAAATATCCAAGTAGTAGGTGTATCTAATCAATTGATTAGTACTCCTGTTACCGAACCAATGGAGATTTCAATTGGAAATTTTAAACAGATGCATAGATTTGTCGTCTGTGACACCAGTCCAGTGAATCTACTGGGACGTGATTTGCTGTGCAAAATGAACTGTACCATCTTTTGCACACCAAAAGGTGTTGAAATACAGACCCCAGATGAAGACGGCATTTATAAATTATTATTGCTTAGACCTGACTCAGAAATTAAAAGATTGACCCTGCAGGACTTGCCCCAAGAACTACAGGAAGCCGTAAAGCCAGAGGTGTGGGATTTCACTGGAAAAGATGTGGGTTTGATGAAAGATGTGGACCCCATACAAATAGCCATCAAGGACAATGCAGTATATCCTAACACTAGGCCCTACCGAATGAATGCTGAAGTGAAAGCAGGTGTCACTCTGGAAATACAAAAACTATTGGAAGGAAACATCATACAGGAAGTGATGAGCAGCCCATGCAACTCACCGATTATGGGCATTAAAAAGCCTAGTGGCAAGTATAGGGTAGTGCAGGACCTGAGAAAGGTTAACAAAATTGTAGTTCCTTGCTGCCCTATTGTCCCAAACCCTGCAGTGATATTGTACCAGATTCCTTGGGATGCTGAGTGGTTCACTGTGATTGATTTGTGTCATGCATTCTTTTCGATACCCCTGCACCCCGACAGCAAATTTCTTTTCTCATTTGCCTTCGAGGGTCACGTGTATTGTTGGAACCGGGTCCCTCAAGGGTATACAGAGAGCCCCTCTATCTTTAATCAGATCTTGAAAAAATGTCTAGAGACTTTGATCTTACCTGGGAACTCTGTGTTAGTCCAGTACATAGACGACCTTCTACTGGCGTCTAAAAGTCACCGGGACTGTGTAGTTGACACCATTGCCCTCCTAAACCACCTGTGTGAGAAAGGGCATAAAGTGGCCCCTGACAAACTACAGTTCTGTGCAAAATCAGTGAAATATCTAGGACACCAGATAGAAAAGGGTGTCAGAAAAGTCACTTCAGAAAGAGTGAGAATAATTCAAAAAATGCAGTTGCCCCGTACTCAAAAAGAAGTCAGAATGTTCCTGGGTGTATTAGGGTACTGCAGGCAGTGGATTCTGGGATTTGCAGCCTTAGCCAGGCCCTTGATAAAAATGACCACGAGAGGAATGCCAGATGTTGTACAGTGGGACGATGAAAGTCTAATGGCTTTCACAAGATTGAAAAACTGTCTGTGTACAGCCCCTGCGTTGGGAATGCCAGATTATTCCAAAGAGTTTGCCCTTTTCTGTGACACTCGCGATAATTGCGCATTGTCTGTCCTGACTCAAGAACATGGCACGACCAGAAGGCCTGTGGCTTATTTCTCTGCCACACTGGACCCAGTAGCTGCTGGGTTACCAGGCTGTCTAAAAGCAGTAGCTGCTACCTGTGCAAGTTTGGAACAGAGTGAGTCCATTGTCATGGGACATCCTGTGACTGTGTATGTTTCACATGGAGTGGTAATTCTATTGACCAGAACTAAAACACAGTATCTCACCCCTAGTCGGCTGACTAAATACGAGAGGATTCTTGTGGGTGCAGCAAATGTAAGCATTGTTAGGTGCGGTATTCTGAACCCTGCCACCTTACTCCCCGACCCCTTGGAAATGGAAGGTGGGGATGATGATGAACATGATTGTATTGATCTGACAGAGTTCAGTACCAAGCCACGCCCAGACATAAAAGAAGTACCATTGCCTGAGCATGATAAAGAACTATTTGTGGATGGTTCCTGCCTAAGACATGAATTAGGAGGCTTGAGTGCTGCTTATGCAGTAGTGTCTTTCACAAAAATTGAACAAGCAGGTTACCTATATAACATCAAGTCTGCACAAGTAGCCGAATTGATAGCCATGATAATGGCTTGCAAAATTGGGAAGGACTTACGCATAACAGTGTATACTGACAGTCAGTACTGTTATGGCGTTGTGCATGACTTTGGCCAATTATGGCTGCAGAGGGAATTCATGACTTCCTCAGGTACTCCCATTCGGAATGCAAAAGTTGTTCATGACCTTTTAGAGGCCATCCAGTTGCCCAAAGAACTGGCAGTGGTAAAATGTGCTACTCATCAAAGGAGCATGGACAGAGTATCACTGGGAAACGATTATGCTGATCGAGTGGCCCAATGGTGTGCCAAAGATCGGTATATTGTAAATCCAAAACGAGGGGGGCCAGGAACCAGCTGCCAGCTTCAGGTGTTTGAGGAAGTGCCTACATGGGATGAGGTGAGAGAGTGGCAGGAGTCGGCTCCTTGGCAAGAAAGAGAAAAATGGAAGGAGGATGGCTGTAGACCGAGGCGTGTGGATGGTGTGATTTTGGGCCCAACTGGTATGCCGGTGTTACCCCGACACTTGCTTGGCACAATGGCAAGATTAATACATGAAGGATCACACATTGGTAGGGATGCCATGATTCTGGTATTTCAACAGACTTGGTACAGCAAGAAATTCAGGAAGGTAGCAGAGTCCCTCTGCCAGAGGTGCCTGTCATGTCAACAGATGAACCCAGGCAAGAGGACAATGGTTGAACTGAGCAAGATTGGGAGGTCAGGGGGTCCCTTTATAAAAATACAGATTGATTTCATCACCATGCCCCATTGTGAAGGAAAGCGATATGTCCTTGTCATTGTGTGCGTATTTTCGAAATGGGTAGAAGCTTACCCTACTCCCAAAAGTGACGCACTGACAGTAGCGAAGTGTTTACTAAAAGAACTGATACCTAGGTTCGGAATACCATGCATTATTGAATCAGATAAGGGTGGACATTTCCAGAATGACATACTGGCTGAACTCTGTAAGGCCTTTGGAATAAGGCAGAAACTCCATTGTGCATACCACCCAGAGGCTTCTGGAATAGTGGAACAAGTAAATGGAACTATCAAAAACAGACTAGCAAAGCTGACAGATGCTACTGGCATGAACTGGGTGAAGGCCCTGCCCCTGGTCCTGATGGGACTGAGAAGTGTTCCAGACCGCAAGACAGGCCTAAGTCCCCATGAAATCATTATGGGAAGAGTGATGAGACAAACATGGGTGCCAGGAAGCAAACTGTTGAGTATTACTGATGATTTGGTGCTTGAATACTGCAGAAGATTAGGTGACCAAGTGCGTTCTATCTCTCGCCAGATTGGAGACGACGGCATCCTTAATCCAACGACTCCTCTCCACAACTTGGTTCCAGGAGACTGGGTCAAAATAAAGAAGCACACTCGATCAAGCTGTCTGGCACCAAGGTGGGGAATTAAACGCCAAGTAATCCTGGTAACAACCACTGCAGTGAAAGTCGCAGGTGTTCCCCAGTGGATCCACCCCGGACACACTCAGAAGGTATTGCCAGACAAAGGATTTGAAGAACCAGGGCAACCAGCAGAGGACCCTGAAGGAGCCAGACCAGTAGCAACTGACAACGAGCAGCCCAGCACCAGTCAGGTTGCAGGAACAGCAGACGTTGGCCCAGGAGTAGTTGACTGCGAACTGCCAAGAAACCAGCCTGCTGAAGAGGTCCAGGAAACTGAGCCAGGAGTAGCTGAAGACGAGCTGCCAAGCATATGGCCAGAAGAATGGATACCGATGATTGATCTGACCGAAGATCCTATCAGAACAAGAGAACGACTTAGTGAAGGTAGAGAGTGGACTAGTCAGGAACAGCAAGGCACAGGCGAAGATCCTCAGCCGTTTGAGATTCAAATCAAAACTGAGGAAGGAGAAGGTCAGACAGGGACAGAGCACGTGATTGATACAGATCAAGTGAACAAGACTGAACAAGTACCCGATACTGAACAAGTGCAGGATACAGAGCAAGTGTTTGATACTCCTCCACTAACTCCTGATGTGGATAAGGGACAGACTAGACATAGAGTAATAGTTCGAGCAGAAGAAAATCAAGAGATCGAAGTGCTTGAACAGGATCAGATAGGGTTAGAAAAACGGGTTCAGGAAACAGAAACAGAAACAGAGACAATTGAAAGCCAAAAACAAAATATTCCTGAACAAGGCCAGATTAGCAACCAGGCAGAAGAATTTGATGCTAGCCCTGGAACTAGTCAGATAAGGGAAGTAGGAGAAGAAAGTGGAGAAGAATTACCACAAGATAAAGAGAACAAGAGAAGAAGAAAAGAAAGTGAAGTCCAAGTACCGACTAAGAGACTAAAGAAAAGAAACAACCTTGAGCCTAGGTTTGTAAAAAGACTGAGACTAAGGATAAAGACAGTGGAAGAAAAACGTGCAGAAGCAAGAAGAAGTGCTCGAATAGCAGAGCAAGAAGAAGACTCTTCCAAAAGAAGAAGTGAGCGAATAAAAAGACAAAACAAAAAGTACAAATCTCCTGAATGGACACTGGTTTTGGAAGAACTTGAAGATCTTGATATAACTGACGTGAGCGACGGAGAACCTGTCCCAGAGTACTCAGCTGAAGAAGAAGACGAGCCACCGTGAATTTGCACAAAGTAAGCTAGTTGTGTAAAAAAGTAAAAAAAGAGGGGTGAGAACACTCCTTCTGAGCTAAAATGTCTGATTCAACAGTGAATGGTAGACCTAGTTGCAGCCGTTTTAAGGCGTGTTGCAAGGTGTGTATATGTAGTGTAGTAGTACTGATAGTTATCTGGATAGGATTAACAATTTTCATTCCCTTTGCTGTAAGTAAAGATACTAACATTGTCCCTACTGAAGTTGTAAATACTGACAGTGAGGAGCTAACAACACAGAGTATAGAAAGACATGAGAGAGCATTGAGACAAACTAAACGAGACTTAGAAGCATCAGATGAGAAAGGACTACATTATCATGGCATGAAGAACAGGACACATTTAAATGTTTTCGCAAACCTGTTAATACACTATGTAGAGACTATGGAAATTGAAGATTGCTATGTCTGCATGAAGCTACCTACTTCGGTGGCTGAAGGCGTGACATACCATCATCTGCCATTGACATATGGAATTTCCTGTAGCATTTTAGCTAGCTTATTTTACAAAAGGGGACCGTTACAGTATTATTACTCTAACAATGACGTGATCTTTTCTGAACTGCCTATACGTGGGAACTTGAATCCTGTACATACCAAAACTGACACCATAAGATATATGGGAGACTACTTTCTGACTATAGGGAACATTGACATAGCAGATGCACACAGAGATAACTTGACTTGTTCTTTGCGTGAGCAGGAAAAGATGTTCCTGAACATGGCAGAGAAAAGGAGAATTAAAATTCAGAAGAAGGCTAATGACGAAAGTCAGAAAAAGCCAAAGTGGGCAGAAAACATGGAAGGCACCTCATCTGGTGGAGCGGGTCCTGCTCTGTTGCTGGATTTTGAAAAGAAAGGCAAGCTATGTCTTCACCGCGAGAAGACTAGCTATTATAATAATGTTTTCATTGGTTCCAGTGAATGCGAACATAATTACAAGGTAATTGGAGGTTGGGGTTTTAAAAATGGGTCAGAGCCTGTGTTTCCTGGAATTTATTATATTTGTGGGGACAAGGCTTATTTCAAATTGCCGGATCACTGGTATGGGAGCTGCTACTTTGGCATTGTTTTCCCGAAAATATACCATGTGAATGGAAAAGCTGGAAGCAATGAAGATACTAATGGCTTAGTGCGTAGTAAAAGAGAAAGTATAGGTGAAATTATGGGTAGTATTTTCAGTGCACTGATACCTGGAGTGGGAGTGGTTCTGAACACTCACAGAATTTGCAAATTATCTACTATAGTAGATGTGCTGTCTACTGAAACAGCTCATGGATTTCTGCTGGTCAATACTGAAATGGTTGCGATCAGATCAATGGTTTTACAAAATCGACTTGCTCTTGACACCTTATTAGCGAAAGAGGGCGGAGTCTGCCGGATGTTGAAGGCGCAACATTGTTGCACTTATATTCCGGACAAAAGTGTACAGATCAAAAGATATGTGAAAAACATTACTAATTTGGCAAAGGAACTCAAACCACTCGAGGTTGATAGTGCCTGGAAGAGACTGGTAGATGGTCTCTCAAATGTAGGTCATTGGCTTGCTAGCATAGGTAAAAGCTTATTATTCAAAATTCTGATGCCAATTGGTATTATAGGTCTTATTATACTTTCCATTTTCTTATGCTGTAAATACCGCAAGCGCACCAAAAAGCATGAGGTAAATGCAAGAGGAGTGAAACGAAGTGTGGATGAGATTGAATTAGAGGAAGTGAATGATCAGATATACAAAAAGGTGAAAACTTCTCACCCTGCTAAAACTGAAAGAGAAAAGTTAGAGCGGTTGCTGGAAGAAATAGAACTTTATAAAGTGTGAAAGAAAGTTGGCATCTGGTTCCAGTATAATTTGTGATGATAGTAGATATCATCAAAGAGGGGATTGATGAAGCAAAGCTTTGCATATTTTGCGGCTTGCCGAAATCAAGAACCTCGTTTATGTGTAACAAGGTAACCCGTGTATGTTTTACTAACATTTATATTTAGTTTGGAGAAAGACCGTGAAGCTTGCACATGTGTTTTACTAAAATAATTACTCGTGTCCCCTAAAATGGCCGCTGCTTGTATTTTAGTTACTGCGCATGCGTCAGCCACACTCACGTGTCCTGACGCGTCTGCAGAAGTGGAGGGAAAGTTATGCGCATGCGTAATTCATAGCTGTGCTTATCATGTGGTACTGCTCGTGCCACTGCTCTTGTGTCCGTGTCAATGTAGCTAACATTTAATGCAATTAAGTTTATATCTTGATGATGAGTTAAAAGTACAAACCCTGTGATGTGTTTTCATAATGACATTATTATGTATTAATTTGTTTTCGCTTACTTTTCATGTACCGCGGGAAATGGGGGTCTGAGTGAGAGGAGAGCCATATTGGAGGTCCCTTCTGCGCCTGTGCGACATTCGGCAGCACGAGGGACCTTGGCTGATGGAACATAGCCAGCTGGCAGTGATGGGCGAGATGCTCCTGAGAAAGTCACCTCTGCCCTGCGAGAACAGCGAATGTGGCTCCTTATGTGATACAATGTATTGTTGCGCTACTGTTAGCTCATGGGAACCCCAAATCTGCTAGGCGGTACCCAAATATGTTAATGAAGGCTTCAATTCGCGTATTGTGATTGGTGTGTTACCCAAATCCTACCTTAGGACCAATCCAAATTGAGGGATTCTGACACTTTGCAACATTGGGGGGTGGTACACTGTCCCCAAACTGTATATCTACCCTGGGTTCACCTAGTGAACCGTCCGACTTGTCTGGTTTAGCTGACCTGTCACTGACCCAACGCACTCAATAGGTGACTGAAGATACAGAGCGCTGCGGAGCACTCTGTCCGAATTTGACCATAGACTAAGGTTTTACTGAACCTTAAAGTGCTGGCAAGGCACTTAACTGGGAGTTCGTTAACCCAACCGGGGACTTGATCGATAGCTGCAGAGCGGGTGGAGCGCAGGCGTTGCTTCCGAACTGTGGGTTCCGGTCCTGTCCTGAAGAGGGTCCTGTCCTGAAGAGGGTCCTGACCTGAGGGTTTGCTGTCCTGTCCTGAGGGTCCTGTCCTGATTCCTATTCCGAGGGTATCCTGTCCTATCCTGGGTGTCCATTCTGCACCTGCTGTCCTTTGAGGGGTATCCTTCCTTGAGGGTTTCCTGTCCTTAACTGACCCGTGGCCAGGGTTTGGTTTCCACACCTTTTCTAGGTAAATATTACTCTGAACCTCTTGAAATTCTTGCACCTTCTGAATTTCTAACTTTGCTTAAATAAAGATCAACATTGCATATGTTATATTTCCATGCCTTTCCGCAACTATTGAACAGTCATTTATAATTTTGCAAAGTTATTCCTATGTCTTCTCAATTGTTAGAAATTATATTTTGCATAGCAGTGTTTCATTTTCTGATATGGTCTAGAACTTCGTTGCCTAGGTTGTTCAAAGGCCCCTTCACCTTAAGTGAAGCGTGTTATTCATTATAAGCTCTTCTACAGTCACACACACTTAGTCTATCCCTGTCTAGATAATACTGACTTTACATAGTATTTTTCTTGTTACAATTTATTAGTACTTTGATGATTACTCTGTCATTATTTCTTTCTGCCTATGTGATTTACGTTATCTTGGTTATTGATTGCCTTATTTTACTGTACCTCATGCAAGAAAATATTGAATTTAGATAAACATTTTAAAACTTCCAGTTGTCCGTGGTCATTTAAACAGTATTTGAATGTTATTGGTTGGGTTTGTATTTTGCTGCCTTTCTTTTTACAGCTAGCTCCCTGATTCATTGTGGTCATTAGGCACCTGCGTCGGTGGATGGTAAGTCGGGTGCACTGAAAATTGGTAGCAGGGAACACACACACACCAACTTGATAGAGCTCGTGAAGTCACCTGATCGATGTATATGGTGATTTGAAAAGTATATGGGCCCTGAAGCCGGAAACGGCGAAAACTGTTGGTCGGGTGGCCTCGCGCGCTCTATCATAGTGACAGAGGACAAGGAGAGCAATGATACAGAGCAATGCAGAGTCTTTGGTCCAGCCCCTATAAGGTTCAGGGGATCTTGGCCAGAAGGATGGTTTTCACCTCTTTCTTGAAGAGTGCAGTGGAGGAGATAAGCCTCGTTTCAGGAGGGAGCGCATTCCAGATCCTGGGTGCCATTCCTGAGAAGGAGCGCTTGTATGTTTTCTCTTTCCGGAATCTACGAGGTTTCAGGAGTAGATTTTTTGTACTTCTATTGGTTCTCGAACCACCTGATATAGACAGCTTGTGAGCGAGGTAGTTTGGTGCCTTGTGGTGCACGGCTGCGTGTGTCATAGTAGCAATTTTTAGCTGTATTCTGGCTTCAAAAGGCAGCCATTTTAGAGACTTTAAGTCTGGGGATATATGCGAGTGTTTTCTTGAGCCAGTAATGAGTCTCGCAGCAGCATTCAGGGAGGCTCTTAAGGGTGCTGTTGTGGTTAGTGGGAGTCCGCTGAGGGCCACAATTCCGTAGTCTATTCGAGGGATCACTAAAGCTTGTACAGCAGTTTGGAAATCTTCGGCAGGGAGGAAAGGCTTAATTTTCCTCAGTGTGTTGATTTGGAAGTTAGCTCCTTTTGTGGCTTTGCTAACATGCTGCTGCATGTTGAGCTTGGCGTCAAGTGTAATGCCTAGGGATTTCGCCGAATCCACGATGGTAGGTTGGACATTGAGTGCTGTTAAGTTATTGAGCCATGTTTGGGTGATGGAAATTTTCGCCGGGGGTGAGATGAGTAGGAACTCAGTTTTCAGAGCATTTAGTTTGAGGTGATTATCTGCCAGCCATGATTGCGTGTTAATAAGTGTGGAATTCAGATGTTTGATATCTTCCGGGGATTGAAGCTTTAGGTAAAGTTGTGTGTCGTCGGCGTACATATGGAATTGGACATTGGAAGCTTGGAGCAGGGTGGCGAGCGGTTCCATGACGAGGTTGAACAAAGTGGGGGAGAGGGAGGATCCTTGTGGGACACCTAGATCTGCGGGCACAGGTGTAGATAGCACATTGTCGATCTTGAACTTCTGAGACCGGTTGCGAAGGAAGGACGAAAACCATTTGAGAACAGTTCCCGATAGACCCATTCTAGTGCTTAGCAGCTCCAGCAAGTTCTCATGTTTGACCGTGTCAAATGCTGAAGAGAGGTCAAGAAGGATGAGGAGGCAGGACTCATTGCGATCAAGAATTTGGAGGGCGTCATCAATTATGTGTGTCATAGCTGTTTCCGTGCTATGTTTCGCTCGGAAGCCTGATTGATGAGGGTTGAGGAGGTCAAATTGATCAATGTGTTTTGTTAGTTGGAGTTGGACACTTTTCTCCAGCAGTTTGGCCAGGGTGGGGATATTGGTGATGGGTCGGTAATTGTTTAGGTCAGACGGATCAGCTGTAGGTTTTTTGAGTATAGGCGTGACTTGCCCCACCTTGAGGGAGTCTGGAATGAGGCCTTGTTGTAGGGAGCTGTTGATGATTTTGGTCCAGAGAGGGAGGAGCAAGGGGATGAAGTCTTTTACAGCATTAGCAGGTAGAGGGTCTGTGAGGTGATTAGAGGGCTTCACGGTGCAGAGCAGTTTGTGTATTGCTTCTTCCGAGTAGGTATCGAAGTATAGCCAGGATGCCTTGTTTTTAGGTTGAGAGTTAGACATTCTGGTGTGGTTGGGGAATCGGCTTACATCCATGATGAGATCATTTCTTATGTTATCAGACTTTAGCTTAAAGAAAGTAGAGAAGGCTTCACAGTGTGGGGTGTCGCTTGTTTTGCTGTTTGAATGTAAGGGTTGTGACTTTGTTTGGGTCTTGATAAGTTCGAACAGCTTTCTTGGCCTGTTTTTTGCTTGGTCCAACTGGCGACTGAAGAAGTCCGACTTTGTGCGCTTTATTTTCCTGAAGTAGGCATTTCTCTTGTTCTTAAGCCTTTTGAGGTGCAGTGCTGAAGGGTCCGATCTCCAGGTGCGCTCTGCCATTCGCATAGTACGCCTGTCGTCATTGAGTTTATCGTCATACCAGGGGTTAGAGATTTTGGTGGAGACTCTCTTCAGTTGCAGTGGGGCGACTTCATTGACTATTGTATTCATAGATTCAAGGTAGTGGTCAGTCAGTGATTGAACGTCCGAGGCACCTGACGGGGGAAGGAGGAGATTGCCGATGTGGGGAGGCAGGGTAGAGGGGTTAAGATTCTTCATGTCCCTTTTCCATGTTTTGGATTTGATTGGTTGAGCCGGGTTAGGTTTAACTATTTCATTGATAAAAAAGGTGATAATGTGGTGATCTGACCAGTCGCAGGGTTGGATCGCCTCCAGTTGTGTAGAGTTTTCTTTGGCAATGATGAGATCGAGTATCGAGCCTTTGTCGTGTGTTGGTCTATCGCATATTTGGGTGAGGTCAAGCGCATTAAGGAAAGTTTTGAGACTATTCACCACTGTGTCTTTCTGATCGTTCCAATGGAGGTTGAAGTCACCCAGGTAGACTTGGGTGGTCTGCCGACCGGCATTGGATGTGATCATGTCCATGAGTTGTTGGGTGAATATGAGATTGTCACCAGGCGGGTGATAGATGAGATGTAAAGCACAGACTTGTTTGCCCTCGCTGGTGATGTCGAAGCAGAGGAGTTCACAGGAGGAAAGGGAGGGGGAGTTGACTTTAGTAACGGAGAGGTTGCTCCTAAAAATGCATGCAATTCCCCCGCCCGTCTTGCCAGGGGTCCTGTCCAGCCTAATGATGTGATAATTGGGGGGGACTAGTATGTCCATAATCGGGGTAGAGGCTTCAGTAAGCCACGTTTCCGTTAGAATGGCTAGGTCCAGATCCGTAGCTGAGACGAGATCAGCGATGTCTGATGAGTGTCTTTGGGCCGATCTGCAATTGAGTAGGATGCATTTGAGTTTGGGAGAGGGAAGGGTGGTCGAGTTTTCTAGAGTGAGTGGAACTTTTCTGAGGTTGTTAGGGACGGAACCTCTGTTGTTGAGAGTTGGGAGCCTCAGAGGGTTTGTAAGAATTGTGGGTATGGGGATGTGTGTGTTGGATATGTGTTTTAGCGGACCTGGGCCATAAGAGCGTAGGAGAGAGCAAAGGTCGCGGTCCGACATCGTGTTGAGGACGCGACGGGGGCGAAGGGGGTTGTTGCGAACGGGGATAGTCGGCCAGCGCGGGTGTCGTTGAAGGCGGGGGTATGTAGGGAGGGTGCGTCGTTTGTAGGGTAGAGGGAGGGTGGGAGGTAGACTGGGCTGTGAGGAGAGAAGGTCTTTGATTGCGTGTACATCTTTTTTGATTTGTAGAATATCCTCTTTGACTTGTTGGAGGGTGGATAAAGTCAGGTCAGGAGGTGGATTGGGGATGGTGTTGGTGGTGAGAGCTAGGTGGGAGGCATAGGTAGTGCCGTCAGTGGGAGACGGTGCCGGTGAGTGGAAGAGTGAGTGAAGGCTGAAGACAGTGGGTGAGACAGGAGGGTAGTGAGGGCTGAGAATAGGAGGAGGGAGAGAGGGGGATGCTAAGGTAGGGGCGGCGGTATGTTCTGTATGTTTTGTTGGGAGGATGAGAGGGTCGTGGGTGGGAGTGGGGAGGGAGCTGGGCAGGGAGAGGTGTCCGCCGTGTGGGGAATGGGAGGGGGGGGTGGATAGAATCCGAATGGTGGTGTGATCAGATGGTGGCGTGTTGTGGGTGAGAGTTGTTCTGTCAGGTGTGTGAGTGTCGTGGGTGAGAGTGGGGAGGGAGCTGGGGAGGGAGAGGTGTCTGTCGTGGGGGGGATGGGAGGGGGGGTGGGGAGGGAGAGGCGTCTGTCGTGGGGGGATGGGAGGGGGGGTGGATAAACTCCGAACGGTGGTGTGTTCAGGTGGCATGTTGCGGGTGGGGGTTGTTATGTCAGGGGGGAGAGGGATAGGGGGGATATGCGTGGGGGTAAACGGGATCATGTTAGAGGGGCGGCTAGTATAAGAGGTGGCGACATTTGTGTCTGTCCTTGGGGAGTGTGGGGCGTTAACAGCAAGTGGGCCATTTACTGGGGTGCTGGGGGTGTCCGTCGTTGGGGAGTGTGGGGCGCTAACAGCAGGTGTGCCATTTGCTGGGGTGCTGGGGGTAGAGGTGCTGTAGGTGGGGGCTGCGACGTCAGGGGTGATAGTGCTGGTGGAGATCTGGGTGGGGGTCCGCAGCTTGGAGAGGTGCTCTTTGAACTTGGGGAACAGGTTGTCTAGTAGTTCCAGGTTCTTGTCCGTGGATTGAATTAGGACAATCCCGTTATTGTAGATAGTAATGGTAGTCCTGCCAGGGAAGAGGTAGGAAGGTGTGATAGAGAGAGTTAGGCCATGAGTTGTTTTCCTAGTGGAGGAGACGGTGAGTAGGGTTAGGAACGCGTTTCTCCATTAGGCTCTGCGTGAGGTGTGGAAGATGATATCGGTATTCAGGGCACCATTGCACGGTGAGAAGTAGGTGTCAGCAAAGGGTGTTTCAGGGTGCGACCTCAAGAAGTTATGTTTAAAACGTTTAGTGGCTTTTTTGGTGAGCGTGGAAGGGTAGTTAATTCTAAAAGTGTGCTTGCCGTTGAGCTCCATTTTAGACAGGCTGTAATGTTGGGAGTAGGAGCTAGGGCGTCATAAGTGACACTCGTGAGCACTAGTGTAGGAGCTAGGGCGTCCTAAGTGACACTAATGAGCATCCAAAAGAGATATGAGGTAGCATCCAGAAGAAATATGAGGTAGTATGTATCTAAATCTAAATCACTAGTGTAGGAGCACTAGTGTAGGAGCTAGGGCGTCCTAAGTGACACTAATGAGCATCCAAAAGAGGTATGAGGTAGCATCCAAAAGAAATATGAGAGTATGTATCTAAATCTAAATCACAATATCTAAATACAATAATCATAATCAGACTCAGCAGTCGATGTAAACATAGTCAGAATCAAAATCTAAATACAATAATCACAATCAAGCTCAAAATACAGTGATAACAGAATATAGATAGTGGGTAGTATGAGGTAAATATGAGGTAGTTAACGGTGCAAAACTATATTGAAAGTGCGAGGGGTGTAATATACATAAAGGAGTATAATCTTAATGATATACCGGGTAAAAGTATATATATATAATACATGTGCAAACAAAAGCAGCAGGAGTCAGAGATGCCCCTAGTGAGCAGCCAGAAATATATGAGGTATCCGTCAGTGCATTAAGAACATGTAGAGGTATAATACTGCAATAAACGGTAGATACTCGGTATTTGAGATTAGGAGAGAGGAGAGATAGGGTCAGACCACTCCAAAATGGCCGACAAAGTAGAGGAGATAGCTACGGCAGTCCTCTGTTAGTTTCTGTTGCTTTAGGCACAGGGAGGAGAGATAGGGTCAGACCACTCCAAAATGGCCGACAAAGTAGAGGATATAGCTTTGGCAGTCCTCTGTTAGTTTCTGTTGCTTTAGGCACAGGGAGGGCAGAGTCAGACTCACGTTGCTGTTTGAGCAAGCCCAGATCCTCTCTTGCTGGGAGGGAGTCTTATCTGTAAAATGGTCTTGTGTGGGGGAGTCAGAGTCAGACCTGGGAGCCTCGTGGGCCTCTTCGATGCAGGAGGCGATTTATTGCTGCCCTTTTATGGCCACAGCCATTTTGAATAGAAGCACAAAGGAAAAAAAGGGGAATGTGTGCAGGGTCGATAAATACCTTCATATAGTTCTGCCCATCCAGATCCACGCTGTTGCCAGCGGAGTGGTGCAAAGTGAGGCCTTTTTTTCTGTACTAGAAATGGGGAAAGGACGCACACCGCTGTTGCACCGCCTTCTGGTTGATGTGTGTGCGCGGCATGTGTTTTCCCTACTGCCCCCGGTCTCAGGAGACAGCCATCTCCTCCGTCATGGTGGAGACAATAACGATACTTCAATTCACCTCAGTTCCCCGTGCAGAGGGGTAGGCTCTGGTCGGACCGTTTTCCGATGTCTCCCACTGACCCGAGTGCGTCATGGCTCCATTCCTGCTGCTCTCTGGGCGGCGGCGCCTCACCTTCGGCTCCCGTCGCAGGGGCAGTGCAGGCTCCTGCTATGCGTCGCTGCTCCTCCGGATCCCGCGCGTCCCAGTGCTCCCCTCAGGCTGTTCCTGCGGCAGCGCCAGCACGCCTCCACTCGATTTCTGGACCCTGTGTTGCCCCTCCAGATCACCTCCGGGATCGTCCGGTGCCTCCGTGGCAGCACACCGGACTCCACTGTTGGTCAAACCGTCACCTGCCGCAGTGTACGCCGGTGAGTCGGAACCTCCGATGCGCCGCCAGCCAGCTCCTCCCGCACGCCGTCACTACGGTCAATCACAGCGTGCATCCGCCATCCGCCGCGGGAACCAGGCAGGAGTCATCAAAGTCGTCGTTCTTCGTGTCAATCCAGGGGGGGGGGCCCCGGGTCCGAAGAGGAGGAGGGGGTGTCTCCGTCTTCTCCCACAATGTGTCGCCTCCGGTCAGGACAGGGATCCTCCGCGGGCTTCGTCCTCCGTTAGTCTGGTAAGAGGCTTAAAGATCATTTACTCCAGTTACTCGTATTCCAATTCAGTTGCTCGTACTCCAGTTACTTTTGTAATCACTTTGCATAGGATGGTGGGGGGTGCAGCTGGGTGCTAGCGGAGATATAGTCCAAATTGGGATCTCCAGCACACGGAGCTCCTTCCAAGAGCTCCTACCCCGGGGGCCATCTTGTGCAGTCTTATAATATATTTTTTATTTTGCTTTTCAGGTTTCTTTTGGCTCGTGTCCGGCTCGTGTATTCAGGTCTCCTCTGGCTCGTGTCCAGCTCATGTGTTCTTTGTGAAACATATCTTCTGTTTTGTGCTCCTGTAATGTATTTTTGGTTTCTTTCTAGGTTGTCTTTGGCTCGTGTCTCTCTGCATCGACTCCTGTTGGCGTGAGTCAGGTAAGCTATTTTACATTGTGTTTTATTCGATTGTTTTCCAGGTATACTGTTGCTCTTGTACTTCCTGTTTTAGCCATCTTCTAATGTATTTTTGATTTTGTTTTTCAGATCTCGTCTGGCTACTTTCCAGCTCGTGTCTTCAGGTCTCCTATGGCTCGTGTCCGGCTCGTGTCTTCAGGTCTTCTCTGGCTCGTGTCTTCAGGTGGATCATATCCTCTTTTTTGTGCTCCTGTAATATATTTTCGGTTTCTTTTTAGGTTGTCTTTGGCTTGTGTGGGGCTCATGCATACCTGTGGCTCGTGTCACTCTGCATCGGCTCCTGTTCTCCTGAGTCTGGTAAGCTATTTTTCATTGGGTTTTATTAGATTATTTTCCAAGTATACTGTTGCTCGTGTACTTTCTGTGTTAGCTATCTTCTGTTGTGCGCTCTTGTAATGTTTTTTTTTTCTCAAGGTCTCCTCTTGCTCAAATCCGGCTTGTGTCTTGTTCGTAAAACATATTTTCTGTTTTGTACTCCTGCAATGTATTTTTTGTTTCTTTCTAGGTGTATGCAGTCTCGTGTCGTCTCTGTGCATCGGCTCCTGTTGGCGTGAGTCAGGTAATGTTATGGTTTTTTTTTGTTAGAAGGCAGACAACTTGGAGCCACATCTCTAGAAGACTAACGCCATGCTTTGTTAGTAGGTTTAGTAGGTTAGGCAAAATTCGCACATCCCCACTAACAATCCGAACAACTCACACCTACAGTCGTTTCATCTTTAGGGACAGGCTCCGACGTACAATTTGCATACGGCTCGACAGCTACAGCTTACGTGCTTCTGTTTAGTGCTCTTATAATATATTTTTTATTTTGTTTTTCAGGTTTCTTCTGGCTCGTGCCCGGCTTGTGTATTCAGGTCTCCTCTGGCTCCTGTCCAGCTCATGTCTTCTTTGTGAAACATATCTTCTGTTTTGTGCTCCTGTAATGTATTTTCGGTTTCTTTCTAGGTTGTCTTTGGCTCGTGTCTCTCTGCATCGGCTCCTGTTGGCGTGAGTCAGGTAAGGTATTTTACATTGTGTTTTATTCGATTGTTTTCCAGGTATGCTGTTGCTCGTGTACTTCCTGTGTTAGCCATCTTCTAATGTATTTTTGATTTTGTTTTTCAGATCTCGTCTGGCTACTTTCCAGCTCGTGTCTTCAGGTCTCCTCTGGGTCGTGTCTTCAGGTAGAACATATCCTCTTTTTTGTGCTCCTATAACATATTTTCGGTTTCTTTTTAGGTTGTCTTTGGCTCGTGTGTGGCTCGTGCACACCTGTGGCTCGTGTCTCTCTGCATCGTCTCCTGTTCTCCTGAGTCTGGTAAGCTATTTTTCATTGGGTTTTATTAGATTATTTTTCAAGTATACTGTTGCTCGTGTACTTTCTGTGTTAGCTATCTTCTGTTGTGTGCTCTTGTAATGTTTTTTTTTAAGATCTCCTCTTGCTCAAATCCGGCTTGCGTCTTGTTCGTAAAACATATTTTCTGTTTTGTACTCCTGTAATGTATTTTTTGTTTCTTTCTAGGTGTATGTCGTCTCGTGTCGTCTCTGTGCATCGGCTCCTGTTGGCGTGAGTCAGGTAATGTTATGTGTTTTTTTTTTAGAAGGCAGACAACTTGGAGCCACATCTCTAGAAGACTAACAGCATGCTTTGTTAGTAGGTTTAGGCAAAATTCGCACATCCCCACTAACAATCCGAACAACTCACACCTACAGTCCTTTCATCTTTAGGGACAGGCTCCGATGTACAATTTGCATACGGCTCGACAGCTACAGCTTACGTGCTGAGTGCCACATTAGAAAGGTAAAAAATATATCTTTTGGTACAAGGTTTTCCGTTCATGCTAGCAAACATAAAGTTACAAATACTTGTGCGCTTACATTTTATTCTACATTTCAATTATAGACGCTTTTTTTGCTACTTGCAAGTAGATTGTAGCTAGTTTAAAAGGCCAGCGCATGTTTAAGTAATTGCTTTCTGTACTATGCATGCGTTCATGCTAGCAAACTTAAGGTAACAAATGTAATCTTTTACATTTTTTACTGCTTTATTTCACTGTACAGCGCAGCCCCTGTTATACAAACGTGGTGTGGTGAAAAAAATAATGTGCATATATGTATGCAGCAAAGGTTTACCATTGTATAAATGATGCTATGCTTCCCAAGTTAACATACATTTAATTTGGAATTTGATTGTTTATTTTTGAAATACTATGTAGCTTGTGTTGGTTACTTTAAGACTGTAGTTTCGATACAGGTTAGTAAGCCGTCACAAAAGAACATTTAGGTACGACTGCTTAGTTATTTTATAAACTTGCTTGTATTATAAGTGCATGCTTGTTTTTATTTAAAAAACTTTAGAATACACTTGCGGATTTTTTTTTAAACACGGCTTTGTAGCAAATGCGTAGACAACTTGGAGTCGCTTTTTTTTTTTTACTAGCAGCGTTCACATTCACTTCACACGTAATTCGCACAACCTCACTAACAACAATTAAATACACTTCTTGCCTAGACATCCCTTTCATTGTCACAAGGAAGCACCGCACCCAAGCATTTACATACAGCTAGACAACAACATCTTACCTACATGCTGTTCTTCAACACTATGTGCCGTCTTCGTTTGTTATTTAATGTAAGTAACTGCCCTTTTTTTCTCTTTCACAGTATTTAAACTACAAGAGCAACCATTCTGAACATTTCTTGAAAGAACTCCATCCGGTACACTTCGAGAGCTGCCCTGTCTCTGTTACAGAACAGTAAGTAACTTTTTAGATTGCTAAGCAAATAGGCTTTTGTTTCACCGTTTTAACATTTGTTAAGCTACTTATTTCTTTGCCTTTTATAATTGCAACAATGTTCTAACTTTGCTTTTAGTAACAAATTTAACGTGCGATTTGTATTAAAGACTTTCAAAGCAACTTTTGATACTTAGTTGTAAGAGAGCGTTCGCCATCATGCAACTGTTTCAATATCTCTAAGAATGATTATTTATTACCGGTTTTTTGTACCGATACAATGTATTTCACAATATTGTACCAACTTCCATAGCGGTAACAAAATATGCCTTCATCCTTTGCAGTATATTATATTCATCACTTTTTTTCCTAAGCTGCTCGCAATGTTTTTCTTCTTACATTATGTCGAATTTTCACCTTATGGTTAGTGCTGAACAGATTATTTTCATTTAAATACTTTGATGCATTTTTATATAGCAACAAGTGTAGAAGTGGGGGTGTAGGGTTATTTTAATACCATTTCTGCTATTAAAATGTATGCTTTTTGTTTACGCTCGCAGACTCTTCTGGACAGCGTCCAACGCTCTATGCTTAAATCCCCCCTGCATGCCCCCCTCTTTTTATGTAGAAACTTGCACAACTTGTACAGCGCCCCCCCAACCCCGCTCCCAGCGCCCTCGTCCATCCAAAACACCCATCCCAATCGGCCCAAGAAGGTTGAGAGGCCCGTATCTGATGTCCTTCTAACTTAAGCACCAGCCCCCTCCCTCAACCTCTGCTCAGGCGCACAGTCTCCTCCAAACAGCGTCCAACGCTCCATGCTTAAATCCCGTCTCACTGCCCCAAGTTAAGTTCTGCTAGGCACCGTGGCAGCCCTCATCGAATCCCTGTTGTCTTTTGTGTCTTGAACACGCCACTTTCCTCTACTAACACAATCTTTACTACCTCTTACTTTTTTATGTTGAAACTTGCACAAGTGCCACCATCGCCTACGTAACATTAACGCTTATTCTTGAGTCTGCCATATAATGTGGTATTACACTTCTGATTGTAGTTTTTGTTTTCTCTCGTAAAATGCACACATGTCACTCTTCCTCCTGTATTGCACCGTTTGCTACCTCATGTATTATGCTCCTCATACTGTCACCTTTGTCTGTACAGCGTCCCCCCACTCCCGCTTCCATCGCCCTCGCCCATCCGCACATTCTCTACTGCAATCAACTTTATTAACAGCGCCCAACCCCCGCATTCTCATCCCAGCCCCCGCGATAGTAAACACTAAACTAAACTATAGATATATATATATATACAATATCATACTTACTGTAAACATTGATACAATAAAATAAAAGTAATAAAAACATATTGCGATTCCCTAAAAAAACATATATTTAAATATATATATATATATATATATATATATATATATATATATATAGACATATATATATATAAATATATAGACATATATATATTACCTACTGGCGGTCGCCAGTAGGTATATATAGTTAGGATCGATTTCCATAGGGAAATCGCAACATTGGAATAACTTTGGCGCCGGTTGAGGAATCAGCCTGAATTTTTCAGCAACTTTGCCTCGCGGCGCTCCGCTCCTTCCCTGAAAGTTTGTGGGGATTCGTCAAGCGGGGGCCGAGATAAAAGGGGGGTCCCAAAACGTGTTTTCCCCATGTTAATTTCCATAGGGCGGTCTGTCGCACTTTTAGCTCGAACGGCTGAATGGATTTTCACCAAACTTGGCAAAATTGTAGGGACTGGTAGCCCGATGTGCCTTTGCTATGACCCTCTGGTCAGTCCTAAGCGCTGGGATGCTTCCGAGTAGCCATGCGCTATAGAAGAGCCTTTTAATAATAATAATAATGTCTCAAGATATGGGCTCCAGAGGATTTAGAGTAATTTAGGTTCAAAAAAATTTATATATCTGTAAGCGCGCCCCGGTGCGCGTACCGGGGAGCCCTACGGGCGCGGCACGCGACCTGCGCACGGGAAGCTGATTGGCTCTCGGGTGTCTGTAAACATTTGAAACAGTCCGCAGCGGCCGCCATCTTGTGTCTCGGTAGGATCGAGACACAAGAGGTGGTAAAAACAAAAGGGAAAATAATGAAAAGGGGGCAGGGTAGACCCCCCTGACCCCCTAGGTTTGATGTGGGGGCCATAAAAGGGTTCCTCGGGTAAAAAAAAAAAAAAACAATTTCGCGGGGGGAGCGCCCGGTACGCGCACCGGGGAGCGTACCGGGGAGCGTACTTTGGTGAAAAATAGTGAAAATAATAGTGTAAAATAATCATTTTGAGTGATTACAGGTAGGGTAGCTCTGAAAAGAGCTTTTGGGTTGTGTGGCTGTTTTAGGTACCTACAAGTACGTCCCACACACACCCACACGCACACAACCCTACACCCCCATACTCACACACTCCCCACACACACCTTACACACGCACACCTCAACCCACACCCAAACACCCCACAGCCCTACACCGACACCTTATACATCCACACCCACAACCACACATCCCACACACCCAGACACACACACACACCTCACCCCCCAACACACACACACAGATACCTCACAGACACACCTCACACATCCCACACACCTCCCCCCACACACACACGCACACCTCACAGACACATCCACACATCCCACACATACACACACATCCTATACACATACTCCCCACACCCACACACACCCCAAACACACCTCACACACCCACACTTCCACCTACACCGAAACACCCCACACACCCACACCCACACACACACTTTACACACCCACATCCCCACCCACACCCACATACCCCACACAGATATACACCTCATCCCTCCCAGACACACACACACACACATACACACCTCACAGACACACCGCGCACATCCCCCACACACACCTCTTCCACCCCCACAGATGGGGAAAACTCAGTGAAACACTAAAATAATAATTTAAAGTGCTTAGAGGTAGGGTATCTCTGAATAGAGTTGTTGTGTTGTGTGGGTGATTTAAGTACCAACATGTAGGTACCAATGCAGAGTCTTAAATTCAATGTACACCGTTTACTCTGTAGATAATTTGCATGTTGTTATAGAAGTTATTGTGGTATATGGAATGCATACCATAGTCTGTCAGGAAAACATAAAGAACATGGAGGCAGGAGATGAAAAAGAGATGTCAAATACACTTTGGAGATAATATAGTGGGAGAAAGGAAGTATCTATGAGCAAAATTACTATGTAAAACAAAAAAGTTGCACAGTATACTATAAGTTTGACTTTACATTATAATCAATTTGGTAGTAGTTTAAGATTTACATATAAAAATGAATAATGTCTCAAACAATTTTAGAATTATTAAATATAAATTTATTTTTGAGATTCATTTTCAAAATTTGATAGAAGGTCTAACATTTGACTGTCCGAAATGTCCTCTTTTTGAGTGAACATAACTTCCAACATTTGACTGTCAGAAACGTCCTCATATTGAATTAACAAATCCACAGATTCTACACATTGTAGAAGTTCATGGTCCCGTGATTCATCCATGAATTCCAAGTCATTGGGTTCAATGATTTCCTCATTGTTCATCTCTAGGACAATTTCAAAGGAAACGTTCTGTTCTCCTTCCATTTTTGTGCTGAAATTTGCATTAAAAAAAATCAGTAGAAATATGGCACTGTTGGGTTTAAGTTCAGACAGGTAGTTTTGATTTTTTAATAGTGAAGTTAACTTTGGGCAATGTATGGTAACAGGCAGGAAGTAGAAATATAAAAAAGTGCCTGTGAAGAAGCGTAAGTAAATTCATAATTATAGCAGAGAAGCCTAAGTCAATCCATATATATAACAGAGGAGCCTATCTCTATTTATAACTATAGCAGAGGGACAGTAAATAACTATCAGAAAACGTTTTTAAAAAATAACTTAAAGTGCCCCTTACAAATTATCAACTTACGTTACAGAGAGGTGAAGAAGACAAAATGCGAAAATCCTTTCAAGATGTACCTCAGGTAGTTGTAGTCAAAATGGCCGTGTTTCCCTCTCATTTTTCATTTATATTCATGTACATAACCAATCAAATGTCAGGAAAAAAAATAGAAAATGAAAGTAACATTTTAATTGGTTGTCAATTCTAACACTTCAGATGTGTTTTTGTGAAGTAATTTACCTCAGGGTATTTAGAGAGGTCTACAGGCTAAATGGCTCAATGGAATTCCATCGAATTTGGGAAAATGGTAGGGATTGGTATGTAGTATGAGCTATTCTATATTTGGTGAAAGTGTCTCCAGTGGTTTTTATGTAAATTAACTTTTAACATTTTTTTAGAGCGCTTCCCGGTGCACGCCCCGGTACGCGTACCGGCAGCGCTACGGGAGTCCTCCATTTTGTGTTTTGGTAGATTTGAGACAGAAAATGGAGGACAAACAACGTTGGGAATGGGTATAAGGGGGCATCGTAGGCACTCCTTGACGCTCTAGGTTTTCTGAGGGGGTCTTAGGAGGCCGAAATAGGCAAACAAGAAAAAAAAAGTTTTTATTTTTCGGGGGGGGAGAGTACCGGGGAGCGTACTATAGTGAAAAATAGTGAAAAAAGTTAGAAAAAGATAATCATTTGGAGTGATCAGAGAGAGGGTAGCCCTGAAAAGGGCTTTTGGGTTCTGTGGCTGATTTAGGTACCTACAAGTAGGTACCAATGCACAGTCTTAAATTCAGGAGGAATATTCTATTCCCTTCATCTGAGAAGTGCACACCATCTTCTCTGTAAATATCTTGCATGTTGTAACGCAAGTTGTTGTTGTATATTGAACCCATTCAATAGTCTCTCATGTAAGCAGAAACAGATTTATTCACATGTTTCCGTGCTTTTTCAAATTGTGACCAAAATTGGTTGGACCACTTCCATTTCTGTCTTTGGCATATATTGGAATATACCAAGGCAGTTTGTGGAAAAAGTGCCATCAATTGATCAAAGGTGTCCTTTAAAAGCATTTCCAGACCTACACCAGTCAAAGTGCCCAAGTCATTTCCTCCACAGTGCACAATTAACAGGTCAGGGTGTGGCAAATGCAAAAAGGTTTTCACCAATGGAATCAATTGGTGACACTTTAATCCTCTCTGGCCAATCCATTTGATGTTCACGTTTGATAAATCAAGGTTGTGAAAATTTCTGGTACTAGCATACCTTTGAGCCCAGTGGATATAGCTATGTCCAATAATCCAGACAGAATACATGGTGAGAGGAGATTCTGATGCAGTCAGATGAAGTGTGGAAAAGAAATGGCAGTTGGAACAATAGGAGGTTGCAAAAAAAAAAAACGGTGGAGTTTCAGTGCTCTTGAATCACAAGCAATGATTGGTAGAATGAGGTAGGTGAAAACTGAAAGTTAGGGTGCATGGTTGTGTTCTGTGTAAGAAGTAATTTGAATGGTTAAAAAAAAGTCATTTAAAGAAACATTGCACCAGATAAGCTGGTGTATTTGCAGGTCAAACATCCTTGCAGAGGTGATTTGCAACATTGTAGAATAAACTTTTAACCCTGGCAGCTCAGTGAGGAGGGTGTTGCTATGGTAACAGGTAGAAAGGGCTGAGGGGGGGAAGGGTGTTGGTTTGAAAATACAGAGGGAAGAGTTTTGATTGGTTACCATGAGCAATATGTATGTAGAATTAGAGGTTTTCTGTGCCTTTATGGTTTGCAGTGCCTGGAGAACATACCTTTTGCTCTGCTAAAGAAATATTGGTGTGTGTATCTGACACTGTTCTGAATCTCCTAAAGCATTTGTAAAGGTGAGTTATGATTCATTTAATATACATAGAGACTTGTATACTCTATGGAGAAGATTTGGAAGCAAATTGTGGATTTTTAATGTTGCTTTGTGTCATGCTTTTTGATAATGCTTGGTTAAAAGTTTTTATGGAATGCTTTTATTTGGGACCTGTGCTGTGTTTTTTAAATGTGATGTCAAAAACGATTTTGTGAAAAATGAATGGATTTTACATTTTTTAAAAGGAATAAAGAATGTGTGCATGTTTAAAGAAATATATTTGACTCTTTACAATGATGTTACATGTGTTAACTCAGTGTAGGAAGCATATTGAGTTTGTTTGCATAGAGGAATTGTATTTTGTAAAATTGTGAAGCTTCATGTGAAAGCGTTAATTGTATTTTGTAAAATTGTGAAGTTTTAGTCGTGACATGGAATGCTTCTACATAGGACCTGTGCTGTGTTTTGTAAATGTGATGTAAAAAACGATTTTGGGGAAAATAAATAGTTTTTACATTTTTTAAAAGGAATAAAGAATGTGTACATGTTTAATAGAAATACATTTGACTCTTTTCTATGATGTTACCTGTGTTAACTCAGTGTAGGAAGCATATTGAGTTTGTTTGCATAGAGGAATTGTATTTTGTAAAATTGTGAAGCTTCATGTGAAAGCGTTAATTGTATTTTGTAAAATTGTGAGGTTTTAGTCGTGACATGGAATGCTTCTACATAGGACCTGTGCTGTGTTTTGTAAATGTGATGTAAAAAACGATTTTGGGGAAAATAAATAGTTTTTACATTTTTTAAAAGGAATAAAGAATGTGTGCATGTTTAATAGAAATACATTTGACTCTTTACTATGAGGTTACCTGTGTTAACTCAGTGTAGGAAGCATACTGAGTTTGTTTGCATAGAGGAATTGTATTTTGTAAAATTGTGAAGCTTCATGTGAAAGCGTTTGCCTCAGTCTTATTCCTGTTGTGAGGCAGGTGCAAGATTTTGCCTCAGTCTTATCCCTGCTGTGAGGCAGATGGTTGTAAATATGATCTGTGCTGTGTTTTCTAAATGTGATGTCAAAAGCGATTTTGGGGAAAATAAATGGATTTTACATTTTTGAGTATAATGTGGCGCAAAGGTTTAAAAAATGACGCATACATGCGTCACTTTTTAAATATGGGGAAAAAAGGTACATGTTTGGGCCTTCCTGGGGAGCCTAGGTGGTGAGGATTGTATCTAAGTGTGCAGTGGACTAAGCTTCATGAAGCATATCCATGTCTGCATTCTTAGACACAGGTGTCAATTTGACTCTTTACAATGATGTTAGCTGTGTTTTAAAACAGTGTAGGAAGCATATTGAGTTTGTTTGCATAGAGGAATTGTATTTTGTAAAATTGTGAAGCTCCATGAGAAAGCGTTTGCCTCAGTCTTATTCCTGTTGTGAGGCAGGTGCAAGATTTTGAGTGTAGAAATTGAGACAGCAATTCAAGGTAATGTGGAAGACAATGTACAGATTTTAAATACAGAAAAGTTTGAGAAGGAAATTACCAGGTTTAAGGTGAAATCAAGTGAAAGGCCGAATTTTACATGTGTGTGTTGTCGACGGACTCATTATAAGATTCAGACTAGGTTAGTTGATTTATATGCAAAAAGTGAAAAGATGGATAATTACGAGTGGAAAGATTTAGCAACTTATTTGTGGGTGGAGAATTCTTTTGATTTGAGTTCTGATCAGCGTATTTGTAAATATTGTTATGATAAATTAAATCAAAACAGAATGCCTGCTAGAGCTGTTCATAATAATCTGGAGTTGGTAGACATTCCCCGTGAATTGATTGATTTAAATACATATGAGTCTATTTTGATTCAATGTGTCCATCCTTTTCAGGCAATTGTTCGCATGGAGCCTAAGATAGGGAAATTGCCTCCTACAGATTTGCAGAGAGGATTAAAGGGAAGAGTTGTTTATTTGCCCCTAGATTTGAAAAAAAATATTGATACAATTGGTATAGAAAAAGTAGAAGAGGAACCTTTAGTTATTCTAGTTAATGGGGTTCCAACAAAGAGTAAAAAAATCTGGCAAGATTAAGTGGATGTTAGGAAAGTCAAAAAGGCAACGTTGTATTTAGTCAAAAACAATGAGTACTACAAAGATGAATGTGTTGCAGCAGAGGAAACAGCTGCAGATGAAGACAGTGATTGTTCAGGCGGCCAAATTGAAAAAGTTGATGTGTCTAGAAGTGAAGAAATATATGAACATTATACTGTTCATCCTTTGCATTCCAAAGAAGTAATGGGGAATGCAATCGAATTGTTTCAAATGAAAACAGCAAAAGGAAGTCCCATTAGTGTATGGGAAGAAAGTTTGGAAGCTCGTTGTTTTCCACATCTATTTCCAACAGGTCGAGGTGGACGATATGACGATCGACCACTTCAAATTCCTGCATCTGAATATCGAACTGTAAGATTATATGCTGAAGATGCAAGGTTTCGTCAATGCATTCCCTATTTGTTTCATCTACTGTATGAAAGTGACTTGTCTGGGCTTTCTTATGCAGTAAACCATATTCTGAAAAGTGGAGCACATCTACAAAATGTTTCGGCGAGGGACTTTATGGAGAAAGTGAATCTGCAAGATAATATTTTAGAATCTCATCTAATCAATCTCATGGCATGTCAGCGTGGTACAAATGAGTATTGGTACCGTCGTCATGGGGAATTGAAATGTATGCTAAGAAACTTAGGAACTCCTACATGGTTCCTCACTCTTAGCTGTGCCGAGTATGCATGGGAGGACTTACTTCAATTTCTACGAGAGGCCAATGCTAATATACAAAATATAGAATTCAAAACACCTGGAGAACTGTGTTCTTTGGATTCAGTGAATGTATGCAGATATTTCAATCATAGATTTGAAGCTATGATGTCTTTTATTACCAACAAAAAAAATCCTCCCCTTGGAGAGGTTTTGGATTTCTTTTGGAGAAAGGAGTATCAAGCGAGAGGTGCTCCTCACATACATATGTTATTATGGATTAAAGATGCACCCAAGTTTGGAACAGATTCAGATGAGACAGTGATGAGCTTCATTGAAAAGTATTCAACATGTGTTGTTCCGAAAACTACCGAAGAAAACAATTTAAGGCAACAAGTTTTACGCTTTCAATCCCATCGTTGTGGAAAGTACTGTCGTCGAAAATTCAGAAACAAGGACAAGTTCTACACAAAATGTCGTTTCGCTTTTCCACAACCAGTGATTTCTAAAGGAAGAGTAAATAATTTGATGTCTTCTCTGCGACATACTGTGACGAGGAAATCACCAAAAAATACATACAATTTAAAAAGAGAAGAAGAGTCCAAGTACATCAACGACTACAACCCAGTGATTTTGTCCATGTGGAATGCTAACATGGATATTCAATTCGTTGCTGACAACTCTATTGCTGTGGCTCGATATGTGACATCTTACATCACAAAAAAAGAAAAGACAGAACTAAAGGAAATGTGGGAGGACATTTCACATGAAAAGAGTCTAAGCAAGAAATTATACAGTTACAGTCTGAAGATGTTGTCGCATCAAGAAATTAGAGCGTATGAATGTTCTGATCGATTGTCGTCAGCAAGTCTCTATGCCAAATCTAGAACCATCATTTGGGTGAGTCTAGGTCTTGCTGCAACACGAAATCGAGTTTTGAAATCTGTACAAGAGATAGAGTATTTGGCGGAGAAAGAACCAGAAAGTACAGATATTTTGAAGACAAACATGTTGGATACATACTATCCAAATAGAAGTCATCACCTTGAGAACGCTTGTCTCTATGAATTTCTGAAAAGATATATTTATAAGAGGTATATAAATCAATAAAGGCTAGCTAGTTTAAGGGAAATATTAGGGAGACTCTGGTACGTCAGCAGTGACAATATGTGGGAAAAACACTGTTTTCCTTTGAAAGCCCTCACCCACCGACCTAGTCGGTGGCATGCTTCATCATCGGGCCCACCACAGTGGCACCGAATGTGCCCCGGGTGTGCTTCAACGCCAGGTGACTGCGGAGCTGGTATGTTGCTGAGTGTGCAGTGAAGGGGTGTGAAGGTGAGAAATTAAAATGCTATCCAGGAGGTCCCAGCACCCGAGGGTATTAGCAATATTTAATGAACTGGGCCTCTGTTAGCAGGTTAAAAAGGCAATAGGACGTTTTAAGGGAGAGTTACAATGACCTCCAGCGTCCAGTGTGGTCTACATGTTTCTGCCAGTGCCTTTGTTGTAAGCTGGCTTTCCTCAGGACCAAAAAGGGGTGAAAAGTGCAAATAATAATAAACTATATTAAGTGAGTGTTGTTATTTTCTCTATGTGTCGCGCACGCTAAGGCGCTGTAGCTGTTAGAGGGGGATTCCCTCAAGCTTTTCTACACAGAACACATAGGACAAAGACAAGACGTACAAGGAAGAGTCATATTAGGTTTACATTGAGTAAAAGAACCACTTATAGCCGACTTGTAAGGTGGTGTTCGACCTATATGCGGCTAAGGTGAGCTCATTGGGGACTCCATAGAGCTTGTGAGGGTATATTCGACCGTTAGTGAGGGGTGGTGGGCTAAAAACGAAATCACAAGGTGAGGTACAGGGAAGTAATAGTACTAAGTCCTCACTCTGTTATTTCAATGTAAAAAGCCTCATGGGTCGCCTGGCAGAGAAAGAGACCCTGTAGGGATAAAAATGAGACATACAAGGCTATCTAACCTGTAGGGAGAGAAAGTTCTTACCCCATTTGCAGGATTTAGAGGGTTACTCACGAGTAGTTCGGTCTGGTTCCTCCTAGGACCTATTCATCCATCCGCGGCGCCCGAAATGCAGTGACTGGGCCGCAATGTTTGTCTTTTTATGCTCTAATCGTAATCTATTTCACCTGGTTAGAGTAGAAAGAGAAGGCGGTATGCGCGTAAAACGCCCTATCATGCTGCAACCAACTGCACATGTGCAGGGGAGCAGCGCGTGGACTCGCGCATGCGCGGAAGGCAGGGCGCGTCAATGCGCATGCGCAAGGAACGGGGCTCTGATGCGCATGCGCGGAGCATCGCCGGGTGAGCGCTGCAAGCGCTGGGCTGTATGAGCAGCCTGTGTGAGAACAGGTGTGCGTAGCGCTGGATGTGCGCTAGCCCAAGCGTTATAATAGACAAAGTATTAAGCTCTGGCACATGTAAAGAAACACAAGCGCTGGGCAAAGAGAATAACCTGTGAGTTAACAGGTGTGTGTAGCGCTGACTATGTGCTACCCAGAGAGTCATTATAAACGAAGTATTGGGCCACTATGTTGAGAATGGGTAATGCCCATCAGGCTTAGGAGATACTAAGTAGAGAGGGGGGATCACTAGCTGGAGAGAAGGGGTCAGGGAGGACGCTCATGCAGGGGGACAGGGGCACAAGTGTCTCACATGAAGTGCTAGGTGCTACTGAGTAGGACCGTGGAGGTTATTACTGGCTCACAGCCCAAGTTGTATAGGTGGGCGTGATATGGTTATACTGTTAGGCTATTCCATGGAATGGCATCGTTCAGGCCATGGATGTGTGTGGCCAGGCGGTAAATCCAGCGCTGCTCTTTTTGTAGAAGGAATCTTTCATCTTTGGCATTGTCAAATTTCTCAATGACAGTCCAGGAGAAATCATTTGGTGTGTGGTTGTGGGTCAGGAAGTGATCTGTAAGTTTACTGATATTTTTCCCACATCTTATTGTACTCCTGTGTTCGGTCATTCTTGTGCGTACCTTGCGAGTGGTCATGCCAATGTATCTCAGGCCGCATCTGCACGTTATCAGGTAAACCAGGTTGGTAGAGTTGCAGTTAGTGAAATTTCGTTGCATCCAGGTTTTGCCTGGTTCCAGATTGAGGGTTTTGGACGGAGATGTAAGGTGGCATACGCTGCAGTTGTTACAGGGTTGGTGTCCGATGATCTTGGGCAGGCCCCATGCGTTAACAATTGTGTTGTCTCTGTTCTGATTGGTCGTGCGTGGCCTGGTGTTGACTAGCTGGTCTCTTAGGTTGGTAGATCTTTTGTAGGCAATGCGTGGTTTTTCCCATTGTCTTGTGCCAGAGTTGATAATTTTCCAGTGCCGTTGTATAATGTTGGAAACTTGGTTCGATGCTGTGTTGTACGTTGTTACACAGGTGAGGACTGGTTCTTCCTCAGGTTTGTCGTAGTTTTCCAGGAGGGCTTCTCGATTTTGATTCCTTGCTCTTTTGCGGGTTTGGTTTATTATCCTGGTGGGGTAGCCACGGTCCCTCAGTTTGTGAACTAGGTCATTGGACTGTTGTTTATAGTCCTGGATGTTACTGCAATTGCGCCTGATACGTAAAAACTGCCCGTAGGGCAAGTTTTCCCTCAGGTGTCGAGGGTGAAAACTGTCAAACCTAAGCAGTGAGTTCCTTGCTGTGGGTTTGTAGTAGGTGGTGGTGGTAAGCTTCCCATTGTCTGGTTTGATGTTCAGGTCCAGGAAGGGTAGTTCAGTGGTACTGCTGGTGCATGTGAAGCGTAAGTAGGGGTCCAGTTGGTTGACCCAGAGTATGAAGCTGTCCAGTGATTCTTGGTCTCCTTTCCATATTAAGAGTATATCGTCGATATACCGACGCCACATACGTATGTTGGCAGAGAAAGGGTTAGTGGGTTGTAGTACGTGGGTGTCTTCAAAGTGGGCCACGTACAATCCTGCCACACTAGGGGCAAAAACACTGCCCATGGACGTTCCATTCGTCTGTAAGTAGTGCGTGCCTTCATATTCAAAATAGTTCTCTTTGAGAGCCAGAGCCGCGCAGTCTAAGATGAAGCTACGGGGGGTGTTGTACTCCCAGGGGCTTGTCATTAGGACATCATGTAACACTTGGAGTGTAGCGTCCTGTGGTAGGCTAGTATATAGGCTTTCTATGTCTAGTCCTGCCATGAGTTCTGTGGTGGGGTCAAAGTCAATATCTTGAATCACACTGAGGAGGTGTTTGGTGTCTTTAATGTAAGAGGGGGTCTTTTGGACGAGTGGGTTTAGGAAAAAATCACAGAACCGTGATAGGGGCTCTAGGAGTGACTTGATCCCTGATACGATGGGTCTCCCGGGTGGTGGAGAGATACCTTTATGTATCTTGGGGACCGTGTAGAAGTAAGGGGTCTTTATTTCTTTGGGACAAAGGTAGTCCGCCTCTTGTTTAGAGATGTGTTCGTTGTCTTTTGCGTTGGTTGACCAGTTGGTTGATGGTGACTTGAAGTTGTGCAGTCGGGTCTCTGGTGAGGCGTTTGTAGTTTCTTGTGTCACTGAGGAGCCTCTTACATTCGAGGTCGTAGTCAGTCTTGTTCATCAAGACTATTCCTCCCCCTTTATCAGCAGGTTTGATTACCAGTGTGGGATCATTTTGTAGGCGTTGGATGGTACTTCTATCTTTGCTGGACAGGTTGTTAAAGGTGTCCTTTTGTTGTAGGTTTTGTATATCGGTGTAGACTGCCTGTTCGAACGTCAGGATTTCGACCGGGATGCTACCCGGTGGGGGGGTGAAGGTGGACTTCATTCTCAAGCCTGTCTCGTTTGGCGTGCTGGTTGTCTCCGACATGATGTTGTCCTTTTTCTCAAAGAAAGCTTTAAGTTTAAGTTTCCGGAAAAATTCGGCAAGCTCGACGTGTAATTTGAACATGTCTAGCCTGGGAGTGGGGACAAATGAAAGGCCTTTGTTGAGTACTTCCATTTCTTCTGTTGTTAACTGGGTATCAGATAAGTTGAACACTAGTGGGTGTTGCGGTGCTACTTGCTGGTTCCCGGTTGTTCCCTGGTTTTGTTTCTTGTGTTGGCGCTCACAGGTTCTTCCTCTGGGGTCCATTGGACATGCCCCGTGTTCCGTCTCTTGCCCCGGCCTCTTCTGCCCTGGGATAAAAAAGGATACCGGGGGTTTTGGTTCCCTTGGAAGAACGGCATGTTGCCTTGGGGATACATGTGAGGGTATCCAAAGTAAGGAGGTGGGAAGTGGCCTAGGAGGGGCGGTGGTGGCCCGTAATTTTGGTTTTGGGGGCCTTGCCAGGGTTGTTGCCAGTGTTGTCCCCGTCTTCCTCTTCCTCTTGATGTGTTGGATCCTGTGCTAGAGTTGCTAGAGGTGCTTGAGACAGAGCTGTTGTCTGAATTGTCAAAAGTTTTTTTGGGGGGGGTGTAGTCGTCCTCCGAGTACGGGTAAGTTTTAGAATAGCTGAATCTCTTCAGGTCTTTCTCGAATTTCTTAATTTTGGTCTGGGTTAGGTAGTCTTTGTATTCCGCTATTTCGCGGTTTTGGTCCTCGAGTTTTTTCTTAAAGCCCGTTATGGTGGTTTTGAAATGGGACTCTGTTGCTTGGATTTCTATCATGATGGCATCTGATAGACGTTTGGCAGTTTTGATGATTAAGACTAGCCAGTCCCTTGTGCAGTGCCAGGCGATCTGGGCCCAGTCTTTACGAAATGCTGCGTCATCCAGGAAGATCCTGGGGGCATTGGTGACTAGAAGGCCGGTAGGAGCTGTATTGGTGCGTAAGTATTGTGCCAGGATGACCCCATGCAGAACAGTCCGGATCCTGTTCCTCTTTTTCTCCGTAAGTGAATCCCAGTCCGTTGTTTGTGCTACGGTGGCCGGGATGTTGAAGTCTGCCAGGAGTGAGGGGTCAGCTAGAATTTCGCTGATATCCTCAGCAGTGTAAGTAAGGCCCATATTTTCGGCCATATTGAAGGGAAGGAAGCTCTCACAGCTGCGCGCTGCTCAGTAGTATACAGATCAACAAGAGAGAGAGGACTAGATAAGCTAGCCTGTATCCCCAGTTTATATATATAAATCAATAAAGGCTAGCTAGTTTAAGGGAAATATTAGGGAGACTCTGGTACGTCAGCAGTGACAATATGTGGGAAAAACACTGTTTTCCTTTGAAAGCCCTCACCCACCGACCTAGTCGGTGGCATGCTTCATCATCGGGCCCACCACAGTGGCACCGAATGTGCCCCGGGTGTGCTTCAACGCCAGGTGACTGCGGAGCTGGTATGTTGCTGAGTGTGCAGTGAAGGGGTGTGAAGGTGAGAAATTAAAATGCTATCCAGGAGGTCCCAGCACCCGAGGGTATTAGCAATATTTAATGAACTGGGCCTCTGTTAGCAGGTTAAAAAGGCAATAGGACGTTTTAAGGGAGAGTTACAATGACCTCCAGCGTCCAGTGTGGTCTACATGTTTCTGCCAGTGCCTTTGTTGTAAGCTGGCTTTCCTCAGGACCAAAAAGGGGTGAAAAGTGCAAATAATAATAAACTATATTAAGTGAGTGTTGTTATTTTCTCTATGTGTCGCGCACGCTAAGGCGCTGTAGCTGTTAGAGGGGGATTCCCTCAAGCTTTTCTACACAGAACACATAGGACAAAGACAAGACGTACAAGGAAGAGTCATATTAGGTTTACATTGAGTAAAAGAACCACTTATAGCCGACTTGTAAGGTGGTGTTCGACCTATATGCGGCTAAGGTGAGCTCATTGGGGACTCCATAGAGCTTGTGAGGGTATATTCGACCGTTAGTGAGGGGTGGTGGGCTAAAAACGAAATCACAAGGTGAGGTACAGGGAAGTAATAGTACTAAGTCCTCACTCTGTTATTTCAATGTAAAAAGCCTCATGGGTCGCCTGGCAGAGAAAGAGACCCTGTAGGGATAAAAATGAGACATACAAGGCTATCTAACCTGTAGGGAGAGAAAGTTCTTACCCCATTTGCAGGATTTAGAGGGTTACTCACGAGTAGTTCGGTCTGGTTCCTCCTAGGACCTATTCATCCATCCGCGGCGCCCGAAATGCAGTGACTGGGCCGCAATGTTTGTCTTTTTATGCTCTAATCGTAATCTATTTCACCTGGTTAGAGTAGAAAGAGAAGGCGGTATGCGCGTAAAACGCCCTATCATGCTGCAACCAACTGCACATGTGCAGGGGAGCAGCGCGTGGACTCGCGCATGCGCGGAAGGCAGGGCGCGTCAATGCGCATGCGCAAGGAACGGGGCTCTGATGCGCATGCGCGGAGCATCGCCGGGTGAGCGCTGCAAGCGCTGGGCTGTATGAGCAGCCTGTGTGAGAACAGGTGTGCGTAGCGCTGGATGTGCGCTAGCCCAAGCGTTATAATAGACAAAGTATTAAGCTCTGGCACATGTAAAGAAACACAAGCGCTGGGCAAAGAGAATAACCTGTGAGTTAACAGGTGTGTGTAGCGCTGACTATGTGCTACCCAGAGAGTCATTATAAACGAAGTATTGGGCCACTATGTTGAGAATGGGTAATGCCCATCAGGCTTAGGAGATACTAAGTAGAGAGGGGGGATCACTAGCTGGAGAGAAGGGGTCAGGGAGGACGCTCATGCAGGGGGACAGGGGCACAAGTGTCTCACATGAAGTGCTAGGTGCTACTGAGTAGGACCGTGGAGGTTATTACTGGCTCACAGCCCAAGTTGTATAGGTGGGCGTGATATGGTTATACTGTTAGGCTATTCCATGGAATGGCATCGTTCAGGCCATGGATGTGTGTGGCCAGGCGGTAAATCCAGCGCTGCTCTTTTTGTAGAAGGAATCTTTCATCTTTGGCATTGTCAAATTTCTCAATGACAGTCCAGGAGAAATCATTTGGTGTGTGGTTGTGGGTCAGGAAGTGATCTGTAAGTTTACTGATATTTTTCCCACATCTTATTGTACTCCTGTGTTCGGTCATTCTTGTGCGTACCTTGCGAGTGGTCATGCCAATGTATCTCAGGCCGCATCTGCACGTTATCAGGTAAACCAGGTTGGTAGAGTTGCAGTTAGTGAAATTTCGTTGCATCCAGGTTTTGCCTGGTTCCAGATTGAGGGTTTTGGACGGAGATGTAAGGTGGCATACGCTGCAGTTGTTACAGGGTTGGTGTCCGATGATCTTGGGCAGGCCCCATGCGTTAACAATTGTGTTGTCTCTGTTCTGATTGGTCGTGCGTGGCCTGGTGTTGACTAGCTGGTCTCTTAGGTTGGTAGATCTTTTGTAGGCAATGCGTGGTTTTTCCCATTGTCTTGTGCCAGAGTTGATAATTTTCCAGTGCCGTTGTATAATGTTGGAAACTTGGTTCGATGCTGTGTTGTACGTTGTTACACAGGTGAGGACTGGTTCTTCCTCAGGTTTGTCGTAGTTTTCCAGGAGGGCTTCTCGATTTTGATTCCTTGCTCTTTTGCGGGTTTGGTTTATTATCCTGGTGGGGTAGCCACGGTCCCTCAGTTTGTGAACTAGGTCATTGGACTGTTGTTTATAGTCCTGGATGTTACTGCAATTGCGCCTGATACGTAAAAACTGCCCGTAGGGCAAGTTTTCCCTCAGGTGTCGAGGGTGAAAACTGTCAAACCTAAGCAGTGAGTTCCTTGCTGTGGGTTTGTAGTAGGTGGTGGTGGTAAGCTTCCCATTGTCTGGTTTGATGTTCAGGTCCAGGAAGGGTAGTTCAGTGGTACTGCTGGTGCATGTGAAGCGTAAGTAGGGGTCCAGTTGGTTGACCCAGAGTATGAAGCTGTCCAGTGATTCTTGGTCTCCTTTCCATATTAAGAGTATATCGTCGATATACCGACGCCACATACGTATGTTGGCAGAGAAAGGGTTAGTGGGTTGTAGTACGTGGGTGTCTTCAAAGTGGGCCACGTACAATCCTGCCACACTAGGGGCAAAAACACTGCCCATGGACGTTCCATTCGTCTGTAAGTAGTGCGTGCCTTCATATTCAAAATAGTTCTCTTTGAGAGCCAGAGCCGCGCAGTCTAAGATGAAGCTACGGGGGGTGTTGTACTCCCAGGGGCTTGTCATTAGGACATCATGTAACACTTGGAGTGTAGCGTCCTGTGGTAGGCTAGTATATAGGCTTTCTATGTCTAGTCCTGCCATGAGTTCTGTGGTGGGGTCAAAGTCAATATCTTGAATCACACTGAGGAGGTGTTTGGTGTCTTTAATGTAAGAGGGGGTCTTTTGGACGAGTGGGTTTAGGAAAAAATCACAGAACCGTGATAGGGGCTCTAGGAGTGACTTGATCCCTGATACGATGGGTCTCCCGGGTGGTGGAGAGATACCTTTATGTATCTTGGGGACCGTGTAGAAGTAAGGGGCCTGAACGATGCCATTCCATGGAATAGCCTAACAGTATAACCATATCACGCCCACCTATACAACTTGGGCTGTGAGCCAGTAATAACCTCCACGGTCCTACTCAGTAGCACCTAGCACTTCATGTGAGACACTTGTGCCCCTGTCCCCCTGCATGAGCGTCCTCCCTGACCCCTTCTCTCCAGCTAGTGATCCCCCCTCTCTACTTAGTATCTCCTAAGCCTGATGGGCATTACCCATTCTCAACATAGTGGCCCAATACTTCGTTTATAATGACTCTCTGGGTAGCACATAGTCAGCGCTACACACACCTGTTAACTCACAGGTTATTCTCTTTGCCCAGCGCTTGTGTTTCTTTACATGTGCCAGAGCTTAATACTTTGTCTATTATAACGCTTGGGCTAGCGCACATCCAGCGCTACGCACACCTGTTCTCACACAGGCTGCTCATACAGCCCAGCGCTTGCAGCGCTCACCCGGCGATGCTCCGCGCATGCGCATCAGAGCCCCGTTCCTTGCGCATGCGCATTGACGCGCCCTGCCTTCCGCGCATGCGCGAGTCCACGCGCTGCTCCCCTGCACATGTGCAGTTGGTTGCAGCATGATAGGGCGTTTTACGCGCATACCGCCTTCTCTTTCTACTCTAACCAGGTGAAATAGATTACGATTAGAGCATAAAAAGACAAACATTGCGGCCCAGTCACTGCATTTCGGGCGCCGCGGATGGATGAATAGGTCCTAGGAGGAACCAGACCGAACTACTCGTGAGTAACCCTCTAAATCCTGCAAATGGGGTAAGAACTTTCTCTCCCTACAGGTTAGATAGCCTTGTATGTCTCATTTTTATCCCTACAGGGTCTCTTTCTCTGCCAGGCGACCCATGAGGCTTTTTACATTGAAATAACAGAGTGAGGACTTAGTACTATTACTTCCCTGTACCTCACCTTGTGATTTCGTTTTTAGCCCACCACCCCTCACTAACGGTCGAATATACCCTCACAAGCTCTATGGAGTCCCCAATGAGCTCACCTTAGCCGCATATAGGTCGAACACCACCTTACAAGTCGGCTATAAGTGGTTCTTTTACTCAATGTAAACCTAATATGACTCTTCCTTGTACGTCTTGTCTTTGTCCTATGTGTTCTGTGTAGAAAAGCTTGAGGGAATCCCCCTCTAACAGCTACAGCGCCTTAGCGTGCGCGACACATAGAGAAAATAACAACACTCACTTAATATAGTTTATTATTATTTGCACTTTTCACCCCTTTTTGGTCCTGAGGAAAGCCAGCTTACAACAAAGGCACTGGCAGAAACATGTAGACCACACTGGACGCTGGAGGTCATTGTAACTCTCCCTTAAAACGTCCTATTGCCTTTTTAACCTGCTAACAGAGGCCCAGTTCATTAAATATTGCTAATACCCTCGGGTGCTGGGACCTCCTGGATAGCATTTTAATTTCTCACCTTCACACCCCTTCACTGCACACTCAGCAACATACCAGCTCCGCAGTCACCTGGCGTTGAAGCACACCCGGGGCACATTCGGTGCCACTGTGGTGGGCCCGATGATGAAGCATGCCACCGACTAGGTCGGTGGGTGAGGGCTTTCAAAGGAAAACAGTGTTTTTCCCACATATTGTCACTGCTGACGTACCAGAGTCTCCCTAATATTTCCCTTAAACTAGCTAGCCTTTATTGATTTATATATATAAACTGGGGATACAGGCTAGCTTATCTAGTCCTCTCTCTCTTGTTGATCTGTATACTACTGAGCAGCGCGCAGCTGTGAGAGCTTCCTTCCCTTCAATATGGCCGAAAATATGGGCCTTACTTACACTGCTGAGGATATCAGCGAAATTCTAGCTGACCCCTCACTCCTGGCAGACTTCAACATCCCGGCCACCGTAGCACAAACAACGGACTGGGATTCACTTACGGAGAAAAAGAGGAACAGGATCCGGACTGTTCTGCATGGGGTCATCCTGGCACAATACTTACGCACCAATACAGCTCCTACCGGCCTTCTAGTCACCAATGCCCCCAGGATCTTCCTGGATGACGCAGCATTTCGTAAAGACTGGGCCCAGATCGCCTGGCACTGCACAAGGGACTGGCTAGTCTTAATCATCAAAACTGCCAAACGTCTATCAGATGCCATCATGATAGAAATCCAAGCAACAGAGTCCCATTTCAAAACCACCATAACGGGCTTTAAGAAAAAACTCGAGGACCAAAACCGCGAAATAGCGGAATACAAAGACTACCTAACCCAGACCAAAATTAAGAAATTCGAGAAAGACCTGAAGAGATTCAGCTATTCTAAAACTTACCCGTACTCGGAGGACGACTACACCCCCCCCAAAAAAACTTTTGACAATTCAGACAACAGCTCTGTCTCAAGCACCTCTAGCAACTCTAGCACAGGATCCAACACATCAAGAGGAAGAGGAAGACGGGGACAACACTGGCAACAACCCTGGCAAGGCCCCCAAAACCAAAATTACGGGCCACCACCGCCCCTCCTAGGCCACTTCCCACCTCCTTACTTTGGATACCCTCACATGTATCCCCAAGGCAACATGCCGTTCTTCCAAGGGAACCAAAACCCCCGGTATCCTTTTTTATCCCAGGGCAGAAGAGGCCGGGGCAAGAGACGGAACACGGGGCATGTCCAATGGACCCCAGAGGAAGAACCTGTGAGCGCCAACACAAGAAACAAAACCAGGGAACAACCGGGAACCAGCAAGTAGCACCGCAACACCCACTAGTGTTCAACTTATCTGATACCCAGTTAACAACAGAAGAAATGGAAGTACTCAACAAAGGCCTTTCATTTGTCCCCACTCCCAGGCTAGACATGTTCAAATTACACGTCGAGCTTGCCGAATTTTTCCGGAAACTTAAACTTAAAGCTTTCTTTGAGAAAAAGGACAACATCATGTCGGAGACAACCAGCACGCCAAACGAGACAGGCTTGAGAATGAAGTCCACCTTCACCCCCCCACCGGGTAGCATCCCGGTCGAAATCCTGACGTTCGAACAGGCAGTCTACACCGATATACAAAACCTACAACAAAAGGACACCTTTAACAACCTGTCCAGCAAAGATAGAAGTACCATCCAACGCCTACAAAATGATCCCACACTGGTAATCAAACCTGCTGATAAAGGGGGAGGAATAGTCTTGATGAACAAGACTGACTACGACCTCGAATGTAAGAGGCTCCTCAGTGACACAAGAAACTACAAACGCCTCACCAGAGACCCGACTGCACAACTTCAAGTCACCATCAACCAACTGGTCACCAACGCAAAAGACAACGAACACATCTCTAAACAAGAGGCGGACTACCTTTGTCCCAAAGAAATAAAGACCCCTTACTTCTACACGGTCCCCAAGATACATAAAGGTATCTCTCCACCACCCGGGAGACCCATCGTATCAGGGATCAAGTCACTCCTAGAGCCCCTATCACGGTTCTGTGATTTTTTCCTAAACCCACTCGTCCAAAAGACCCCCTCTTACATTAAAGACACCAAACACCTCCTCAGTGTGATTCAAGATATTGACTTTGACCCCACCACAGAACTCATGGCAGGACTAGACATAGAAAGCCTATATACTAGCCTACCACAGGACGCTACACTCCAAGTGTTACATGATGTCCTAATGACAAGCCCCTGGGAGTACAACACCCCCCGTAGCTTCATCTTAGACTGCGCGGCTCTGGCTCTCAAAGAGAACTATTTTGAATATGAAGGCACGCACTACTTACAGACGAATGGAACGTCCATGGGCAGTGTTTTTGCCCCTAGTGTGGCAGGATTGTACGTGGCCCACTTTGAAGACACCCACGTACTACAACCCACTAACCCTTTCTCTGCCAACATACGTATGTGGCGTCGGTATATCGACGATATACTCTTAATATGGAAAGGAGACCAAGAATCACTGGACAGCTTCATACTCTGGGTCAACCAACTGGACCCCTACTTACGCTTCACATGCACCAGCAGTACCACTGAACTACCCTTCCTGGACCTGAACATCAAACCAGACAATGGGAAGCTTACCACCACCACCTACTACAAACCCACAGCAAGGAACTCACTGCTTAGGTTTGACAGTTTTCACCCTCGACACCTGAGGGAAAACTTGCCCTACGGGCAGTTTTTACGTATCAGGCGCAATTGCAGTAACATCCAGGACTATAAACAACAGTCCAATGACCTAGTTCACAAACTGAGGGACCGTGGCTACCCCACCAGGATAATAAACCAAACCCGCAAAAGAGCAAGGAATCAAAATCGAGAAGCCCTCCTGGAAAACTACGACAAACCTGAGGAAGAACCAGTCCTCACCTGTGTAACAACGTACAACACAGCATCGAACCAAGTTTCCAACATTATACAACGGCACTGGAAAATTATCAACTCTGGCACAAGACAATGGGAAAAACCACGCATTGCCTACAAAAGATCTACCAACCTAAGAGACCAGCTAGTCAACACCAGGCCACGCACGACCAATCAGAACAGAGACAACACAATTGTTAACGCATGGGGCCTGCCCAAGATCATCGGACACCAACCCTGTAACAACTGCAGCGTATGCCACCTTACATCTCCGTCCAAAACCCTCAATCTGGAACCAGGCAAAACCTGGATGCAACGAAATTTCACTAACTGCAACTCTACCAACCTGGTTTACCTGATAACGTGCAGATGCGGCCTGAGATACATTGGCATGACCACTCGCAAGGTACGCACAAGAATGACCGAACACAGGAGTACAATAAGATGTGGGAAAAATATCAGTAAACTTACAGATCACTTCCTGACCCACAACCACACACCAAATGATTTCTCCTGGACTGTCATTGAGAAATTTGACAATGCCAAAGATGAAAGATTCCTTCTACAAAAAGAGCAGCGCTGGATTTACCGCCTGGCCACACACATCCATGGCCTGAACGATGCCATTCCATGGAATAGCCTAACAGTATAACCATATCACGCCCACCTATACAACTTGGGCTGTGAGCCAGTAATAACCTCCACGGTCCTACTCAGTAGCACCTAGCACTTCATGTGAGACACTTGTGCCCCTGTCCCCCTGCATGAGCGTCCTCCCTGACCCCTTCTCTCCAGCTAGTGATCCCCCCTCTCTACTTAGTATCTCCTAAGCCTGATGGGCATTACCCATTCTCAACATAGTGGCCCAATACTTCGTTTATAATGACTCTCTGGGTAGCACATAGTCAGCGCTACACACACCTGTTAACTCACAGGTTATTCTCTTTGCCCAGCGCTTGTGTTTCTTTACATGTGCCAGAGCTTAATACTTTGTCTATTATAACGCTTGGGCTAGCGCACATCCAGCGCTACGCACACCTGTTCTCACACAGGCTGCTCATACAGCCCAGCGCTTGCAGCGCTCACCCGGCGATGCTCCGCGCATGCGCATCAGAGCCCCGTTCCTTGCGCATGCGCATTGACGCGCCCTGCCTTCCGCGCATGCGCGAGTCCACGCGCTGCTCCCCTGCACATGTGCAGTTGGTTGCAGCATGATAGGGCGTTTTACGCGCATACCGCCTTCTCTTTCTACTCTAACCAGGTGAAATAGACTACGATTAGAGCATAAAAAGACAAACATTGCGGCCCAGTCACTGCATTTCGGGCGCCGCGGATGGATGAATAGGTCCTAGGAGGAACCAGACCGAACTACTCGTGAGTAACCCTCTAAATCCTGCAAATGGGGTAAGAACTTTCTCTCCCTACAGGTTAGATAGCCTTGTATGTCTCATTTTTATCCCTACAGGGTCTCTTTCTCTGCCAGGCGACCCATGAGGCTTTTTACATTGAAATAACAGAGTGAGGACTTAGTACTATTACTTCCCTGTACCTCACCTTGTGATTTCGTTTTTAGCCCACCACCCCTCACTAACGGTCGAATATACCCTCACAAGCTCTATGGAGTCCCCAATGAGCTCACCTTAGCCGCATATAGGTCGAACACCACCTTACAAGTCGGCTATAAGTGGTTCTTTTACTCAATGTAAACCTAATATGACTCTTCCTTGTACGTCTTGTCTTTGTCCTATGTGTTCTGTGTAGAAAAGCTTGAGGGAATCCCCCTCTAACAGCTACAGCGCCTTAGCGTGCGCGACACATAGAGAAAATAACAACACTCACTTAATATAGTTTATTATTATTTGCACTTTTCACCCCTTTTTGGTCCTGAGGAAAGCCAGCTTACAACAAAGGCACTGGCAGAAACATGTAGACCACACTGGACGCTGGAGGTCATTGTAACTCTCCCTTAAAACGTCCTATTGCCTTTTTAACCTGCTAACAGAGGCCCAGTTCATTAAATATTGCTAATACCCTCGGGTGCTGGGACCTCCTGGATAGCATTTTAATTTCTCACCTTCACACCCCTTCACTGCACACTCAGCAACATACCAGCTCCGCAGTCACCTGGCGTTGAAGCACACCCGGGGCACATTCGGTGCCACTGTGGTGGGCCCGATGATGAAGCATGCCACCGACTAGGTCGGTGGGTGAGGGCTTTCAAAGGAAAACAGTGTTTTTCCCACATATTGTCACTGCTGACGTACCAGAGTCTCCCTAATATTTCCCTTAAACTAGCTAGCCTTTATTGATTTATATATATAAACTGGGGATACAGGCTAGCTTATCTAGTCCTCTCTCTCTTGTTGATCTGTATATTTATAAGAGGAACATCAGAGAAGATATCAATAATGGAATATATGGAGTCATTGGATGTGAAGGATGTCTAGTGAAACAGAAAAAAGGTCATTTGATTAATCATTGCAAATTGAGTTGTGATAATCCAGATAAAAGAGAATTTTATTATTTGGCTCTTTTGCAACTGTTTAAACCATGGCGTGAAGAAGAGGAACTTCTTGGAGATTTTCTCTGTTATGAAGTCTCCTTTATTGCAACAAAGGATACCATAGAATGTCCTGTTTTTCCAAATTATCTGCAAATGTTGAATGAAGAAATAGAGCAAGAAGCCACAATTGCTGCAGAGATTGCGAGAGACAGTTCTCAAGGCAGTCAGAGTTCTGCTTCATTGAGTCAGGATCCACTAGGAGGACCAATTATCCAAAATGAAGCTGCTACTGCCATGGATGAGGTGGAAAGAGCTATGGAACAAGCTCAAGATGATGAAGTTAACTTAGAAGATTTGGTGAAACAACTAAACCTTGAGCAGAAACAGATATATGACAAAGTCACAGAACAGATTGAACATGGATTCAGTCATGAGAAAAAAGAGTGCTCATGTACATCATTTAAGCCTGTCCAACTGTACGTGAGTGGAGAAGCGGGAACTGGAAAAAGTTTTCTGATTAAAGCAATTGCAACTTATCTGCAGAAAAGGACTGAATCACCGCTGTCTTGTGTTGTTACCGCTCCAACTGGGCTGGCAGCACATAACATTAAAGGGATTACTTTACATCGTTTACTGATGCTGCCAGTGGAGCATGATAACAAATTGGAGTATCACAAGCTATCTGGAGATGCGTGTTCCGAAGTTTCGAGAGTCCTGAAGAAAATGAAACTTCTTATCATTGATGAAGTAAGCATGGTGTCAAATATAATGCTTGCTTTTGTGCATTTGAGAATGCAAGAAATTCTTAGAACAGACTATGATGTCTTATTTGGAGGAAAACATATTATTGTTTTTGGAGATCTTCTGCAGTTGACTCCAGTGAAAGGACAACCTGTGTTCAAAATGCTCACTCATGAAGATACCAGGAAGTGCTTAGGGAGCATTGGAAACGTTAATATATGGTTAAACTTTAAATATGCAGAACTGCTTCAAAATATGCGGCAGGCAAAGGATGAAGATTATAAAAATATTCTACAAGATGTAAGGATCGGAAAAGTAAGTCAGCAAGGGAAAGAAGCTTTACATGCACGATTAATTTCAAATTTGTACCCAAATGAAAACATTCTTCCAGAGAACATTTTTAAGACAATTAACGAGAAGAAATCTGGCATATGTTTGTTGCCAACTCTGAAAGAATGTTCCATGTTCAACAACAAAATGTTACAGTTAGAAAATGAAGAGATAGTGAAACTGGAAGCTATTAATAAAATAGAGCATATGGGAGCAACAATTATTTTGTCTGAAAATTTGAAATCAAAATTGGATTCATTAGAGAAGACTATATCTAAAACTGCTGGATTTGAAAAGACTCTGAATGTGTGTTTGAATTGTCGTGTCATTTTAAGAAGGAATTTAAATGTTGAAAGAGGTCTGGTAAATGGAGCAATGGGTTATGTTGTTGGTTTTGTGAATTACAAAAATAGAGATGGAATTGAAATTTTAAAAATTAAATTTGATGACATTGATGAAATAGAACAAATTTGTCGTTGTTCAGCTAGATTTTTGCTTGTGAAAGACTTATATGTTCGCCGAAAACAGTTTCCTATTTGTTTGGCATATGCAGTGACAATTCATAAGTCTCAAGGTTTAAGTGTAGATAGCGCTTTGGTGAACTTTGGAAGTTCTGTGTTTAAAGAGGGTATGGCATATGTGGCATTATCACGAGTCAGAACTTTATCAGGATTGTACTTGATTGAGTGTGATGAAACAAAGATTTGTGCAGATCTAGATTGTGTAAAAGAATACAATAGGTTAAGAAGAGAGTATGCTCCACATTTGCCTCAATATCCTCTGATTGAAAAACGTGTGGTAGGCCGAAAAAGAAGAAATGAGAGTAATTGCAGTGAGGTATCAGCAAAAAGGCATAAAGTAGATAAAAGTGTAATTGTAAAGAGAAACAAAAAAGGATTCTGTTGAAGATGTTGTTGGATTTCAGTTTGAAAACAGGTCTGGTGTCAACTGCTATGCTAATGTAGTAGTTAATGTTGTTTTTTTTCTTCAAAATTTACAAAGACAGATTGTTGAAAATCGGGAACAAACATTGTGCTGTTTATTGAATTCTGTGTTAGACAAATGTAGTAATGATAAAGCAAAAATAGAAAGTGTTTCAGAAATTAGAAATCTTCTAGAAATATGTTCAGGTCAAAATCAATTTTCACAGAATATTCAGCAGGATTGTCAGGAATTTTTAATATATATGTTTGATGTATTACAAGATGAAGGAGTAGATATAAAAAATCTATTTGGCCTTTCTTATCAATGGCAACATGACTGTGATAACTGTGCTTCATCAAGTACTACTAGAATAGACTCTGAAAGATTTATATATTTAACTTTACCAGACTGCAAATCAGTGTCTTTCAATAATCTAGTTAAAGCAGCGGATCACAATATGGTGTGTACCCAATGTAAGTCTGCAATGCTGTCCACATTATTTCTACAAAATTATGGTCACTATGTTATTTTAATGTTCCAACGATGTAGACCTGATGGAACTAAATTGACAACTTCTATTAAAAATTTCGTGGCTTCTCAGTTATCGATATCAGGAAGAACCTTTGCAACTGTAGCTATTATTTTTCATGACGGTCCTTCTACAACATCAGGGCATTACACATGCTATTTAAAAACTTCTAAAGGTTGGACCCAATGTAACGACACTCATTTGGCTTTCAAACAACGTTTGCCTTTATAAATTCATACCTAGTGTTTTTACAGCCAAAATTTAGGTAAAGGTAATTGGCCTATGAAGACGGGAGGAGTACTCATATATACTCATACATCTGACACTATTTGGCCAAATGGAAAGGTGCAAGAATGAGTAAAGAGTCATGACTGAAAAAAAGGAGTATATTAAAATTTTGAAAATATTTCAGATGTTCTTGGAGCTTTTCTTGTAGAAAGTCGATGAAATGGATTTCTAAGTGAACAGCAAAATACTATGCAACGAGAAAAGGACCTCCATGATATCATATTTGGCCTCAAGGAAAAGTAAGTCAATCAAAGATTAGCGTACATTTGTCAGTATATAAGGTTTTTTTAAAAACACAATCTTTTAGATTGTGTTTTTTTTTCCCGCTGTCATATGATGAGTAATTTGAACTCACTGCTTTAAGTGAAATTCAATATATTCTGAGAACAGCAAAAATAAACTATGTAACATGTTGTAGAAGTTATTCTATACTTTGGATTGTGTAAATTAAATTGTATTCCCATTCTCTGACATCCACTCTCCCTCGCTTATCTTTGTTTGCTCCTTACTTTTGACCTCTTCTCTCTATTTTTCGTTCACTACTTCTCTGTGCTCAGTGCCTCACTCTACTTGTGTTATTTTCACTTGTGTTTATCTACCTTCTATCACTTCTTTTACAACAACTTCACTGCTCCTCTCTCATCGTTCTTCATCCCATTTCTTTTACTCTGGTTCCGTTACTATCCATCATTTCCTTTCTTTCAATGTCCTTCTCTTTACTTTCATCACCAAATTATTTTCTCTCAGTACCACTGTTTTAGTCGTCTTCTCCTCTCTTTCCTTTTTTTTGCTCACTTACTTTTTTTCTTTTCTCACTCATTGTACTCCACCTCACTCAGTTTTTCTCTTAGTGTGTCTACCTTATAACTTCCTCAGTCCATTTCCTTCAATTGTTGTATATTATTCTGTCTCCCTTCATCCCTTCACTCTATGACTGTTCTTCACTTACTCTCAGTTATCCTCTATTCCTCATTCTTCTAAATGCATCCTTAATTAGACTGTTTTCTGTCTCAGTCATTATCTTTTTACTTACTTCTGTTTCCTGATTTAGTTTTGCTAACTCACATTGTTTTAGTATCTTTCTTACCTTCAGTTCATTTCTCTGTTCTTCTCTCTTTTTTTGTCAGTGAAACTATATGCCTTACTCTTTGTAATTTACTCTCTTTCTATTTCTTTTTCTCTCTTTTTGTCCTTCTACTTTACTTTATTTCGCTTTCTGTGTCCTTCACTCTAACTTTATTTCTAAATAGAGTGTTATTATTTTTTACCTCTTCATTTGTATCTTTTAATTTAAAATACATATTTTACTAATTATAACTTATTTTTTCTTCTCTCTTTCACAGATACCAACTGTAATAAAAAAATTAAAGTTACATTTATTATATGGTAAGTATGACTAAAAAATGTACTTTGTTATCACCCTTTGCTTTAAGGTCACTAACATTTTCTCAATCTACCTCACTCCTGTGTTTTTACTCTGCTTCTCTCACTTATTCTTATTCTCCATGTTTATTCCCCTTTCTTTATTTACCCTCTCATATTCAACTTCTTTTGATCCCTATTCTTTACTTCACTTACCCTCTGTTCCCTTCCTTTGCTTCTTCACTCATTCTCTTTTTCTTAATTATTTACCTTACTCCTACACATATACCTCATTCCCCTCCCAACACATACACACACCTGTAACATACACCCCACACACACACCACACACACACCTCATAGACACAAAAAAAACCTCCCACACACACTCCTCAAAAACACACACACATTCCATACACACACATACATCGAACACATATACTCCCCACACTCATACACTTCTCACACATATTTCACAAACCCTCACCTCTACCCACACCAAAACACTCCACACAACCACACCCACAGACACATCTTACACACCCACACTCCGAACTACACCCACTGACTCCCTGTAAGTCACACACACTGCATTACTTATCTTTTTTGCTGTTTTACTCAAGCCCATTCAGGTACTGTTTCCTTTACTCTCTATGTCCTCTCTCTTTGTCACTCTCCATGTGTTATCCTAATTCAATTTTTCTCCCTCTTTCACCCGTCTTTACTTATACTATGGGTAGCGCACCGGGGAGCGTAACAAGGGGAAAACCAAGAGAAACAGTAAAATAATATTTTAGTGTGCTTTGAGGTAGGGTAGCTGTTGTGTTGTGTGGGTGATTTACTTACTGCACTCCTTCCACTCCTTTTCTCAGTCCCTCTGTTCTTACAGTTCCTCACTCCCGTTCACTCAGTCGGTCTCTCTTTCTGTAATTGTCTCTGTCTCTTCACTTCTTCACTACTTATTCATTATGCTTTCTCCCTGAAGTTCAAGCACACTACGTTATTTATATTTCTTTGCTGCTTCAATTATTCCCTTTCTGTTACTTCTTCTTTTCTTCTTTCAGTTTTTTCTCTCTGTCAATCCACATGTTTTAACTTTAGTCGATTTTATCCATCTTATTTCATCCCTCTTTAGTTATGCACACTACTTTTTTCTCTCTCTCCCTCACCAGTGTTATTTAAATCTGGTTCCGCTATTACCTTTTATTTGTACATAATTTTTTCTCTTTCCTTTTACTCTTTACAGCCACTCACATTCTTCATGTGCCTCTGCTTTAGTATTCTTCTTCTCTCTTTTTTTGTTTCACAGCCTTATATTTTTTCATTTTCTCTCTTACACTTTCTAATATCTTTTACACTGTTTTACTATGTATTACACAGTACCTCTGTGTTGCTCCCTCTTGCTGTCTGTCTCTTAACATTACTCTCTCTTTCTCTTTCTCTTATGCTCTCCTTCTCTTCTTTTTTTTTTATTGCGCTAACGGGGCGCTCGCCGGGGCGCTCGCCGGTGCGCGCACCGGGAAGCGCACCCATGAGAAAAATGAAGTCAAGAGTGCTACCAATTTTAGTAATTTTTTTAAAATGGGAGGTAGGTCTGAAAAGAACTTTTTTATGTTTTTGTTGTTTTATATTTTTTTTAATTTTTCTGAACATTTTTTTTTGTTGTATTTATTGAACAATTGTATATTTTTTTGTTTTTTAGGGGGGGGAACAACGAAAAACAGGCATTAGAAAGGGCTCAACAGGAGCAACATTTTTTTTTTACTTCTTGGGGCGTTTTGAGCACTTGTGGTTTTCAAATGCTCTATTAATTAAAATGATACTCATATTCCCATAAGAAATTAGTTCACCACAATAAATGCACACTAGCTTCATGTGCACAAAATTCTTTTGAATACTTGGGACCGTCTTCCTCGCCTCTGGTCCCAATAGAGTTTCCTGTGACGATATACTGGCCACAGGAGTTGGTGGGTTATCCTGGAGGTGACGCAGCTCAGCAACGCTATAATTGATTGGATGCCACCTCTGCATGTGGCGGTGCATAGTATAGTTTCCAAAACTATACTTTTTGTTTGTACCTCTAGACAAAACATCTTTGCAAATGAGGCATGTCACGTATCGGGCATTGACCTTTTTTTGGTCTCGAGGGTAAGAAAAAAATTGCCATATAAAATGGTCTATGTGGTGGGATTTCCGGGGCTCTTCACGCAAGAACTGCCTCGGCTCTACGTCCTCTTCCTCTTCTTCTTCCTCTTCCTCTGGGTTTGGAAGGAACTGTGCAGGTGGTCCTTCCTTCCTAGGTGGTTGTGGTGGTGGTGGGGGTCCACCAGCTGCAGCTACTACAGATGTCATTATTTTAACAAGCAGAAATAGGTCTTCCTCTCTCAAAGATGAAAGTCAGAGTGAGGAAAAAAGGAGGGGTTTTCATCATTTGGGAAAAAAATAGTTCTAAACCAATGAAAAGTGTTATTTACAGGTCACATGACCTGTCACGCTTACGTTACGCGTCCCGCTCCGCGCCCGGAGCGCTTACGGGGTGCTGCGCTTCACGCCTTGTACACGCACCGGAGCACTTCCGAGTGCGCTAACGCGGTGCGTCATAAGACGCATTACGCAGCAACGCGATACGTCGCGCTTACGCGACGCGTCACGATGTTGTTCTCGAACGCGGCAGTTGTGCAAACGGAAAGTTTCCCGGTGCGCGGATCGGGTCGCGGCACAAAATTGAGCTAACGGGAAGCTACCCGGTGCGCGGACCGGTAGCGAAACTAAAAAAAAAAAAAAAAATTATATACATAAGAAAATTATATTAAATACATATAAAATATATTTTTCCTTTAAAAGAAGAATACATTTAACAGCTTTTAATATTTGCTATTAAAAAACCATTGAAATTCACTGAAAAAACCATAGGTTATAGACCATATATAGTTAGGAATTAGCATTTACAAAACCTTGAAAATTCACTGAAAAAACCATAGGTTTTAGACCATATATAGTTAGGAATTAGCATTTATAAAACCTTATTTTACTCACACAAAACCATTGAAATTCGCATATATAGTTAGTTGTACTAACTATATATTTCGCGCACCCGCAATCCACTGCTGATGATGTCACATATTACATCATTCATGACATGGTCAGTGACATCACTGATGACATCACTGATGACATCTCAAATGACATCACTGATGACATCACTGATAACAACATCCAGTGACTGTATGTTTCTGTAAAGTTTAAATATGTCTTACATATTGAAGAATGAGTGGATGTATAAGTGTCTGGATGAAGGATTTAGTAGGTGCATGACTGACTGTATGAGTGAGTGATTAAATGTGTCTCACTGAGTGCATGGGTTAGTGACTAAACTGTCTTAATTTGTGCATCATTATGTCTGTTGTTCTGTAAACTGCTGCATGTGTTGACCAGTAGCTATATGAGTAACTATATGGGTTATTGATTGGTTGCCCAAGTATTTGTATGGGAGACTGAGTGTGTGTGTGGGTGGTTGGGAGGTGTATGACTCTGTGCATAGATATCTGAGCAATTGATTCACTAGATGTATGGGTTCAAAGGTGCATGTGGAAACAGCTGTATGGACGGTTGACTGTGTGCATGAGTGTATTGGTGAGTGAATGGATATCTCAGTGCTACATGTCAAAGTAAGAACATATGTAAAACACTGCATATGTGAGAGTTGACATATATAAATAACTGTGCATAAGAGCCAGTGAATGTGTGAGTGGCTGTATGGATCATTCTGAAATTGTATCAGGGATTGTATAAGAGAGTAAATATGTGTTAGTATCTGTTTGAATAAGTAAGGTGTGTATAACTGTATAGTTGAGGAAATGGAGGGGTGATTGATTCTTTGCATGACTGACTAGGTGTGTGAGTAACTCCATGGATGAGTGACAGTCTGTGAGTGTCTGTTTACACTGAGTGTATATAAGGTTATATTAGAGTCTGAAGAAGTTCATCATATTATCACATGAATGATGTCACCAGTGATGTGATCAGTGATGTCATTTGAGATGTCATCAGTGATGTCATCAGTGATGTCACTGACCATGTCATGAATGATGTAATATGTGACGTCATCAGCAGTGGATTGCGGGTGCGCGAAATATATAGTTAGTGCTACTAACTATATATGCGAATTTCAATGGTTTTGTGTGAGTAAAATAAGGTTTTATAAATGCTAATTCCTAACTATATATGGTCTATAACCTATGGTGTTTTCAGTGAATATATATAAATATATAAATATATATATATATATATATATATATATATATATATATATATATATATATGTATATATACAATATCATACTTACTGTAAACATTGATACAATAAAATAAAAGTAATAAAAACATATTGCGATTATATAAACTATACTTACAAGATTACAACTTGGAACAAACAGGTTAACAATAATTTAATATTAAATAGTAATATATACCTTTAAATATAAGTTGCATTTGCAAACAACTATAAACAAAATATCTACCTCTCTCTCTTTCTATAAATATATATATATTCTTGTTTATAATATTGAATTTACTCAGTCATGATTGTAAATACATATGAATTTTAATATGATAGTTTGGAATATTGGAACGTCCCTCATTGTACATATGCTTTATATATTCAAAAGCAGTATCTCTTCCATATTCTTTTGTGTCACATGGTGTGTCACATGATGTGCACTAGCATTTGAAAAACACAGGCATTGTGGGTAAACTTTTGACTGTGAGCAAGGGCATCTGCCCGAAACGCGTCAGTTTTTGCTGCTCAGTTTGCCTTAAATAAATTACATCTTGCCTTATTGAGGATTCGTTTGGTCATCTGTTCTGGTTCTGGTTCCTGGAGCTGGGCTGCAGTTTTGGCTGTTCATTTGCATTTACCCCGCGGAAGGTGGTTGCTTCCGCCACAAATCCACTCCCTAGAAGTTGTCCGGTGTCGTCAACCAACTTGTGTGTAGTCTGTGGATCAGAATTTGACGACGGACCCTGCCTGCAGACAGAGAACACACCCACCCCAAGGCAAGCTTGCCGAGAAACGCCGAACGCCGTTAGGAAAGACCCGCCGTGTGAGGAAAGCTCAGCTGTGTACGCAACGCCAGAGCGGGAAGAACGGCAAAGAATCACGGCACGGCTTTCAGCTTGCTGGTGAGTTTTCCCGAGTGCATGAAAGGCGGTGGGGAGGAAACAGGCAGTGTGCGAGGGTGAGCTACGGTATTCGAGTCACCCGCACAGAAAAACCATCTGTTTTTATAATTGGGCAAACTGAGCAGCGATAATTATGACAGAGGAAACAGTGAAGGGGCGAGAGGCAGCCTTGTTGGAACTCTTTTCTAATCTGCCCAAAGTCACTCGAAAAGGGACTGCCGCTGCAGCGGGAGCCTCGGGGGCTACAGAAACTAGTCCCCCGTCAATTGAGATGCAAATAAAGACTCTAGGGAAACGCTTGGAGACAGTTATGAAAAACGAGGTCACCAAGTGGTGGGAACACAAATCCCTCACTATGTACATAGCGGAAGGACGTATCCCACGGGGGTTGCGAATATTACTAGCCCCCAGCTATGAGAAACCCCATCCAGAAATGTTAAGAGAATGGGGGCATAGCAACTTGGATGCATCGCGGAATTTAGTTTTGATTTTGATAAAATATGCGGAGATTGATCGCACACAGCTGCTTAAAGATATGGAAGAAATAAACGGAGAGTTACTTAAACTTGAACCTAATGAACTAATAACAACAATGAGAAAGGAGGTTCAAGAAAGGGTCAACAAACACGAGGACAAAATCAAAATCCGCAAAGCGTGGAAATTTGCGCGCGATAAGGATGATTATGAACATGGCAAAATATATACATTCGCGCGCAAATTCGACAATGCCAAGATGCTTAAAAAGAATGAAAAAATCAGCTCCAGTATCAGGGGCAACAGGGCCAGGACCAGCAGGCAGAGATCCTCGAGGTCAGAATCCTGAACAAACTCAAAATATAAGTGACACAGCTTCAATGTCCAGCAGTAACACCAGTATTTATTAGGATGAGGATGAGGACGCAGCATTAAGGGGTGAAGAATCAGGACCCCCAATGGTACTTGATTTAGGGGAAGAGGTTGATTTTTTAGTCAACGCTCGACTGCAGACTTTACGCCCGCGAAATCAACAAAAACAGCAGAAAAAAGGGCCAGAATTAACCGCCGCAGGAAAGAGCGCCGTAACAAACACAAGCTCAAACAACAGCAACAAAAAGAAAAAATATTGGCGCAACAACAAAAAATAAATGCGAAAACCATTGTTAATTTGTCATCCGTAACGCTCACCACGGCAGAACAACAACTACTCAGTCTGGGCCTCACGTATTGTCCCCTAACAGACTTTAATTATGCTGCGACCAGGATTGATGTGTTTCATTATATCCGCAAACTTAAGCTTTGTAAGTTTTTCAATATCAAAAAAGGTCCTAATAATGAAGTAATGACAACAGTGGACAGTAGTACATCAACTCTCCAGGCTAGTGACACTAGAGGCTTATTAACTCTCGTTCAATTGGGTGAGGGCAATGATGACATGACCTCTGAAATTTCTACACAGGAAGAATTGAGGGAGGCCGCGATTCCACAAACAGGAGCAGGAAGTAGTCCTTTTAAACCTTCATCTAGCTTTATTCCCATTATGCCTAGGGATGCCATAGATTCATTCCATGATGTGGTGACTGCAGACCTCAAAAAGTTATACCACCAGGTCAAACATCGCAAAAGGATAAAACAACAGCAAGAAATTCAATATTGGGATCTGGTTAATAAACTAGAAAATGATCATCTAAACGTGGTATGCAGCTCAGATAAAGGAGGCAACATTGTGATCTGGCCCCAAACGCAATATGTTGCAGAAGGAACGAGGCAACTTTCTGATGCTGCGTGCTACGTTAAAACGTGTCTGAAACAATATGATCTATCTAAAGAAAAGTTAAGAAAACTTTCATTCCGGTATAAACGCGAGGGTTTAATCTCGAACCAGGAATTTAAGTTCTTACACGTGGAGTTGCCAGTAATGCCCAAATTTTACCTCATACCTAAAGTCCATAAACTAATTTCACCAGTTCCAGGACGGCCGATAATTTCGGCGATCAACAGTGTGGGGGAACACCTTGCCCAATATACAGACTATTTCCTTCAACCCCTGGTTAAAAATCTGCCCACATACATCAAGGACACGGGGCATTTCTTGGACAAAATTCGCAATGCAACATGGACTGAAGATTCTCTGTTAATAACATTAGATATTGAGGCCCTTTATACAAGTATCGAACACCATACAGGTCTTAGGGCTCTTGAACATTTTTTGAGCACTAGATCGATAGATTGTTATAATCATAATAAGATGTTGGTTGAACTGGTTTCATGGAGCCTTAACAACAATTACTTCATGTTTGGCAGAGATGTCTATTTACAGAAGAGAGGTGTTGCGATGGGGGCCTGTTTCTCCCCTAGCTATGCGTGCTTGCACGTAGGCTATTGGGAGGAGCAGGTCCTCATGGGGGAACATCAAGAGACCTTTTCTGGACATGTTGATATGTGGGTCCGTTTTATAGATGATGTTTTTTTAATTTGGAGAGGTAATGAGTCCAGTGCTTTAAACTTTATTGAAGAACCTAACATCAATTATTATAATCTCAAGTTTACACACCACATGAGTAAAAATTCTGTAGAATTTCTTGATGTTAAAGTGTATATAAAATCTAACAAACTGGCAACTACTCTCCACAGAAAGGAAACGGCGAGCAATTCCACCCTGCACGCAAGTAGTGCCCATCCTAGGCACACGATTGATAACATCCCCTTTGGGGAACTGCTCCGTTTAAAAAGAATTTGCAGCTCGCCAGATGAGTTGGAAAAATGCACAGTAGAGGCCCTTACTAGATTTCAAGCTAGAGGTTATAGTGATCAAATCCTCAGTAGGGCTGTTAACAAAATGAAATTACGCAGCAGGGAATCACTTTTAAATCAAAATAATGATACATCGACTATTGGTGATGATACCGAAAGCTCTGCTCTTAGATTCATTACATCCTTCAGTTGCCAGGACAGGAAGATTAGATCCATTTTGACAAAAAGTTGGCCTATCCTCCAAACAGATGGAGTCCTGGCTTCGAATCTACCACAGAATCCAAAGATCACGTTTAGGAGGGGACCCTCCCTACGTAGTCATGTCTCCAACTCATTCCCTGAACTACCAAAAATTCAATCTTGGTTTCCCCCGCGACTTGGGTTCTTTAAGTGCTCAAGTTGTCGGGCATGTAAATTTGGAGTCAACACCAGCACTTACATGACCCCCTTCAGCCCTACACCTTTAATGATCAAAGGAAATTACAACTGTAGGACAGAATATGCTGTATATGTCCTGACCTGTACATGCGGCCTGAGGTACGTTGGAAGTACTCGGCTGGCGGTACATGCCAGGATATTGCAGCATCTTCGGGCGATCGTTAATAACGATAATGCGTACCCAGTGGCGAGGCACTTCAAAGGTGTGCATAACAATAACCTGGAGTGTCTTAGCTATTTCGTCTTGACATCTGTGCCCCAACCTCGTAGGGGAGGAGACAGAGACAAGATGCTACGCCAACTAGAATCAAGAATGATTCTAGAGCTGGATACCAAGGTGCCTAATGGGTTGAACACCACAGAGGACTTGTACCATTTTCTATAGGGCAAAAATTAATTCATCGTGACATTGACATCAAATACCCCTATCTTGAAAAAAGAAAAAATTATCGTTTCTATACATTGAGTTTACTGCCTCTCAGAGATAAACTCCATCGTTAAATTCAAATTAGGTTTATAAAATTCTATAAACCCCCACCACTTAGTTTTGCTGTTTCCCCCAACATGTATATAGTATATTTTTAGTTTAGAAAACTTATAGAAACTATCATGTTGCTTTGTCATTTCACCCTTATTTTTCTTTGACCTGTTAAAATGCTGCTTATTTTGAATTCTTCTTCACACATGAGTTGTATATTCACTATGGAGGTGTCAGGGGCACTATAAGATGAAAGTTGGTACTTGCTAAATATATTCATTATTATTTAGAGGGGTTGCCATCAGTTAATGATGTCCCCAAACTTATCATGACCAGTATACTAAGGGGTTGCCATCAGCTTAGAGATGTCCCCGGAAGACTATATATCAGATGCAAGGTCTTAACAGGTCTTTATTAATTAACATCTTTTATACAGAGTGTGTGTATATATTGCGCAAGATTGCACATCATTATTGAAACGTTTTTTTAGAATAACAATCTATTTTTGTATTCAAAATGTTTTTAAGTATTTAACATATGCTTTTTAAACTTAAACTGTGTTATTTAGATGATGTTTACACATTGCGACAATTTGCACATAATACATTTTTAAGATCAATGTACTGTTTTGACCAAGCGCATGCATTTAAGCAGATATTTTCTTGTTCATAATATTGAATTTACTCAGTCATGATTGTAAATACATATGAATTTTAATATGATAGTTTGGAATATTGGAACGTCCCTCATTGTACATATGCTTTATATATTCAAAAGCAGTATCTCTTCCATATTCTTTTGTGTCACATGGTGTGTCACATGATGTGCACTAGCATTTGAAAAACACAGGCATTGTGGGTAAACTTTTGACTGTGAGCAAGGGCATCTGCCCGAAACGCGTCAGTTTTTGCTGCTCAGTTTGCCTTAAATAAATTACATCTTGCCTTATTGAGGATTCGTTTGGTCATCTGTTCTGGTTCTGGTTCCTGGAGCTGGGCTGCAGTTTTGGCTGTTCATTTGCATATATATATATATATATATTACCTACTGGCGGTCGCCAGTAGGTATATATAGTTAGGATTTTTTCTCTATGGGTTTTTTGAAAATTCTATGTCTAATAACTTTGGCGTTTGTGGACGGAATTGGCTGAAACTTTCAGGAAAATGGAACATTTTGTTTCTGAGCAGCCCTTGAAAATTTGGGGGGGGTTCGTCAAGGGGGAGCTGAGAAAAAAGGGGGGTCCCAAAACGTGTTTTTAACATTGAGTTTTCCATAGGGCGGTTGGCCTCACTTTTAGCCCGAACGGCTGAATGGATTTGCACGAAACTTGGCAAAATTGTAGGGACTGGTAGCCCGATGTGCCTTTTGTAGGTCTCAATATATGTGCTACAGTGGATTTTGAGAAATTAACGTTTAAAAAAAGATATATATCTGTAACAGCGGACCGGGCAGCGCTCCAGTACGCGTACTTTTCGCGCAACGGAGCTTTGTGAAGCGAAGCTGATTGGTTCTCCGGCGTCTGTCAACATTCCAAACAGTCCGTAGCGGCCGCCATCTTGTCTCTCGGTAGGATCGAGAGACAAGAGGAGGCCAAAGCGAAGGGGCAAATGACCATAAGGGGGAATAGTAGATCCTCGCTGACCCCCTACGTTTGATGTGGAGGTTTTAAAAGGGCTCCGCGGGGCAAAAAAAAAAAAAATTAATAATAATCGAACGGCTGAATGGATTTGCACGAAACTTGGCAAAATATTAGGGACTGGTAGCCCGATGTGCCTTTGCTAGGTCTCAATATATGTGCTCCAGTGGATTTTGAGAAATTAACGTTCAAAAAAAGATATATATCTGTAACAGCGCTCCGCTTCGCGTACTTTTCGCGTTACGGAGCTTTGCGAAGCTGATTGGTTCTCCGGCGTCTGTCAACATTCCAAACAGTCCGTAGCGGCCGCCATCTTGTCTCTCGGTAGGATTGAGAGACAAGAGGAGGCCAAAGCGAAGGGGGAAATGACCATAAGGGGGCATAGTAGATCCTTCCTGACCTCTTAGGTTTGATGTACCATTTTGTCAAGTTTGGTGTAATTCCGTTCAGCCATTCAGGCTGTAGACGTATGTAAATGTCCTATGGAAAATTGCATGGGGAAAACACATTTGAAAGTGTTGAAATTTAGAACCAATTAAAATGTTACTTTGGTTTTGTATTTGTGTGTGATGAAAGTTAATTGGTTATGTATATATGTCAAATGAGAGGAAACCACAGCCATTTTGTGATACTACTGTCTGAGGTACATTTGTGAGGAATTTTTGGTGGTGAATTTCTGGTGTTTGATTTACACAGTACTAACACTTCTGCTACTTTTAAAAAGGTGAGTTGTTAATTTGTAAGGGGAACTATGTTGTACACTTGAAGATAATTTGAAAAATGTTTTCTGTTATTTATTTGCAGTCCTTCTGTTATACTAAATACTTGATAAAGTTAGTTTTATATTATGTATTACTAAAAACGATAAATGAAAGTGATTATTTTTTTCTGCAATTTACAGCAAGCAATTTCAAAATAAAATGGCTCACAATGAAGAGACTGTGGCAATTTCTTTTGAATTGTCCACTACATTGATTGAAATTGAGAGCACCAATAATGAAATATTGTCACAAGGAGGACATGACTTGTATGATTCCATTAGATTGATTGAAATGGACAGCACCAAGAATGAAATATTGTCACAAGGAGATGACTTGAATGATTCCACTACATTGATTGAAATTGAGAGCACCAATAATGAAATATTGTCACAAGGAGGAGATGACTTGTATGATTCCATTAGATTGATTGAAATGGACAGCACCAATAATGAAATATTGTCACAAGGAGGAGATGACTTGAATGATTCCACTACATTGATTGAAATTGAGAGCACCAATAATGAAATATTGTCACGAGGAGATGACTTGAATGATTCCACTACATTGATTGAAATTGACAGCACCAATAATGAAATATTGTCACAAGGAGGAGATGACTTGAATGATTTTTTTGATCAATCTCTTGATGGCGAATTTATCGAGTGTTTGGAGACCATAGAGTTACAAGAATCATCATTGGAGACTTTTAATGAGGACATTGCTGATGAGGACATGTTACTAGTTCTTTCAAATTTAGAAAATTCTGAAGAATAAATTTATATTTAGAAATCAAAAATTGTTTGAGACATTATTCATTTTTATTTTTAATTTATGAGGTTGTAGCGAAGTGATTGTAGTATAAAATGAGACTTATAGTATAGAGTGCAACATTTTTATGTTACATGGTAAGTTTACTCATATTTACTTCCCTTCTGCCACTATATTATCTCCAATGTGTATTTGACATCTCTTCTTCATCTCCGGCCTCCTTTCTCTCACTGTGTGTCTCCGATGCATCTTATCGCTGCTATTTTGTGTAATTACAGAAGAGAGTAAAATAAAATAGTTCGGAACGTGAAAAGGGGGCAAAGTAGAGTACTCCTCACCCCCTAGGCCTTTTTAGGCGGTCCCAAAAGGATCAATTTCTGCTTTCCTGAGAGATTATGGTATGAGTTCCATATACCACAATAACTTGCATTACAACATGCAAGATATCTATCTCCTATTACCAACTTTTGGAGATATTCGCGCTAAGCGCGAATATCTCCAAAAAGTAACACCTGCCCTGAGCAGTTCTTAGCCATGTTATCCAATGGGAGGTGGATAACATGGCTAAGAGCATTAGCTCGGTAATGCATGAATATCGCTGAGTTTTTAGCGATATTCATGCATTGCGGCCGTTTATTATCGCATTTGCGATAAACCTTGATAATAGCAAGGTTTATCTTCGATAATTTCTGACGATGCTTAGTGGTAAAAAATTGGTTGGTAAGCATCGTTAGCGATAAATATCGCTTAACTTTGGTAATATGCCCCAACGTCTGTTAACATTCGATTCGAAGGAAATGAGGAAGTGTTGAAAAACATTGTCTGCGCCATCTTGCCTTTTTTGAAATGCCACACTTTTGTCGTGCACGGCAGCCATTTTAGATGTCTTGACCAGACCCACTCTCTGCACGCTGTCGATTCGTAGCATGGCTCCTCACCCACGCAAGCATCTTCCCTAGGCACTGGTCACCACCGCTCTCTGTCTTATGCATGGGCAATAAACCTCCCCCCATCTGCGCTGCTCTTCCCTGAGAATCACACTCTGTGCCCGCCCGACACCTCCCTTTCGCCCTATTCACTACCGCACCCTCTGACACTCCTCTTTCTCTGTGTCCGATTGTCCAGGCTATCAGCTAAGCCTGCAGATGTAGTTTATGGCCCCAGCTGTAAAGAATCACCCCTCTTCAAAGGAGTTATAGTAGATCAAGGCCCACACCCGATGAGATCCGTCACACCACACGTGTTCCTACTATCTGAAAACCATCCTGTATTGTGATTGGGGAGGGGACCGAGCCTGAAGCGGAAGATTCCAGGAATGACTCTTTGTACATCAAAGTTTTTACAATTATGTGTCACATTAAAAATATATAGCACTCCAACAAAGTAGTAGGAATATAAAACTTTAATAACATATAAATATATACAAGAAAACAAAAACAGTAAAAACATTTAAACAACGAAGAGACCGTGGCAATTTCTTTTGAATTATCCAATAGATTTATTGAAATTGACAGCACCAATAATGAAATATTCTTGTCAGTAGCGGTCTGTTGTGCGAATAGTTCCAAGGCAGCAGAACGCGCTGAAATCTAGATGGCACGAAAGTGATGTCTAGTAAGTTGCCGCCCAGCAAAAAACGGCGTGGGGCGCCGCGGGGGTGAGTGAGTCCAGTAGGCACCACAGCTATTCTTACCGGCATTGCAGAATTACTGCTGGGGACAATGCCTGTGCTGTAGCAGGGTCACAGCAGAAACAAAAAGGATTCTGTTGAAGATGTTGTTGGTTTTCAATTTGAAAACAGTTCTGGTGTCAACTGCTATGCTAATGTAGTGGTTAATGTTTTGTTTTCTCTAGAAAATGTAAAAGAGGGGGAGGCAGTCCAAAGTTCCGTTAAAAGGGCAAAGGAAAGGATCGGTGGTTTGAACTATCAGTCAAAAAGGGGAGGGGGTGCAATAATTTTTCCTACCGGGTCACACTGTGCTTTCACCGGAAGTGAGGTCTGCAGGATTCTAGTAATTCAAAGTGAGGCTGGCGCCAGCATGGGAGCGCCGACGTCCCGCGGATACAGTTTCGTCACTCCACGGGCGATCATGGCAGTCATTCCCCATCGGGGGTCGGAGACTCCCGCGGCTCCTCTAGAATCTTCAAGGTCGTGGAGGACTACGGTGGTGGAGTCAACCAGTGACCGGGCCATTTCTTTATGCTGGGCCCGCTCTTGCCAGGTCGACCGCCATTTTGAGAGTTCGGCAGCTACCGGCGATCGCGGGGTCACATGAGCGGACGGGCTCCACCCTGCCGGGCGAGACGTTGCAGCATGGCCACAGTGGAAGAACCCTTTTCCGGGCGCCTGGAGCGCTGAGGGTGCAGCTGGGAAGCCTCCACCTGGGGAGGCGGGAGAGGCCTGTTCGCACCGTCTCTCCCTCCCAGTGCACCCCACGGCGTCTCGCTTGAGATTTGTTATGGCCGGACCAGGCGATGAGGACGAGGGGGGGGGGGGGTCGGAGGCATGTGCAAGACATCCCCCCCCAGTGTTGTCGCAGCCATTATAAAAGAAAGAAGTGTCCCGTCCGTCTTCGGGCCGGGCTTCCGGTGGATGTCGGCCGGACGCCCCTGGCTCTGGCCCCATGAACGGGTTTCTTGGTTTATCGGCTGCAGCCGGATCCCGTCGGCCTCGGCCCCCCGACCGTTGGTGGCCGGACCGGAAGAGCATGTGGCGGGACTACCTGCAACTCTCAAGGGCCACCGCGGCCGGACTGGGAGAGAGAGGGGAGGGTCGAGGAGACATTCCCCCCCCTGCAACTGTTCAGCGTTGTAAAGGCAATCCCCTGGCCGGGTCCCGCTGGCCTCGGCCTCT